>NC_084980.1:22290329-22920329 GCF_963691925.1 Scomber scombrus
GTTGTCTCTCTCTGTGTCTCTTTTTGTGTGTGCATGGGCTTTGGTCGGGTCCACTGATGGCAAAAAGACATTGGATGTTTATTTTATCTCCACCTCAACCCCTCCTTCTCCTCCTCCTTGCTACAGCTGCACATGTTTCCTTGTTTTAAGGTAAGGAGTTGAAATTGATGATCCTTACAGAAGTAGATATCTTAATTAATGCATTTTTTCTTTATTGCATACATCAGTTTAGCTTCATTAATTAAGTTCTTTTTTTGGGATACCTTTTTTGCTTTTTTGCAGCAATTGCTGGCTGCAGTTTGGACATATAAGGACATATTCTCAATTTGGCAAGCACAGGTTTTGACCCAATTTGTCTTGTTTCTGTGGTTTGTCATTGTTTATTTAGTGGTTTCATATATCTGTTTGTGATATCACCGCAATAAGCCTGGCTTCATTAAAATATATTGTTGATTGTCATAGAAATTAGGCTACTCTTCTTGCACAATTTCGACTATAACTTTTTGCACCTGTAAACCTTTTTCATAGCAATGCTGGCCGCAGTTTGGACATATAAGGACATATTTCAAGGTTTTGAGACACTTTATAGTGTATTTGTTGTTGTCATTGTTTACTTAGTGGTGTCTGCCTATTGCAATAAGCCTGTAATATCACCTGAATAGAGCTTATCTTTTTACAGTGAGTCTAAATTATGAATTACATGCTATAAAAAGTGGAATTTAAACCAAAGCTGTTGCTTTAACTTTAAATATAGACGGCTCCTAGGTGTCGGTGTACCTCATTGGATGGTTTCTCACCTGTACTCCCCCCCTTGTTTCATCGCATCAGCCAATAAAAAAAGTAAACCCATGAATATATATATATATATATTTTTGGGTTATGAAGCTCGGTGTGTGTATATGTGTGTGTGTGTGTATGAGCCAAAGGGGCTGGAAAGCACCTTTTTTTCTTCTCCCTCCTCCTGCTGCTGACGACACGACGGTGACTCGGTGCGTCCGTACAGGAGCCATCATCATCATCATCATCATCATGTTTACCTGAACGCGCGGATAACGGGGGGCTGACAAATGGCCTAGAAATAGACAGAAATAAACACCTGCGGCTCTCCACCGTAGACGGATCGGGGATCTGCGTCGTTTTCCTTTTTAAAAAAAGGCTCCGCGTCTCTTAAGGAGCCTGGAAAACCGCTCCAAATGTCAACTTGTGCAGGTAGAGATGATTTATTAATTAATTAATTATTTTTTTTTGTATTTGTAGTTTTCACCGTGTGCCCCTTTGCCATGCCACAGCTTCGCATGGATGCTCGCCTTCCCTTAATTTCTCGCGGGATTTATATCTTCCCCCCCATCGACACGCATTTTCTGACCCACTTGAGCATGTTTTTTATCTTCCCCCCTCTTTTTTCTCTTATATTTCTGTGTGTGGCTCGCTTTGATCGAGTGCAGACTGCATCTCTCCATCTCTCTCTATGTCCGTGTGCGTAAAAATAAACCCGAGCGGTGCATAAGGTGGTTATTCTTGTTATTCCCCTCACCTTGTGTAATAACATTGCTTTAGGGCTCACCGTCAAACCTCTCGTTTCCATCTATTGTGTTGAGGTAATTCGTTATACAATTTCCTGAGCAGTGTGCGGAAGGGAATGGCGGTCAGTACCATTACTGCAGTGAAGGCGGGGTTGCTGTGTGGTTTTTTTTCTTTTTTCTTTTTTTTGCTGGACCGGAGACAGCCAGGTACGCAAGGTGATGCAACACCTATATAAAGGTGTATTTTTAACCGTGATATCCTCAGAGTGTATGACACAAATACTTAATTGAAACATCCCTTAGCGTTTCATTTAGTTTAACTTTCCAATAATATAACGTTAAATGCCCTCTTTTATTATGTGGATGGAGAGCATCCCGGTGCGCACAATCAAGATGGCAAAAGGTGGCTGTGATTTCAGAGCGCACTGCTTTTCATCTGCTGCAGGTGATAACTCAAATGCTTCTCGTTTACGTCTAATTTTCCCCCCACATTATTTTCCACCATGCATCAGCAAAAAAAAAAGATGTATTATTTTTATTTTATTTTAGGAGTCTGTTTCATCCACATGCTTGTTCACAGCCTTTGCATATCCAAGAGCTGATGAGCCAAACACTAATGTAGCATGACCTCCAGCCTGTCATCACCGTGATGAGGCAAACAGCTGCAGATACAATACAGTTCATAAAAGCATTCATTATTAAGTGCTTGTTATGTCCTTAAATAGTTCATATGCTCCTCATCATTTGATACCAACGCTGACTTTAGTGTGAGTGTCAGCCTAATGGGGGGATGCACTCTCCCATCTATGTCATCTAAGTCAGTAAAAAGGATTGTTGATTGGTTTACCTGAAACTGGATCCAATCCTGATAATAACTGATATTACTCAGGTGACTGGAGATTCACTTTACACACCTTAATGTTTGAGACATTATAGAAGGAAAGTCTTCGATGATTATGGTCATGAATGATCTTTTGTTTTCTTGATTAATCAATTAGTTTAAGTCACACAATAGTTGTATTAAGCAACATATTCAAATCACTTGTGTCCAACCGACTGTACAAAGAAAGAGAAGCTGGAACAATGTTTTTACTTATTACTTTAACCATTTATTGATATTGTAAACATTGGCTAATGTTGACTATAGCTCATGTCATTCATTACCTGACTAATCCTTCTAGTTGTCCTATTAAAGCAAATGAAGACAGTTTATTTTAGTAGCTTTTTAGGTTATATTTGTTGTATTTCTCTTCACATCAAATGCTCTGACAAAAAACAAAGAAAATATCTGGTATCAGTGGCTGTCACAGGCCATCCAATCATTTCATTAAGCCCTCATGAATCGATTGGATGGCCCACCTGTCTGTCTACCTGCTAATACTCACTGCAGCGGCCAATCACGTAAGCTGGTGGTCAGAGAAAAGACGCCCACACAGGAAGAACTCTCCACACAACCATTGATGTGTAGTAGTGTACATGTAACATGATGACAAGTAAAGTTAGAAAAATAGTGTTTTGGGGGGGAGTGGCTTTAGATGGAGGCCTGAAAGGAGGAGCTGGGATGCTTTTTTTCGGATGGATATATTAAAAATTGAACCCACTCTTGCTAGTTTCTCCAAATACCTCACATGTGCCACCCTCTGTCTTTACTTTCCTGTTTATGAATCATTATGGGATACAGCCTGAGGACATCATAAGGGAAACACCTTTTATATCCAAATGACATCATGTTAGACACAGGATTATGTTATGACAGAGTGTGGTGTACATGGTTAACAATAACTTTGCATCATAAAATATGTGTTAAAGCTGATTTCACACCTACAGTGCAGAAATTAGCATGGTGCATTTTTGTTTTGTTTTTGTGGTTTTACTTCCACATCGCCTAGCTGAACTGCAAGTGAACAACAGCTTGTTAATCAGTGATACCTAATAGTTTATTAGACAGGGACTGGCCAGAGGTGAGAGTCAAAGGGTCCAAAACAAATCTGATTCCAGTCCCTGTAACTTAAACTTAACACCCGTCTTTGCTTTTTTAAAGAAGTGAGCAACAGTTTAGACTTTGCTTTGTGCTTGATTCATTTTTTAATGCAAAAGCAAAGCTGCTGTGTCAAGTGTTAAACCATCATCTCTTCAATGTTAAACCTTAATATAATGAGATAAGTCTGTAGTCATAGTCTTAGTCATAGTAAGCTAAGATTATATTATTCTCACCTATACTTTTGTTTTCTTCTACAGAGAGCTGAACTTAAAGAGTAAATACTCCAGATCTGCATGTTGTTCGAAGTAGTTCGAAACAGTTGGCCTTGCTCTTCTTCTTCTCTACATAAGTGACTTCCCACTCGGCAGCTGCTGTAAACACGCCGTTATAAAAGCACAGCGAGTAATGAGTGGAATCTAGCTGTAGACCTGCAGAGAGACACCCCACAACCTTCACTTTTCCCCTCCGTACGCTACTTTTTCTTTAAATTAAACCCACATTACATTACAAGCTGGAAGTCGCATCCTTGTACACAAATAAATGCAGAGTATTTATTTACCTAAACTTAACTGCTGCCTTCACACACTTGTTTTTCAGCTCGGCCACATGCTGAGCGCCTACTGTAAATGGCAGGTGTCGTCTCCTCGGTGTGCGCCGCCCCGCTGCCGCTTTGGTCACGGGTTTGTCATGCAATGCGTCTGCTTTAAACCTGTGTGTGTATGTGTGTGTGTGTGTGTGTGTGTGTGTATGTGTGTGTACAAGTACGAGTGCGCTCTCTCAGCTGGACTGTAATCTAACACACTGCAATTTAGGCACTACAGGAATGCGGCCTGGTGTTAACATACCTTGAAAGGATAAACACAGCGGCCTACTTCTCAGACTTGGACGTCTCACACGTATTAAGCCACTCAGAGCTCCGGCCTTCGCCAGAGTCTGTCTTGCCTGACCTCTTGGAAGTTTTGTGGAGTAACGGTACTTAGCAGGGGAGAAGGTTTAGGGTTTAAACTTTATTTATGTTATGTTTATAACAGCTTTCAATATCTCTGTCCACTGACTGATGTTTTATATCAGCTCTATCAGGTCAGGAAAGTAGACGTCTGTTGATTATAAAAGTGCTTTGAATGACTCTTTTAAAGGGATAGTCTTGTGTTTTTGGTGATTGGATCAGCTTGTTATTGTTTGATGTGTAGATGAGTAACATTTTCCGCCCTGCGACATTTTTCGAGTGTCTAGTATTTACTCGGCTCTCTTCTGTAGATGCAGAAAGCTGTAATGCCTTGCATGTGTTACAAGCCAGATGTGCATCATTGTCCAAGGGGTCATGAACTTTAACCCTTTGTTGGTCACATCAAGAAAGTGCTATTTTAAAGTGCTCAGTGTGGTGAGATTTATTGAGTCTAGTCTGCACAGATATTAAGAAAGTGCTTTTCCTTCCTCTTTGAGACCATGACAACATAAAACATGTTTTTTTCTCATTGACCCTACATGTTAAGTTTTACAGACCTCTACAGACCTCATTCAGACCTCATTTGTTCAAAACTTTTTAAAAAACATGTTAGAGACTCATTCTGTTCAAAAATGTCTCCAGCAGGATCTTTTATGTCAGCAGTGATTTGTGTTATTCTTCATTTAGCACTAGCACGACCTGTATCTATAGCAACCATAACACAATCTGGTGGTGTTTTTGTGCATTACATACCTCATACAAGTGGTAAAGTTGAATGGGTTCAATAGATTTGTTTTTGACCAGATATCATGACACAAAATGACCTGAGCACACCTACAAAGGCTTGAACTGAGCTTTAATGCTGTAAAAATGCTGGATTAGACTCAGTTTATCAGTGTTTTTAGACTGTAACACACCGTGGCACACAAGCTCAATCACACTCACCTCAAGCAAAAAGGGTTAAATATAAAAAAAGCTGCATGTTTATAGGGCTTCTTTTGTCTTTATGTATGAATGAGGCGTTTTCTCGCAGTCATCCTGAGGTGCTCCAGTTCCAGCTGTCCTACAGAGCAGAGAGGAGTCATGTGAGTGTCCTGCTGCTGCTGCTGCTGCTGTTGCTGCTGAGCTCATACCGAGCATTTGTTTACAGCTAATATGCCGCGTCATCGGCCGCCTTTATCCGGGCATTCTCATTAGATTAGCGTGATATCAAATAATGGATGTTATAATGTCGCGCAATTGGGTTTAATCAATGCAATTAGACAAAAATCCGACTTGTTATTGTGTCTATTTTAAAATCTGCACATGCTACATCCAAACTCGTTTTAAAAGGAGGCGTGTTCTTTTATTGTGAAGTTTTACCATTCATTTATGTTAACCTGGATGTAATGTGAATATTTACGCACACTTCATCCTTGCGGTGTGTTTGGGAGATGGTGCTGTCGGAGGGAAATGGTCCTGAGTGGTGATAGAAGCGGTGTGGTCGACAGCTGTTAATTGATCCATGATCGTCGGTCAGTCGTGTTACTCTCTCCTTGTGCTAAAGAGCCTTCAGCTTTTTTCTCTCTCTCTCTCTCTCTCTCTCTCTCTCTCTGTGTGTGTGTGTGTGCGCTGCTTTCCCTGCACAAATGGGCCTGTGAAATGACAAAGCACTACAGGATGTCTTTAGCAAGTCAGCATTAACCCCTCCCATCGCCTTTTACGGTCCAGAGGGGGAGGTGCATTAGGGCTACTGATGCTGCTGCTGTGACTAATTGTGTGTGTTAGCGTGTATGCAGGAGTGAGAGTGTGTTTGTGTGTGTGTGTTAGTGTGTGTGTGTGTGTGTGTGTGTGTGTGTGTTAGCATCAAGGTGGGAAACAGCTACTTTCCTCCAGGCTTTGCATAACAACGCAGGCCTGCTTGTTTGGATTTACATGCATTAGCACGGCGTCTGTGAGAGAGAGAAGCTGGCGTTCCTGCTGATGCTGTTGCGTTTCAATTAGATAGAGACGGCCGATAAAAGGCACCTTGACAGATCAGGCATGGTGAAGTCGAGGCAGATGACTCAAGAAACACACGCATGCACACACACACACAAGGTTCTAAAACAAGGCTAAACAGCACACTCCCCCGCATCTGACTTTCAGCATTAAATCAGATAAAGGAGTCAGAGCCTTTGACATTAACTAAAGCATTAAACAGACATGAATGTGATACTTTTGGAGACGCAACAAATCAGAACAGCGTTGCCGATATATAAATAGTCACTTAACACCTCATTTCCATCCAGTGAGAGGCTCAAACCTTTCCAAATATCAACTATGACCTTTTGTGGTTAATCTGATGGGTTTTTAACGGCGTCATAAGCCAAAGGTGGCAGAGTTTGTTACCATAGAAATAAGTTTTCACACAGCAGCAGCGGTGATATCCACAGCTCGTGTTCAGGATATCGAGCGTCCGTGCTACTCCGGTGTTTCCGAACCCCTTAAAATGCTTAAACGACACATTGTGAAAGTGGCCTCAGTCACATGACGAATGAGTAATGTCGTGCCTGTTGCCATGCAGGTGTAACGCTCAACGTGAAACCTATTTTTAGTCTCATGAAAGGGAAACGGTGCTCTGCTCCTCCGATCGAACACGAAACTGAGAGCAAACTTAATTGTGTGGCATTTGAACCTGGAGTCTTATAAGTTGTCTCTTTCTCCACTGTCGCCAACACTGATTTTAAGAAGAGAAAGCCCACCGCCCCCCCCATTCCCACCCCTTCCTCATTCACACACACTCACAGATGCAGCCACTCACTCGACCCTCCCAGTCCTCCTCAGAGAGGTCAGAGGTCAATCTAGCAGCCACAGAGCTGTGTTACATCACAGAACACATGGGGGGTGGGTGGCGGTGTGCGTGTGTGTGTGTGTGTGGAGGGGCATATGAGACACACTGTTTGAACTGCCCAAGGGAAGAATGAACCTATGAGTCTGTCCACTCTTGATTAAAAGCTCTACTTTTCTCTTTTTAGAGCGCGTCATGTGAAATGACTTTTCTCTGACTCATTTATTTCTGTTCTGACTGCTGTCTGTTCGTCTTGCCTCTCCCCTGTGTGTGTGTGTGTGTGTGTGTGTGTGTGTGTGTGTGTGTGTGTGCCTCACTTACTGACTTGAATCTCAATGCTTTATCGGAAAGCACAGATTTGATTGGCTGAGTAGCATCACGTGATATGATTAACTAGGCATGCAATTGGTCTGTGCTCTGAGTTTCCTGGACTGCTAGACCAGTGCCGTAAAGACGAAAAAAGAAACGAAACGCTCCGTCAAAATGTAATAATACTCAATAGTCAATCAGGTATAGGTCCAAGTCTGGATAGGATGGAGTCTCAGTCCAGATCTGGATGCGTTGTGCCTATTAAGTGACCTATTTAGGAACTAGTTGCTGACTCAAAACACTCTTACTGTAGTGTAAAGGTGTTACAAGTGAAAATCATTAGTAGCCCATGATCGTGTGATGATAATAATGATTGTGTGAAATTTTAGCAGCAGCACTTATAATGATTATAAGGGGGGAACAAAAGAAAGGATTCTTACTAAGTTTCAGTATTGACACACAATGAAATCATAACAAAAGACACAAAACATTGAATATATTGAATAATGACGCTAACTTCTTTACTGTCACTTCACTGGATGTGTCAGAGTGAATATTTGGCTCTTTCTTGTACCAGGTCATGCTTACCTGACTCAATTTGAGGGGATAAACTGCACTTGTAATTATATCAGCTGTGCGAGACTTGACCTGCAGGACAGCTGGACTGTGAGGAAGGAGTCGAGTTATCTCACATGTCCAGAGTTAAGAGAAATCAAGAGAAAAAACACCCAACATATGTCGTTTATGTGGCTGTAATGTCATGAAAGACATTCAAACATGACAGAAAGTGATGTGCAGCGCTAAGGTTTAAAAGGGTTTTTTTATTTGGCGTGTTAAATTCAAATAAGATTATAGTCTATATCCAAGTCCTCCTCTAAACTTACAGTGCCATTTAAAAACAAAAAAAAATTTATTTGCCTCCTACGCTTCAAAAAACAAAAACCCAAATGTGGAACCAGAACTGAAATTTTTACCTCAAGCGCCACCGATGCATAAAATCACAGCGGAAACGCCAAACTCGTCTCAGCACTCTCTCTTCAAGGTGGCCTAACTCATTTCCACGTCTAACCTGCTTTACCGATGCCTTTCTACATTTCCCATTCAACCTCTTGAATATTCATGTGTTTAAGGGGCTCAACTTTAATCTGTGCTTTGCTGTTAACTGTGAAGGACTGCCTGTGGTGAAGGGACACAGTTTTATTCTTCTTCATCATCATCTTCTTGTGCTGCTGCTGCTGACCAGTATCCCACCTCAAACTGCTCAAATGTGTGTCAGTATGTTAGATCGCCTGCATATGAGAGCATGTGTGCAGTTGCATGAGAGTTAAATGAGTCTATACGTGTGTTTTTGAGTTTTGTGAGTTTGTGTGGTCGTGTAGATTAAAGTCGGTGTCGTACTCCGCTAAAGTCTTCGTGGTGTTAATTTCGTCATCAGAGGGTATACATGTAGGCCAGCTCCAGTTTGCTGTGACACCTACGCTACAACCAGTGGACGCTAATCTACCTCGCATTAGTGGAACATGTCCTTTTAAGTGCACTCAAGAAAGTGGTATAAACTGAACTGCTACACGTCCGCTTTGGAGTATATATTCTGGGCTAAAGTGTGCATGCAGACCAGTGTGTGTCAAAAGAAAGAGTCCCATTCAAAGTGTTGCTTGTGGGTGTGTGAGTGTGTGTGGAGGGAGAGGAGAGGGGGGAGCAAGCCTTTCACTCTCACCCGGTGGGAAACTCCTCTCCCTCTCTTTTGGTGGTGGTGGACATTTGCATATCTCGCCATCCTCTATTCTCCCCTTTTTTTCTTTTTCTTCTCCTGCCGCCTGAGAAGCAGAACAGAAGCTGTCGGCTCCCGGAGCTCAGAGGAAATCAGTGAATACTCAACCCAAAGCTGCTGCCTGCCCCGTCTGTGTGCCTGCCTCCAGGCACAACAGCGAGCCGCAGGCGAGGGTGGCGTACAGTAGGGAGCGAGTGGAGCTGTAATCCTGTGTGTGTTGGTCATTGAAGTGGAATATCGCTTGTCTGTGATAGGCCACTCGCTTTGATTAGCTTCCATTTAAATTGGGACACATCTCAAAGATAACCCCCCCACCCCCAAAAAAAGGAGACCTGTAAATGAATATAAAACAGCACAAAGTTAAAGCCCACATTAATATGAGATAATAATATGAGACCCTTACATTCTAATTTGCTTGAAACAGGTGAAATTGACCTTCTTTAGATCAGAAAATTCAACTTATTTCTAACGCAGGTGATTTTCTTTTTAAAGGGATGTTGAATAAATCTGCATTAAAAAAACAGAAGATGCCTCAAGTTTATATGGCTGACACTTTATTGAAGAAAAGCCAGTTTTGGTGATTTTTTTTTAGTACAAATCATAGGAGGGAAAGTTTTAGGGAAAAAGAAGGATTTAATACTCAATGATTTCTTGACCATTTTTTTAACCTCAAATAGCACAGCACGCTTACTAAAGTTAAACAGTATATAGTCATGGAAAACAGTTTTTTCTTTTTTTAGGAATGTACCATGGCATATCCATTTTTGAAGGTTTTGCCATGCTCGGATGCTTTCTCATAGGAACCAGATGATTTTTTTATAGGAAGATTTAACCGTAAGAACCACAGCGGGTTATTTATTCTGATTCCAAATTTTTATGACTCTAACAAACCAAAGCTTTATAAAAACCACTACCCAAACCAATGAGTTATTTCAACTTATTTCAAAGTAGCAGATTAAATGAAGCTTCAGAAAGAAAAAAAAAAAAGTAAAAAAGCTCAGTCGGCCTACCAGCAAGCCTCACTGGTCTCAGGAGATATAAATCATAAGCGGTGGACAGGTGTGTTAGGAGGGGTCTGAGCTTGCTAAAGACACCCTGGAGACCTCAAAGGGTACAGCAGCAGCAGGATAGGTGGGAGTGGAATAGAGAATTAGATTAGAAGCACAGTAGAGTGATTTATTTCTTCTCCTCCACGCTGTAGTTAGCTTTCCATTCAAGTCTTTTCGGGTCTCATGTTATGGCGTGATTGAAATGAGCAGAGCCGAAAAGAGAAATGGCAAAATTTGATGCAGAAAACTCGACCGTAGAGTAAGTAAAAGGGCGTAACAGCGATCACACACCTCACTATGCAAAAAAATAATAATTGGCAAGTAAAATCAGGCGTGTTAATGCCCCCTCTCTGAGGCGTTGTTCCAAGACATTTTGGGAAATGTCTGTGCTCATTAACCTCCTGTTCACACATACTGAACAGACGAAAAGTTGCAGGCTCCTTCTTGCCTCCTAACGAGGTAAATTACATACTCAGTTCTGATTGGGCAATTATTTTCTCCAAGGAAGTTCATTTCCACACATCGTTTTTTTTTCTCATTCAAGTCCCAGTAGTTCATTCAAGTCATATTGCAAAAAAATCTGAATCTTCATGTATGTTATGAACCTGTCTGCTTTTAATATGTCTGCAATATTTAATATGTCTAGGTGTGGTGCAGAGTGGGGCTGAAACAATTTGAGTCAAATATCGGCTGGTTTTAGCTTCTAAAAAGCAAAGATTTGTTGCTATTCTGTGTTTAAATCTGTGTAAATTGAACACTTTTGGTTATTTTTTGGACATTTAAAGACGTCATCTTACAACAGGCAGTTTTCCACCATTATCTGACATTTTATAAGCAATGTAATGATTATAAATGATTGATTCAGACAATATTCTGCAGATTAAATGAACATAATTGTTAGCTGCAGCCCTGGTTAATTAGTTAATATCTGTCAAATGATGAAAAATGAATCGAGGACAATTCTTATAATCAATTCATTGTCATTTATTAAGAAAGAATGCCTCACAGTCTGTGGTTCCTGGTTCTCAGGTGTGATGAGTTGCATTTGTCTTTGTTTAATCATTTCATCTTTGTGTTTCTGGAGATGTAAATTTGGGTTCTGGGAAATAGCGATGGATATCTTTCACTATTTTCACCTTATAGACTCAGAATAATCCACAGATAAATCAAAAATCAGATTAATTTTCTCTTGCGATCATGATTTTTTTCACTGCATAAATGTATTTCTTACTTGGACGGAGTCAGAGCAGGTGTGTTCCCCTCTCCCATCATGACGGATGGATATTGAGTGAACACAATGGGATGGAACAGAGGATTTGATTAGAAGCTGAGTAGAGATGCGCAATGTGGATTCTCTCTTTGTGTCTTTCCTCCATCCTTGTGTCCTGTGGGCTTGATTTGCAGTGCATGGAGCAAGTGGGATGATATATGACGCCGTAAAAGTGGAGGAAGAAAGAAGAGAGACAGAGAGAGACACAGAGACAGAGAGAGGGAGAGAGGAGGTGAAACACAACTCTTGCATGCAAACAAAAATATGCAGGTCTATTCAAATCCTGTAATAAACTGTCAGCGTAGATTTAGATTTGTTTGTTGACAGAGGAGAACATTAAGAGTCGTCCTTTTTAAAATCATGGAAGCAAATTTACGCTCGAATGAAAGAGAGAGCTGGAGAGGCTGAAAGAAAGGCAGTGTTGTTATTGAATTACAGGTGATGGCTGCTAATTGGGCCCTCCAGAGATTGTGTATGTGTGTGCATGTGTGTGTGTCGGTGTGTGTGTGTGCGTGTCTGTCTGGCTCTGGGGATGCAGGCTTGATGAAGCTGTTAGGGTAAAGTGCGGGGGCCCCCAGCGTGCTCCCTGAGTGCTGTGCTTTAGAGGCCGTCCTGTCCCTGTGGAGGAGCGCTAATGGAGGCCACCCAGCCCTGATGAATTACACACCCAAGCCCCGGATGGATGGAGGGACGACTGAGCCGGGGGGGCCGGGGGGGGTTGTGATGCTGCTGTAATTGAAGAGAGCGCTGAGCGAGAGGAGTGCTCAGTTTTTGATGAGCTGCAGGCAAGAAGAAACATGTTCGCGCCAGAGATGTGACAATAACTGCACCACTCCCACCCCACCCATCACTCCCACCATCACCATCACCCCACTGTGGTTCTTGGCAGGGTGTCAGCAGGGGCCCTGAAAGTCATACTCCACTCCACTAGCTTTTTACATGACTACATGTTGTTGTAATATCAGTCCAGTGACGCATGTCTCTGGAAACATTCGCAACAAGAGGTAAAGTAGTTTATGTTTACTGTCAGAGCGGTCGCAGCTTGTTTGATAATCAGCCGGTTTGGGATTTATGAAGCACAGATGTTGAATATTTGCTGGTTTTTTCCACCTTTTTCCCCCCACATTTCTTTGAAAATTGAATATCTTTGGATTGAGAGTTGTTGGTCGGACAAAACAAGCAATTTAAATTTAAAGACACGTCGCCTTTAGTTTAATTTGGTCTAGTTGAGTTTATGTTGGTCACTGAACTCAAACACACACGTACAAACAAAGCAAACAATCATTCGTCCCCGTTCCTTGTTCTTAATCTCCACTGGAACTGATGGCAAAAGGGAAAACAAAGGTATAAATAAATAAATGAATAAATAAAATAGTTTCCGACCGATATGGTGCAGGCTGAAGCATTGGTTTACACATCATCCAGCTGATCAGGTGCTGGGAGGCAAGGAAAAAAATACAAATGTCTGAAATGAGAACCACCGGATTAAACGAGTGATCGATTGATGGAAAACAATCATTATTTGTAGCTGTGATCACCACAATGAAGGAAAAAAGCACTGGAGACAAAATAAAGATGTTAAAGCTTCCATGCTCTCAACAGGACAGATGTCGTAATCGTGGACTGGATTTAAGCCTCCAAGTCTGTTGTTTAGACTTTTGACTCTATACTCAGTTGCAATGTGTGATATCTGTTGTTTTTGTGCACCTCAGTGTGTAATAACATGTGTAAGAACCAGAAGGTTTTAAGTTTCCTTTCCTTGTGTATTGTTTTGCATCATAAATGGTACAAACAATAAGTATTAACCTATGAAATTGAAGCATTTTGGATTAAATTGATCACCAAATTGCACCATATTCCTCCCCCCCACCACACACTCTTCTCTTTTCTGCAGCCACCGTGATCATCAGGAACCCACTTTGGCAGGTTTTTGTCCATCAAAGCAGTCTTTGGCATCGGGGCGTAGCGCGATCATCGAGGTGTCAGCTGTTCAGTCTACGAGCGACGCGTAGAAACAACACAGCCGGCTTCTTCATTGTTTTGCTTGTGTGTTCGTGACGCTTGCCTCTCGGTGGGATTTTGGCTCCCTCTACCTACGCTGAGGAAAATCTGTTGGGGGGTGGGGGGCAAAGCCAGAGCCCCTTTTCCTCTCTCTGTCTGTGTGTGTGTGTGAGTGTGTATGTGTGTGTGTGTGTGTGTGTGTGTGTGTGTGTGTGTGTGTGTGTGTGCGTGATTGTGTGGCTTGTTATGTCAGGATGTGAGGGACGCAGTTCGCTGTACGTCCTGACAGAGTTTCCTCTGTAATAGTGCTGCAGCAGTGTCGGCCGGGGTCATTGTGTGGCCTCGTGGCGACCTTACAGTTTGCTCAGTGTGTGCACTCACCAGCCGACAATATGGATTTCATAATTTTTGGGTTAAACCTTGCAGCAGGTTTTATCGGCGCTGGTGCTGGTGCAGCGCTGCGGAGCGAATGTCAGGGAATCTCTGTGTTATCTGTACACCTGCCTAGGTAAACTGTCATCTCTGTGCTGTGTGCTGTGTGCTGTGAAGTGTAAACATCAGATGTCAAACCACACAGTCAGCTTGGATGAGTTACAGTTGATCTTCACAGTTTATTGACAGCATAGAAAAGTGACACCATCCACAACAACAACACACTGAAATCCAGATAATTTATAATCTATTTCAGCTCAATTTGGGCAAATGAGATGACTTACTCTTGGCTTTAAAATAAGACATGATTTAGATGTCGAATTACGGCGGTGACCTCAATCTTAAAAATGTTTCTAACCACCTCTTATTGAAAGCTTACTTTCGAAATTAGCCGTTGACTTTTGGATACAGTCAACCAGCGAGACCCAAAAAAAAAAAAAAGTTTTTAATTTCCTGCCTTCATCAAAGTAAAGTAATCTAAGCAGAAGTCTGGCTAAGCTGCAGTTTTTCCCTTTTTGGGTTATCGGTTATAAGAGAATTGGCACAGGTGCAGCTCAACTGGGTTTCATCACGGCTGTTTGTTTTCCCCCTCTGGTCTCATGCAGCAGGCATGTTAATGTTAATGTGAGCTCAGAGATGCTCGCAGTTAATCTCACCAGCTCACACTGCTCCAGACCGCAGAGGCTCGATAGTTGCCAGTCAACGGTGTGTTTGAGTGTGGCGAGGCAAAGCAAAAGATCCTCAATTTGTATTTATAGGTGTGCACTATCTTTACTTGTTTACTATTTCTGCACCAGTGTCACTAAACCTAATTCCTGCACACTTTTGTCTTCAGTCAGTGTGTTCTTGAAATGAACAATTTGGAAAAAGAAAAAGGTGCATATATGAAACATGTTAATCCAAATAGAATAGATCTGGATTGTTTTGCAAGAATAACAAAAGTAAACTCTACTCTATTTTACTTGTTGAAAGGTAGAAATAGAAGAGGATTAAACTCTTTTCTTTATTGGGCAGTCCAATGCAGCTTAAAAAACTAAAATAAGATACTAATACACACACGCACATCTCACCCATACCCATGACCACATACACATTCATACACATACCCATAAAACGTTAAAATATGGTCTAAAATATAAATAAATAAGGGGCAATGATAAGTACATGAAAATATGTTTATTGGACGTGACCTGGAATTTTCTTCCGTTTTTGGTCCTTAAATTTAAGGTGGTTGCCGAGCTCCTGCCAGCCCCCCCCCCCCTCTATTTCTCCCACTCGGTTCACGTCTGGGAAAGTCCAGTTTATGTATGTTGTACCCTCATCAGCACTTTAACACACTTAAAACAACTGAAAACTAGCAGAAAGAAGCAAAGTCTGGGATTTGCTGCTAAGTGTTAGTATGTGTGGATTGGTGGTGGTGGTGTATGCGCCTGTGTGTGTGTGTGTGTGTGTGTACCCTTCACAGTGTAGCAGGTGTGTCTAGGCCTCAGCCCCATTACAAATCTCATAAATACCACCTGACACCGTTACAGCAGGCAGCCTTCGATATAAACTCTCCTCCCGTGGCGTGAGCATGCAGCCCTTCAGCAAAATTATATTATACCACCCTTCAGGGGGAGGAAAGCTATACCCCTGCCCCGTACCTCCTGTACAGACAGACTGAGCACACATACTCTCTACTCTCACGCTGCGCCTCCTCCTGACTATAAATCTGAGCTGTTTTTACTTCTATATTCAAAGCGCTTTGTATCAAATCTGTTTTCTTAAAAGCTCCTCATGAATTCATTTGACTCCATCCTACTGTAGCTGGCTACTGGTCCGTTTTTTTATTAAAGTGGATCCTTCTTCCACTGCTATAATTTGTAATTGCCACACATGTTCATTTGAAAGTTTAACCTCGGCCAAAACACACACACAGTCGCTTCCAGCACACACCCGTTTTCGGAAGCATTAAAGTGTACATCAAATTTAATGGTGCTTAATGAGACAAAACTACTGCAGAGAGCAGTCTAACCCTGCTGTATCCTTTAAGTGTTACGCCAAATTGGGCACATTTGCGTTCTAATTATAAATATTTGTCTGACATTCACTTTGTACAGATGGACCTCGGCGGTGTTTTGCAGTTTAGTCCCTTCGCCGCCTCTCCTGGATGACATTTCACTCCACCAGCGATCCGAACGTGCTTGACATTTTGCTAAACTGCGTTCGGAAGGGTCCTGCCTGTCCCTGTGTTTCCCTTCCCCTCCTCCCTGTATTGTGTGACTGGGTAAACAGGCACTCACACACACACACACACACACACACACACACACACACACACACACACACACACACACACACACACACACACACACACACACACACACACACACACACACACACGCTGCCTATACATCTGGGGAGTTTGTACGCCTGCAGGTTTAGGATTATGCCTTTTGTCTTTTAGAGCCTACCAAGCACAGAAAGGCCTTGAATTGTTTCTTTATTTTTTTGAATGTTTCCCTTAAATACACCTGTAAAGGAAAAGGAGGAGTGTTTCAGTATCCTCTCTAAACAGGCCAGTGTTTTTACAGTCTGTACACGTGCCTGCGTTATCTTTCCTTTGCCCAGAGACATAAAAAAAGAAAGCGTGAATAAGCATTTTAATGCACCAAATAGGACTGTTTGATCCATTCGCTTAGAAAATGAAAGGTTAATAGAGTTTATCGGAAACATTCCCAGATAATACTTGGACTGTTGAACCTTTAAATTTACCCAACATGCCCGTCGTTCAGCTCCAACAACCCCCCCCCAGAGGTTCGGTTCAACTTTTAATCCAACGGCTGCAAAGCATATGGAGATCGTCCTCCTCCCCTCTGTTACTATTACTGAATCAGTGCCACAACCGCACCAGCTCTCCTCTGATGCCCCGCAGAAGAGTCTCAATCCCCACAGCTTGACGCTCCCCCCTCGCCGACAGCCGTTCAAAAGCGCGAGCTAGCTAGCGGCCCGGCGTCCAGACGGCGACGGATGGGGTCTTCATTTAAGCGAGGACACGGTTACCGCCGTGCCAGACGAGGCTCCGTGCCAGAGATCTTGCCCGCAGAGCTGGCCGATGCTGCTGCCAACTCTCTGACATACAGTAGATGGGTGGGTTTTTTTTTTTCTGTGCCAAAAGTACAGTGGTGTGATTAAGTAATATGATGTAAGATGGTGGGATGGTGTGAAGCAGCATGTGGATTTTGAGATGGAGATGGAGATGTCGTTGGTGGGGGAAGGAGGGGAGGGAGGGGAAGGAGGGAGGGGGGAAGCCGCAGCGCTGTCCGCTCTCCATCTGTGTTCGGATTGTGAAGTCAGGCTGATCACTGGATACACAGACCCATTCATAAAGGCTTAATCTGTGGTGAGCAAACATGACTTTATTTGTGTGTTAATCAGGGGCAAGACGTAATTAGTCACCGTCAATAAGAAGTGAAGTGAAGAAGTTGGGATTTGCAGTTATACTGGTGGATTGATGTAGTATTTGGTTTTATTTTTATTTAGACATTTTTAAGTGAAAGTAGAAGACTTGAAAGTTAAATTCAATCCCATGTGTGTGTATTGGAAGTCCGGTTTCTTAAATGTGGATTACTTTAATACATTTATGCTCATTTATTAACCAACATTCAAGTAAGGAAGAATCACAACTGCTGCTGATACTTTTTAAGATGGTGTGAACTGTCAGTGAGAGCATCTGTATCTTCTGTAATGTGACTGATTTTTCTGAGAGAAGACAGAAAGGCGTCGTGTAATCAGGAGATTGAGATTTGAAAAGTTAGCGTGTGACTTTCAAGTGATCAAACTGTACAGTGTTTTATCATGGGAAAGAACCCCATTTGATGTGAGAAAGGTGATGCTTTTTTTGGACACAATACCAACAAATATTAAAGCATGGACACAGAATAAGAGCTTAAAAATACATTTACTATTTCACACTGCGCTCAAGCCTAAGCCGAACCTGTAGAGTATTTCAGCAGGTCATTTGGCATCATGTTTGTTTGTTGGCTGTGATTTCTGCACTTTAACTGTAAGGCATGTGTTTAGATTGATGTTACATTACAGTTGACCTCAGTGTGCCCAGACAGCTGAGTGTTATCCAACAGCATTTCTAACATGAGAGCAGCAGCAGCTTGTGTGTGTGTGTGTGTGTGTGTGTGTGCATGTTCAAAGGCTAAGGGCAGACACATATGAGGTTTGCCTGGCTGGGTGGTAAGGTAAGCGCTTAGTTTAGTTTAGCGTAGCCTAGCGAGGCACATAGCACAGATACATAAAATGCTCCGGGCGATACACACTTCAGCCCACAGCGATAGCTCGTGTTGCAGAGACACACGTAAACACACACAGACGGCATGTTTTCGCACATCCAAACGTTCAGAGTTTACTAATGCCAAGCAGCTCTTTGTAACCCGGTGGAAGTCTACAGTTATTCGACCTATTTCCCAAGGAGTTTTCTGCCAGAGAGAGAGAGAGAGAGAGAGAGAAAGAGAGAGAGAGAGAGAGAGAGAGAGAGAGAGAGAGAGAGAGAGAGAGAGAGAGAGAGAGAGAGAGAGAGAGAGATGTGTGAGCTGAATACTGAGCAGGTGAGAATAAGAGGAAACTGGAGGAGTAGCTGGTAGTGAGTATAAGATCATGACCAAAGCAGTGCAGCTGCTGGGATATAAATCCGGCTCACAGGGATGATTATTGATAAGATGGAAGCGTTGAAACACATGTTGTCAAGCCTCCTGATCAAGGCAAGAGGGGTTTCATGCCAAACTGAGAAACTTATTCAACTGCAAAAAAGGTTTATGCCTAAAAAAGTGAAACCAAACATTTAATATAAGTTAGAACAAATGTGTATGTAAGGAATGAACATCTGGGAAATGCTTTTTTTCTTTCTCCAAAAGCGGAAGGGAAACATTTTAGAAACCAATGCTTGATTGTTAAACATCGTGGCATTGAATAACGTCCACAGGGACAGAAAAGGTGCCAAATTCACTGACTGTAGTTTATCGACCGGATGTTAGGATTTAGCCGAATGCTTCTACATTACCTGATTGCTTATAGGACGTTATTTGTTTGGCATCAGTGAGGAAGGAGACTAATTGATATTACATGAAGTCTTCGTACAAGTTGAAAACACATCATCATCATGCGAGTCTGGAAAAATCAGGGCGCGGGTCGAGAAACGCGAGATGCGTCGGAGTCCTTCTACTCCGCAGCTCCTGTCTCTCCCCATTTATATATTTTATGATAATCATTATATTGTAAATGGTTTTTGAAGGTTGTGGCTAGCAGGGTGAAGCTCAGGGAGTGGACAGAGTGTTAGGTGTGATTAAAGACTTAATGGGTGAATGACACTTCAGCGGAGGAAACGTTATTAACACGCAGAGCACCGACCACCAGATCAGGTCGTGGTTACCTGTTTTTTCACCAGCCAGCTCCTTCAGAGCAACTACTCACAGTGTTCAGGCTTCACTGAGAAGATATTAAGCTTATCACCTGGTCCATAAGATGCCAGACAATATTAAACCCATGCTGACATATTTAAATTGTTTATTTGTGTTTGACTAGCAGTCCTAAACACAAATATATAATAGAGAGACTGAATTTATTTGCCTTTTTTCAATAAAAATAGCAAAATAATCTCAATTGTCTGTTCAATGAATCAAGTAAACATGTAAAAGAGAATTAATGCGCTGTCATCTTGTATTTCTCTGGGTTGTTTTTTAACGTTTAATAGCGTCTGACAATGCAGACATGAGCACATCTGTCACATTTCAGCCGCATTATCATCAGAATCACAATCCCTTGATTCACTAAGAACAATGAGTTGGAAGCTAATTAGTTTGGGAGACACTTGAAGTGTATTCACAGCTGACACACTGCATGCAAACAGGCTCGGTAGCAAAAAATAACAGTCTATTCCGTGAATAGAAAATATCTGTAATTAAAAAAGAATGCGGCGGTGATTATAGTTGAAATCAGCGTGTTTGGTTTTCTCCCGGAGCTGCCCCCCCCCCCCCCCCCCCCCCTGAGATTCTGCTCAAACAAGAACGAAAGTGCAGCAGAAGTATCACATTTATTTCATTATATCATGTTGAGAGTATGATGTCACACTTGATATTCGCCGTCTACATTACACGATCGTTCTCGGTTCGGCTTTGATTTTTTCCTCATCGTTATACAACCACCAGGTATTTTGTCACATTTCTTTTAAATCTCAGGAAGGTTTTTTTCTCAGCACATAAAGCTCAGCCGCTCTTCAGTCCACTTGACATACTCGACATACATATGGACACATTCAGACCTGGACGCCGCCCAATAAAATCACAGCTTTTTCCACTCAATGGACAACTTGAGGATATTTTTTTTGGAAGCTTGGAAGTGATGTAGAAAGCAGTATATCATATATACTATTTCATACTGTGTCATCTGGTCAGTGGTCCACAGCCATATCATTTTTTAACAAGCCAATCCTGCATTTTTTCTGTCATGCATGTGATTTATTATAATCAGATTCGAAAACTTTCCTTCCACTTCAATATTGAGCTACTCTTTGAATCTTGATATGAAATCTCTCTGCTTAAAGAAACAATAAAGCAGTGAAATGTGATTATACCTGTTGACAGGCAGCGACTTTAAAGTTCCCCTCCGACAAGCTCGACATGAGAGACGACTTTGTTGAATCTGTCGCTGGGAATGTGAACGCTGCAGTGAGACTCTCAGATCCCACAGAAATTTGGGGGAAAAAACCAGCGTGCTGTGACACTACTGGGTCAAATACTAATGCTGAGCATCCAAAAAACACAGCGATGACCTAGATTTGCACCCTCCGATCGCTTGTCACCCCAGCAGTACAACAACAGAGGATCCTGAGAGGGCTGCAAAATAAATAACCAATCCCACAGAACCTGCTGCGCTTTATAAAAGTGTCATCCACCGCATGTCTGCCTGTTTGTTGTTTATTTTGTTGATGGTAAGGCACACGGGCGCGGAGGGTGTCTGCGTGTGACAGGGAAACTGTCGAGTAGGCACATTTGACAGGAATAAGGGACCGGGATAATAAGCTTGGTTAGAGGACTTCCTGCTCCAGATGTGCAGCAGGTCTGACAGACAACAGAGACTCGGGAGCTCCGTGTGTGTGAGTATGTGTGTGTGTGTGTGTGTGTGTGTGTGTGTGTGTGTGTGTGTGTGTTTATGTTGGCGTGTTAAACATTTAGCTAATGTTAATATCCTGATTGATTTGGGTTAAGTTAAAAGAGGAGAATAAATCAGTATTCATGAATCAACAAATATAGAAATACAGCCTTTTGAAAGTAGAACAAACCTACATGGATTTTTCTCTAATGGGAGACAAAAGCAGTTTACTGTCCACAGCTAGATGTGTTATTTGTCTATTTGAGGGATTGACCAAAAACTGTATTTGTGGCACAGCAATGATACGGATAAGTTTGAATCCAAAGTGCTGATAATCAATATTATTACATCTGATCATTTTACTGCAAAATCTGTTTTCTCCAGATAGTATCAGAGAGGGTTACACAAATGATGATTTATTTTATGCTAAAAATAAGGCTTGGCAATAAATCGATATATCGTATTGTGATATTTAATAGATATTGTCGTATCGTAGATTTTGCATATCATAATATCGTGATGTGGAATAAGTGTCTTTTTCTGTTTTTAAAGGCTGCATTACAGTAAAAATGTAATTTTCTGAGCTTAACAGACTGTTCCATATCTGCCTTTATCCACTTAGTCATTATATCCACTTTACTGATGATTATTTATCAAAACTCACCAGTAGTCATCCCTATAATATTGTCAAAATATCAATATCGAGGTATTCCGTTAAAAACTATTGTGATATTTGATTCTGTCCGTATCGCCCAGCCCTGCTCACCAGATACTTTCATCCTCTAACTCGTCATCTTTGGCCCCAAATAACGCTGACTCAGCACATCGCTTACACCAATTCATCAGACTTTGTGCAGCATATGCAGTAATACTCCTCAGCACCTGTAAAAACACTCACTCACTGACATACTTGCTAAATTATCAACGAGGTAACTAAATTAAACAAGACCGTTCAATTAGGAAGTCCAACCAAAATGTCATAGAGCAATCCCATTAATACACAGTTAATTATGCATAGAAATTAAGCTTATAGCTGGTTTTGAAATACAAGCCGGACATATTAGTATGACTCCAGCTGGAACATGAAGACGGTTAGATAAACAGCAACATGTAAAGTGAGATGCCTACATGTGATTTTGTGTAAAACTGGTTGATTTTCCTTTAAAGGCTGTGATGAGACCTGAATTGTGTTTTGTTTTTGAGGCACTTGTGCTCGCTGACTCATGAGGTGGTTGTTGGGATGGATTTTGGTCAATGTGGTGGGAGAAGTAAACCAGTGACATCATCCCTTCAAGAAGCCGCAGTTGATAAAGCAACACGGTGCTGTTGAATAACTGGTATACAGGAGGCAGCCAGGAACTAGACGCCTGTTATAGTTGGTGTTAAACATGTGGAGAAACAACCTGCTCCCTGTTAAATACTCAAAAGTTTCATTTGCTGCTTAAAAACTTTTTGAGACAGTGTTTTGGGACCTCTGCCATCGTTGCAATCATATTTTGATTCACAGCTTTGCTTCTCATGCTGTAATATAAAATCTGATGTAATGTTACCGTGTTAATTTTCTCTGTGCCGAGGCCACCAGGGAAGACTCCTCTGCATCAGTTGATAGATGAGCTGATTTATATTCAAATGAATGTATTCAGGAGCAGCTCCGACTACCACAAGCTAGCTGCTCTGGGTTTTTCTCTCTCCTCCACTTTGTCATGTGTTCAACATGGAAGCATGTGCTCAGAGTTTCTCCTCCTCCCCCTCAGCACAGTGACCTGTCCTCCTCCTCCTCGTCCCCTTCCTCCTCCTCCTCCTCCTCCCCTCATGCAGTGGCCTCTCCATGCTTGTCGCTGCTCGTTCCCAGTCTGTGGGCGCCAGTGGCTGGCCAGCGACCTTTCCGACCTCCTTAGCGCCGCTCGGTTCAGCACGGCTCCCGGCTGGTCTCTCTTTATTCTCTCCTCTCTGGCCTCTGGTCTTACACTGAGCCACGGCTGCTTATCGGGGGTTGACGGAGGCTGTTGGTAACCATCAGCATGTCGTATTCGTGCATCGTTAGTCCGCTTAGATGTGCATGAATAGTCCTCAGCTTCAAGTCACAGAGTTATAGTAGGTAATTACCACAAGCTGAAAAGTTAATTACCACAAGCTGAAAAGTTATCCACTAGTTTGGAAACTTTGGTTTTGAAACTCATCTTACTGTTAGAATAATAAATGTGGCTTTTGATGTACAGTAGGACATTCTCAGATTGAACTGCTAATTTAACTAAAGTTAAGTTGAACTACTTAGTTTAGAATATATTTTGCCTTTGGAAAGTTTTACTTTTACTCGTGGTATTATAATAAATAGACAATAAAATAAGACATATGGTAAAGATAAGTTAAAATGACATTAATTAAAATTTTGAAACTGCCTGAAAAATGCATCAAAACACTGGAAGTAGTCTCTGTGTTTGTTCTAATTTCAGAAATCCAGACTTATACATGCTGTAAGATCTTGATGGAAATTTACACTAATAAATTCTTTGCTGCTACAGACAAACTTTCTTGGAAACTGTGAAGTTTTTTGGAAAGAATTGACCTAATTACCTTAAAACTTGTGAGCACATTGAGTCGAATAGAAAAAAAAAACAGAAGACAGAATCTCATTAATCACATGTATTGATCTGATGTTACTACTGTTAGCATAACATCTTTTAAAAAACACCAGAACCTGAAGTGGATTTAAATAGCTGATTCACTCCAATAAAACCTGAATCCTACCTCTAGATTTCCTCCAGCACTAATGTTTTGTGATCAGAGGCTTTTTCTCTGCACCATTTAAGTTGTTTAAGCAGCATAAAACAGATGTTGGATGGCTGCACGGTGCAGTGTATTCCCTGACCCCCTGCTCCTGCGCTGAAGCGTAATTAGCCTGAGCTCCTGAAACAGTGTTTTCAGTAAATGTGTGAAAAGGGGACCTCCTAGTCCAGAGAGCAGTTAAACTGTACAGTAAAAGCAGGTGAATGTTGCAACTGTTAACATGTATATCTGATTGTGCAGTCCCCCATGCTCTATTATCTGTATGACTGTGGCTGCGTGTGCATCCTCTCTCTTTCTGTCTGTTTGCTTTGCGTCGCTTGTGTATTTTTCAGAGATGCAGACTTGGACGTCTTGGTGAGTCAGGTTTTCCAGTAAGTCGGGCTGTGTAGTGAAACTACTGCGAGTAAAAGAGCACAGAGGTTAGACTCACGGCTGCTCTCTAGGGAGCAGAAAGTGAAAGAGTGAGTGGTAGAAATCAGAATAAAAGTGTAAATATTGTCACATTTTTCCTAGCACAGGTTACGATTTTAATATGGCCAGTTTCCTGCTTTTATCCTGATAAAAAGCTAAAGTACCTGAACTGAATCCTTTTTATTTTGGAAGCTAGAGTCAAATTTTAATTCAGACCAAGACATTTTTCAACGTGTTTTTTGTGTGATAGCAGATAAAGTAAAGTAAAACTATACGAGGTAAACAGAGTAGCATTTTTGCATGATCATCTATTTGCTGTTTCTACTGAAGCCCTCTAGCACAGAAAGGCTGTTATATAAAATAAGTTGTATAAAAGATTGAAAGTGGCTCCAAAATGGGACTTTTACTGTTCATATTCTGACTCATAACTAGTCTCTTCACCAATTCACATTCATAAATTCCACATCGGTTTGCTTAATCCTGTTTGGTTAATCTTATGGAAAAATAATCACTATTTTATGGTCCACGAGAACATTTGATAAAATATGATGAATACAACATGTTTGAATGCAGATTTTAATTTAAATTTTATTTTTATATACACATGTCAAACTTGTACATTTGCATCTATAAAAATGTGTATCAGCTGCACAAAAAATAAAACAAAAAGATGCATTTTATTTTATCTTTCTGTATACTGTGCGCCACATTAGGAAAAGTCTGGCTAAAAGAAATGTTTATATGATGTTTTTACAGCTCTCACATGTAAAAATGGGTCAAATTTGATCTTGATTAGTATATAAGGGTTAATGCATTCATCATCTATTTGCTGTTTTGACTGTAATAACTTGTAGTGGGCATGCTGTGTCTAAAAAAAGGTTTTCTAAGCTAAACTACATCACACTAGACCTCAACTGCTGCAAATTGTGACCTACATGCGAGCGAGCTGTAATACTGATATTATAACAAGAAGCAGGAACAGGGAAATGAGTGTTGAGCAGCTTTTTGTAAAAGCAACCTGTTTACTGCAGGTCATGCTGCGTGTGCACTGCAGCCTATTTGTGCACATAATGAAATCAAAGAGTCACATGCAGGTGATGTATGGATAGTATACAGCCTGTCACGAGCCTGCACACTGAAAGACTAAGCACACACACGCACACACATACGCACACACACACACATATGCACACACACACACACACATATGCACACAAGCAGTCATTTAGCTAGCCAACAAGATTTAATGTCTTACTCTCAGATCTCACGTCTGCCAAAGTGGATACCTGCATAAAAATGGAATTGCAAAAAGAAAGAAAGTAGAAAGGAAAGTGCTTGGATAGCAGTTTTTCTTGACGTGCGCACACACAAACACACTCACACTCACACAAACACACACACTCTGTCTCTCTCTTTCCCCTCAGAGTAATAGCCGAGCTTCTTAGGTAAATTGAATCAGTCGCTCCCCGGTCGGTCGGGAGGACTCTTGTGTGGCCCCTGGCACAGAAACTCAAGCCATCAGATTGATTTTCCCTCTCATGCAGTCGGCCTCTCCTCTCTCGTTCTCTCTCGGCGTTTCGGGGACGGTCTTGACGAGTCGACTGGAGCCAGCTGAGTCGAGAGCCCTGGGGAGGCAGGTTACTGGCTTGCTGTCTGCCTGCTTGCTTGCTTGGACCCACCAGAACTAGCTTCTCCCCCCCCCCCGTCCTCCCCTCGCTTGATTTATCTCACTTGGCTTATGCATGAATCCTGTCAGCAGCAGTGCGTGTAGTGTAGTCTGTGCAGTCTTGTCAGTCTCGTCTCTGTGTGACGATGACAGTGGACGTTCTACTGTATATGTGAGTGCCTTGTGGGAGTAGAGCTTATGTAACCTCTGTAGTCTTTTATCCCCACGGGTCTGCTTCTGAGACTAGTAGAAAAACGGGGTCAGTCCTGCTCCTTTTAATCGCTTATTCCTGGCGAGGCGAGCATTGACACAACACACACACACAGAGAGACACACACACACACACATATCTCCTTCAGCTATTTTCTGCCTGACTTCAGGTCTTGCCCTCAAACCTGTCCTCCATCTAAGCCTTCAGACTCAGAAGGCTATTAAAGAGATATTTCACCAAAATCCAGCCTCTTGTTCCCCGGGCTGTTTGTCAAACCGCAGGGAGGCTGGTCAGACAGACAGGCAGACTGCATCACTGTGATTAGGCCGCTCGCCTCTTACTCACGGCTGACTGACGTTACACTAGCAAAGAGCCCAATCAGCTCCACCGTTTGTCCTAAATAGTGTTTTAAAGGTGTCCTGGGACTTAAATACAGCATCAGTGATTGGTAGGGGACTATAATAATGCACCTGCCATCACCCAGACTGTGTCTTTTTAAAGGTGCAGTGTGTAGAAGTTAGTGGAATCTGAGGTGCGTTGTTATTGGTGCTGATGCGATTTGACAACATAAAATGAATGTGTCTAGATTAGTCGACTGACAGAAATTAATTGGCAGTGATTTGATGATTTAATAATTGTTTAAGTTTATTTATTTGAGCAGGTTTGGCATAAATTGACGAGTTCCAGCTTCCCAAATGTGAATATTTTCTGTTTTTATGCTAATGAACGACACTAAACTGATTATCTTAAGACATTTTGAATAGTAATAATGGGTTCTGGGAGCGTGGATGGACTTTAAAATCTGCTCACATTTTACAATATAAATTAATGAATTGATTAATTGATAAGATAATGAAAATAATCATTAGTTGCAGCCCTAAATTTGTCCTTTTTTGTTGAATCAGAATCTTTTAAAAATATAATGTCTCACCTAAAACAGTTAAAATAGTATCCTGGACCTTAGAGTGGTGTTTTTTTTCTTTCTCTATGCTGTGTGTATTTGGCTATATGCAGATGATGCAGTGTAATGTACAGTCAAGTTAAACTAGGACAAAATACCCCAGCTAACTACCCACTATTCTCTCTGAATCAAAATGTAAAGGCTTCTTTCTCGATATGTCATTTTTCACCGGTGGTTTCACTAAAAGCCTTTTTTCACAGAGCACGTTTTGACATGTCACAGACGGGAAAAGCACAGGTGTAAATAAGGAAATTAATGATCAATTTAGCTGGTTTTGTGCTTCCTGCTTCACTGTCACACTGTCATGGCGCACTCGAATAGCACTGAGCTGTTCTGAATGGTAATACCTCTGCTTTTCTTACTATGACAAGTCAAAATGTCTCCTGTGAAGAAAGCCTATTAAACAGGGAGAAATCCATCCTGGAAGAGGCAGAAAGACCATTTTTTTTATGCACCATTAATGATGAACTGATGAGATCGACTCATTGAGACAAGCAGGGGTCTGCAGCAGGAGTCATAGACATCCCTGTATCACATACTATATTATGTTCATACATCTTCTTTGGCTCATTATAGAATAATTTTGATGTAGGGAATCACTAAATGAAGGAGAAGTTAGAGAGACAGGTTGAGGGAAAAGTAGGGCACACACTCATTGGTTCTATCCTCTCAAATATAGTGTTTTTGTTCAATTGTCTTCATGGGATTTTTATGATTTATTAACAAGAAAAACTAAATGTAAAGAGATAGAGACAGATAAAGACAGAAGACAAGGTACCTCCCTGTTCCGTCTCTAGGTTATGAAATACAGCTGTACTACAGTAGATATATACAGTACTGTGCAAAAGTTTAGCACTTAAAATGTTGGATTATCCATAATGTAATACCATCAGGGAGGTGTTTAATAGGTCCCACATTTATTCTGCAGCCTGACAATAACCCCTAACATACAGTCAGAGTTATAAAAACTATCCTCACCTTTACAAGTAGAACCAGGAGTCCTGCAGCAGATGGTTTGGCCTCCACAGAGCCCACATCTCAACATCATTTGAGTCAGTCTGGGATTACATGAAGAGACAGACGCAGCTGAGACAAAATCCACAGAAGAAGAACTGTGTCGACTTCTTCGAGATGCAGGAACAACTGTGTGCAGGTGTAGAGAGGAGATCTGACAGCAAATATTGACTTTATTAGAAGTGACTTGATAAATAAAAACTATTCATAGCATTTTTTGGAAAGCATCCTCATTTTACTTTCAGTGCCTAAAACATTTGCACAGTACTGTTTATATATATATTAGAAACACATACACATACATACACATATGTAAATAATACTGTATATGGTATTATGTATGGTATTGGAGCTGCAATGATTGGGCGGTTAATTGAAGCTCTTTAATTTGAAGCTCTTATTGTCACGCTTGACAGTAAACCGAATATCTTTGATTTTTTAACATTTAAGGCCAATAATCCACAGTATAATTTATAATGAAAATAATACTTTTTTGCAGCTATATTTAGTATATTTCATGAAAAATATATAATAAAAGAAGTGACATTTTTCCCTTTTTTTGCCACTTTGATACAATATCTCAACATTGTGCCTTTGCCCTTTGTTATTTTTTCTGGCCAGCTCTTGTTTTTGTGCTGCTGTCAGCCGCTGTAACCTGTAAGATATTCTCTTTGCTATAACCATGACAAATTAAGCAGAGAGTCAATACATAACAGCAACAGTTTTTTTTATGTATTTCATATCTACTTCATTTCGTAAAGTGAATATATTTTGGATTTTGCAGTGTTGGTTTTCTCCTGGGGCATTTTCTACTAAACAGTTAGTTGATTACTTGGAAAAATAACCTAGTAGATTAGTAGCAGATTGATGCTTTCTTTAATATCTCTCTCTCTCTCTCTCTCTCTCTCTATATATATATATATATATATATATATATATATATATATATATACATGTGATGCTGTCTGCAGCCACCTCATTAAACATGACCTTGTCAGCCTTTATATGCAGCTCTGCTCTGATCACTGCCTTAATTGACGTGTAGGAGGAGCCCTGGATGCTACAGTACAAACAGTAGCCGTACACAATATATCATCCATGATAGATTACCATATAAAACCCTTTTAATCCAGGTGTAGAGCTGGTATGGATGGCCTTTTGGCAGAGGAGATTAGTGCGTTTATGCCTCTTGATGCGGCAGATTAATGCGTGTTCTGTAGTATTAAATTAGATTGAAGTCACAGTATGTGCTGTGCTGTCCTCTGCAGCCACAACGGTGAGGGAAGATGGGAAACGCCCTGCCAGAGTGGTTGTTTGGGTGAGGACAAGTGTGTGTTTTAGAGAGAGAGAGAGAGAGTGAGAGAGAGTGTGTGTCTATGTGCGCATGTGAGTGGGAGGGAGTATATGAGTGAGTATGACAGTGCAGGTTATGTGATCAACTGCTTGCTCGCCTCATCCCTCACACACCTCTCACACACTCACCTCTCTTTTTCACACACACACACACACACACACACACACACACACACACACACACACACACACACACACACACACACACACACACACACACACACACACACACACACACACACACACACACACACACACACACATACTCTCAGGCTGCGGGCTGTTAGGTACTCATTGTTTTGAAGTGAGTACTTCTGTTTCTCCTCTCGTGCATTTAAAAGAACTGGACTGGCAGCGGGGAGTTTCCACCAGCTGCCCTCGGTACTATTAGCGATGTTCTTTTTCCGTTTCCTACTGCGGACGGGAATCAGAAGTGAGCGAGGTGACGGGTGAGAAAGGAATCAGTGCATTAGTCCAGAAAGCAGTTTGCAGACCACTTTCTCTCTCTGTAATACTTGGCAAGTTCATCTGTGTAGCTACAACTATAACTTTTTAAAAATTCTCTTATTGACAATTTTAGTATCAAAATTAAAGCTACTGCAGTACAACCCCAAACATCTGTAATATAAAATGCTACACACACTTCAGACGTTGAAATATTTTAAGTTGCAATGATTATTTTCTTAACAGGAAATCAATCGGCTGTCTTCTATTCTGATAATAGATTCATTGTTTTGAGTAATTTTTGTATAGATGATGCTAAACTTTTAAATAAAACTCTTTAATACTGGATTTTTGGGGCCGATAGTGGTATTAGGGAGAAAAAAGAATACATATATCGATATATTAGCCGCTAATGTTTTATGTACATAATATATACATAAACACTTTTGGTTTTTTTTGCAATGATCCCTCAAATGTGGTTATCAAACACTTGCTATAAAAATACGTAATGGATGTATCTACTGCACATGACACATAATCACAGCATCCCTGGTTTGATTTGACCTTTGTCACATATCATACCTATCCCTCTCTCTCCCCTTGTTTCCTGTCGGCCTCTTCAATCCAATAAAGTATCAAATAAAAGCAGAGATGCCCCCAGAAATGATGCATGTGTTACAAGTTACTTTCAACACAGACGTGCACTCACGTTGTGAATTCAGAGAGATGGAAAGAGAAGGTTTTACAACTGTTGTGCATACGTTTGCTGTGTTTGCCAGCTGCCTGCAATTCAATGTAACTGAAATATTGTAAAATGCATCTCATTAGTGTCGTTTTCCTTTAATTGGCATCAACTGTGCGATGTTGACAGCTATGATGATGATATATTCAAAGCAATTTCAGTCAATTTTACTTGAATGTTCATGCTGTTAAAGTCATAAATGATATCTGACAGTGTGTACAATCATAATGTCAAACCTTCTTGTGACACACTATTTTTTAGTGTAATCTTTACAGCAGATCAAAGCATTATAATGTCAGAATATCAGCTAAATATAACCAAGGAAACATGGTCGTTTAACTTCCGTTACGCTGCTGTTTTAACTGAAGTTTGCTTCTTTTTTTAAGCTGCAGTCGAGCAGGGACTAAATGGCTAAAGGGTTAAGAGGGGAGGAGGGAAGGTGCTAAGGTAAACAGGAAGTGACCACTTACCGCTTTAAACCCCTCACTTCCCTATATGTCACTTCCTGTATGTGGAAGTGTGCTTACTGAAAGAAGTTCAGGTTACGTTTATCACCTTACTGAACCATAGGTGTGTGTTTGTGTGTGTGTGTGTGTGTGTGTGTGTGTGTGTGTGTGTGTGTGTGTGTGTCAGCGAAGAGAGAGACATGACATGTTTTATTAAACATGACAAGGTTGCCTGTGATATGTCGATATGTAGGTCAGAGCTATGTGTACTTTATATCTGTATATATATACGTGTGAAGGTAAATTCTTAACAGCACTGAGTGTGTGTGCATGTCTGACCCAGTTGCTGTCAGAGAGAGTTAAATCCTGCTGATCCTACATTTGTCACACACACAGTGAAGCGTGCGTGCGTGTGTGTGTGTGTGTGTGTGTTTTGTTCAGGTAGACAGCAGTAAGTCAGTGTGGCGGAAGATGCATCTACTCGGCAGATCGCTGTTTTACTGACAATAGATCAGTGGGACTTGGACAAACTGCAGAATAACACTGCTTCTCACTATAGAGCCCCGTTTACAAAAGCACTGTTTCTTTTGTTTCTCCACGGGTCAAAGGTCAGAGTGCAGGATCACATGTAGAGAGATGTACTGTGACTGGAGGCGGAAACAGCAGCATTAAGTCTTTTAGTTGCAAACTCAGCAACCTTTTGTTTACATTGATATCACAGATTGTGCCTTTAAACATGCGTATAAAACCTTGTTATTTGCTGAGCTACTGTGTGCAAGCTGCTCACTCACTTTAATATAAACCTGCAACTCATGATAACTTTCATTACCGATTAATCTCCCAATTATTAATGCAAATCTATTAATTGTTTAGCCTATTAAATACCAAATAGTAGTGAAAAGCTGGCCAGAATTTTCCAGAGCCCAAGTTGACATCTTCATCTATCTTTTTTTTGTCAGTTAGTTAAGTTTAAAATTGTATAAAACAGAGAAAAAGTGAATAAAATCACATTTGAAAAGCTGGAACACAGCGATTTTTTTTTTTGTCTGGACGTATCACAAGTCCAGTATACCTCCTTGTCCTCTTTAGGAAAAATAAATAAGCTTCATGGACTTTCTTATTGTGTGTGTTAAGCTGGTAGCTGCATGTGTGTTCAAACAGGAACAGCCACTTTAAAATCTGTGAAATGTGTAGAAACTCCGTGGTGAAGAAAATTTTGCTCATTGTCACGTCTCTTTGGGGGGAAGGAGGAGGGGGGAGGGAAGGGTGTTTGCATCTGAGAAATAGCAGCTTTCTGGAAATGTGTTATCTAGAAAATATAAGCTGGTTTCACTTTGACTCACCGTTACGCTGAAAAGAAACTGAAAAGCTCAGGTGAGCAGAAACTCCATTTCTTTACCTGTAGCTTTTATATTGTAAGTCACGTGGGTTTTTTAAAATCTTTGTTCAGCCATCTGACAAATATATCTGTCAGTATTTGCCTTTCTTTATATTTATACCTGAGTATTGATCTCCATCTGGCATACTAAGAAGGATTTGTTTTGCATGGAAACAGCTGGTAGTTTAAGTGTGAAGAATATGTATCTGTTTGCAAGACTCACAGCACACGGTAAGAATCAGATCTTAACTCATGATGCATAATGGACATTGGTCAGTGTTGATAGTCTGATTTGATTATTTACTTCATCCCATATAGAGACTTTGTGTCTTGTTTAGGGGCGTAACGATACATCGATTTAATGAGCAACGAGCCAATAGCATCGATGCAAAATGACAACATCATTTAAGCAGACAGTGTTGATATTTTTAAAAGTGTTAAATCAGCATGTGATATCGTCTCATATCGATGGCTGCCTCCTGAATCGTATTGAATCGATATCGTATCGTGGCAGACTTTGTGATATCATCAACATCAAATTGATATAATATCATATTGATTTACATCCCTAATCTTGTCCTACCTTTATCGTTTATTGCCTGATCATCATTTATGTTTCCTCATTTTAATATCTACATGTGAGGCTGAATACATTTCAATCAAAGTCAAGTCATGAGTCTTCGCACATCAGTGGTGTTAATGATGTAATCCCCACTCTGGCCGGTCTTTGAAGCTTTCTATTAAAAAAGGATAAGAGAGGAAATGATTTCAAACTGGCAAGTCCATCCTTCTCAGAGCGCTCGCTGCTGTTTAGAAGGCACTCTCTTTCTTAATGTTTCATGAAGGGTTTTCATAGATGTCACCTCTTCATGTTGAAACACTTTAAAGGAGACTAATGAGACCGGTGGAGTTTTTTAAAATTATGAAAATCCTGCTCGGGGCGGCTTCAAACCGTACCTTCCTCACCTATCAGTGTTTCCATAACTCACTGATGAACTCCAGTTGATTAGACAGATTGTGATGTAGCTCAGAGGTGCAGTCAAATCAGTATTTTTTTTCCCCCTCTCGGCAGCTGTAACAGGACTGAGATCAGAGCGGAGAATGTTATGCAATGCCCCAACGTACTGCCACCCCCCGTAGAGAGTGACTCATTACACACACACACACATGCACAAACATAGCATGTACCAGTGTGTATGTTACTAACTTTATGCGTTAAAAAATTGACTTTATCTTACACAGAAGACTTCAGTCAAATATTTATTTAGTTATAAATCACTGCATGATTTGGACATAGTTGCTGCTTTATTGACAGCTGATACAGAAACAAGTTAAAGATCAAACCCTAATAAATAGATTGCATCCTACCGATTGCAGTATGGAGATTAATACAATGTGTTATTAAAGTACTAAATACATAGTGTTTTGCAGCAGTTAAAGCCCTCCCCAATACACTTTTAACACCTCACTTCTATTGAAATGTCACTCTTTTAACACATTTGCACACACACACACACACACACACACACACACACACACACACACACACACACACACACACACACACACTTGCACACACACACACTCACAGACTTTAGCAGTGATGTTAGCGGTTTGCCAGGTGTAAGCGTTGCCTGGTGAGTCATTGCACAGTCAGCTAAACTTCTAGTAAATGGGAGCTTTGGGTAAATGACATCAGCCACGGTGTCGCACCGACCTATCACCTGTGAGTCTGTTAATAACGTCTGGAAACTTTAGATATGATATAAGAGTCATTACAGGCCCTTTCGTCCCTTACTGAAACCAAGAAAGTAGATGATATCACTCCAGTTCTCAGTTCTTCTTTACGCAGGCTTCCTGTTTGTTAGATAATTGATTAAAAAAAATACTACTGTTGGTTTTTAAAGCTTTCCGAAGGTACATGTTCTGATCGGCTGCTACGTTATGAAGCATCCAGACCTCCCTGGTTTAGACTCTAGGGGACAGAAAGCAGACGTTCCCCAGACGACCAAACATGGAGAAGCAACGTTCGGTTTTATGTGGAACAAGCTCCCAGAAAACTGCTGCAACTCCCAGTTCTTTTAATTGGAGACTGAAAGAGGTTACAGTTTGCTGCTTCCTTTTATTAAATGAAATAAATATGAATTACTTACACTGCGCTTTAAACCCCATTCTTGTATTTTATACCGGCCTTATTCTGTTTGAGCTTATTGTTGTTTATTATTCTCATAGCTCTTTAATGGCAGTTTTTTAATGTATTTAAGTGTCATTTTTATGGCGAGCTTTTTTGCACTTTGTCTCAATGCTTTTAATGTTTTATGTAAGGCACTCTGAATTGCCTTTGTTGCTGAAATGTACTGTATAAATAAACTGTGCACGTTGCTTTTAAGAGCAGCTTGTCATTTCCAAATGTGATAACCCTCCATTTAGATACTTAAAAAATATGCTCTGAGAAAATGAGTGCGGGCAAACAAAACATGTTTATGGTGACTAATAAAGTTAGAAATCATTTTAAAGAGACCCTGTTACATTGCAATGTATTCCTTTCCGTCGCTTGTATGTTTAATGTAGGCATTAAAATTAGATTTGGTTCGAGTGGTTGGCTTTAAGGTTATTGCTTTTTCAAATATTACATAAGTAGCTGGTGCATTCATCTGATAACAGATCAGTCCTGGTTTTCACTTCAGTTATTTCAATATATTAAGCCGCTTTTACACAGTATGTTCAAGGTGGCAATGCTGCAACGTTATTCCTCCTCATTGTTCTTAATAAAAGGGCCCGGACATGGAGTTGGGAGGGTAGAGTTACTCCACGGAGGTAGTCACAGGGCAGGATCGACGTTGAGGGCTTGATGATGGATCTTCTTTACAGATATAAAGCAGGATCTCTGTATAAAAGAGGCATTAGATTAGATATCTTTATTGTCATTGTATAAATACAGTGAAATAAAGTTTGCGACTATCATACACGATGCAGTAAAAGGACAGTCAGTAAAGAATATAGAACACTATTCAGAGACGCAACAGTAGGGTAACTAAACTAAAAACAGTCTAAACAGTGTAAAAAGGAAACAATCTGAAACAGTCTCAATAAACAGAGCCACAATAATGGCCTTAGACACAGTGCTTCCCCTCAAAATACTGAGATGTATTCTTCGTTAAATGTAATTCATTTTTTAGAGAGGCTAATGACAAAAAGCTTACTGATCTTGAGGGAGCATCTTTTTTTCTGTCAAGAATGATTTGTGCTGCCGATAGCGTTTAACAAGAGAGATGGTCTGATTGGCTCCTCTTACTAAAGTCTTATCATGCAGGTTACTGACACCGCCCTCAATTTCACATTCAATCAACAACCAGGAGCATCGTCATAAACGTGTATCTAAAGTAAAACAAAATGATGAAAACTAAACAGACCTCTGTGCTGACATTAAAATGTGAATATCAGGTATCTTTTTTTTCTCTCTCTCTCTTTCCCTCCAAAAGCAAGTGAAACTTTTAGACTCAATCGCTCACACTTCACACTCATGGCAGCGTGCTAAAAGGTTTACCCTGTAGAAGAGGATCCTTGATCTCAGAGGGACTAACCTAGATTCACCGTTATTCTCTCAAAGAGTCACTTGAAGTGGGGAGAAGCAGGTAGTCGGCCTCTCAAATGAACCCCTATGGTAACCTGCCAAGCTGGAAAAGGTAAATAATAGATGAATTGCCAAGAATATAGTGCTGTTTTTGTTTGTTTTTTTCATGCATCCATCCAGCTGTTTGTCTTAAATGATCAGATATTGTGTAATATATTTAGTATAAAGATAATAGCATGTTTATTAATTTGTTGATTTTAACCTTTAATAAGTTAAACGTGCATGTTTTTGGGTTTGTCTTAATTTGTTTACCTAATTAACCAATCAGACTGCTCTGTACAGAATGGCCAATTATGACTTTGATCATTGCTTTCATATTTTTTTATCCGTATCATATAAATTGTATACTTTATTTTAGCAATATGGGGTTACAAAAGAAAAGAAAGATACACTCTATATCTTCCACCAGAGCAAGGCCATGATTAGCTTAGCATAGCATACAGGCTAGAAGTAGGGGGAAAGGAGCAAGGTAAAAGCTAATCTGCTAAGCTAACTGCTGGTTCCAGCTTCATATTTAGACATGATAGAGGTGTCAATCTTCTCATTTAACTCTTACAGCTGCATGACAAACACTCTAAAGTCTAGTCCGCCACACATCCCAAAATAAAGTATTTTGTCTCAGATTGTCCTGATGCAGAATTATTTTGTATAGCTTCAACTATTCTCTGCTAAGGGGCAATGTAGCTATAAAGCAAGGACTCTCTGACTGTCTGTATGTATGTCCTTAGCGTACCTCAAGAACCGTTCATCTGATCTACGTCACACTTGAGGTTATTATTGCTGGGGACCCAAGGACGTGCAGTGTGGAATTTGGTGCAATTTGGTCATGAGGCATATTAAATATGAATACATTTAATAAACAGTGGAACAGCACGCTGAGCAGCAGCAGGGCTTCAGGGCCCTGTAGCTGCATGCCAGTATATTTTGGTCACTATGTAGAAATTAGTACTTTCACATGGTGTACTTGGACATATGAATCAAGAAGTGAATTTGGATTAATGTAAGTAGATATTCTTTCTCTGTATAAAATGTTATCATTTGGAAATCCCAGAAGTCCTAACTGGAAATGGCTGAATGACGTGTGTAATAGTCAAATAACGGAAAAAAACGTACTTAAAATATTGAGTGTCGGTGTCCATTAAACCCTCGACTGCCTGCGTGAGTTGTTTTCACCGAAAAAATATTTACTTTGTGGATTTTTGTTTTTGTACTCCATCATAATAAAACCATAAGCATGTACACAGCTGGCCATCAGAGCTGTATAGTGAGTCCGAAAAAAACTTCTTTCACATGGCGCACTCCCAAAAAAAGAGAAAAGTAGACACAGAAAAAACAAAGACTTTAATCAAGAATGGACGGACTATTAGGCTACTTCCCACGAGCAGTTCAGAACCAGTACGTCTCTTATAAGCACAAGTAGTTTGAGCAAATATACCCACGGAAATGATCCGAAATGAAGCCACTGAAAATAAACAATCTTAAGAGCACCATGTGATCAATCCACATTATTTCAGGATGCATTTTATTATAAACACAGTCCTCTTCATACCCTAAATGAGAAAAGATGGACAGTGTTCAGCAGCAGTAGCGGAGGCCAAGCTATCCACTCATTCTGAACAGTCACGTTTTGAAAGGACGTTGTGCTAGTCCCAGCGAACAGAGAGAAATAGAAAGGTCTGATGAGGTCTGATTGAGCACCTGGGCTGAGCAGGAAGCAGCTGGAGAGTCCTGATTACTCTGTAGACACACACACACACACACACGCACACACACACACGCACACACACATGCACACACATGCACACACATGCGCACAAAGACACGTAATTCCAGAAACACGTTAGGCTTCAGTGAGTTCCCAGTGTGAATGATAAAGATTCACTCTACACTTATTAATCACACACGTGCACATAGAGGTTGTCTCATTGTAACACACACACACACACATATATATATACGAACATACACATGGCAGATGCTGTGTCTCTGTGGGAGGAGGACGAGGAGGAGGAGGAAGAGGGGGAGTCCCTGGCCTCTGCCTTACATTGCTGGCTGCAAATAGAGGGGCTTTCCTGTGTGTGTGTGTGTGTGTGTGTGTGTGTGTGTGTGTGTGTGTGTGTGTGTGTGTGTGTGTGTGTGTGTATTTATAGCTCTGCAGAGTGTGTGTGTGTGCTCGTCCAGAGGTTGTCAGAGGTTGTTTAAAAGCAAGGTGGGCATGGAAACCCGGTGTGGTGTGCCAGAGAAATAAGCGACCACACCTCTCCTCCTCCTCTTTCTCCTCCTCCTGTCTGTGTGCATGACGTAGCCTCAGTCTTACCTCATCATGTCTGCTTTCAACAAGACACCTCAGGAATATGACTCAGTGCTTTATAGTTAACTTTCAGTCTTGCGAAGAGGAGGCTGCTTTTCCTCTGATGTGGCCATTTTTTACATCACACTCTAATGAAAACAAACAAACAATAGCAACGCAGAGAAGAGTTGTTTTCTAGTGTCTGTGCTGCGTTTTACATTTGGTCCTTTTGATGGTTCATTACTTTACATCACAAAGCAGACAGAGGATGCTCTTCTTCCACTGTTACTATAAGCTAAAACATCCTCTTCAGGAAATAGAGCAAATAACATTTCCTTTTCTAGCAGGAAGCAGTGTGATTTATGGGAAACTAAAAGAGATAGCAAACGCCGGCTTTAAACCATTTATCTCAATTGTGATCTTGTTTTTTTGCGGTGGAGGTGTTAGTTAAATGCTTAGTAAGGTTATAAATGATTCATACCAACTACTTCCAGGTTCTCTATTCCCAAATGTGAAGATATCCTGTTTTAATATCATTGCAAATTTAATATTTTGAAGCTTTTAACTATTAGTCGGACAGAAAAAGCTATTTAAAAGATGTTAATTTCCAGTATTTTTTGAAGTTTTACAGATTAAAGATGTTGATTAATCAAAGAATTATTTTTAAAAAGGTGAAAAATTGTAATATTTTTTGGTTGCAACTAGTACTGCAACTAACAATTATTGTCATTATTGGTTAATCTGTCAGAAAATAGTTAACAAATAGTCTATCGCTGCTTTCCAAAGCGCAAGATGCAACCTAAAATGTCTCGTTTCTCAGTTTACTGTCACAGAAGACTAAAGACACCAGAAAATATTCACATTTTCAAAGTTGGAACCAATTAATTGATTAAAATAGTTTGTAATTAAGTTTTTGTCAATTGTCTATTTAAAATGAGATTGACTGTATTAGACTAGAAAATGTGTGACTGTCCCTTTAAGTTGGCCAACTCTCTGCAGCTGCTCACCATGTTAAAGTCTGGTCACATCTAGTAGCAGACAGACAGCTTTAGTGATGTACACTCCTCTGTTTGGCTGTCACACACACACACACACACACACACACACACACACACACACACACACACAGTAGGGTAATTGTCTGTTAGGGGCTTGGCAGGCGTCCCGTGCTGCACAGCTGCACTGGGTCAATACACACACACATACACACACACACACACACACACACACACAAACTAGCTGTCAGGGGTTTTTTAATACCCGTACCCACCCGACCTGTTATGAGAGCCAAAGAAGAGCCTACCCGCAGAAATATGCATTCATCAACCACCCGAAGGCGACCCGAGCCGTAAACCCACCGCAACTAACCGCCCGTCTCTTCATTTTCTCAAATAAAGCAGGCCCCGTCGTCAGCGGTAGCTTCTTCTCTCTGAGCTTTGGAGGTGTTAACAAAAGATACTGATTGTCAACACTGTAAAACACATGAACAAAACCACGATTGCTAATTGATGATAAAGCTGCATGTGTGCGTGTGTGTGTGTGTGTGTGTGTGTGTGTGTGTGTAGGTTTTTGAGAGAGAGCGAGAGGGAGATAGGAAAAGAAGGTGGAAGTAATGCATAGCTTAGCCTTTTGCATTTATCACTTTTTGACCCACCTTACCTAACCTGTGCTATTTTCTAGTAAGCAGGGAGCTCCTCTTAATACAGCATGAACTCCCCTGAAAACATGATTTGTGAAACTTAAGGGCGGTTTCTAAAATATTGACAATATGCTACTTTTGCCATGCATTTCTATTGATCTGTATCGTCATCTTGCATGAAATTGGTCTATTGTTGATGTATGAATCATACATGAGGCATCAGTCTCATTCACTCACTCTGCACCTCACTCTGCATTTCTCTAAACTGCCATTACTCATTTATCTGTTTTGTAATCAGCGTAGAGATATGTCAGATATTTCCAAAAGAGAACAGGGAAAATTACTCGCATTAAAAAAAAAAGAAAAGAAAGTGAGCTTCCCCTGAAAGCCATGGTATAGTTCACACCCAGCTAGTAAGCTTACCCAAGCCTGGCCGACCCGCAGGTTGTAGTGCATCACTGTTTCACACTCTGTGCTACTCACACGTCTTTGTTTGATCAGGACTTTTTAATAACGCACCATTAATAAATGTCACGTAGAGTATAACACACAGATTTGATGAGTGTTTGCTCAGCTGTGGGCCGATCATCACTGTTAATTATGCTGTACAGTTACACTTAAAAACATGTAAGCCAACTTGTTTCTAGTCGTGATAGTAGATAGTTGGCTCAGACTGAAATATTGCAACAACTGTTGGATGGATTGGATTGAAATTTGGCACAAACATTTATGGTTCCTTGACAATGAATCCTGATGACTTTGGTGATCTTGTGACTTTTCCTCTAGTGGCACCACAAGGTTTTGGGTGAAATGTCCCCACAATTATCGGATGGAATGTACAGACATTCATTTGTAATAACTTTGCTGATGCTTTAACTCTTGTTGTTAATTTGTCCAATACTTGTTGTGTTTTATGATCAAATACCAGCAAATCTAAGCATTGCCTCAGCTGTGCTACGTCCAAGTATGCTAACATGCTAAACTAAGGTGGTGTTTATGGTTAACATTGCTAAGCAAGATATAATACAGCCTCACAGAGCTGCTAGCATTAACTGCATACTCTTAGCCTTGTTATTAAGGCCAGCACACGGCCGACTGATGGTAGACTGCCCCCACCAACACACACACACACACACACACACACACACACAATCACACACACACACACACACACACACACACACACACACACACAGACACACACACACACACACACACACACACACACACACACACACACACACATACACACAGTCACATTCCCATTCCCATTCTCTTCCTTTCCCACACCTCACTGCTCAGGCGGCTGACCTTTGACCCAGATAGCAGGCCATGTGGTCCAGTCAGGGTTGTGTTATGGTGTGTCAGATGCACATGATTTCCCCTCCAGGGTCACATGTCTCCATGTGGCTCCGGCTGACTGACTGATGCCAAACACGGAGGGAGTCAGATGCTGCTGCTGCCGCTTGCACAGTGAACAGCCGCTGTTTTATTCTGTCTATTCCCCAGAGGAACTATTTGGAAAAAATTAGTTATTTGTGTCGGTCTCTGAAAGGTAAAATAAAGACACGGAGAAGCAACAAATTAGTGGATAGAGCTGTACACAGTGGAGAATAGAGGATGCACAGAGGGGATGCGCTCATTCACAGTAGTGATATTTTTATTTTATTGTCAAAAGTGTTTATTTGGGTGATTTGGGTTGTCTGTGATCAGTGCTGTTTTTTTGTTCAGGTCTCATTGCACTGTGTGTTTAAATTTCAGTGGGACTACCTGATTAAAGGACGGTTAGCTCAGACAAAGCAGGATTAGACAAACAGGATATTATGAATTCCATCCTCAGACTTATTGCTCTACACCCTCCCTGTAATGTTCCCCTCGTTTTAATTAAGAGATAAGTTAGAGGGGAATTTCACCCTTCTGGCAAAGTGGTTTTGGCAGTGCACCTTGCAGTTGAATCACAGTTTTATTATTTGGTGGTGTATGTTTTATGTTACCAACCCCTTTTTCATACTAAGTATTAAGATTAAGATTAGTATTCACTCCGAAATGAAGTGCATATAAGGAGTTTTGGAAGTTCTGACTCAATCCTTTGCTGTTTTATTGCCTCTTTTGTAGCTTCTGGTTTTAGAAGTGCAATATAAATAGAGTTTATTTATGTTTTATGTTTTTTCAATCATATGAGATGCAGGGCCAACATCCGTCCGAGAGTTCAGTGAATAATGAAACGTGGTTTCACTCAACAAACAGGAGATGATATTGGACATGTTTCAAACTTCCAACGATCGAGAAGAAAAAAGAAAAAAAAGAATAAACATTAGTTGGGAGTCGTAATGAAGGATGTAATGAAATAGAGGCTGCTTTTCATTTGTTCCCTCGCTTCCTTCGCTCGCATCTCCGCTCCTCCATCCATCCAGCGAGGATGGGAGAGAGACGAGAGGATGTCCTCGCTCAGTCCAGCATCATTTTTGAGGAGACAGCAACTACTCATGACACACAGCACCTCACCTGTCAAATATGAAGAATTCAGGCGTTAATATGCAGCTAAACTATTCATGTACAATTAATGAACACTTCACACTGTCACTTAATAATTCCTACAGAGTAATAGCTGGAAGGAAAACACCTGATAACTACTCCAATTTTTCATTATTTGATTATCTGTATCAGGATCTATCACAGAATAAGATACAAATAGACTATTTCAATCTGTTAATTAGTGAAAGAACATAGCCGATGTAAAGGAGAAATGAAAACAGTTGCAGCCTAAAAAATATGTTAAAATGAATTATTGTTTATTTAGTTTGTGAAAGTCAGACGTCCTTGTCAGTCTCAGGATGATTTTATAGGAGACTCACAGCTGTGTGGTGTCGTATTGTCCTGAAGTATGAGTGTTTTGTATCAATCACTCATTTCATTTTTGGTGTTCTCATTCCTGTTCCACCGTTCGTCCCCATCAGATCAGATGAACGATCAATAAACATATTTGATCAAAGTGTGAACTAACTTCCACAATGATACACCTGTTGTTCCTCACTCTAAACTCCTCCCCTAGCCTCCTCTCTCCTCTCTCCTCTCCTCTCTTCTCTCTCCTCTCTCCTCTCTCCTCTCTCCTCTCTCTTCTCTCCTCACTCCTTGCTCCTTGTCTCCTCTGAAGTGCATTTAAGGGACTGGAAGATCCTTGATGATAGCGCAGAAAGGGAGATCAGTTTCCGGGTCACGACCGGGTGACGGAGGAGAGAAGACGTGAGGAAGCATAATGAAAATCATCCAGAGTCTTAATCGGAGAGATGGATGGCAGGAAGGGAGGAACGCGATTGTCTAGACTTCCCTCTTCCTCTCGTAGCTTGCCTCCCCCCTCTTCTTTTTTTTTGTATTTTTTTTTTTTTTTTAGCAGACCTCCAGATGGAGAATTAACAGTTCACTTGACACATTGTTATGATGATGTGGACAGGTTTGTCTCCCTTTCTCTCTCCCCCTCTCTCTCTCACACACACACTTTCACAATACTTTGCTCAGTGCTTCCACCTGTCTGTTGTTATGGCAACTGCAGTCTCGCTGTGAGAGCAGAGGAAGCACAGAGTTAGCAGGAATTAGGATGTGCTGCTCTCATCGTGTTTGTGTTGCCAGTATGGTGCATTAACTGGACTTAAAATAACCCTTAATATGTGACTCCATAAAGCATGCCAACTATTCTAGGCGGCCTGTAATCAAACACAAAGTAACAAGAGAGGAAATAGATCTTGTACTGCTGATTTCAGTCTTTTTAAGGAAATATTACGCCTTTGCCTATGTTTAATTTACAGAATTAACAGAATATAAAGATACTCACATCTGTTGTATCTCACATCTGCTGTGTGTGATTTACTCTGACGGGGGTTGTGTGTACTTTAAAATCTTGCCCGGAGCAGTTGCGATGATGCCTAAGCTTTTATTTTCTGCCTTCCTCCAGTATTCTGGGTTATCTGGAGCTCAGCTGGTTGCTGTTCCCTGCAGACAGCAACTGTTAAAATAACTCAGCAGTTTGCAACAGGCAGCCTCTGGTGTGTACGACAGACACAGGCTGTTTATCTGAAAGTATAGACCTTTCTATTATTGGAATCGCCACAAGCCTGTCTGGTTAATAATGTGTGTTTTTGTCTGAATGAAGACAGACACAGTTTGTTGACTTTTAGGAACTCGCCGCCTCGCAGTAGGGGTGTGTTTTGGCTGGCTGTGATGATCTGCATCCGCCTCAACCACAGCCGTTCATTCAAGTTACCGGTTAGGTTTTGTGTTCACACGACGGTTCTCGGAGAGAGTCAAATGCTGATGCTCATCGTACCTTCAAGTGTTTAACGCAGTCAAAGTCTGGCTCAGGGTCACGCTAACGCAGCAGAAAATAGTCAAGTGACTCTTCAACATCCTCTTCAACATGTCCATTGTGTCATCTAATAGTATTTTTTGCCTCTATTTATCTAGGATGGATTCCAGGGTTAGGATCTGTTTTTTAAAAGAGTCCTGGCCGGCTTCAATACATTTGTTCCACATTCATCAATACGCTCATGTTAACGAGGGCTGTAATATCTGCACTTTTTGTCATTTTTTATGATAATGGTTGAGCTGATCATTTGAAAAACTAATTGAGCTTGTGGTGCAGAGCAAAGATGTAGTTGCATTTGTTTGACTTGTCTGGACAAAGTTTTCATTTTAATTGACTGTGTAGGGCTGGGCAATGTATCAATATTATATCGATGTCGTGATTAGAACAAGATGTCATCTTAGAATTTGGATATCATGATACAGCATAAGTGTCTTTTCCTGCTTTTAAAAGACTGCATTACAGTAAAATAATGTAATTTTCTGTTCTAGCTGTTCTATTATTTACCTATACCTCACTTTGTCATTACATCCACATTCCTGATGATTATTTATCAAAAATCTCATTGTGTAAATATTTTGTGAAAGCACCAATGGTCATCCCTACAATATTGTTGCGATATTAGGTATATATAGGTATTTGGTCAAAAGTATTGTGATATTTGTTTTCATCTATATTTTCCAGCCCTTATTTAGAGCCTGACTGATGTATCGATCGTCTGATATTATCAGCTGATACTGGCCTATTACAAATATATTGGTATCAGCATATATGTTGTCTGATATGCACCAATATATAGGCAGCAGTTTATGTAGATTCAGGTTTCAGTGCACTGATGTCATTTTATATAATAAATATCATAGCCTCCATTACATTATCTTTAGTGTGTTTGACAACCACATTTGAGGGAGTATTACAAAATAATGTGTTTTTATGTATATATTCTGTACATATAAGTCAATTTGGCCCCAAAAATCCAGTATCAGTTGGTTGATGTGAAATGGCAAAAGTTGTGCTCATGTTATATTTCTGTCCATCATTCAGCTTATATAACATCACAAACCAGAGCTCCTGCATACGTACACATGCTCCTCTCTTTCTGCTCCACTCCATGACTCGCCCAGAGTCTTCTTATTGATCCAGACGTGCATCGATCTCAACCTAACACACACACACACACACACACACACACACACACACACACACACACACACACACACACAAACACTCCTTTGCATTCTCAACTCCACTCGCCTGTTTGAAGCAGTGACAGAATCATCTCCGGAAAGCAGCATCACCCCTGCAGAGGTGAAGACGCAGTAACCCTGCGTATGTAGTGTTTGTGTGTGTGTGTGTGTGTGTGTGTGTGTGTGTGTGTGTGTGTGTGTGTGTGTGTGTGTGTGTGTGTGTGTGTGTGTGTGTTCATAAATGTGTTAGGTGTGCGCATGCAACGGTGTGTGAGTGGTTAACGGCACCACCTGAACAAGCTTCGTATTTCGCGTAGAGCGGCAGAACTACTGCACACTCATATAGCTTCTTCTGTGGTTTGGGACCTGTGTGTGTGTGTTTGTGTTTGTGTGTGTGTGTGTGTGTGTGTGTGTGTGTGTGTGTACACATGTTTGTGTGTGCACCTGTCACCTGCGAACAAACAGCCAGAGCTTTCCTCCTCATTAAGCGTCTTCAGCACCTCCACCAGGACGTACAGCTCCCCCTGCAGAGAGAGCATGCACACACACACACACACACACACACACACACACATACACACACACACACACACACACACACACACACACACACACACATTCACATACATACAGTATACGACTCATTTATGTTCACATAGTCATGAATGCACACATGCTGACAGTGAAAAAGCAATTAAACACTTGCAGCATAGTGCTTAACATCACTTATATACCCCTGTGTCTCCACCATGAACAACTTTTGAGCTTAGTGGTCTCACACACACACACACACACACACACACACACACACACACACACACACACACACACACACACACACACACACACACACACACACACCTCTAAACTCATTCAGACCAGTCCAGTTGATGTATTTTTCACCCTGAGCCTCCATTAGGAAGCAGTACCCCACAGACAAACTCACTGACTGCAGCACTCTGTAAAATAGATTTTTCTTTTTTCAAGCTGATAAACAAGTGATTATTTTAGCCCCCGGCTGCCGTTTGTCCCATTTTATGTCTTCTCTGTGTATATGAAGAGAGGAAAAAAGTGTGTGTGTGTGCGTACCTATGAGTCAGTATTGATTGATGTGATGATTGGAGCAAACAACGGAAGTGGATGTGAAGCTGGTGTACAATGTTCAGGCTTGTGGAGATAGCACTGTTTTGAAGTAGGTTTATCTTATTTATTGAGTTTTCTGATGTTAGGGTTAGAGAAAATGTGAATTAAATGTCAAAATATTACATTCTAGGAACATTAAAGTTGTTTTTTTGTTCTTTTCTGGCTGTCCACAAGTCATAATGTGCATATCCTGCCTGTATTCTGAACAAGAGTGATTGGTTATTTGTTTTTGTATCTAGAAATATGAAACAAAGTCAATGCTTGGGAACATATCTGACTGGTATATTCATTTTCAGTATGTCTGACTATGTCCTGACTATGCAGTTTCTAGTACAGTTTCTTTACCCTCTCTTACTTCAGTTGACTTTATTTGTTTTTACTATGAAAACACACAAGATTCAATTACTGCGATGTAATGTATTTTACAGGCTTTGGTGGCCTGCAGTCTACCTCAGTGAAGGTTTCATGCATCCACCTGTTTTTCTCTATTTAGGTTAGCAGGGTTACATATACACTGGTGCACACATAGGGTTTCAAAGGGGCCAAAAGTTTCTGATACATTTCTGTTAAATTTCCAGAAACTTTCCATGGGGGAAGTTAAACTGGGGAATTTTGCAAATATTCCAAGTTGCAAACTTTCCATGGAAATTAATTGGAATTAACTGGAAATTTGGGGTAATTTATACAAACTGTAAACAAACATAAATATAAACATTTGTAGCTAGCACCATGATAGCTAACCTCTTAAATGGTCAATGAATTGGTTTAAGCTAGCTTCCATTTAGCATATCTGATTTACCAGCTAGCTAGCTACTATACAAACACATTTTGATTTAATATTTGCAAGTTAAACTTAAATAACATAGATCAAAGATATTTTACCAACTAATATCATTGGCTTTATGTAGTCCTTCCTTTGGTTTCAAATGTGTGGCTTCAATAGTCCAGGGTTGTATAAATCATGTGTGCATTTGATGGAGGGTTAGGGTTAGTTTACAGAATTTTGCAACCCTAGGAGCACATGAGGAAACTACCTTAATGATAAATACATCATTATGGCTGCCATATTTAACATGTTTGTACGTAGAAGACTCAAGTTTAGTCAGGGTTCTGTACTTTTGCACCATTTCTATTGTTGTTATGGAGCTTCACAGGTTCGGACAAAACATTTTTAGGATTCCAGAGGTGCTATTTGTGCTGGAAATATATGAAGGAGATGCTTGTAAGGGGGCAATCGCCTATCAAAGCACTTTGAACTGATTTTTCCTCCCTTCAGTTTAGATGCTGATCACACTGATGTCATTTCTGGCAATCAGTAATTGCAGATAATTGCCTTTATTCTGCGTCCCAGATGTAAACCAAACACTGATTACAGCAGCAGGGTGCTCAATCCTCAGAGCTGAGATTCAGAGTGAGAATCTTTAAAAAAAAAAAGAAAAAAAAAAAGAAGTAAAGAGTGCTACACGTTAGCTCATCTCGCATCTTTTCTTTCTCTTTTTCCACAGTGACAGAATTCAACAATGGCTTGGAGGCCAGCTCAGACTCTGATGACGAGGACAAGCTACACATTGTGGAGGAGGACAGTCTGCAGGAGCCCGAGGTCGCCGCCGCTGATGGGACCAAACCGCAGGACAGCCATGACGACGCCACAACAGTATTACCCTTCAACGGCTCCTGGAACGGAGGTGAGATGCCGCCATGGAAACGTCAGGATTGTGTGTTTATCACAGTAGGAGAAAAGGATGAGATTGGAGGGCTGCCTGTCAGTATGTAGATTTTCATTACAGTAAAGTTATTTCCTGCTATAGAACATTGATCCTCATAATATGTGTTAAGAAAGCAAAGTTTGCTGAGCATGTTTGCTCTTTGTCAGCAACCCTCTTTCAGACTCACACAGTAATACAAATCCTCAACTGGGAACTGCCCAGTACACCCACAGGTTTACACAAGCTGTCTCCACACGGCTCTGTAGCGGCGGATATGAGACCAGTGCTACCTTTTCTCAGCTACACCTTAGTAGTTGTAGTTCAGGAAGGTTAGATTGTTATTCACGTCTGTTGCATATAATTTTCCAGCCTGTCTGCACAATGATAATCTGTCATTTGCACAAAATGTCCACGAAGCTTACATGTGTTATTCACCTCTACTACTGCTGTAAATAAACCTTTAGAGTTGTATTAATATTGGAGAAAGTCAGCTCAGTGTGTAGTTGTACTCTTCTCTTTATATGGTTGTGTGTTTCAGTTGGTAAGTTAGAATAAATGGTGAGGTTATCCACGCAGCTGTTATCAAGCTGAAGCAGATCAGAACAGAAGCGAGCTCATGTTCACTTGTTCATTATTCTGTGTAACACACCGGCTAAAGCACTGTGCATTAAAAACCAATCCTAACTACTTAATTGTATAAAGTGACGCCAAGGTGACTCCAAGATAGGTGGAAAAAAAGCATTGTACACATGCTGTACACAAAAGGTGCATTAATAAATTAAGCCTTCTGCTGCCAGTGTTGGTGTGCAAGAGAAGCTGGGAGCCATGAGTCAGCTGAACACAGTCACAGCTCAGGTATTTTTAAATTGTGAGGAAGTCTGACCAGAGTGGCTAGAAGGGTGGTGGGAAGCAGACTCAGACTTGTTGAATGAATTAAAAAAAAGAGAGAGATTAATTATGTCCAGTGTAACAAAACAAACAAAAAAAGAAATCAATCAAATTTAAGTGGCTTAACTTAATTCAAACTAAGGCATGATGTCACCCTCTCTCTCTCTCTTCTGCTTTCACTAAACCCAAATCTCTTTCCATAAATAGGACCTCCAATTTACTCAGTGTCCTTTCCTTTTTTATTATACTAACAGGCTTATAACAATGGTGCTTGTATCAGTCAACAACATTTACAATAAAACACTTGATCTAACCTTGAAAGCATGGTGAGTAAGAAAAAAAGGCAAGATACTTAGAACTTCAATAAAAAACAATAAATGGACTTAAATACTCGTCTATCTTGATAAAACTGTAAATGCAGGTGTAATAATGTGTGCTAAACCTGGGATAATATGTGTGAAAGCAATGCTACACATACTGGCTAAAGAAACAAATGACAAGTAATGGGGTAACAATGGTTTGGTCACACTCACTTTGTCACACAGATCAACAGAAAAATAAATAAAGAGAATTTGAGGAACGAGAGCACGCCGAGGATGGAAAATGTGAGGTAGGCAGCTGGAGAAACCCAAAGAGAGACAGAGGCAAGGGGAAAGTAAGCACGTCTTAAATAATGTATAATCTTGCCGGCAGTCATGCAGAGGTTTTCCTGTATCATCTCAAGCTCTCTGATCCAACAAACTTGAATAAATCCCATACGCTTCCTAACAGGCTAACATGCCTTTTAATAATACAGCACTCTGCCCCCCCCGGGTCAGTTCTCTACAGGCTTTTCATACTTCATATCCCTGACAGCACCATTCACAACACTGATATGACACGTGTATTTCCTCACTTGTGATTTTGGTCTGGCTTTTTTTGTGTGTGCTTAAAATCAGAAATCATTCATTCTGTTATCAGTAGATATGAAGAGCTGTGTAAACACAACCTCTGTATGGTGCAGTTTTTACACTCAGGACAGAAAATAATGCACCAAAAAACGATTTAAAGACCTTTTTTTTGCACTGCGACACACAGCATGCAGCACAGAGATTACTGAGCTACAGTCAATCAATTAATCAGTCTTTATTTATATAGCGCCAAATCACAACAAAAGTCATCACAAGGCACTTTGCACATAGAGCAGGTCTAGACTTTACTCTTTTAATTTAATTTAAAGAGACTCAGCATTCCCACATGAGCAAGCACTTGGCAACAGCGGCGAGGAAAAAAAACTCCCTTCTAACGGGAAGAAACCTCTAGCAGAAACGGGCTGTAAGTGGGCGGCCATCTGCCTTGACAAGTTGGGGTTGGTCTACATTTACAGGTCAGATTCAACTGATGACTGGTGAATAGAAAAAATGAATCAAATCACATTTTGCACAACCTGCAACCTCTACAGGTCAACATTGTTATATTTTTATCTTCTTATAACCTCACGAAACACACTTGCATCAGATTAAAGGCTCCTGTGTACACTGAAATCTTTCATTTTTAAATCCAAAGCAGTAAGGCAAGGCAAGGCAAGGCATCTTTATTTATATAGCACATTTCATACAAAGGGGGCAACTCAATGTGCTTTACATGAAAACTAAATATCAGATGATTTAACAGTAAGAATTGGAAGCATGAAAACATACAATGAAAAAACTAAAACAATTTATAATATAATTGTTTAAGTAGTTTTTAGTTAAAATTATGACTGGCAGAAATGGTTTAATTCTCAGTGTAATTGCTGCTATAACCCCTGTATACCCAAACAACCAATCATCAGTATGAAAAGATGCAGGATAGACTGTGTGATGAAGCTGCAGTGTAGACCTACTTGTGTTTTCTTTCTGTGTACATCGTGGTGCTTGAGTTAGGTATTCATGTAGGTATTTATCACACAATCTGACATGCCTTAAAATTGAGATTATGCAGTGTGACACAGCTTGCAGCCAAGCTTTTCTTAGATGCAGTTGGCATTGCTGTTGATGAATTAGAGCCCCGGCATGTGAGCGTAAGAGTGTTTCTGTGTACATCTACCTGCTCTCTTTGATCAGATTACTTCTTCCATCCTGCTCTCAGCCTTGGGGAACATCCGCTCACCTGCGAGGCCAGATGTTTTGCTCTCTTGCTCTCTTTCTCTCTCTCTCTCTCTCTTTCTCTCCTCATCTCTGCCTGCCTGTATAACACCACATCCTGAAGGCTAACCTGCGTGCAGAACACACACATTTCTGCATTCTCTCCTGTCTAATGATCCGAGCCTCCCTCTGTTCGGTCGTCTGATCAAACTTAGTGCCGAGCTTCATCATCATTCCTTGTCATGTCTGTCCTCAGATTGGTGTCAAACTGCTTCTCTGTTTCAAAATGAATGGCTCGGTTCTCTAGGTGACAAACTCTCAGGGTACTAAATCTGACATTAACTCATGATGATATCCTAAAAGCTGTTTTTAAAGGTGCTACATTGGATGCACTCTAGATTTTGAAGTTGTTTGCTGCATACATTTACACATCAGTGATGAAAAACCAACATATACTAACGCATCTTTATATATCATTCACTTAGCAGGGCTGCAACTAACAATTATTTTCACGGTTGTTTAATCAAGTATTTTCTTGATTAATCAATTAATTATTTGGTCTAGAAATTGACAGAAATTAATGAAAAATACCCATCTAGGTTTTCTAAAAACCTAAAGATGATGACTGCAGGTGTCTTGATTCATCCGAAACCCCCAACATATTCAGTTCTCTATCACACAAAATAAAGAAAATCATCAAATCTTCACAATTGAGAAGCTGGAACAAGAGAAAAGGACTTCGATATTGATCAGTTGTCAAGATAGTTCAACTCTACGTTTGAGTGAGTTTTTTATTTATTTATTATAGCGCCTTTATACCACACAAAGACAAGACAGTTGACTGGGATATTAGTGAAGTTCTGTTTTAATGGGCTCCCTCATTAGCACTGCTGGGCCTGTGTGTGACTACAGGGATTTGAGTCAGCCAAACTGCTTCTTGATTTACTGTGCAGGCAGGTTTCTTCTCACTTCATGTCCACTTGTAGATAAATACAGAGCAGGTTTAGTCATGCCAGGTGCCTCATATCTGTTTTTCTTTTTTTAAATCCATGTAAAGGAAAATTAGAGAAAATACTGTGAACTATGTAGTACTGAACTATGCTGTTAGAAGGCTTGGTATTGGTATTAGCTGTTAATGGTGAATGGGTGAACAGTGGTGCTCAAGGTGTTATTTCAACCCCAGCTGAAGCGTCCGTTGACGGGTAGAGTTGTGTTAAAGCTCCGCTCCATCCCAAAGGATATATCCATGTCCCGCTGGTGCAGTTTCATTGCCTTCAGCAGACATGCACCAAGCATTTCAGAGCTCAGATTACTGCATATTTTTCCATGATTTTGAAACCTAATTTTATGTACTTGGCAATTTTTTTTTGCGAGTCAGCATCTCCAAATCGAAGGCTATGGTGCTCTGCCAGAAAAAGGTGGATTGCCCCCTCAGGGTAGGGAGGGAACTGCTGCCCCAAGTGGAGGAGTTTAAGTATCTTGGGTTCTTGTTCACAAGTGAGGGTAAGATGGAGCGGGAGATCAACAGGCGAATCACTGCAGCATCAGCATTACCACTTTCCTGGTAAAGAAGGAGTTGAGCCTGAAGGTGAAGCTCTCGATATACTGGTCGATCTACGTTCCATCCCTCACCTTTGGTCACGAGCTTTGGGTAGTGACCAAAAGAATGAGATTGTGGATACAAGCTGAAATGAGTTTCCTCCGGAGAGTGTCTGGGCTCAGCCTTAGAGATAGTGTCAGGAGCTTGGACACCAGGGGGAGGCTCGGAGTAGAGACGCTGCTCCTTCGCATCGAAAGCAGCCAGTTGAGGTGGTTTAGGTGCCTGGTCAGGATGCCTCCTGGTTGCCTCCCTTTAGAGATGTTCCAGGCATGTCCGACTGGGAGGAGACCCAGGGGTAGACCCAGGACACTCTGCAGATAATGAATGGATGGATGGCAACTTTTTTAAAAGTCTTTAAAATTTGGCTACTTATAACACATTTTTTGTGGTGTGAAGGACACAGAACATGTATTTATTAGGGCTGTCACTTTTAATCTGAAATTTTAACATTCGTTCAAACGTGGGGTGAAAAGTCCATATTTGAATTGAAGTCGGCTGCAGTCTGTGCTTCAGACCATTTGAAGTATCCAGTCCTTGTGATCCAGCAGAGGGCGCTTTAAAACTTCACTACCTGTTGCATGCCCTATTTGACCCTATCAGTAAGTTAAGCTAACGTTAATGTATTGTTGCTTTCTTTAAAATGGAGGACAGTAGCAAGCTGAGCCATCCTGAGCTAACAGTCACAACACTAAAACATCTGAGTGTGTAGGTATTTATCCACACTGTTAAAAAGTCACAAATAATGATAATGATCTGCCGACTGACCTGGTAGCTTAGCAGTGCTCAATGTACAACCTCATTTGACTGCAGATTATTCAGCCTGTGCACATTCTTATATATTTGAACGAATTGCGGCTCACTTCGATTTTGTTTGAACTTGATTTTTTGAAAAAGTGACAACCCTATTATTTTTTATTGACCTTCCTGCTGCTTATCAATCAATGTTCTGCTGTCCTTGCTCTTATTCTGCCCACTTTTAGTTTCAAAAGTTTCCCCAGCTGCAGCAAGCGCAAACATAACAAAGGGCTTTTGTCAGCTTCGTGTCTTTTTTTCTGTTTTTAAATTGGTTTTCATTTCACTTCTCGACAGCTCGAAAACTCTTTATATTTAAACCCCTCCAGATACCCTCCTCAAGTAAGTTTGCAGGATCAGCGCTCACCCATACGAGCAGATGTTATTTGTAAAAAAAAAAGGTGACACGCTCGAGCATACAAACAAAACAGCAAGAAGTACCGCAAGATTTAATAAGCAGAGGCAGAACCGAGTCTGCATTCAACAGCAGGGGTTGATTGGCTTGTGTTTACACCGCTTCTCAATGTCCTTTTAATCCCTGATTCCCTGCAAACAGCTCAGCCTACGCAAGCATCTGCCTTCATCTCAACAGCAGTAAGTTGCAGCCAAGCAGGAAATACTAAAACCATGGAGACGGCGAGAATGTGACACTCAGAGATATTGCTCTCAAGGCTTGTTTCATTGTTGCTGAATAAAGCCTTACATGGTGTGAGCAGTGCTCTGCCTGCTCACTCTCTTTCACTTTGTTTCCTCCCCCCTCCCTCTCTGAGCTCTCTCCTGTTTCATCTGTATACCTTTTTATTTTCCTACAGTCAGTGATCCCTTTTCATCTCTTTGTATTCTTTTTGCCAGGCTTGCCTCTTGTCTACTTTGCATTTGTTTCCTCCCTTTTTACTTTCACCTTCTCAATGTCTCCTTCTTCAGCTAAGAATCCAAGCGCACAGATATTACATGAAAGCCTCTCCTCAGCGTTTGAAATGATAGGTGGTGCTCCCTCTTTGGATATTATTAGCCATTAATTATCCACGGAAAGCTTATTGAGCTCCTTGTTGTTCGGTAAACTTCCACAGTAGCATCGTATAATAGGACAAGCTCACTTCTCAAACAATTTAGACCTCCTTGATTAACTTTTTGGAGAGAAAAAAGCTCATCCTAGTGTCCCAGAATACATTCACATAGCTCATATTATCATCCAGTTACACTTTCAGATCAGATGTATTAGTAAAGGCATATTTATGGTTTATCTTGGTCACAATTCTTTAATAACAAAGCTCAATGGATCTTTATCAAAATCAATATTTGATATTCTTTCTTTACAGCACTTTTTTTCAATTCTTTAGATAAGTTTAAGTGCTGTGCATACTATATTCTCATGTATTATTACTGTTACAGTTTGTTGTGAGTTAACATCATCCACCAGCACAACATCCTGAATCACAGGAAGTCAAACACTGCTGATAAAATGTTAGACTTCTTTAAAGTGCAGGTAGATTTTTCATGCACTTTTCATTCAGTAAATATGTTAACAGATAAAAAAGGGTGCTGACTCACCAGTACTGCAATGTGTTTTCTGAATTGTGTTAGTGCATTGTCACATATTACATCATAGGTTTACTTTGAATCTCTGCTCTGCTTATTGAAAATGCGATACTATTAAATACTCCGGTTAAACCTGCCAGAGATGCGTCCATTATTGTCACTCATCAGTCATATAGATGACTTGACTTCGAGTTGATTCGTGTAAGATTATGGCTTATTTCTTGTAACTTCTAACATTTATAATGACAAGCGTTTGAGAGGAGTGTGCCCTGTTGAGCTAAGAGAGAAATGTGAGCATTGTTTTCAACCCTTGACCTGTACTATCAGCTGATTTCCGTAATGTGGGATTTCGTAATGTGGGATCATAAACTTAAAGTGCCTAACATGCAAATGTAAGTGCTATCAATGTTGACACTGACAAATGCTTCTGGATTAATACTGGAGATAAGAGTTGTTTGGACAGGCAATGTCAGGAAATCTGATTAGTTCTGAGTAAAGGAGGGTAACTGTAATGTTTTTGACTTGAGTCACGGGTTCATGGCCTTACCTGGTGTTTTTCTCCTGCACCTGCAGCAGAAAGCAGCCTGCTCTCTCCTTTAGAAAAACATTAACAAACCAGGAAGGAGTAATGTTTTTAGTGTGTGTGTGTGTGTGTGTGTGTGTGTGTGTGTGTGTGTGTGTGTGTGTGTGTGTGTGTGTGTGTGGAAGCTCTCCGGCTGTGTTGGAGGAAAGTCATGGAAAACTTATGAATTGTTGCAGCGTTGCAGAGCCACAGTGGGAACCCTTCAAAGGCTTCGTGTGATATTTTTGGAATTGTCTGCCTTTCACTCCTGCCTTTACTCCCCGTCTGAGGTGAGAAGAGAAAGCAGGGAGAGCAGCTGGTGTTGAATTGGTCCTCTGGTGAGAGATTAGTGTCTGCTACTCCCCCTGCAGTCTGGGCCGCACTGCAGCGCCAATCCATCCTGCCTTATAAATTTACCACAGACCCAGAGTGACAGGTTCTGGCAAGGTATATGAGTGCATTGCTACTGCCCCATGTGTGTGTGTGTGTGTGTGTGTGTGTGTGTGTGTGTGTGTGTGTGTGTGTGTGTCTGTGCGTGTGCACCACATGATTTCCTGTTTTCATTCCTTTCTGATATTCCACATCTGTGTGTTGCAAGGTTCTGGTCGTTATTACAACGTGGCCTTTTATGTAAAGCATTAAGTGTAATTGTAGAGTGTGGTGGGAAAATATGCAGAGAGGTGTATCAGTGAAGGGGGGGAGGGAGGAGGGTCAGAAGAAGGAGTGATGAAGGGAAGTGAAGCAAGCAAGTGACAGAGAGAGAGAGGGAGAAACACAAATAGAGAGAAGTTAGATAGTTAGAGTCCTTATTATTTATATAGCGCCAAATCATAACAGAAGTTATCTCAGGGACTTTTCACAGAGAGAAGGTCTAGACTCTTTGATTTACAGAAAGCCAACATTCCCCTTAAAGCAAGCACTTGTTGAGGTTAAACTCGAGCAGAACTGGCCTCAATGATGGATGTAGAAAGAAGTGACAGAGATTGGGAGGACAGCTATTTATAAAACATTGTTTACTCATGAAATCAATTGTGTTTGCAGTTTCTTTCCGTAACGTTCTCCATCCGCATCGAAAAATGCCTGCGTAGTCATAAAACAGCAAAACCTCTTCATCCAAGTTTTTTTTTTAAAGTGTGCCTCGAAGCCAACATCTGGTACAGAGTGTGACAGACTGTCTGGTTACTCTGCTGAGACAGACTCAGCTGGTTAAACCTGCGTTCATTCCACCTGGTGCTCTCCATCATCACCTGCACCGTTGTTAAATACAGCCAAACTCCTGATTTACCAGCTCGTGTGTCTGTTGTCAGAAAAACCCAACAAGCATAAAGCCGGTTTGATCGCAGCTCATGAATTCTACTTTTTAACCAAAGAACTCCTGCGCTGCTTCGCCTCAATCTGTCAGCTTTATGATCCTCAAGTTGTCTGACGAAACCCAGGCTAACGACAACACCTGTAAGTGTCTGCGTGTGTGTGTGTGTGTGTGTGTGTGTGCGTGTGCGTGTGCGTGTGTGTGTGTGTGATCATCAGCCATACTGACATTTAAAAAGAGTGATTACAGAGAGGGTTACAGTCCAGCACATTAACTTTACTGCCACACAGCCAGCGACCGAGCTTCATTGTTTTTCTAGAGCTCAATTTCCAGATTAATCCACTGTTGAAAAGCTCTGTTTTCAGATGTCAAAGATGCTGTCAGGGGTGGACGACGGGGGACAAAATGGAAAGGGAAAAAAAGATGCCTTTTTTAACGTTTTAAGGTTGTTGAGAAGTAGAGAAAGGGAGAGGGGTCAGACAGGAGAGAGAGAGAGCTGGAGAGAAAGATGTAGTGACGACAGTAGGGAAAAGTCGTGGAGAAGGGAAATGAGGGTGCAAAAGAAGGTGAGAAAAGAGAAAGAGAAAGGGATGAGAGAAGGGAAATATGCAGAAAGAAATAGGCAAGGTAGAGAGGAGGAGGGTTTCTCAGTGGGGGGAAGAGAGATTTGGAAAGCTTTTGGGTGAGATCATGGGAAGCAGAGATCTCTGTGTTTAAAAGGAGGCTTAACGGGGCTCGGCCTGGGTCCGCTTCTCCTTTATGAAGACACACACACACACACACACACACACACACACACACACACACACACACACACACACACACACACACACACACACACACACACACACAGCTGCACCTGTCCCTGACAAGGCTCAGCAGGAAGAGGCGTGGCCTTTGGCACCGGTCCTGCCTCCATCTAGAAAAATGCTTGATCTCCATGGCAACGCGAGTAACACTTTCACCTTACTGCTTGTTCTTAGTAATCTTTTTATAGACAGAAAATGAAATAACTTTGCCCCCCCCAGTTCCTCCATCATTGTTTTTTAAGGAGATTGCAACACTTCAACAGATCTTAACAAGGCATCAGTCAACAGGGCCATTCAACATGATGAAATCCTATGAGTGACAAATAGTGCGACTAATGATAAGAAACGGAAATGAGTGTTTCAAAACAATGTTACAAAGATCTGTACACAGGAAAATCAGGTTTTATTGCCACTAGAATGAGAATGTCTGGTTTATCTTAAGTCAGTCCTCCTCCAGTCCACATGTTGATATTTAACCCCAAATTGCATGTGAATGGTTAGTCTCCCTCCCGATGAGCAGGTTGGCACCCTGTCATCAATGTATGAATGTGTGTGAATGGGTGAATGTGACATGTAGTGTAAAAGCGCTTTGAGTGGTCAAAAGACTAGAAAAGTGCTATTTAAGTGCAGTTTATGTGCTGTTGAGGCTAACTCAGTGTCGCTAACTTCGGTTAGCTAAGCTCGGATTGCAGGAACTTGGCTCAGGTCTTGATGAGTTGTCGCATTTATTCACTGACAAATAGCTTAAACTGAACACACACACTGCGCTGCTTCGTTGACAGCTGATAACTTCATATTCTGTTACACACACACAAAAACACAAACACATGCTCTGTCACAACTGTCACATCACCTGTTACCCCCCAAACGTGGGGCAAACGTGCAGGAAGAGTATATCCAACAATAAAGAAGTGATAGGATCGAGGCTTTACATGCTTATTAGTTGTTAATATTTTATTATTGAATGGGTTATCTCCGATTGAGGTTAGATGGAGCCAGTCTCTTCCAATTGAGGTGGTTACATATGAGACATTTTTATTCTGATTGGGTTATTACTCTGTTTATTAGTGGAACATTAGGGTCCATCCATGTAATTGCAGGCAATCTGATTATGCATGATGCATTGGCTCTAGCCTGACTTCTGAAAAATGTGTTGCATTATTTTCTGGGAGTTAGCCAGCATGATTCTATCAAACTCAGCTACTTCCTTGCAGCCGGCCGTGACTCTGGGATGTAACTGCTCCCAGATAAGGAATAGTACAGCACGTAACTCCCCTCCTCCTCCAATACCCACATGTATAGTATGTTTGGTATGCTAGAGAATGTTTGGCGTTTTTGCAAGAAAATGCACATAAACAATTACTTAATTATCCAAATCCATGCAGCGTTGGATGGACAACGTGCAGTGGCATTGTCATACCACCTGTCATTTTTCCCTGAAGTGCCACATTAGAATTAAGCTCATCAGTTGAATTGTTCCCCGTAAAGCTCAGTGTGATTACAGGGACATACATTCTTTCTCTTTCACAGAAAGCCAGTTGTTCCACATGAACTCAAACTTCGCTGACAGATGTAATCGGGACAGTTCAGCTGCTGCAGCGGTATCAGATCAGTTATAAATTAAACATGTTTTTATTCCTAAAATGTGACATTGTAATGTGAGTATATATCTCAGCGCTGGCTCTTTGCCTTGACAGGTTTGGAAGGAAGGTTTTCAGCTGTTGCACAAACTTCACGAATGTTGGTAGGGTTTTTTTTTGTTCTTTTAACCTTCCTGCTAAGTCATTTTGTACTTTATAAAGGTCAGTCGAACAAGCTGCGATTTTAAAAGGATGTATTTATGTGTGATTTTTGAAATGTTAACACTTCGATTTGTACAGCAACGGTGCCTCGGAAAAGTCGAAGAGTCACATTTTGAAAGCTGGAATATTTGAGCGCTGTCAGTTGATGCTGGTTTAGTGGCTGTTTGTACCTTTTAGAAAGATTTCGACCTCTCTTGAAGATGTTTGGAGTTTCAATGTCAGAAATGTGTATTACCAAAGCAGTACAGAAGATTACTAACATTGACAGGTGAATACACATAAATATATAGTTTGCAAATATGAACAAACATTCAAGATAGTAAAAGGCTTTTTTTTCTTTAACTCTCAACACTGAGCAGCTCTGAACTTCCAAAGCACAAGCAGAGAGTTTGGAGTTATAAGCCATTTGGTTCATTTAAAAAAATGAACCAAATTGTAAATCTGTCCTCCATAGATATTTACCTTACAGAAACATACTCCTTACATAGGGAATTATTAAGAAGCCATGTGGCGCTCTCTAGTGGTGGTGCTACATCATTACATCACACACATCTGATTATTCAGTCATCAGAGGATAGTCAAGTTTTTTAAATCTTCAGAGGTTTAAAATATCAACGTTATCATCCCTCTCTCCTGATCTACTCTCCACCTGCTAACATGATCCATAACTTTGTTTGTATTTCTCTGTTTCAGTGAAGGAGGAGTGCGTGTCAGAAGAAGAAGAAGAAGGAGAAGGAGTAGAGGGAGAAGAAGAAGAAGAGGAGGAGGTGGTGAAGGATGCCCTAGTAGAGGAGATTCTCCAGCAGGGAGACACAGCCGTCATCTACCCCGAAGCTCCCGAGGACGAGCAGAGTCCAGCGGAGACAGGAGGCGCTGATGAAAACGGTAACGCACGAACACACAGCCGCACACTCCTTCATTTGTATTAAAAGCTGTAATAAGTCTTTAATGTAAAAATAAAAACATAACAGCCTTAATCATGAAGAAATCACCTTTAATTCAAATGCTGTAGCTCTGCCATGTTAACACAAATTGCATTATTTATCAGTACATGTACAAAGTAAAGGAGAAAAGCTTAAATTTAATTCCTAAAATCCATTCATTAAATGATGGGAAGAGTTTATCTTGCTCTTCACTTTAGCTGCATGGAGACTGATGAAAAACAGTGTGATAAAATGTATATTCTAAGGCTCTGAATTCAGTTAAATTTGTAAGTAAAGACAGAGCAGAACTCCTCCTGAGGCAACATGGGATGTTCTGAAGGATAAGAAAGAGACTAAAGCTGCATTTGTCAAAAACTAAACATTAAAAGCAGCTCTGAATAAAAATAATTCCCAGTGAAATTCAAATGGTCACTATACACATCAAATAAAGGTAAATCTGACATTGACCCTCTTCCAGGCACCCCAGATTCCTTCTCTGCGTTGCACACTTGCCCCTACTGCTCCCGGGGCTACAAGCGCAACGCCTCGCTGAAGGAGCACATCAAGTATCGCCACGAGACAAGCGAGGACAACTACAGCTGCTCGCACTGCAGCTACACCTTCACGTACCGCTCGCAGCTGGAGAGGCACATGAGCCACCACAGGGGCACCAGGGAGCAGGTAACGTCAGAGCCTGAAGGACTTTAAAGAAGCGGCTGATGAACTGTAGGAGGTCAAATTAAGTCCTCAAACTGTGCTGACAATTACTTCTTAAATATGTCTCAATTATGTATTTAATGTGACTCTTCTATCATGGCTTAGATAACTTCAGACTATTATTATTAGTGCAATTATTTCTGCTTTATTAAAACACATATATAAAAGCAAGCAACAGTTAATTTCCCTATCCAATAAGCTCTTTTTAAGGCTGTGACTGGCTACTTTTTGGCAGCTTTTTTATCGTTGCTTTCTTCTTCTTTTTTCTTTTTTTTGTGCTTGCAGGTCTTTTGGTTTTGTGAAGTGAATTCATTGACCTTTGGCTCTCCTTTCATGCACCGTGATTTATTATTCCTTTCTTCAAAATTAACATGCACCTTCACAGTCTGCAGGTCCAGGCAAACACGAAGAAAAACCCTCTGCATAGAAAATCAATGTTCCTTTTAAAAAAATCTTTGACCAACTGTTAAACTGCAGTAAATGTAAATCTTTAGTGTGCTGGTTAAAAGCTTTTCCTCAGTGTTATATCTATTGATTTAATTCCACTTTTTATTTATTTATTTATCCTTATGAATACTAATCAACTCAAACCACTTATTTCTATCATATGGACACATCTGGACACTTCTCTTGCGCCAGCTCATCACCTTCCTCTTCTTCTGCTTTTTTTTGGGGGGTCTAATCGTCAGGTTTCCCAGACGACAGGAGGAACAGGTGGAACCCGAAAATTCAAGTGTACTGAATGTTCCAAGGCCTTCAAATACAAGCACCACCTGAAGGAGCACCTGCGCATTCATAGCGGTGAGAGCTGTTGCTGCGGCAACCGTCACTCTCTGTCTTTCACGCCAAAAAAAGACAAAACACGCACACACACACACAAACACACACACACACACAGTCCACAGCGCAGCACTATCAGAAGCTGCCGTTCACACCTCCAGGCCACTCAACGTCTTCTTTAATAGAAGTTGATTATTAATTAACCTACACGCTCTTCTCCAGTTTGTGTTTACTCTGTTAATGTAGATATGAGGATTTTAATTATTATTCAGTCTATGTTCAGGTTTTTTAGGTGATTTGTGGACAAAAAAATCATTGTTCATACAAATATAAAAATATCAACCGAAAGAAAAAGAGACATAAAGTTGGGAGTTACACTTTACAATATAAATTAAGTGACTGTAAAAAGTGACTATCACAGACACCGACAGCCAAGTCAATACTAGTCCCAATAATAGATGAGCTTTAGTACTGATACCAAAAAGACACTTTTAATACCTTACTGTAATAATACCTCAATATATTGCATGCTTTTCTACCAAACCCCTTTTTCTATTTAGCAAAAGAAAAACAAAGATCTCATGATACATATTGCCTGAAAACTAACTAAAACTTTGGCCTAAATAAAACTGTTGTAGGCACGGCTGGAACTCTACAGACTAATTTATTCTTTTGTGTGATTTCAACTGAACTTTGCCTATGAATGAACTCAATTTCCTTGAGTCCTCAGGTTTTCACACCTAGACCTAAACCCCCCCACTGATCCTCCCCCAGTCACCGTTGGTCAGTATGACTCATGATGTCACCAAGTAAAAACAACCAGAACTAACAGTTGTAGGAAAACTTTGCCTCACAGAAACTTGTTTTGAAGCAGAAGTCCACAAGTGAAATTAGTTCATTTGTATGATTTCAACTTAAGTTTACCCATGAAAGAACTCAATTTACCAGAGTACTCAGGTTTTCACACCTGACCTAAACTCCACCCTATGGACCCTCCCCTATTCAACATTGGTCAGTGTGACTCATGATGTCACCAGGTAAACAAAACCAGAACTCCCTCCTGTGCTCCTCCTTTTCCTCCTTACCACTGCTGCAGAAAACTGATCTCTGCTCCTTGAATGCAGCATGCAGGTCAACTAGGCTCTCTCCTCTACAGAGGGGACACACTAAACCCTGTCCTTAAAAGCAGGACACCAGGGCCTGCTTAAGATTAGCCAACATTCAGTAAACCACAAGTTATCTAGCACCAGTGGCTAGGACACAGATGAGTTTTACAAGCACAGGAGCCCTGAAGCAGAGTTAGCTTGCTTCTAATTCTGCAAGGGCAGAACAAAAGAGCCACCTGGGCCCCCTGACTGGACCACTGACTGCACAGTAAAGCTTGTACTGTTCAGTCTCGGAGACACGTCTCTTCTTAGCCTGACTGACCAGCCGAAAACCTCTCTCCTCACGAATTTGGTAAAGTACCGGGCATAGCACAGTATGACAGCACAGGACTAAGCAAGACTGTTAAACTTAATCAGTGTGCATGGATTGATTTAGTTTATTGTTGTTAATTGAGCTCTATTGTTATGATGTCTGTTCTTAGTCAGGTTATTGCATTAAGCTGATGTTAAATATCTGCAGCACTGGATGTACTTATACTTGCATGCAAACTCACGGAGAAGAATCTCAAAGCGTGCATACAGGCAGAGCGAAGAAGAATATATTCTTTTGTCCCCTCTCATGCCGTGCAAGTAGGTCTATCTGCACACTCGCAGTGACACACCCACTAAGCATGAGCAGTGAGAGGGGGTGGGGTTGGGTGGGTCACATAACATGCCATGCCATTAAGGTGACAGCATTCGGGGGGCAGGCGTAAATGTGTCATGTAGTAAACTGGGTGTGTTGTGTAAGTCTGCAAGATTTCTGATAAGCCCTCCTCATGCCATGTGACTCTGGTGTTGTTTTTTGTCAGCCATTTTTGTAGTTTTCCTTTGTCCCAGTTAGCACAGCTGTCTGTTTAATGTTGTATAAAAGTGAAAACTGCCAACCTCTGCAAAGAACTCCAAAAATCCTTCAACCTGCGGTCATTTTGATTGTAGTTAATTAGAGTTGCAGATTTATGAGAAGTGTATTCAGTTAAGTATAATCAGTTTGACATGTCTTTCAGGGTAGAGCTCTGATTTAATGTAAATTAAATGCTTTTAATTATATCTGATCATTAATAATTTAATTTAATAATCTTAATGCTCTTTTTAAATGATGCATGATCTCTACAGTTTAATAAAATAGTTTAATAAATGTAATCATATAAAAAGTTATCAAGATTATGGATTAATCAGACATTGGATGACTTTTCAAAATCTTGCAGACAGCTGAACTAAAAGATAAGTGGTGTAGACGAAAACTAAAAAAGAAAAGCGAGCTTCTCTTTTAACACTGTTATGTATTTTCTCTGTGTCCCCCTTTTTAGGTGAGAAACCATACGAATGCTCAAACTGCAAGAAGCGATTCTCCCACTCAGGCTCCTACAGCTCTCACATCAGTAGTAAGAAGTGTGTGAGTGCGGCACCCACGAACGGCGTCACTCGGACATCGATCAAGATCAAGTCCCCTCCCACCACGGCGACCACGCCTGTGATGATCGCTCCAGCTCGCGTGATATTGAAAGAGAAGACTGAAAGCAAACCCCTTCAAGAGCAGCTCCCCGTCACCCAGATCAAATCTGAACCTGTGGAATACGAGTGCAAGCCCGCGACGGCAGCACCGGCAACGTCAACTGGTGCCAACGGAGTGGTAAACGGAGGGACGGCGACACCTGCTGCGGTCCACACTGCGACACTGCCTCAGGGCGTGGCAATGGTCGTACCCACAGTCGGCCTGATGTCACCCATCAGTATCAATTTGAATGACTTGCAGAATGTGTTGAAGGTGGCCATGGATGGAAATGTGCTCAGGCAGGTGATGGGTACAGCCAACAGGGTGGTGACGCAGGGGAAGCAAGGAATCGTAGTCCAGCAGCCCCAGCAGCAGATCATCAGCCTGCCGGCCTTCGTGGATCACGACGGCACCACAAAGATCATCATCAACTACAGCATCAGCCCTGCAGCCGCTACCACTGCCACTACCCACGCTGCACCTTTTATCGTTAAAAACAATCCTCTTCCCCTTCCTACGGTTACCAGTGCTGCAGCCCCCACCCCCACCAAAACAGATAGACCCCAAACCCCTGAGGTGGCTGACCTCACCATTGTCAAGGCAGAGCCAGAAGCAGAACCCGTCACGGTGATGGAGACGGAGGCATCCACACAAACAGAAAAAGGAACTGTTAAGACTTCAAGGACTTCACACACTGAAAAAGCTCAGATGCCAAAACCCAACAGCTCCAGTACGTGTTTACTATGTGACGACTGTCCCGACAACCTGGAGGCGTTGCACCTGCTCCAGCACCGCAAAGCAGCCAACGGGGAGGCCGTCGACTCCGCCGCACTCGACCCCTCATTCGCCGCTCTGCTAAGCGAGGCGGGGGTGACGCTGGAAGAACCGCCTGTGGAAGACCTCGTCTCACTCCTCAAGACATATTTTGCCTCCAACGCCAACCCCAGCCAGGAAGAGCTGAGAAAGATCTCGGAGTCTGTCAGTATTCCTATGGAAGTGATCAGGAAGTGGTTTGTTAAGATGAACTCTGGGAAAAATGCCGGGAAATATCGCAATGAAGCAGCAGTTTACAAAAAGACTGAAATCACAAATTCCAATTCAGAGGATGCTTCAAATCAGAATGGAGAGACGATGGAGGAAACCAAACTAGAGGCTTCTGCCAAAGTCTCAACAGAATCTGGAAGTGCTTCCCCTTCATCGCCACTAAGCCTCAACACCGGTGACCTCATCATCATTAAAAGCGAACCAGAAGACCCAGAAGCTCTGGACTCCCAGGCAGAGCCCCTGGACCTCTCCCTTCCTAAACACCTTGCAGCATTGGCAACTACAAGGACAACGCCTCCCATCAAACAACAGGAACACCCTCTGAACCTGACCTGCCTGAGGAAGGAGCAGCTCGAGGGTCAAACCATCTTCGTGAACACACCTCAGACCGGAAGACCTGTCAACATCGTCACCGCCGCACAGCTGCCCACCCTGGTGGCCATCGCTAGTCAGGGCACGGTGGGCTGTCTCAGCGCCATCAACACCACAACGAAGCGAACCATCCTCATCCCCCAGCTCACTTACACCTACGCTACTACGGCCGGCAGCACCACTGAAGCAAAGACTGTTGTACTTAACGGACATAAGGTTGGTAGTCTGGAAAATTATGTTTTCCTAACACTATTTCCTCTGTGGGGTTTTAGACATTTTGATAGATTTTTAATATCCGGCTGTGTTCTGCTAGCTACTCAGGTAAACCAAAACTACTCAAAAAATTTGCAGTAGACTGTCTGGAAATTGTGAAAGTTGTGCATTTATATCGAATGCATGCACTACTGTTATAGGAAAGAAAAACATTTCATATCCAAGTTGTGCATTTTAACTCCATCTGCCTAAATACTCACCTGCAAACTGATTATATGTTTCAGGCCCTTCAGTACCATAAACAAGCTGTTTTAGTTCACAATGAATATCTGTTAATCTATTCATCTTGAAATTGCTACTTTTGTCTGACAGTCAAAACAAAAACCAAAGATATTCCATTAAAATTGATTTTTAACAAGGAAGGACAATGTTACAACAGTATGTGATCAAAGTAGCAATGCCATCAAACAAAGAGCAAAGCCTGGAGAGTTACAATCTTATGACACCCGATGTATCAGCTATTTTTAATTCAAAAATACCCTTTCTTGGCTACATGTCATTATTGTATAGTAAGTACTTCGGTTTAGATAGAGTTATACTGTCACTATCTTACTAGCTATACTATCACAAAACTATAGTACACCCCACCCACAGTCATTCTTCACAGATTGTTATTTTCAAAAACTCTTTGCTGGAGGAGGTTGAGTTGCTCTACCTTCATCCTTAAAATACTATGAAAGTGTTCTGTTGGATTAAGATCAGGTTATGTTTTTACTTTTCTTCTTTTAAATACTCCTGTGTGATTTTTGTAATGTTTTTGGGATCATGAAATCCTCTCCTGCCAGCCCTCTTGGGAAGGGGAGTGGGAGTCATCTTTTCATTCAGTATGCGGTTAGATAAACGAACATTCATAGTGCCTTCTGCTGTCTTCTACTGTATAAAATAACCTGTACCCACGTTCCCTTGAATAATGAATGTTGACATGCTTACAGTGACTTTCTCTGGGAATGATACGGGTGAGGCTGACAAACTGCGACACCCATTGCATGTGTCTGAAACGTCCTGTCCTCCTTCAACTGATTGTGTTTTCTCAGATAACAAATCAGTGTTCAGCACATATTTCACTTTCTGGTTTCTTTGGATTGCTACATTAAACGTTTCAAAATTATAAATCCATAAATCCAAAGCAACCACTTTTCTGCAGGGAATGAAATCTTATTTTTAAGAACATTCTGCTTTATCCTCATTGAGTTTCATATCTTTACAAGTAAGCTTCTCTAGTTTTTGACCGCTGAGCAGATCACTGCAGAAGCTGATATATCACATTTAAAAGAAAGAGCTTTAAACATTAACAGTCATTCAAACCAGTGATCATTTCATTAGAAGCTCATTTTCTTCACTTTTGAAGTTATTGCCTCCACTTCACAATATGGCATTAAATTTCCTTCCATTTACAGCCGGAGAAGAGACCGGACAGCAGCTCTGATGGCAATTCCACGGTGGAGGAGCAGCACGAGTTGGCTATTATCAAGAAGCGGCGGCTGGAAAACGGCGTTTACCCCTGTGATCTTTGCTCTAAGGTCTTCCAGAAGGGCAGCTCCCTGCTCAGGCACAAATACGAACACACAGGTACGATTAGGATGAACATAGAAACCTTTTAAAAAACATGACTTCATGCATTCAGGAAAACATGATCTCAATTGTCTTTTCTGTGCTGGAGGAACACTAATGCGTTAATTTGTTTGTCAGGTTTATTCTATTCAGCAGCTTTTGTGTTTTTTCTTTGTGTAGCCTGAAGCAGGTTCTAGTTTTCAAGGCTCTGACTTTATATATGACATCATATCTTGTTAAACGTGTTACACTCAACTTGATTGTAACATTTATAGGACACCTGGCCTGTAAATGTATCCGCTCCAAGGGATTCGACATCAGTATTTATAGATGAGGCTCTCGAGGTGAATTAAGTGAATATTTTCCCCGAAGCTCCAGCTACCCTCCAGATTGGAAGATGGCCCGTAAAGTCTGTTTGCAATATGTGCACTGCACTACTGTTCAGCCATGACATCATCCACCTACACAGACACACACACACAATATCATTTCTGTGGATTTCAAGGCTGCTGATTTAAATATTGATTGGTCAGCAATGACTCGGGCAGGTGAATAGATTTCTAAATGCCAAAACTCGCTTCTTTACCTCCACTGTGAATAACTTCTCATCCATTTTTTGACAGTAAAACTGGAAATTGGTGCTATAAAGGAGAATTGCATCTTTTCACATTATATAAAACTATGACCATATTACCTTACAGCAGTGGCTTATTGCTTGTGATGAAATTCACAAAACATTACGAAATATCCACATTGAAGACGCTGGAGCGAAATAATTTAGATTTTTTTTAATTTAAAATTCTTGCAAAACGACTTATCAATCATCAAAGTTGTTGATTATTAATTTTCTGTCAATCAACTAATTGTTGCTGTTCTAATAATGTTTTGTTTTGTGTGACTCGGTGGGCAGAATCGGACCCCTAAAATTGGAAACAGCTGCTTTTAACAGTCGTTACTTTTAACATTTGTATAAACAAACTAAGATCTATTGAGTTGGAGCTTTCAATCATATCACCTGATCTTGATATTGATAATATTGTTATATTGTGATACAAGAACAGTTTTAAGAGGATCTTTGGAGTTTATTTACTACCTTTTCTTTGCTAAAATGATCAGTTATCATTAATATCTCCCTGTACTACATTACTCTCAGTATTGTGTTCATCTTTGAATTGTTTTTTTTATTATAATCTGCAGGAAAACGCCCCCACGAGTGCAACATCTGCAAGAAGGCCTTCAAACACAAGCATCACCTGATCGAACACTCGAGGCTGCACTCGGGTGAAAAACCGTACCAGTGCGACAAGTGCGGGAAGCGTTTCTCTCACTCAGGCTCTTACTCCCAGCACATGAACCACCGTTACTCCTACTGCAAGAAGGACGGGATTAGCGCGGGCTCCGGCTCGGGTCCCGGCCTTTTCCAGTCTGAGCTCAGCAGCCCCGGAGCCGGACCGCAGTCGGACAGCCGGACCACGACCCCGCCCTCCCAACTGGACTCAGACGAGAGGGAGAGTGAGGAGGAAGAGGACGACGACGACGAGGCCATGTGCATGGACGACATCCGGGTCGTGCAGGTGGACGACGGCGAGTGTGAGATCTACGAGGGTAATTTTGAGGAATTCGCCGGCGAGGAAGAGGTGGTGGCAGAGGATGAGCTGACAGGAGGAGGACGAGGAGAAGAAGAAGAAGAAGAAGAAGAAGAAGAAGAAGAAGAAGAAGAAGAAGAAGAAGAAGAAGGAGAGGCAGCAGAGGAAGCGAAGGCGGATGAGGAAGAGGTCGTTTCTGAGGTGATGAAAGTCAAGCTGGTGGACGACCAGCGAGAGGAAGAGGAAGAGATGGAGGAAATAACTGAAGAGATGGAGGAAATAACCGAAGACATGGAGGAAATAACTGAAGAAAAGGAGGAAATAACCGAAGAGATGGAGGAAATAACCGAAGAGATGGAGGAAATAACTGAAGAAATGGAGGAAATAACCGAAGAAAAGGAGGAAATAACAGAAGAAAAGGAGGAAATAACCGAAGAAAAGGAGGAAATAACTGAAGAAAAGGAGGAAAAAACCGAAGAAAAGGAGGACGAGGCAAGTGAAGAGACGGAGGAGACGGCAGACTGTGAAGCAGATACGGACAAAAGCATCAGGGAGGACGCAGGAGGCGGCGGCGAACCCACAGAGGAAGCGGTGACAGACGCCAAATAAAAAAAAAAAAGAGGAAAAGAACTTTTCTTCAGGACAGTTCGAAAAAGTGTTGATCATCCGCGTCGAGTTAAATGAAGACAAAACCGCATCTTGCCATCAGAAGGAAGTTATGGCGGTTGCCTGATCTTAACGGTCCACTACTGTGTACAAAAACCCAGGTGTGCCTGAACTTGAAAAAAGAAAAAAAAACAAGAAAACAGTGACTTTTTTTTTCTTTTCTTTCTTGTGGAAATATCAGTGTTATAAATTGTTTATAGAAGTACAGATTTTAAAGCCGAACTCTCCCATCAACTTGTTAGAACTTGTTACTGAGACATCCCAGGTTGTTTTATTGATTGTTTTGTTTGTTTGTCTGTTTTCATTTGATCAGTGTTACTAATCTTGTTCTTGTTTGAAAACATTTTAACCTGTAAAGATGAGAAAGATTTCTATACCTTTTTATTGCCAATGAAGTTTCCTAAATCAGTATTTTATTGAGTTCTACGAACAAAAACCTCTGCACTACAGTATTCCTGGTTTACCTATGGATACATGCCTCATGCATCGTATGCCCTTCAGTGTTATATACATACACTAGCTAGCAAGATGTTGTCTGTGTTAGTGTTATGTTAAGTCTTTGCTAGCTAGCATTACGTTTGTTTTCAGTTTGACTGTTAGCCTTAAGGAAAACAAAGTATTCTTGGGGGAGGGAGAGGGGGGGTTGTGGGCGGGATGGGGGGAGTCCGGGATATGAACGTGGCTTCTGTTACGCCATAACCAAATTTGTCCTATCAGGGAAGTAAAGTCACAACCTCAAAGCCAGCATCGGGGCGCTGGTGTTTTGCAACCCGGCGTAGCCTCCAGGTGGAAAGCTCCGCCCACTCCGGCTCCGCTGTGGCTCCAAAACACGCGCATCCATTCTTACCAAGCTTCTCCTTTTTTTTTTTTTGGGTTGATTTGTAGTTCTCAGTCAGTGTTTCAGTGTTGTCAGCTTACATATGAAGTCATACATGAAGGAACAGGGCTGTTACCTGCTCCACCCCAATGCCTCCAGCCTTATGCAAGACCTGTGTGCTGTTAAAAGTGCCATTGAACAGTGTTATCATTTTATTTTTTCACACATGTAGCCAGTATTATGTTCCTCTGTTACTTACACAAAACCCATATTGACTAACGTTTGTTGACTTGCTCAGAACAGCAGCGTTATGCCACAATTTTTACCTCATGAGAAATGAATTAAAATATTTTTGAGGCCTTTTTAAAAAATCTTTGAACCGCACGTGAAAGTTGGGAAACAATTATCTTAATTATCAATTCATCTGTTATAAGTATTCTTAATTAATTTTTAACTTTCTCAATTATTCAACTTGAAGTTTTGTCTATAAAGTATCAGAAAGTGGTGAAAAGGGCCCCATGATCAAGGTGGCATTTTCAATTTCTTTTTTTATTACACAATCAACTGTCCAAAATATAAAGATAATTTATGTTCAATCGTATAAAACAGAAGAAGCTAAAACAAGAGAATTGTCATTTTTTTTCATTTTTCCTTAAATACTGAAATGATAACATGACATAATATAATTGTTGCAGACCGTTTTAGCTGTTGATCAACTAATAAATTCAGCCTTTTATAGTTTATCTGTATAAGATTAGGCTTTTGGCTCTTTACACTCATGTTATATTTTAGTATATTTGCTGTTGAACAATAATTATCAGTTTCAGACTTATTAATAGTCCAACAACACCCAAAACCCACTCAGAAATAATAACATCTGACGCTTAGAAATGCGTTACAACCAATCAGAATGACGTTGCACACTGAGCTTACCTGTGGATATAAAAATGCCTTGTGACCTTAAAATGATCAGTTTCACTCTGATGTTTGAAATGTGTGAAAATGAATCATAAATAGGGATTATTAGGGACTTAATGCCATGAGTCAAAGTTTTAAAGTGCTTAAAAACCGAAAATGTCCTGTTAACAGAGTGATTACACACACAGGGAACGTTGTCTCTCCAACTTTCTCAACCAGTTTATTTCAGGAAGAAGCCAAAAAATATATTAATAAAATGGTTTAAAATGAAATTGAGGACTTTACACTAACTTGATATATTTTGTCAGACTTGTGCACTTGTTTCAGATTGTAAAAATATGTTAACAAAAAGGAAAAAGGTGGCGAGCTGTCCCGCACTTCAGGAAACAAACGTTAGTGAATGTGGTCTCGGTTGAAGTGTTTTCAGTTGGTTTTTACCAAACAGTGTTTTTATTTTATTAGTCTGTTTTAAGTCTTTTTGTTCGTGTGTGTCCTCTGTATGTTTTTTTCAACAATGGCAGTATTAGAACCCTGTTCACAGATTTTAAAAAAAAATGTACCTGTTAGTTTTTAGAAAACTTTTTTATATTTATGTGTCTTATTTTTATATTTTCTTTTATGGTTATTTATTACACATTGTAGTGTACATTACTGTAGTATGAATTGATACAATAATATATTTTAGTATGAAAAATAATCTTGAGACAAACGCACAAAAAAATCCCAAAATGTGGTTCTGGGAGCTGACGTTTGTTTTAACAAAAAAATAAATAAAATAAAAGAAAAAGAAAAAAAAAACATTAAAAAAAATTATAAAACCTGTATTCTGTAAACATGACTTCTGTTTTAAGCTAAAAGTAAAAAAAAAAAAGAATGAAGTGAGAAATAGAAACTGTTACATGTGCATCCGCTCTTTGCGTCGTTATGAAGCTACTGAATTCTAAAACTCTGTGATTTTAAAAGCATGAGTCGTTGCCGTTTTAATGAAGGATCCTTTTATGAAGTCGTTACTCCTCCCTTATTTCGAAAGCCAAATTTAGGTCGTTGTCTCGCAAACCCTGTTTTTTCTGTTCTGTGCCAACTTGTTCCATTGTACTGTCGAAGGCTGCATATTGTTTGTCCTCTACACACCCTTTGTAAATCCACTGTCTTTTTTTGTATTGTTTTTATTTTAGTTTTGATCCATTTTTATGACTCCCCATCACAATAAAATATAAGACAGCATTTCTGAGTGATGACTTTTACTTTTATATTTCATGCTGCATCAATCAAGTAGGATTAAAAATCTATTTGGATGTACAGTAGATGTAAGATTTCTTGCTAGTTGGTTTAGCAGTTAGACCATCTAGTGTAGATAATGTTAGATTTTATCATCAGACAGTTTCTATGTCTTTGCCAGGGGTAAATTTAGGAGTTGATGAGATCCAAGAACACCCAGAGCCAGGGGCAATTTTTAACATCAATTTTACTGCATTTTATGACTAATGCAAACATCATCAATTTCCCAAAAAAAACCAAACATAAATAAATAAATAAAAAATAAGTAATTAGATCAAAAGGAAAACAAAAACATTACATTTATATTATATTTAATATTAATTATCAATCAATCAATCAAAATTGTATTTGTACAGCACTTTTCATACATCGCAATGTAACACAAAGTGCTTTACATAATCAGAACAAACAAAAAAAATCATTAAAAATAGAAACTCAGGAAACGCTATCATAACTCTCAGGAATCTGCAATGAGGAAACACCAGCGGTAGGATTAAAATGTAAATATATATAAATAAAATAAAGCTAATAAAATATTAATAAAATATCAAAAATATATAAAAGGAAAGAAAAAAATAAAGTCAGGATAGAATAAAGTGAGTAAAACTGGAGATGTTAGGAGTAAAAGTAATGAAGTAAAACATATAAAAAGGTGGGTTATCACATCAATTGCATTTCAGTCTGTAACACTGTCTCAACTGAAATGTCTTCAGAAGTTTCACTCTTAATCACGATTGTTATAAACTCACTCAGATTCAGTCAGCAGCTGGTTATAAGTCACTGTTCAGAAAAAGTGACGTCAACCAGATTAAATAGATTCAAAGTTTTTCCAACAAACATGCGTGTCAAAATGTAATGTCATTTCAATCAGGAGAGACTCAATTGAAAGAAAGGCTTAGACGTACATAATTACATTTATTTGATGTAAATTGCACAATAGGGAAGGCTGAAAAAATATGAGAAAGAAAGAAAAAAATCACACTGAACATCTGGATGGATGAGATGTGGAGATGAACTCAGTGGAGGGACTCATGGACATAAAAAAAAAAGAAAAACAGAAGATTAAAAAATTAAATGCAGCTTTCAAACATTGTATTTTTCGTTTGTCAGTTAAGAATGATGGATACAAAAAAAGGAAAAATAGAGAATCAAAGTTTTTATTTTTATTTGCCCAGGTGGATTAAAAGGAGTTTATACTGTATGTGTTTAGCCTCCACTAGTGTTCATGGGAAATCTCAGACTTTCTCTGCAGCCTGCTTCAAACAGATGCAGTAATATTTAAAGCTTGGTTCATCACTAGCCAAGTTGGCTAGTAAGTTTACAACAATGTAAGGTCTGCTGGTCAGAATAAATCACATTTTCTGTCTGTCTGTGAGTCTCGTATCACCTTCTTTTAAAACTCTGGACGCGTCCTTACAAGTTAAACTTTATTTCCCAATAAATCAGCAAATAATAATAAAAAGCCAGACATTGTTGCAGAAATATTTCATTTTTCCTGTTTCCCATCTTGCCGATCGTCTCATGACCCCTCAGATACATCTTTTGACCATTGAAGGGTTTCCTGATCCTCATGTTGGAAACAATTCCTCTAAGACATTTTGGTTTTGTGCTGTCTTCACTAAAAGTGGTTGCAGGCAACGTGGATTCTAGTTATACAGCTGGCTTAACACAAATACATCTCTTCAATTCATCCTCCGAGGAACAGGCAGGTGTTGTTGTGTTTGGCAGGATTTACTTAAAGAACATGTTGTAAGACTGTGAAAAAGCACAAATACAAAACAACGAGTCCTTTTCAGTAAATAGCAGCACTATAATGAAATTAAATAAGGGTTAGGGTTAAGGATAATAGAGGTTGTACTTTTAAGCAATTGTTTACATTTGTTTTTCTAACACATACACTCAACAATAAACTAATAATCAAAAATATTGAACCTAAACCCAACACTAGACATATAAAGGTGTTAATATCACTGTAAACAGAAGGGAATTTACAGATGACCATTTTGTGGACTTTAAAGCACAAGATTAAACAGACAACTGCACTGTGATGCTCACTTTCATAATGTGAGGGTTAGGGTTAAAGACCTTCCTGATACCCACTTCCTGTTACTCCCAATGTTTACTGTGAACTCACTTCCTCCTGAATCCTGCTATTTGCAGCTACCACCAGATGGAGCCAAATAGGACACAAAACTCACATACAATGATTTCAATAAAGGTTTTGTTTTTAAAATGCTTGGGATTAAGTGTTTTGTCAATATACTCTTCTCCAAAGTCGAGTTTGTCCCTGATTTGCCTCAGCAGGGCTGTATGGGAGTTTATCCTCAACTACCTGTGAATGGAGTCATAATCTCATGCAATGACCTGGCTGGGGACCAGGTCTGGGTTGATGCCAAAGGCCGTAACAAAGCTGACGCTGTCTTGCAGGAACTTAGTAGTTATTTCCAAGTGTCCTGAACACACACATGCAGTGAGTCTTGCTGATCTCCAGACCTCTCAAAATGCTACACAGGATGCAGGATTGAAGCTGCTCTGTGCGAGGGAGGACGAATTTGGCTCTTGGGAATGCCATTTTTGAAATTCGTCAAGAAAACTCCAAAGTGCTGCTTTCTTCTGTTGAAGACTTTAGCCGAATTTAGTTTGTCTCCAAATTCTGCCCATCCTTTGAAAATGTAAAAGCTGTTTTGTGTGCCACGCCAGTCAGCCACTTCTTTAAGAGGTTCAACTTCAACTTAGCTGTCCACTCATTGAGAAAGAGACCCTGATTATTAAAACATATTGACACATGTTTTGTGGAGGTGTGGTCCCATGGCTTGTATTTGACAATATTTTATAGCTTTTATCAATTGGTGTCATGCACCTCAGCCATAAGTTGTGTCATGCTTTCATGTGCCCTGTTCATGCTATTTGTTCTGTATCTTTCCTCCTCTTGAAGGGCTCCTAGGACCTGATCCAGGTTTCTGAGGGGAGAAGCTGATACTAACATCAGGAGTGCTCTGTTCTAGAGGTACAACCCCTGTCACTTTCCGTGCTCCTATTGATATCCTGTTATTTCCATTTTTGCAGGTTGCCTGCAAACTGAGATGGGTGGAGCAATTTAATCTGATGTTGTTCACCTGGGCAGGACTGAGCCTTCATTGTTTAGGTTGGCTCTCTCCATTCTGTCTCCCCTCCTCACCATCACCTACCCTTTTACTTTCTTTGTTTTTCCTGCCCAACATCACTTACTCCACTGACTTACAGATTGAGCCACTTTAGGAAAAGTCATACAATTTCAGGCTTCAAGAATGTAATTTAGGTTGTTTTTAATTGCTTCCAAACAAACAAACAAACAGTATGTAAGGGTTAAAGTTGTCAGTTGTGTTAATGCACTTTATTAAAATCCAGAGTAGGAACCCTGTCTTATGGGGAAAGTGTGAGGGACTCAGGGTTGGCTGTGTCTTGTCCTTACTTTTTAGTTGTATTTCCTTTATTCCAGGACATTGATGGGTGGAGTTGAGAGCTTGTCAGAGACTCAACACACCTGAGCAGGCTGGGTTCAGGAAGCTATAAATCAGACCTGTAAGATCAAAGCCAGGGACTATACAGTTTACTCTCAGCCTGTAACTCTTACTCTGAACTAGATTACGGTTCAAAAACCTTCATACACGCTTTCCTCTCATGCCACATTGATCCCGTCAGTCAGATGATTAAGCTGAAAGCTGGAACAGAAAGAGGGAGAAAAACTGAATAGCATGAAGATTGTCTTTCCTGGTTGATCATTCGCTAAACTTCATTTATATTCACTAATCACAGATTTTCCTCATAGGGCTTTTCAATGTTCATCATACAATACCCTCTTTCCATATTGATTCAGATTTTTTTATTTTTTAAAATCTCAACCATTACACAGGATAAAAGTACGAAACCTCAGAGATATCAACAGTGGTGGGATCTCCGTTCCCCTTCAAAACTATCAACATGTTATGAAACAAAACTTACTTTAAAAAAATAAATGAAATTTAATCTAATTTAATTTTTAAATTAGGCCACATTTTTCATTAGTCTGGCAACACTGGTCAAGATTGCAAACAAATCTATTACTTTGTGGTTACTGATGAAGAGATACAGGAACTTGAATCAGGTTTGTTTTGATGGGTAGAAAAACCTCACACTAGAGAAAAGTAAAAATGAAGTTCATATTGTACCTTTTAAAAAAAATAAATAAATAAAGATATCACTAGATGGTGCTAGAAGACCATCAAACACAGCTTTATAATTCTAGTAAGAAATAAAGCTTGCAGTCCACATTCAGCCCTGAGAGCAGAAATCAGTGGTAATCATTCAGAAATAATTGAATTATGAGCCATGATTATTAATTTAAGACAGCGTCCTCTGAGTGTCAAAGAGATTTTGAGCTTTATTCCAATATAAATCCATAAAATCTTAGCATCATTTCTTCTCTCTTGAGCAAATGACAGATAATCTGCATGGTCAATTTCTGTGTGCAAAACTTATGTGCAATTAGAAGAAATGTCAAAGCCAGGATAGCGAGATGGGTGACAAAACAACCAGTAGCGATTTTTAAAAGCATTTTGGAGGTCCAAGAGAATAAAAAAGTTACATTTTCATTTTTTTGAGTATTCTCTGAGGTGATAAGAGAAAGCATAAATGGCTTTTTTTAAAGGGAGAAAAACTCAAGGTAATGTAAATGTATGCTTGTAATGCACTTCTACTCAAAGCAAACTGCAGCACAATGAAAGTAAAAATGTCAGTGTAAATTGACTTTTGATGCACCTAATGCTGATGTTTTGTTTGCTGTGGGCCAACTGCTGTGTGTGCAAAGTAAAGACATAAAACCACTAACTGTGGATACAGAACTGCCGTGTTTATGTTGAAAGGTCTGAACAGAGACTGCAGGTCTGATGCCTTCAGTAGCCTGTGTGTTGTCTTGGTCAAAGCACTGAACTGTGACCTTCTCAATGAGGGATTTTACCTAATTTTATTACCTCTGTTGCCTTGTCTGTGAGGTTATTTTTTATAAAATGTTTGCACATTACTGTCAAGTGATTGTCTGATGGAGTCAGTCCAACCACTATGGGTTTATATAACACCTTTCATATCTCTGAATTACCTAAAAACATGCAGATAACTGCTGCTGCACTTATCATGTGAAAGCTTCAAAAATTAATTTCTGGACACTTTACCAACCAGTCATGTCAAAGAAGGGGTTTTGTATTCACTATGGAAGGTTAAAAAACTGACATCTCATGCCTGACAGTTTCGGTGTTGATTGAATTGAATTGCTGTGAATACATCCATTGGGTGGCAGTGGAGGTCTGATCTGTGTGCGTGACTTTGATTATAGCTTTGTTGGCTGCATGTTTTATGGGGTCCGGAAGAAGTGCTCAGATATTTAAAACTTAATGTAACATTCCTAAACAAGCAGTGAATGTCCCTCAGTCAGCCATGATGCTTTAGATAAAACATGAAATATTGGCTTTGAAATGTACATAGTAACATTAATTTCGTAGTATCTTGAGGGTTGATGGTGAGGGTTCAGTGTAAAGCTGTTATATTAAAATGGTCGATGTTAAAGGGGACATAACATGCTTCTTGCTTTCTATCATTCATATACTATTATGAATGATGGATGTCTATGTTCAACACAACTAGAGTTCTGAAACATGAGGTGAACATATGTAAAAATGCCACCGCCAAGTTAAAAGCCAGGGATTCAACCTAACGCCTCATTTACAAAGTTCTCATTACATCTCCATCGAACTGACGTCACATTGCTGCACTCTATTTGTAATCTTAGTTGCTAAGGTTGTTCATATTGTCCACTTGCATATTTTGGATCAGATTTGGGCTCTAACATTCCCATTTTCCCATTTTGTGAAAAGATGGGGAATCTTCTGGGAGCTGTCCCATCCGAACAGAGTGGAATCATTGAGATGGGAGGCTTAAAAAGACAGGAGATAAAATGGTTTATTGGGTCAGACCGACGCTGAACAGAAGGGCTGCAAAAAGGGCCAGTTAAGATAAATAAGGAGTTGTTAACTCGAAATCATATTCCAAAAATATATACATAGACTGGGAAATGTGCATGTTATGTCCTGTCTCAAGGAGTATTTCATAAAATAAAAATAATTTTCCAACACTACTGAGGTTCATAAAGGTATTAAAGTATTAAAGACCAAATACTGTTTGCTCATGACAATCCATATTGATTTTTTTCTTACTAACACACACACTAATCTCATGAGCCTGAGTCCGTGTTAATGTTTAATCTCATGTCAGATTCGGACATTGATGAAGTCTCAAGGGCTAAAATAAATCTGTTAGAATCTGATTAACTAAACATTACATACATGTAATGCATTACATTAGATGCATTATGCTCTACAAGGACAAAATACTGCAGTCTTAATTTTTTATCAAATTCATAAACACAGTGAGAGAAACAGACTGACAGTCATGGTAGTCCATCTCAAGTCTGTATTTAGACTCCTTTAAGAAATCCTTCTGTCTACCTTTACAATAAAGCTTATTCTCTGAGTTTATATGAAGCATGCACAGCCAAGTGACAAATTAAGGGAACAACCTGAATAAATAAATGGAGAAAATTCAGATGATCCCATAAAGGACACGTGGGTCATTGAATGATTTGATTAGTATGAAAATTGTGTCAATCATACACGATGACCTTTTACAGTCATCAAATCTTAACTCAAATGAAAACCTCTGGGATATTTTCGATTGACATGTTCGACAGCATACTTCACCATCATCATCATCATCATAACACAGAACATAAATTTGAAGCAACTTGCAAAATCTAAACTAAAGAGCATTGAAGCAGTTGGTGAACCATCATATTAAATAAACACTGTATAAGTTTTTCTTTCATTTGTGAGCCAAGAAAGTTGGTGTTTATCATCACTACCTCCACATCACTGCAATTTTGGTGTTTTTGCCCCCTCTTTCTAAACTAAAAAGTTTGTTTGGTGATTGTTCCTCAAGCTCTAGGACCTTTATTCCCTTGAAGTGTCTAAGAGTTTGAATTAGCAACTAATAGACCATCACAAAGAAGTACTTCACAATGAACATGTCCAATGAAAGCCTCTGAATTCACACAATAGATATGTCTGAATCTGATAATGACGAATCAGTCTGGTGTCTTCCATCTGTAGATTAGTCAACACTATAATCTATAGATGGAAGTAATACAGAGCACAGATGGTCAACTATGCCACTGAGCATTTATTTGATAGTAAGTGATGCATCTATTCCTACACAGATGTTTGGAGCTGCTCACCTTCAACGATGACAACAACAACATATTCGGCTCATCTACAAACCAAACGAGTCGTGTGTCCGCTGGAGCGAAACAAAGCACAAACAACGTCAGAGCTGTAATAACTGCGGGTAATTAAAGCTCATTTCACGCCGCTGCGGTTTGTGATGCTACACACACGGAGCTATTTGTCAAAATTAGTTGGGATGCTGAGACGCACATCGCACCTGTCAATCATCACAAAAACTTTATGACAGTACTGATAGGCAGCATTGATGCTGACGAAGGCTGAGCGGCTGAAATGGGTTCCGGTTGATGAGCCTTTGCAGGGGAAGCATATTTTAACTTTTGGTTTGTTGTTGTTTAGTGATTTGGACAGTAGCTGACTTTAGTTTCTGCACTTTTAACAGAGAATGAATGCTGACAATGTTAACTTTTGTCATAAGCAGGGCCGGCCCCTGGCATAAACAGTCTATGCAGTTGTTTAGGGCCACAACCTCAAGCAGGGGCCACACGATCAATGTGATTTTATGCTTAACCAGCTCTTCACACTGCAGTACGGGATTTTTTACATATCAATGATAATCCATTACATTTAAGTCCTTTGCCAAAGGGGTTTACACAATACCTATAAATACTATCACTGCCATATAAATCTCTGTAGTTAACATTATCTTGAGTCTGTGGAACTTTTCTCTTTCCTGTACTGGCTGGATGAATGTATGTCTGCTAGAGTTGTGACATTCACGAACGATCCAAATCTATTGACCAGCTCATTAACACGAACGACGGGAACCGAGTCCTTTGCTACTCCAAAGAGTGAGACGGAGAACAGGCAGGAGAACATTATTTGATATGCAAATATTGCATGACGTCATCTGAATTGTCCACACTGCCTTCACGTGAGTGCCTCAGTGGATTGGGAGGCATGGTGTTACTGACCAACCACTTACTATTTTTTCCAGCACTTTTAATTTTTATAATAAGCCGCTTGAAAGATTTTATTATATTATTATAAAATATTATTGTAAGTTTTTCTGTATTGTTAAAAATGTTCTTGTGTGGAACATTTTGCACTAAAAGCTGTTTTGCATGGAAGTTAATTTTAGCCTGCTTAGTTTTTTATTGTGTATTTATAAGCTTTTTTTAGGTGTTGCATGAATAACATAAGTCAAGGTAGCTTTATTTACACACACACATTTTATACAAAGGGTAAATCTAAAATAGTGATCTAACTGTCAAAGCAGAGGGATCAAACCAAGGAAACTAAAATACACAGTAAGTAATGCTAAGGGGACTGGTTATAAGGATCCCCGACTGTTAAGACCAGGCGGGGAGTTCCGGTCCTCTGAGCGGAGGCCAACGCGGAAGTAACTTAAAACTGCATTCTATCAAAAGGCCATCAGGGGGCGACCGTTTTGGTGTCAAAAGGACTTCCGTCTCTATACAAGTCAATGGAGAATTCACCAACTTCTCACTTGATTTCTAACCTCAGTAAACGTTTTCAAAATGTGTTTATGGTCTCAATCGCTAGTTTAAAGTCTGTGTAAAGTCAATTTATTGATTTACTTCTAAACATATTATACATGTTGGAAAATGGTTACAGAAAACATGTGAAAAGGCTGATAACTATGCAGTACTGAATTGTGGAGATAGAGCCTTAAAATGTTTCTCACCCTCTCATTTTTCCTGATTTTCTGAGCTTGCAAAAAAGTGGTACTCCGTGACGTAGTGGCATACCCGCGTGACCTTGGTCCCTCCCCTACTATATAAGACCGAGAGTCCGCTCTCCTCAGTGGTTAACCTGCCTAGTGGTGAGTTATTGTTAATATCTAAAACTACTACAGTCTACAGTTAGCTGAGTTAGCCGCCGAGCTAGCGGCAGAAAGCTCTCAGACCTAGCTTCCATGTTTCTGGTAGAGATGGTGACTTTGATTGACAGGTGACACTTGGTATGGTTCTCTCTGAGTTCAGAGTTTTGTGTAACATTGTCGTAACATTTCAGTTGCCTAAAAATGACCTGTTCGACTTTTGGATGTACTAAGAGATACACTAAGGATTCGGATATTCAGTTTCGGTAAGTAACATTGCATTTCCCATTCAAAAGGACTTGCATCTTATTTTAGCCAAAATTCGAATCTCAATTAATATCATAGTTAACATTAACGTGCATTACTGACAAAGAGTAAAGTTTAAGTTACGAGTCACTGTATGCTAACAAAGCTAGCGTTAACTTCGCCGGTAACGTAACGTTAGCGTCTCCGCCTCATGCCCCTCCTGATGCCCATATAAGTAGAATCTGTGTTTTTATTTTTCCCGGCATGCACCTGAAATTTTCAAGTTGGCACTGCTCAGATCCGAAACTATTGGCCTCCGAGCAGCAGTCCACAAACCAATGGGTGACGTCACAGATGTTACATCCATTTCTTTTATACAGTCTATGGTTAAGACTCACAGGCCTTATTAGATTAACTTCATCAACTAGATTAATGTGATATTTAAACACTTGTGGTGTCTTAATTTTTCATAAATCAATTTTAAATCCAAATGAAGACAAGAGGAGAGGAGGAGAATTAATTTTCCTTTTTTTGGGGGTTTTTCTGAATAATTGTTTTTTCTTTATCGTTTTTTTCTGAGTAAATTTTTTTCCCCCTGACTAATTGTTTTTTTTTCTGAATTAACATGATACTTCAAAATCCTGCGAGAAACTCCCACCTGCAAGTAACGTTAACCTAACTGTTGCTGTGGGATACGAACGTGTAAGAGTACATCACAGTCCACCTCTTGAAACCAACTATGACTTTCATGTTATAACGTGATAAGTTTCATGTTATAATTTGATAAGTGTCACGTTATAACGTGATTAGATCGTCAGCTCTGATCGTTTTTTCTTTTTCTGCCGTGACAGAAATACGTTTCTGAAGATCAGGAGCAGCAACAGTTTGGTTAACGTTACTTGCAGGTGGGAGCTTTTCAGTTAATTCAGAAAGAAAAAAAATTCTGAATTCAGCCAGCAATTACACGTCCTTCAAAACATATTAAGCGAAACAATTGAATAGTATGAACACCTTCTTTCTTGCTGTTTTGGGCAAATGTTGAGACTTCTTAATCAGTGAGGCCCATTTCAACCTTAAAGACTCAAATGCACTGAGAGTAGAATACACAAATAAAGAGCAGACAATTAATTTTGTTTTTAATTTTAATTTATTTTTATCATGATTATTTTCAGTGGAGTTATTTGTTGTTGGTCTTCTTGTTTGTCTTCCTGATTCTTGTTCTTCGTCTTCTTCTTAAATTGTTTGTTGTTGATTTGCTTTTGTTACCTGCGGTTGTTCCCAGAGAGCAAGCCATGATGATTTAGAGCAACTCATCCCCATTTCTGTCAGTAATAGTCCAGTCCAGTGCCATATTAGAAAGATATAGGATATGAGCTGTGTGACGACGGCTGTGAGGAAAAACTCCCTTTAACAGGAAGAAACCTCGGGAGGAACCAGGCTCTCTGGGACAAGCCTCTGTCACTACCCGATGTGAGTCGCACGTCCTCCTGCTGTTTCAGGCCACGATATGAGCTGCTGGTCTGTCCATGAATCTCCATCTTCTCTTCACCACTTGCAGGATGACACCAGGGAGGGAAACAAAGCACTTACCTGCAGGTTTCTTCCTCACAGTCCCACCTTCCACACTGCTCTACATCTGAGAAGAGAGAAAAAACACTTGCAGTCAGTATAGAGTCATGGGTGTGTATCTGTCTAGAGAAACAGTTCAAATCAAACATCAGAGTCAGTTTGACTTCAGGAGGAGACAGTTTTGTTCTCTTACCCGTCTTTCATAAAAAAGAACGCTGTGTGATCTGTGCGTCGTTGTAAAACAGCCATCTGTCCGCGGGGTCATCGAGCCCCAGAATCCGGGTGTATCCCGTCACTAATGTAGTGTCCTAACAGGAGAGGAGTCACTGTTAGTTGAAGTGTCTTAACGTGCGGATGTTATGAAGGTCAACTGATGGTGTAACAAAAATGCTCAAATGGATAAAACAGCTCCACTTTGCAGCTGCTCCGCTCCAACAAGGAGAGGAAGTGTACACGTATTTCTGCCTCTGATGGACAGTCATGTATCGATAATGTGTCTGAGAAGGTGACAGTGTGACCTCAGTTTCTAATCATCTTACCTTGTTGCGTCCCGGTGGCTAACGATGCACATAAAACAGCAGTTCACATGCTTACTTTGTATTTGAACTCAGGTGAGTTTGTCTTACCTGGCTAGAAGTTACCATCAGCTCTCTTAAAAGTTGGACTGAATACCGTAGCTTTTCCAGCTGCATGTATTGAGCGTACCGGAAAACGCTTCAGCTGCAGCATCAGCACCCTGTAAACAGGAAGTAAACACAAGAAGAAGAGAAGACATGAGAATGAGATGAAGGAACAAGTGAAGTGTGTGTGTGTGTGTGTGTGTGTGTGTGTGTGTGTGTGTGTGTGTGTGTGTGTGTGTGTGTGTAGTTCAGCAGGCCCTTTAAGGTCAGTGGACCACAGCTGGATATGATGTCACTCACTGTGGCAGTGTCGTAAAAGTGGACTGATATTTTGGTGCTGCAGTCGCATCTGAATTCCAACTCCTCCTCCTAAATAACAGACAACACGCTGTCAGCAATGTACTGCACAATAAAACAATAATAATGATGTCACTGAAGGAGGACAGGTGCATCTTACCATCAGGTAATCCTGCAGCATCTTCTGGACTGATGCTCCAGATATCAGGTTAAGCGAGAGCACAGGCACTGATCCCGTGGGTGCTCCGGTGCTCGAGCACCCACTGAAAAGGTTGAGCACCCACTGGGGGATAGCCATAAAAAAAAAAAGAATAATAAATAAAACTGCATCTTTAAAATGAACTGCACCTATCTGAATCACATTATCCAATGAAAAGTATTACAGCTCTATGCGTGAGCATAGTCACGTTGCTTAGTGACAGCCAATAGCCGATATCATTGGCTAACGGTTAGCCAATAATATTGGCTATTGAGGTCCGTCGCGTACACACAGAAAATATTTGATCGACGGCTGGATTGGCTGGATTCTCTATGATGCAGCAAGAAACAAAGTGCTCTGTGAAGTATGTTCGGCTGCTGACAAAATGCATGCCCCATTACCATGTACAGCTGCCAGAAAAAACACGTTCCTCCTTCGGCGGTAGACAGCAGCCAGTGGTGAGTGCCTGACTCAAATATTTTTCTTTCTTTCCGTAACAGTAGGCCACTGTGTAGGCTGAAGATTTCATGGGTCAAAAATGGTGTAACGATGAGTATATGAGTTTGTGCTGTGAATTAATTGAAGTATGTATGGTGAATAAAAACGTGTAAGTCCCATCGTTGTGTGGGCATGCTATGCGCATCAGTGCTTGTATAGCCGGTTCAGTGTCACAGCACCATGGAAAGCGCTGTTTGTTTGTGTGTGTGTGTGTGTGTGTGTGTGTGTTTTGTTGCGGTCTGAGCTATTCTACTTGCTAAATCTTTCTCTATGTGTGAGCTCAGTCCACGTGTTCGTTTTGATGAAAAAATAGGAGAAGAATATTCGGTCTCAACACGCTATTTATTTAACAGTAAATGTATGAAGCATATACAGAGCTCCGGGTCAATTTACTCTCCCTGACGTCAACAGCATCTCTGTCAGCGTTCGTAAATTTCTGACTCCTATCTCTTTCCCTGACCGTCTTAAATACAAAAACAGAATGCAAATTGAAATGTGAGTTGTGCCATCTCCCGCTGGGCCGTAGGTCTGGCTTCATCCTTCATCTTCTGACTCCAGGATCTGTGACCTCCCTGTGAAAATCCCTTACAGGTGTGGTAAGGTGTGATTCCCGTGTTGACCCCTACAGAATCTCCAGAAATTCTGCGGGGGGTCTTTCAAGGGTTCGTTCCCATTGCCCAACAAAAGGTTAAAAGTTACCCATACAAACAACCCATATGTTTTCTGACCCTGTTGTTACCAGCTGATCAACAGATGGAGACTCAGGACTATGTTAATACAGTCACCCCCTTCTAATCACACCTCCGTGTGATACTGGTTCCCATGCTTTTCACATGTATTCCTATCCTTATGACACACATCATGTTTTCACTGTTATACATTGTACCACATTTAACAATTGAAACAAACAATACATTACTAAATCACATTATCTGATATTTTAGCATTTGACAAGTTATAGCATATATCTACAGTTTACAGGTGCTGCGTGATCGATAAACAGAGACCGTGTCGCTCAGTTTAATCTTGTAAATAAAACTTTCGGCCCAAATTAAATTTTCCCTCCATTGACTTAAACGACGTGAAGTGAGAGAGAGAGAGAGAGACGGGCAGCGGCTCCTTCCCGACCCAGGACTTTCTCTCCCTCTGACCTGCCAGAATTGAACAGCACCCTCTCGGTGTTTTCCGAGTCCATCAAAATAGGCTATATATCATGAATTAGAAAAACTAATAAATTCTTTGTAAAATCAGATGTTGAGAAGCAGTGAGCACCCCTATATAGTCAGAATTATATGATATTTATATGATGGTATTTATTTAATTTGGGCACCCACGGGCAAAAATATAAATCGGCGCCTATGAGTGAGAGGTTAGTAAAGTCCTCTTCTCTGGAAGACTTGGCTCTACATCTGCACATTAAACAGTACATAAAATTACAGCTGGAGAGGTCACGATGAGCTGTTCTGTTGTAAGGATTTAGTAGTGCTTTAAATTAAAAATCTCACATTAATTCTTAATGTGGAAACCTTTGACAATGTTTTCGTATTTATATTTCATTAAAGATAGGTGATGTGACATGGCATATACGTAAAAAAGACTATGAAGAGACTCAAAGTGTGCTTTTATCCCTTGCAAGTTTTCTTCAATGGGACATCTGTATATTTTCCCCACCAGGGCAGCCTGATGTTGCAACAGTGGAGCTTTATTCCTGAACACACACACACACAGGGTTTTAATGCACAGAAGAGGAACTATGAGGAGAAGTTGAAACAACAGAAACAATCAAAGCAGCTGACTCACTTTCTGATTGTAGTCTTCAAACTCAGGATTTTGCATTGAAATGATACACTTGAACATGATGAACCCCTGATGTTTGCTGTTGACGTCCGTGGAGTGGTGGAGAGTCACAATGTTCATGAATCCTCTGCAGAGGGTGAAGAAAAAATGAGAGAGAGAGCTACTGCTGTTATTTCAGTTCAGTGTGTGTGTGTGTGTGTGCGGTGCTCTACCTGATAAGTTCAGCCTCTGGCACCAAACTTCAAACTCCACCTGTTCGATGATCTGAACGATGAAGCCCTTCAAAGCTATCAGGCTCTGAAGGCTGGAGTTAATGTAACACATCTGTGATGGATTTGGAAGCCTGACACACAAACACGTCAACACACACACATAACTGCAGCTGTTTTTCTCTCACTAGTTAGATTTCAGTTTGATTTGACGGACTGATTTTCTCTCACAGATCCATTTGTTAGTTTAGAAATGTGACAGAGCAACAACAAACCTGCTGAGACCCAAGCTTTTGTTTGGTATGGTATTTTTAATTTCTCCTGGATATTTGGGATCAGTAGGGCCTTATAAGTACAAAAAGGATCATCTTTGAACAGGAAGTAGTTTTTGAAATAAATAATGTCCTCATATGGGTAGAAGTTTATTTTAGTGAACCAATGTATAAACGATAATAAAGTCCCAACATCCTCAAACGAGTACTTCCTGATTAGCAGTGTCGTTGCTCGTTGCTATTGCTAAACTTAGTCTAATTTGTGTAGTATATTAAACAACAGGCATTATTAAGCATACAGACAAGTTTCAACCATAAAATTTGATAGGGTTTTATACCCGATTCACTATTGTCTGGGGATTGGCTGTTTTAAAATGCTTTTAAAAGCCATTTGGTTTTCTGTAGCAACCGTTTCTGTGCAACGGTTGTTGGAAGCGTTTTAAATGGTAATGAAGGGCTCCCTGGTAAACTAATGGTTAAGGTACATACCACATTACTGCAACGTCCCCAGCTAAACTCACAGCTGAAACTTGTTGCATGTCATACCTTTACCTCTCTCTCCTTGTAATACCTGTCTCTCTCCACTTATTAGCCAATAAAGGCAAAATGCCAAAATAAAAATGTTTTAAAAAGGTAACAGAAATGCAAAACAACACAGCATGGTTTGACTCAGCGTGGCCACGACTGATAACGGAAAAGGGTTTTCGGAGCGTATGATTGGACACACTTGCCCATAAGACTTTCTGGCGTGCAAGAAGTTTGTTGTTCTTGTTAACTGTGAGAACTAAAATTCTGAAGAAGTACATTTGAATAGTTAAATAGACTAAATAAAATATGAAAAATGTTCTGTTAGAAGTAAGGATGCGCTGGGGTTGTGGCAATTTGTGGAGCTCTGAAATCTGAACAGTGCAACAGCTGCAGTTGGAGGTTAAGTGCCTTGCTCAGACCCAGATCAATGGCAGGTGTTGTTGGAGAGGAGAAACGTATTTATGTGTTCCTCTGTTAGGTTTTCCTATTAAAGTCCGTGTAAAGTAAGAATAAATATATGTTCTGAGTTTGACATACCACAGAGAAGTGTGTTGTTAAATTGCCAAATATATGAAATTAGTGTGTGTAAAAATCAACCTTTTTCTCTGCTCCCAAACGCTGTGGGATTTCCTGCCGAGTCCGCTGAAAACCCCGCCCCCTACCAAGTGTCACCTGTCAATCAAAGTCCCCACCTCTACCAGACACATGGACGCTAGGTATGAGAGTTTTTTGCTGCTAGCTCGGCGGCTAACTCGGTGGCTGGCTCGGCGGCTAGCACGGCGGCTAACTCAGCTAACTGTAGACTGTAGTAGGCTAGTAGTAGTAGTGTGCGCCTCTACAGCAGCAGGGGCAGGTTTATGCTAAACAATGCAGCAGTGATTTTCAGACCCGCTAATTAAATCCAGACACAGAAATCTTGAAACACAGTTTGTGAAGCCTAGCTCCCCAATTCAAATCTAAATGGTTGAAATGCTTTTTACACCTTTTTTAAAAACACATTTATGACCTATTTAATGTGTTTAGAAGAAAATGTCTGAATTCACTCTACATGGTCTTTAAAGCTTGTATTCACAACCTGACATGCTTTAATGTGTCTCTTGAGCAGCCATATCAACAGCAGCAGGCTTCACGTTGCATGAAACCACTGAGTTAGAAGGACTGCAATGTTTTATGAGGTTGGACAGCAGGGAAAAAAGTATAGACTGTTTAACACTAGAGAGTCTCTGAGTCTGCTATGCAAATTTAATGTGTTAAAATGTCCTTCGGCAAAGCACATGAAGTCTTTACGGAGCCGGGGTTGAGACCAGGACGTGCCCCTTTAAACTAATGTGATGCAGTCATGTTTCCATCCAGCTGTAAAACATTAAAAACAAATAAAATGGCAATTACACAGTTTCCACATGCAGGCTGGATTGAAATTATTTTTTTTAAATTACCACATCCACAACAAAATGGAAAGTACTGATTGCTGTTAAACAAATTGTGTTTAAAGTAATGCTATTTCATTTCATATCTTCATCTCAGTATAAGAAATTCAAGGGGTTATTATTGCATCAACTAGTATCATGAATCACAATGGTCACTTACAAATATGGTATAATAGATTTATTAGGTTTAGGATATAGTAATGAATGTTGTAGGACTTTTGAACTTTTTGAAGCTGAATTTTCTCCCAATTAAACAATTCATGCTTCAAAGAGAGCACTTTTTCTGATGTCAAACTTGATATTGATCTGCAAAACATATCTCATGTCTCACAGAAGGACACACAGTGATATGTGACTGATCATCCTGCGTAATGATGAAATGAACTGCTTTAAATATCTAAAATCAGTCATGGTGATGGATGTAAATGTTGTCTCAGTCTCTAGAGGTGACGGCAGTGACGACTGTCTGACATCAGACAGATGGTGTCAGAACCATCGGAGGTGAATGAAAGCTCTTCATGTGTCAAACTCAGTGTGTCCTCATCCGTCAGGAAGAGATCCACAGATCACAGTGAGACACACAAAGAACAAAACAAAATTTTGAATTTACACAATACATACAGTAGATGTTGGCAACTTTATGGGAAATACAGACTGACAGCACATTGTCTGACAGGTCTGATTCTCGGGGGACATTTACTGAGAACTTTTGTAGTCACAATTATCTTCACCAACAAATATAAAGTGTAAGTAATGGGACAAGCATTCTTAAACTTTGGTGGAGGTCATGTAGTTTACATGCATTATTAAATGATTATTGTGTATAAATACTTCATTACTAATAACTTTGTTGTTGACTAATGGATTGTGTCCCATTCATTACTTTGAAGACATTTTGAGTTGTAATATAGAAATTTCACTTCAGAATCCATAATCATGGTGACATTACCTTGTTTGAAGAAGTATTACATTGCCAGCTTACAATATAAACATTAACGACTGAAACTACAAAGCAACGTGTCCACTGTTCATTTTCCACAATGCAAACTGACTATTTGTCTAAAATTGTATTAATTTAATTGACTGCGGTTATGGTTTGGTTGATGACGTCAATCCAATTTCATGTCAAACCATTTCTTTTTTTATTTCTGTGACGGTCACCAGTAGCTGTTCTGGAGCTTTCAATCATATGACAAGATCTTCATGGAGCGTTTTAAGGACTTCTCTTCAACGTTGGATTAAAAGTTTAGGTTCATTCATGAGCTGCCATTCCACGACAACTGGGCAAACTCCATCTGCTGCTGATGATCAGGCAATATCTATTAAATCGACCTAAATATTTGGTTACCCTGTCTCCTAGAAATCATGTTCATATACCAATAAACTGTTTTCCAAATATGTTGAATTGGCACTGAAATGGGGAAGGGGTACAAGATTTTTTTTGTACGAGACACAAGTTATACATTCAATCATCCAGAAAGAAATTAAACTCACAAAAATGTTTTAGCAGGTCATAATGACGGTTAGCAATAAAGATTTTCATTTCATATTTTATACTTAAGATTTTAAGGTGGTGCCTCCTCTCCATAGTGTTAGAAAGCCCCCACTACATGCTCCATCTCAGTTGGGTTTATATTCAAAGGTGTGTAGCAGGCAGGGAGAGTATGAAGGGCAGTGTTTATTTATTATTTATGGCCAACAACCTCTCTGTTATCCAACTTCTTTAAACCCTGATAGCTTAGCCAGTAAGGGTGAGCTATCAGGGAGTGTTGAGCTCAATCAGCTTTTAACACATAATTGTTAATTAATTCGAGGAAGGGTGAGATTGTCACCCGCTGGAATTAATTTAGAGGGACAAATGATTCATGTGGAATTACTGAGGTCTGACGGGCCTGCCAGTAAAATAGCGTCTATATTACGAAAGGCAGAACATATAAAAGTCAATTTGTACATACCACATGTTAGTAGGGCTGACTGCTTTTATTGTTCCTGCTCTTGTGTGGCTTCATTTGATTTGCTGGTGAAAAACTCATTCAGTCCAATAAACCATAAAAGCAGAATTTCATCCCTGAGTGAGATACCTGAAAAGTCATCAAGAGGGGAAAAAAACAGATAGAAAGTTAGCTTATATATTCTCTATGAGTGTGTTTGTGTCCTACCTCTTTATATACCTTCATTATGAGCATTCACAACTCATAGAAGCTGATTTTGTTTCTGTCTCTGCACAGATGAACCCTTCAGTTTTTGTGTGTATGTAGGTTTTTACCCCATTTGAAGATCCCGGCAGAGTTATAGATTTTCCAGCAGGGAGCAGTGTTCATGTGTGTGTGTGATGGCAGATGCCTGCTGAGGTTTGTCCCAGTGATTTGTTTGTCCTGCTGGATGAGTTTGCTGCCTGTCATTAAAGCAGTCAAGCAGGAAAAAAACAGTGTGTCTCTTATCCAAGGCGGGTTGAATCGAGGGCAACCGGACTTGTTTGTAGATACTTGAAGTGTGTCTCTTACAAACCCCTCTGTGGCTGAGCTCCCCCCCCCCTTCCCGGCTCGTTCTCTCTCTGCCTCCGTACATATAGCTGAATCTCTCCCTACTGCATGCACTATCTCTACATTTAAATCTAGGCATCTAATCGATGCTCTTATGCAAAGCAACTCACTCAAGTGGAACAGTAAAACAAGACCTTAAATAAATCTCCAAGCAACAAGCAAACAACCAATAGGGCAGAGAGAGCAAAAAACAGAACAATATTATCCTTTTTTTGTAGCTTATAATCTCTACAAATAAAATGTATTTCTCAGCAACATTATGAGTATAATATAAATGTAGACATTGTTTATACATTCCATAAATCATTTTATAACCTCCCACATGAATATTGTGACCACAGATCTTTCAGGTTGAGAGGAACAGCTGAGACAGTTGCAGTTTTTTTTTTTTTTAAAGAAAGAAAAGGGAAAAATAAATTAAATTTAAATTTCTCATTTTAGTATTTGCAAGGCTGCTGCCTTAAACCTTAATCAGACTTGGACAGCATGTGGTGATCTAATGTTTATGCATTCTGTAAAGTCTTGGGAGTATCTACAGCCCGCTGAAATAGGGGGGTTGAATGGATGGATTTTGCAAGATGAGGAGACACACAGGGCAAACAGAGTAAACGCTTCTTTAAAAAGGATTTTAAAAATTAATTAACGAAACCAGTCTACTGAGAAATGTAGGCTCTTACAGTTATTGCTGGTACGTGTGCAGATGTGTGTGTTAAGTAATTATCATGTGGATCCCTAATAGTAAGAACTTAAAGCTAATATATGCAAAATTCATCCATCCTACAGTTTTATGTTCAGACTGATTAGCTTAGATGTTACCCAAGAATCTTGGCACAGATTTTCCCTTTAAGTTTCTGTTTGCACAGCGTCCTGAAGCACAATCCATCAGTTAAAATTACATACAATTAAGGCGTAACTGAATGTACAATGAGTCAATAAAATGTCCCTCCAGCTAGCCAGCCCATAGAAAACAGTTTCATTATGAAAGTTTATCTGCCATCATGGTGCATTACATTTGTAACTTGCCAATAATGTAATAAAAGTCATGAACCAATAACGTAATAACTTACGTTATATAACTTACTTATCGTTATTACGTTATCGGCTGCTACACGCAGAATTAGCTCTTGTCAACTCAAATAAGCCCCGCCTCCAAAGCTGTGATTGGATAGTAGATTATTTGTTTGGCATAAAAAGTGCATCTGCATCTCACGAAAGAAAAAGCTCCCCTCCACCTCTTTATGACAACCAATGATATTGCTTCGTATTATTATTATTATTATTATGACATTGTGTTCAATATTGGTATGTCTATGCTGTTCTGCTGGACTACACTGATATACAAATACACCTCTTGTATTGTGTTGTGATTCTGTGCCATATTCCTGTGGAAGTGCAACGACCAGCGCAAGCAGTGCTCCGACTGTTTGGTATTTTCCTGACCTTAAAAGTCGCTCTGTGAGGGATGCTGATGTGTATTCATGTCATGAAGCTCTGCACTGTTCAGACTTTTCCTGAAGAAAAGCTTTCTGTATGTTGAGCTGTCGTTATCACGATAACTGTGATCAGTACAGCTGTTTCAGAGCAGTGAGAGTATTTCATAATCACCACACCTGATGATCTATATTCAACTTTACCAAGCCTGTATGCACGTTGTACTGCTGCATATACATGAACCAACATAGCAGGTAGCACCCACACAATCTGTGCACCCAAGACCTACCACCTTGAGCTTGTCGTTGCATTTACACAGTTAAAAAAGGTGTGATGTTGTACTATAGATACTTTATGGAGAGACCAACAAGCAGGAAGTGCAGCAGTGTGTCTAAGGTGTAATGCTAAGTCTACAAATACTGTTTGTAATGCTGCTCTACCAATATATACTGTATCAACATGGTGCCCAGCGGGGCCATTATTTAAACAGAAAGACTCAGGTCTGCCCAGAGTCTGTGATAGGGTGCATATTGGTGGGAGCATGATGTGAGTGTCAGAGTGAATGAGTATATATGTGTGTTATGAGTCTTTATCAGAACCTCCCAGCTCTGCTGAGATTTCATATACAGTGTATATGGATGATTGTCTGCCAGGGCAGACTATATTAAACCTGTTTCTTACTACCCATCTCTCTGGATAATCCCAGAGCTGCAGCAATGAGGTGCAAATATGATGCGCCTCCTCTCCCATATATTTCCAGTGAATTGGTCATTTTGGTAATTTTTACAGATGAGATCTGGGACCTTGTCTGCTTTAGTATGACGCTTATGTAACTGACTTTCTGTCTGTTTCTTTATGTATTCGTTCGTCTGTTACTGCTGATTCTTATGACTCTTAAAGCCCTAACAATCAATCTACAATCAATAATCTAACAATCAAAGACACAGATAAAGGTAGCTACTAGGTGGTAAGTCATTTAGGAGTTATTTATTTAGGATATATTTTTCACAGAGGTTGGTGGAAGCCAAAAACAGCAAACAAGGAGCATGAAAATGTGTTTTATTGTTGTCAGGTGACCAGAAACACAACTCCAAATGAAAACTTATAAAATGGTGTATCTGTAGACAGTTATTTGCTAACACATGGGCAAGAACAACTTTATGAATGTATTATATGTCAGAGGTATTGTGTTTTGCAGTTTGTTCTGGAGTTCCTGTGGACCCATGAGGCCAAATGAATAAATAAAATAAAGTAGAATAAAATCAATAATACATTTTTAGAGCACTTCTGTGTGTAACTTGCTTCTGTGGATAGGCCTTGTGAATTATAACTTCGACACAAAATATGGTATTGATTGTTCTAAAGGGGACAATATGATGATCTTAAAAAGTCTCCCAAATGAGGTAAATATCTATACAAAATAATCTAAAATATAAGATTAAGAGTTGTTGAGAGGATAATGTATTGTCTGGGACAAAGCTGCCACTGTGCAGCGCAAACAATACAATGATACATCGGAAGAAATATGACATTTTAGCACAACACCTCCGAGACAAAGATTTGTTTGTCTCATAAACAAAAATTGTATTTTATTGCAACATTCTTGAGAGAGTCACAAGAGAGTCAAAATTTGCAGAAAATCATTTGTTTGGCCAAATAAAAGTTGCAGGTTTGCCTACTTTTGCGTACATTGATAAGGTGTCTAAAACATATTTGACCCATCTATCAGCTCAAAGGAGGTGGATTCAGAAAGTTTCATGCTTTAAGATCATTTGAGGGTTATATAAACATGAGGACTGATTAGTTGAGGTAGCTGTAAACTATTAGCAAGCTAATGTAGGTTGGAAGAAGCATAGAAAGAAAAGAAGGAAGGATACAAAAGATCATGACATTTGGGGGGTAGGACCAGGTTTGGGTTGATATTTATTGTGGTTTTCTGAGTTACTGAATGTCTTTCTGTATTTGTGATCCTTCGAAAGTAAAAATGATGCTTATAGTACCAAGGAAAGGTTAGGAAACAAACACATTATCTAATAATGACAAATTTTTTTCAAGATGGCTTCACTCCTGTCAGAGAGAAACAGACATATAGACTGATGAAGAATCAAATCCTGAAAATAGTGTCAAAGAGAAAATGAAAGAGAAAAAGAGAGTACCTGCAGCCTTAACAAATCAGGCAGAATCAATGTTCATCTACAAGTCAGGTGGATGAGCACAGCCTTGTGTGTTCATGATACATTATGCAGACACACTGAAATATTCCAACACCCTGGAGAGTCAAGTAGAGAAATCTAATTAAAGAGAACACATTCTTCACATTGGGCTTTGGTCTAGTGGCCCGCTGAAACAAAGAAAGAGAGCAGTTTAACAGCTTGTGTTATTAGACATGGTGCAGGGATACTTTGAACTTTATTTCCCCAGAGAGGAAAGGCCCAATTTGCTAATCTATATAACTTCATAATTAGTCTCTACACCAATTCACATTCATAAATTCTCCATCAGTCATTAATAAATGTTCAATTAATCTTATGGTGAGAAAAACTTCACAATCTGTAGCCTTTTTTGCTAAGGTTTTTTCAGGGATTGTTTGCATTGTCCACTTGCATACTTCAAATTGGATTTTAGCTTAAACATGTATGTACGTATTTGAGACGTTGGCATTTAGAGTAAAAGAATTACAAAAAGTAGTGAAATCTTAGTCCTACTGTATGTTTATGTAGCCTTTTGAACTCTGTCACAGGGCGGAGGGGACGGTGTGCTTAAAGAGACGGGAGCTAAAACGGCTTGTTTCAGACAGAGGCTGAACTGAGCTGCATTAAGAGCCTGAACTGTAAGTCATACAAAGATATACCAGTTTTTCAGTAATGAAAATACAGACCAGGAAATGCGCCTGATATGTGCCCTTTAAGAGAACAGAGACATGAGATTTGACAAGACATAGTAATGATACCTGTTCTAGTTGTAAATGTCACACCGACATTTTGTCAGGTTTAAAAAAACCCAGACACTGAGAAATGGCACCGAACATGTCAACCCGCTTCAATTCAGGTATGACAGGGAGGAAACACATGTAAGCATGACTTTTGGTGAGCTGCTTCTTAACACTTGCTGATCCAGATATGTCTGCCCTTTGCAATGAATAACCAGTACAGAATCAAATTTGACCCATTTGTTTTATTTGAGAGCTGTAAAAACACATTTCTTTTAGCCAGACTTCTCCAAATATGACCCACAGTTTACAAAAATGGAAATAAAATGCATCGTTTTTTATTTTTGTGCAGCTGATAGACATTGTTATGAATGCAAATGTACACGTTTAACATGAGTTTATTTAAACAAAAAAAATCAGCATTTAAACATGTTGTATTCATCATATTAGATTACATTTTCTCCTGGACCATAAAATAGTGATTGTGAATGTTTTTTTCCACAAGATTAATCAAACATTACTTAATGACTGGTGGGGAATTGGGGACTATATGAATGTTAATTGGTGTGGAGACTAATTATGAGTCAGAATATGAACCGTATCTAAGGGTTAAGTTAGTAAACAATTATTGCTAGGACATAAAACACCCAGTAGCCAGACATTTTTCAGAGGCCAAACAAGCATTGGTATTGATAACATAAAGATGGGACCCAGAGGGTGCGACATTAGCTTATACATAAAAAGGGAAGGAATGAAGATTTTATTATAGGAGAGTTTTTACAGTTATTTTTTATTGATTGATTGATTGATTTAAACATTATGTACGTTTTAAATTGTGTGTTTTTAAATTATTTTTTAAATGTTAGACTTTTTTCACAATAGTAACATTAGTTATTTGAAGGAAAATATTTTTAACCCCTTCATACTTTTGACACAACTCTCAGGCAGCTGTTCACGACTGTATTAAATAGTTGAACTACAGTGTTTTTGGACTTACTTTATAGATTCTGTTCAGTAAACATCATTAAAAAGTAATTAGGGAGAGTCAGTAAAAGTCCTCACAGAAGTCATTAGTTAAATGTCCGCCAGTCAATAATGGAGACCTTTAGTGAAAGTTGCATCTTTTTTAAAAACTTACCATGTCATTCTTTAGTAGAAGTCATTAGCAGAGTGAGGAGAAGGAGATGTTGTGACGCTGAAGCTCATTAGCCTCCTCTCCTTCATGACTCTCTCCATCCCTTCAAACCTCTTTTTTAATCCTCAACTACTTCCCTCTAACCATTCTTCATCAGACGGACATTTAACCCTCTACCATCTCCTCTATTCCTTCCTTCCTTCCTTCCTTCATCCTTTCCTGTGATGGGAGACTTATATTTTCTCCAACAGAATGATGATGAGTTGGCTCCGCTCCATCTCTCTTTCTCTTTTTTCTTCCACATCCTGCAGTCTTCAGGCAGTAAGTCAGTCCTGTGAAGCAGTTGGGTGTCACAGTCTAATCTCTGCTTGCAGTGTTTGCTGTCACAGTTTGTCTTATAACCAGGAGAAGAGTTCATTTTTTTTATTGTAGAAGAGGAGTTAAATAAGTGTTTGCTGTCTCAATCTGTCACGTAAATGGAGTGAGGGTCAGGAGAGGAAAAGAATAAAATGTCAATGCCTCACTTTGAATTCTGTTTCTTCTCATGTTTCATTGGAGGGTGACTTATGTATTTGTATATAACTGAAGGTTATTTTTGGTTGTTGGAAAACTAGAAGTGTTGTATCCGCCTGAAAGAAAAGAAGGAAAGTTGGCTGAGAGCCTGAGAGACAGATTTAAAGCTGACGTGGAACAAACTGCAACAACGATGGTTTAAATGAAAGAAATAGATGATTACAAGTTAAACCTCCTTGATGTGTAGCTGAATAATATACACGGTCGCCCATAAGTTGGAATAAAATATTTTTTAAACTCTTTCCATGAAATGATTGTGACAATGTGATGTATTCTGGATAGATAAAGTGTATATATTCTCAAAATTGTATTGAACAATCTCATTGTACCTGGTCAAAGGTGATTACTGATGTGTATAAATACAAAAATAAAATAAAAGGAATGTGTCTGAAAACAAAATTATTCCAACTTTATGGGCGACCGTGTAGTAATGAAATAAGTTGGGCTTTGATGTTCTTTTAATAAGTTTAACAAGTCTTATGTCCAGCTTTCTCTTAACTTAATCTTGTATTGTACTGTTATTTTGTCTTTTTATCCATTTTATCCTAGTTTTTACTCTCACTTTTAATAAACCCTTTCTCTTTTCTCTCTTATTTTGCTTATTATTTATTTACTTATCTTTAACTTATTTTATTTAAAATTTCTAAACATTTTTGATCATTCTTATTTTCTCTTGTGTGCATTGGTCTCAATTTTGGTCTTTTAATTCATTCTTTGTTTTTTTTATTCGTTTTCTTTATGTTTTCACTTATTCTGTCTCATTATCAGCTTGTCAATCAACTAATTGTAAAGCACTTTGAACTGCACTAGCCTGTATGAAAGGTGCTATATAAATAAAGTTTGATTGAGTGATTATGTGAGTATGACTAGTTTCTTTCACAATTACTATTTTTCTTTCTGTGTGTGTGTGTGTGTGTGTGTGTGTGTGTGTGTGTTAATTGTTTATCATTTTCCTTTGTCGTATAAGATTGAATGTGTTTGTGAGGGATGGGGGGGATTGGTGATGCCGGACAATTATCATTTGTAAAATGTATTCTTTTTGGAGTAAATAACTGTTTTATTAAATAGTAAAAAAGACTGTGTGTCTACAGCAACACTGTAGATGAAACCAAACTGTTAGATAAATCATTATTTTTAGGTTTGTAGCTCTCCTCTCTCAGCAATTCAGACCCCTGTTCTTCACCCAGGGAGACCCTGTTTATTATACTGCCAACATGTTTCAGTTCACAGCAGCTGCCATTCTTCGATCCCTTCCAGTGGAAAGATAACAAATGTGCAGAGCTGTTGAAGCTTGGAGAAGAGCAGGCATAAGAGCTTACAGCACTTCACTAGTTTAGACTTCTCTACAGCTTAAACAGGAAGATGACAGAAAGTCCTTCAGCAGGTCAAACAAAAAGGAAAAGTGAAAGTCCCCAAACAAAGTTAAAGGTCATTCTAAAAAGTTGAGAATGTGCAGTGAATTAAAAGTTATTTTCTGTGTTTTTCTTTAGATTTCATCAAACTATTCTTGGCCTGGGGCTACATTTGTCTTCTGACCTTTACAGCCAGCTCCAGGCTATAACCTCTGTCCATTCCCCCTTCACTCATCAGTGTCAGTGTTCCCATCTATTCCCCAACGTCATCATGCCAAACATGACTGATTACAAGCCGCACTCCAAGTGTTACAAATTAAAGAGGCTGTGGAGTGAAATTAACCTTGGAGATAAAATTCCTCTTATAATTACAGTACATAATTGGCATTTGATCCTTTACACGTTTTTTTTTTTATGTTGTGCACTCCAATATGTTCCTTCTCCCTCCAGTTGGCTGTTGTGTATGATTTATGAGAACCCGTGACGGATGTAATATTTTCAGACTTTGCAATCTAGGTGTGAAAAATGGGCCAGTTTGGTCAGAAAACATATGCAGCCTGAAGCGGTGATGAAAACGTACCGCACACAGTCGAGGTAACAAAAAGTAGCTGCGGTAATAGAGAATCAGCTCCGAGGAGAAAGTTGGGCTGTCAAGGAACACCGAGAGAAAATGTGCCGTTCTCCTCTGTGTGGCTCTGCGAGAGAACAAGTAAAGTAAAAAAAAACAGACTTTCTGTTCAGTTTTACTTTTTTGGGAAATACACTTTCTTGCAGAGGAGCTTAGATGAGAAGATTGAGACCATTTAAACAGGAAGCTACAGCAGCAAAGGTTATCTTAGCTAAAAAAAAAAAAAAAGATAATAAAGACTGGAAGCAGGGAAACATCCAAAGGTAACAAAATCTGCTAAAGCTCACCAATTGAAATGTTAAATGTTTTTTTATTTTTTATTAGTTTTTTTTAATACTATTGTTTTTTTTATTGCTTTTGTACTAATTATGTATTGCTCTTATTCTTTTTATTGACGCTCTTTTATTTTTACTGTCCACTTAGCTGCTGTAGTAATGCAAATTTCCCCATCTCGGAATTAATAAAGGAATATCTTATCTTATATCTAGTTTGTTTAATCTATTAAAAAAGGAGCTGTTTCCAGTCTTTAAGCTGAACTAACCAACTGCTCGCTATAATTTCATATTTAACAGACAGATATGATACATCTTCTTATCACAGCAATAGAGTGAATAAGCACATTGCTCACAATATCAGCTACTCCAATAAGCTGCTAATTAGAAAGAGATATTGTGTGGAAGTCAGATCAAATGAGATGAATCTAAAAAAAGTAAATTTAGTTAACTGTCCAGAGCCAAAGCAGAGCTGAGATAAAAACTCATCAGTGAATCAGACTTCTGAGAGATTTTGAGTTCACTGAGAGAGTGAAGCCTCCACCCAAAACCTCATCCTGGCCTTCCTGTCTCCAGATCCAATACTCTGGCTGACTTTCATGCCTGATCCCTGGCCTCAGACCCATGCGCTTTCCCGGTCACCAAACCTCCCTGTTCCTCACCTTCTGCCCGGCCTTCTCCTTCAGTCTGAGCTCCGTTTCTTTACCCCTAAACTGTCAATCACCTGCCACTGCAGTTTGTGGATCCAGCAGACCGGTCCCTCTGTTTTTCACCTCAGGCTGCAAAACCAATTAGTGTCTCCGACAGTCGGCTGCAGAGCTCCTGTTCGAGTTTTCAAACTCTGTTTTTTTTATTTTCTTCTCCCCGTGACCACAAAACAATCTCGTCCATTGACCCGTGTCAGCTCAGGTCAGGCAGAGAGGAGACGCTGCAGGATACCTCAGTGTTGCTGTGGTTCATTTGTCCTCCGACTGCCCAAATCAGATCGTGATCGTCCTTGTTTGTGTTTCCAGAGGGGCTGTTTAGAGTCTCTCATGTGATTCATCTTCACCCTGAGAGCAATTTTTGCATATTCAGACTTACTTTTCACACTGAAGAAATCCCAGAGAGGATGTAACAATCACAGCAAAAATTACCAGCAGAGTTTGTGTGAGCTTCCTAAATTGAGATGAAACCAAATGACCCTTTTGAAACTGTTAATTTGCTTTAGCAGCATGTGTCTGTTTTATTTGCATATGAAATGGGTTTCATTGTTCTCCGATGAGACATTCAGCTCTGTGGCATTTTGAAAACACACATTTCCACTTTTGATTCCATTTGGCACTGAAAGAGTTTATGGAAATGTTTCTTCTAGCAAAGCAATGTGACAATGTATTTAATCTCCAATAAGTAATTATGACAGCATTGTTTTTGCTTTGAAATTATTTTGTCAGCACCCCTCTAATTGTTTCGAAATGCAGTAATTAAGTTAAATCGCTGTCAGTGTCAGAGTATTCATAATGAGATATCCACTTACTATAAGTTTCAACGCCTACTCAAACAAATGGAGTTTTTCTCAGTCTGAAGCGGATATTTTGTACGTCTGCAGAGTGGGCGCTTTGATTACGTTCTACATCAAGTGAGTGAAATGGAAAAAAGAGAAGAGGAATAGCTAGAAGAAAAAGAAAGATGCAAGGTGTGATGTTATTATAGACGACAAAAAAGGATAGGGGCACGTACAAACTTTTTAGTCCTTGGGCATAAAACAAAAGTTGCACAAATTGCAGAAAAAATCAAAAGTGGGGGGAAGTGAAGATGAGATGGATGCAGAGATACTTCAGGTAGACAAAGTATGAGTTAAGGTTGTTTCACCTGGAGTGCCTTTCACTGGCTTTCTCATCATTAGTTCTTTACTTTCCTTCATCCGAATCCCTACATCCACTCATCTTCCACTCTCGCATCAAACAGTTTCTTTGTTTTTTCTCTTCTTCTTCTCGTGTCCTCGCCCAGCGGCCCCTCTCTCCTCTACACGGTCCACTTAGCTGCACTGCCAGGGCTAACAGAGACAAGTGAGCAGTGATTTTTCCCTTAAGAGTGCAAAATCCTGTAATGTAAAATAAATGAATGCCAGTCATGACAGCCGTTTAAGATTAAACTAAAAGAACTGAAGCAGAGCAAAAACTATTTGTAGAAAAAAGGATAAAACTGTTCTTGCTTTACTGCATTTTAAAAACCTGAGAGCAGCGAGGGCAGATGGATGATGCAAGAAGTTCACAATGCATTCAGCGCACAATATGACATGCCTCAAATTGATATCATACAGTCTGACACAGAAGTGCTAATAATGTTTCCAGTCAGTCCTCCTCCAGATGATCTATACACTAATGAAATGGACCCCAGATACTTGTCCAGCATCATCAGCCTTTCTTATTTGTCTATAATAATAATAATAATAATAGTTTGTTTACTGTAGAGGACTCTACCAGATTCAGATTATTTGCAAAAGTTAAAGCCACAGTGATTAAAATACCTCCAGTACCACCCAAACACCACCGGAGTTTAAAAACTGATACCTAAACAGGACGATCGACTCTGACACGGCCGATGCGACGCTGCTGTTCTCACATGGAAATGTTTCACAGCGCTGTAAACGGAAAGAAACACTCTGTGACTGACAGGCGTTTATATAAGAGCAGGAAGGAGTCACACAGCGAGATGAGAAGACAGAACCAGACAATGGGAAGAGGTGACAGAGGAAGGGATGAGAAGGTGAGAGGGCACTGTGGTGAAGAGGAGGGGGAGGAAGGCTGATGTGGCTTCAGAGGCTCGGAGACAGAGTTGGAAGTTCATTCATTCGTTTGTCTGCTGATAGAAACATCACAGCTCTGTTCTCTCTGGCTGAAGGCTCGCTATCAGCCGGCTGCAGACTGCTGTGGGAAAGGGGGGGAAAAAGGAAGAGATAGTAAAAGGGAGTCAAAGACAAGAGGAAGAAGGCAAAGAATGTAAAAAAAACCTCAACAACTTTTGTTTCAGTGGATGACAGTTCATTATGCAGATAGAAATATTAAAATGGATCAATTTTGTGAGTCTATGCACACACACAGTAAATCGGCATAGATGGTGTGAGCATGAATACATATTCTAAATATAACTCTAAATTCATCTTCACTGTCAGACACTTTTCACAGCACAGACACGCAATAATTTAGAGGAAAAACATTAATTTGATGCCATTGTGTGAAAATGAAAACATGTGAAGGTGTCTTATTGGAAACAATAAACCTCTTCCATGTTGTAGTGACCAAAATGTTAAGTAGGAAAACCTTCAGCAAAGCTTTTATGTGGTTAGGGATGATTCAAATATTCAAAATTTAGAAAAGAGAAACAGGAGCAATAAATGAATAGATAATTGGTATATAGTGTATAATAATTATATTAGTTTTATTATTATTATTATATTACTCTATAACATGTATGGATGTTAACATGACATTATTTTAAAAAGGAGATACATTCTATATACAAAGAAATAAACAATAAGGGATAACCTGATGGATTTTGAAATTGTAATAAAAAGGATAAGGTTGACGATTTTTTGTTTTTCTTCTTACCGACCAAACTCATGTGCAAAGCAACAATGAACTCATCCTACTTATCTGTGCATCCAAAGCAGGCGGGGAGTCCCGGTCCTCTGAAATGATGCCAACGCGGAAGTAACTTAAAACTGCATTCTATCAAAAGGCCACCAGGGGGCGACCGTTTTGCTGTCAAAAGGACTTCCGTCTCTATACAAGTCAATGGAGAATTCATCAACTTCTCACTTGATTTCTAACCTCAGTAAACGTTTTCAAAATGTGTTTATGGTCTCAATCGCTAGTTTAAAGCCTTCTTCAATGCAGTATGATGTTCATTTGTGAAATTTTGGCCTCCCTGATTTTATATTTGACGATAAAGCAGGGTATGCATTAGGGCGTGGCTACGTCATGATTGACAGGTTGATTGGTTCACAGGTTCAGGAGGGCGCTTCTTGCTCCTCCTGATGCCCATATAAGTAGAATCCGTGTTTTTATTTTACCCGGCATGCACCGGAAATTTTCAAGATGGCGCTGCCCAGATCCGAAACTATTGGCTTCCGAGCAGCAGTCCACAAACCAATGGGTGACGTCACGGATGTTACGTCCATTTCTTATATACAGTCTATGATCCAAAGCCTGATATATCTCATTCCTCTGTGCCACAAATCTCTGCTGTTCTCCAAAAGCTATTACATTTTTACTGATGTTCATTGCAAAACATCTTCATTTATAGAAATGAGGGAGAACAACCAAATATCCTAAAGTTGTTGTTTTTCCTGGAAAAATAAACTGTTCAGCTCAGTTCACAGTAAATGAGATCCTGGCGCAGTAAGAAGCAGATAAAAAAATTGTGCCTCCGGTTATTAATATGAGGAGGAAAATGCAGAGAAAACTCTAATGAGCTTCTGGCATGTAATTAAAACAACTAAATTTTAAAGACATAAAAATACTCTTTGGATTCTTTAAATAATAATTTCTCCCCAATATGGTTTATTCACATAAATTCTACTTAGAAAAAAATACATGCACTCTACAATGTACTTGGAAATGAATATACAAACTTTTTTTATTTATTTAAAAAGTTCTTACTTCACTGTAAATACCATTCTCAGTGTTTGTGCACCACAAATCATGCTTGTAGATGCACGCCTTAAAAGCCAGATTTAAGGTGAGGAATACTCTCCTCACCTTAAATCCTTAAATCAGGTAAAGTACTTAAAGTAAAGCAACTGAAATGTTGTTGGCAGCCTTTGAAACAGTATCGACTGACAGAGCTGACTGAGCTGATCCAGTACCTGTGATGTCTCCTTTTGAGGCTCTGTGGCTACAGACCTGAACCAAACACAGAGCTCTTCTGATGTGTCTCTAAGACCCTGTTTACACTCGGCCTTAACATGTGCCTCCGGTGATCTGATGACAAATGGACAGCACTAAATACAAGTGTAAACGACCACCATGATGCATTGTGATCCGATCACTCAAACCACTTGCAGAGGTGGTCTGGATACATTTGACCACATATCTTTTTAATCAATCCTCAATCAAACTTTATTTACATAGCACCTTTCATACAGGTTAATGTAGTTCAAAGTACTTCACAGTTGATTGACAAGCTGATAACAAGACAGAACAAGTGTAGACCAATGACAAAGTAAAGAGAAGAAACGAAGAACAATTACAAAGAAAAGTACGTATTGACCTTTTTTTGCTAAATCGATGTAGGTAGCAACAAAATCTGGACACGTGTGGTCAGATTGATACGTATAATAGATGCAGGTGTGAACAGCAATGTGTCTCGGCTGTCCACTTGTGATCAGATCACCTGGCACGCATGTCAATGTCAGGGGGAAACAGAGTCTCAGAGCTTTTGTGAAACTACTTCTAAGTAGCTTTTTTTTGTCAGCCTTGTGTTACAATGAGAAAGGGATGAATTGTGTTTACCCATTGATGCTTTTGTCAAACGTGATTTCACAGCTGATAACACCGAATCAAATTTCTCTGCTTTTGGGGAAGAACAACTTACTGGAAGTTGTCTACAACATTTGTGGTGACAACATCTTGTTTCCGACAGCAGAAGGTCAATTAAGCTGATGTTTTCACTCCTGCTTTCACAATTAATTTGTTGACTCATTATCAGTACTGACATGCTACATTTCCTCCAGGAATCACAGATTTTATTTATTGCCACAGGAAAACCAACATTATCATGTTATCTGTTTTAGCTGATCCGTATTCTGCACTGATGACAAAGTGCATTTTGTACGAAACACTCGGCTGAATTGATTAGGATCACTTCAGGCTGCTCAGATTCATTTGCACTCACAGCAGTACAAAGACCCAATCTTCCTGTTTTCTGCAGCCGACGTAAACATTGAGCTCAGGAGATTGGAAGCGGTGATTAGATTCTCTTGAAATTTAATGTGGGTTTCGGAAGTCAAGATAAGAAGCAGACAGAGGCGTGTTTTAACAGGGTTTGCCTCAAAATGAAGCAGATCTCAACACAGCGTGCTTTATCAAAGTATGTGTTGCTGATTATGTAAACATGATGTAGCAGCATAATTAAATGATTTGTTTTAACCATGACCATGACCATAACTGTTAACTTAATACTTATCTTAACTCAAACCAAACCTTAACCACAGTGGTGACACATCAGAAAACACGTGATTAATCTTTAATCAATTATGGCTATATTATTGAGATTGTGTATACCATGTAACTGAGAACTGGTTTTACATTTCTCTACCACTTGGGTTTGTCTTTATCAGAGGTCACTAACAGGCGTTTCTATTTTAACAGGCGCAGCTTCTCCAGCTATTACGGTAAAAGTGGAGCGGCCCTCAATAACTCACAGACTACTGTGCATAGCCAATCTTCTCGCTTGACGCTAATCAACCAATCAAATCCGTGCATTCAGAAATGCGGAGAGACTCGACTGTCAGTGAGATACACATGGAGAAGAGTCAGTATGTGTTGAGATGTGTTATAAAGTTATTAGATGTGAAATTAAGTTTATGGTTTAATTTTAGGTTGTTTAGAAGTAAAAAGGGATTATTTTTTATTTTTCTAAAACTAAGCACTTTATTTAAGAAGCACAATCAAAAGCTTTCTGCAATGCACTTTATTTTAAAATGCCATCTTTATTTAATATAAGAAAATGTATTTATGTTATTATTTTTTAAGGTCTGCAACCTTTTGTCCATCTGGTGTGTATCCCTATCTTTTTTCTGCACAGCAGCATCGGAGTGTCATGGGTTCAAAGCCTCTCCATCTTGACCTAGTGTTTTTCCTCCTTTCGTCTTTCGAGTCAAATCAATTTTATTTATGTGGCCCAATATCACAAATAGAGAATTTGCCACAGAGAGTTTTACAGCCTGTAAAGCAATACAGCCCTTTAAAGGAGAGAAACATGGACGAAACCTCAGGAAGAGCAACAGAGGAGGAATCCCTCTTCCAGGGCAGACATACATACAATAGATGTTGTGTGTACAGAATAAACCAAGATAACAAGATTACAGAAATACAACATGGAAAAAAAACACACACATAGAGAGAGAAAAGTAAGGAGAGAAGAACTGTCCCAGGATGGCCAATGGTCCAGCAAAGCCTGAGAGAAAAGAGAGGATGAGGTGGATAAATTAGAGAGAGAGGGGGGACACAGCTGGATGTTTATGTGCTTGTGGACCCAGAGCTGAATTTACAAGATAAACCCAGTAGTTGCTCTCAGTTTGTAACAGCTGTAGTTACCTTATGGTGATGCATTAAGTGGATAGGTAAATCTATAATCCATGCATATGTAGATCAGTATCAGTGGATTTGTTGTACACAGTGCACAAGCTGCAACACACTTTAATCACTTACTTGCTTTCAGGCCTGGAAAGAGCTTGTTAAAAACATTTTATCCAAATAGAGAGCTAATTATATCAGCAGCAAGTGTTTGCTCTGATTGTGAGTTAATTAACACTGAGTGGGAGTGGATTTGGGGTCTTGGCCAGCGAGGTCGACATATCAAATGATGGATAATAACATTTTTACTGTTTACTCACAGACAGTGATGAAAGATTACCCATGAGCCTTCTGGTGCCAGGCGGAGATATGCAGACGGAGTCGTGGGTGGTCACCGAGTTGACACAGTAACAAGCTGTAAGCCTGCGGCCTTCAGGGAAAAGGAGGCCATGACAGACTGTGCAGACTGAATGAGAATCAAACACACTGAACATTCAGACTCATGATTAATGGCTGCTGGTGGTTTTACAGCAGTGGGGGAATATAAAAGCAAATGATACTATAGATTTACATCAAAGCAGAGAAGTATTAGAGCAGAAAAATAACATGTATTATAGGAGCGTTGTTAGAGAAATAAATGGAGCCGCACGATCATTTGTTGATCCGTATGTTTTGGTGTTGGGCTGCAGAGTAATGAGAAGGTCTGAGAAGTCGAACAGAAATGACCCAACAAGGAGTGAAGTGAAGAGATGTGAGGCTCCTGGGAAATCATCATAATGAAACCCTCTCACCTCAAAACACAGACCGCCGGCCGCAGAGCGATTGCCTTTCATCCGGCCGTCTGGATCAGATGGAAAAATGAGCCGACGACAGTGTGGACAAACACAGACGCTTCTGAGTGAGGAGGATTTAAGTGAGCTCTAAAGATCTACCAGAGGTTTTATACAGTGCGTGTTAGACTATAACTGCTGTGTTGCCTTAGAGAGCTGAATAGACAGAGACACAAGAGGGAAACATTTGCTCAGCCGTATGTTGGGTATTAAAGAGCAGAGTGATGGAGATAAACTGAACAGGACTAAGACTGGATGAAAAGTCATGTATTCAACATTTTTACAAGTCATGATCTAGGAACCATTAATATCTGACACACCAATTTATCCAACTGGCTATATTTCGATAAAAACAAAAATGTCAACCTATTGGTGGTGCTGGTGAAAATGTCAGGGGATCACTGATATCAAACACATTGTCTGGGAACTATGAATAAATGCACAATTTGGTTAGAATGCATCAAGTAGATTTTGAGATATTTAATTAAATATCTGAAAAGTTTGAGTGGTGCAGCGAAAGAGGATCACTAAAGTAATTAGAGGTTTTCTTCTTAGTGCCCTTTAATATCTGTAGCAAATGTCAAGGTACTTCACTCTCAGTCACAAATGTCAACCTAATGATGGCACTAGAGTGAAAGTCAAAGGGTCGCCAAAGTCAGTCCGTCTAATCCTTTCAAGATTTCATGACCATCCCTTCAATAGTTGTTAAAATACACTGACAAGCTGACATTGCCATCCACAGAGCAATGCCACAACCATGGCTAAAAAGCAGTAGCAGCAGATGTTACAGAGTGATCTGATGCTTGGACTCTATAAATATAATGAAAACAACCATCCAGACAGTGAGGTTTGCCCGCAGCACATAAGCTGAATGACCATAATGCAACCTGCTGGACAAGATATTAAAATGAATAAATCAAATGTCAAAACACTGTGTCAGAATGAAGTGTTTTCTATAGACAGCAGGCCTGCTCAGATATAATATACAAGTAATGGAATGACTCGTCACACATGATGAAAACAGTCACCAATCTCCGACAGCAGCGAGCGGGAATAAACATCACAAATGATGTTGAAATGAATATGGATCAGATCTCATTATGACTGCAGGTGTTTTTCTTTCAGTTTTGTGTGAAACTATTTCTCTGTAATTAGATTTAGAGGTTAAGATTACTTTATTTATCAGGACTTGCATACATTGAAACAAAACTGAGCCTCTGCATTTGACAGATCCTAAAGACTAGTATGCAGTATACTAGTATGCAGCCACAGCGTAATGCCTAGGGGCCAATGATCAGGGCAAGTGACAGGAGTATTAACCCTAACATGCTCTGGTGTTTTTGCTGGTTTTTATGCATCAGAGGAGGCAGAAATTAACCAGTCTGCATGTGCAAGTGTGTCCATTTGTCACTGGAGGTTATGAAAGTAATTAATTCCTCTGTGGACTACCAGTTAATTCTCATTTTCACTCACGGAGGAAGCTGGAACAAATTGTATTGTAACTTACAGAATAGGTTCTTAATTTAAAAAAACAAAAAAAACAACAATATTCAGGCCCCCAAAATGAACACGGACATATTTTTCTTGTTGTAATCATTCCCCCTGTTCATACTGGCCATTAGAAGATAAAATGCATTCTCAATGTAAGTGATGGGGGACAAAATTCACAGTCCTCGTTCTGTGCAAAATGTATTTAAATAATTTTGAAGATAATTTAGTTTAAGATAAAGAAGATGAAATTAGTCAAATGAAGTCAACATCCTTCAAATTCACAGTCTTTTTAGTTCTGTATTCCCTTTTTCCAAATTTTAACCAGACCTTAACCAGTGTTGCAACATCATAAAAGATATTTTCATTTGTAATGGTTTTTCAAAGCAACGACTGAAGTGGCACATTAGAAAATGTTCCTATGGGTTGTTTTGGATGCTGGTGCTGTACACTATAATTTTTTTTTTTTTTTTTACTTATAAGGACGTTGGTCCTGGGATATTCGTGAATTTTTCCACTTAAGTTGAAACACTTAACTCATGGGACAGGTCTTCATTTCAGTTCGTGCTGTGAATTTGTGTCTACTTCCATCTTTCTATTGACTTTATATGTCATGTTGCTTCTAAAATTTGCAATTCAATTATAAGCACATTTAATCTCATATTCAGTATGAACAGGAGGAATGATTACAGCGAGAGAGAAAAAAAACCTGTTTCAGTGTTCATATGGCCCCCTGACATTTATTTGACATGAAAAACTGTGAACCTCTCTTTTTAAAACAGAACCAGTTGCACAGAGGATACTCTCTGTGGAAAAATGTGTGTGTGTCAGAAAGACACAGAAAGAAGAATGCCTTGATTTTCATACTGGATGATTTAGAGATTGAGTTTCTCTACTCTGTACAGAATTTTACTTTGAGACAAGTAAAAATCCCTTGTGGTTTTTATACACAGAACTTTCTAGAAACTCAATATTTTTGATCTTTCAGTCAATTTTCTGTTCATATAAAATAGTTTTTAGAGCTGTTAAAGCCCCGAGGAGTGTTGAGCTGTGCCAATTCTTACCAAAACCTCAGAGACGAGAGCTGAAAACAATGAAACCCCAGCAGGCCGTTAATCAAGGAGTCACGGTGGTGGAGGTTGATGTAACAAGCTGCTTTACTGTGTAGGTGTGTAATCAGCTGTACCGTGACTGAACATGAAGAGCCCACAGCAAAACCTGAGTGTTGTTTTTCCTTCCACAGGTGAATCCCCAGAGATCTCCTTTCCCAGCTTTTCAAGCGAAACAACGCCGAGCAGATGAGTGTGTAGTTGAGAGCAAGGAGCGGCACAAACAAAGAGTTGAAATTGATTGTTAGATAATGATTTAAAATTAAGTGGTGGGAAAAGGTAAAACAAAGTTGAATCAGTCTGGAGGAGATGCATCGCTGCTTTCCAAAACAAGGCAGACAAATTGCTGTGAAATACAAATGAACTCAGATTAATTTTTTTTAGCCAACATGTTAAGGAGGCTTGGTTGGTACAGAAAAAAGGTAAACATGAATAAAAATATCCTCTCACTGTCAGACATGTTTAATTCCTTCGATTGTGATTTCCTAACCCTCATTTAATTTGGATGAATCCCAAGTTATTCAACCCTCTATGGTACGCATTATGATACCAGTTGGTAAATAAAATGTTGTGTTTTTTTGTCTTATAAAAAATATTATTTTTAGAAGTTTTTAGGGTTTGTTGCAATAACATTTATTTAAAAACTCATGAACTCATGTTATAGCCTAAACAGCCTAAACAGTTAAGAATGCAAACTATGAAATGAATGAAAACTATTTAAAAAGACATTTTTCATTGTTTAATTCAAATCTTTTGAGGAGGTGGACCTAGAAAACAAGCAAATATCCTTAGTATGTTATAAAACTACCAGTGTAATGCAATACATAGAGGCTGGGGAAAAAAAGCAATGCATTTTACACTCTCTTATTGGTAATACCTGTCACTGCACTTTCACCCTCACTGTTCTCCCTGTCTCCACTGTCCTCACTGTCCTCATCACTCTCACTCTCTTGCTGTGTTAGCAGCTCCTCATTTTCTTCATCACTGAAGCCTATTTCATCCTCACTACTATCTACTGGGAGGGCCCGTTCTGCTTTCTTGCGTGAGGGACCATAAAAAATTGTTGCATTCATTCTGTAAATGGAAGAAAGATCATCACATGCAATGCGGAAAGGACTCAAAGTGCATTATTATAGTAGACTATAGAAGATCAGTGTCAGGGCCGGCCCAAGCCTCCGTGGGGCCCTAAGCAAAATTTGATTTTGGGGCCCTCTATTACTGCCAATAATAATGATTATTGATCATTCACACACCTACTATAAACGTATTGTATTTATTCTACTCCGTCATTATGATTACATTTGTAAAACTAAATGTGAGAACTTTTTGTTGTAGTTAGATTGTAATCCAAAGTGATTAATGCCATGGAAACAGACACCAGATTTGCAAATTTACAGAAAAATCTTTCAATTAATATTAAGCAAAGTCAGCAACTCCCCCTACTGGCCACACAGAGAATCAATACATAAAACCTCAAAGAGCTGCCCGGCATATTTTACCAATATATGGTTTTTAATCTGAAATGGTAGCAAATTCAGCTACAAGAGCAGCCTGGGGTTGATTTACACTTAATATTCAAATTGATATAGTACTAAGTGGGATACTGAATGTCATCTAGGCCAACTAAAAGTAACAAAATAAACCAATAATTTCCTGTAAACACAATCTGCTTTATTATTTTTTGTTTTAAATAAACTGCAACAGCAAATGTACAAAAACAGACAGTATTAAATACAATTAATTAAAAAAATATCAGACAAATACTTAAATAATGATGTAAATCAACAGAGGCACCTGAAACAAGGAAACACAAATGGTTTATAAATAAAATATAAAGTAGTCTGACAGGAAAGAGGGACACTCAGCTGGGTCTACTGGCAGAGCTGCTGATCCCTGTTGCTAACTGGACACTGAAGAAGTAGATGAAACATCAATGTCGATGACCAAAGATGAAGGACCTATAGGGAAATTAAATTAATATTTTTGGACAAAATTATTCATCTCAGAATATTCTGCAGTACACTGAGCAATTATAAAGGCTGTTTTATTGTTAACTTACCAGGTACAGCTGAGGTTGCAGAAGACACAGAATGGACAGTGGATGGAGCAGAGGATAGAGATGGACCTGAGATAAAAAAAACAACAACAAAAGCTAGCCATGTTATAGTCATATTACACTTGAAAATTATGCATCTTATTTTCTAAATAAAAAAGTACAGCTATAGTTTGTAATAAGAAAACAAACTGCCAGTGGAACAACTGAAAATGGCTTGAGAAGTTTTGAAATAATATGCATTTGTCTAAAAACATGTCCCTTGTCATATGATTATATCTTATATCTTATATTAAAAACAATATTCATCTCAGTATGTTCTGCAGTGCACTGAGCAATTAAAGGCTGTTTTGTTGTTAACTTACCAGGTACAGTGGGCACAATGGATGGAGCAGAGGATAGAGATGGACCTGAGATGAAAAACATGTCCCTTGTCATATAATTATATCTTATATTGTTACATCTTAATGAGATAATTTGACTAGAAATTAAATATATATGGTGACAGTTTTTCGATCTCCTGATTCATCAGCCTTGGCTGCTCCTGAGGAGGTGGGTTGCTCCTGGGCTGAGTCAGTGCCTCTTCCAAAATACTTTAACAGTGGTCCTGGGAAAGTTTCATATAACGTAGGAGCATAATAGGGAGTTGATGTAAAAGGAATATGTTTATTTACTCACATAAATTACTGTGCTCTGCAGCAAACAATTGCAAACAACATACCTCAATTTATAAGTTAACTAAGTTAATTCATTAATGCAAAACCATATTGTTAGCAAACGTCACTGCGTTTGTAATTAACGTTAGTTATTAAACATTTGCTATTAAACGTTGTTATCAAAAACGTTGTTTTGATGCCAAAAAGCGACTGAGAATAAAACTGAGAATCAACTTATTCAAAGTATTACACAAACACAAAAACGTTAGCTAGCTAATTTGCTATTATAGGCTAACGTAGTTGGAACAAAATATCAACAATAATTAGGGACTTTCCTAATTTGAGGAAACTTTTCAAAATCTCCTTGACACCAAATGTTACATTACCAAGACATACCTTTATCTTGTTGTTTTTCCTCCTCTTCCTTTTTCTTTTTTCTGGCCCTGAAGGGTAGATCCTTTTTTGCAACATTATTCACCTGCTCCTAGCTCCTGGATGCTCAGTGCGCACTGCACACGTTGCTAGCGCAGCTCTGACATTTCGAGCAGAGAGGCAGTAGGAAGTAGTTTCCTACTGCCTCTCTGCTAACATAATATTATTGTTGTTTTTTTGTACAAAAACGCACATTTGATAATATATGAATCATCACCACTCACGCATGGAAAAAACTATTAATTACTTCTTTCTTTTTTAAGTCAATTGCTCTGCTCTTGGGGCCCCCTAGTGGTCACGGGGCCCTAAGCAGCTGTTTAGTTCGTTTATGCCTTGGGCCGGTGTGTCAGATTAACTGGTGGCTGAATTAACTGGTGATAGGTGACTGTGTCGATGCCTGGTCAAAATACTGTTAACATCACTAGCATTAAATCAGTTAAAAATGTTCCTGTTGTCAATCTCATATTCCGTCATGAATCTAATGTGAAGTCGACCTAAGAATTGCTTCTACTGTCCCTCAGCCTATAAATGAAACGTTGACTGAGGTATGTATGTGTTTCGCACGAACGTGGTGTGGAGTTAGCTGTTAGCCGTGTTAAATTGCGATAGCGTAACGCCCAGATTAACTTGTGACACAACATCTGTAATGTTATTTACCATCAAACATGTGTTATATGAAAGGCTATGTAGGCATTTATCTCTCATCACAGTGATATTTCAAGCAATTCAGCACACCTGTTAATCAAAAGACGTGACTGTTGATTTGATGTTTACAAACAGCCACAGAAATTGAATAAATTGTACGTGCAGGTCTGGAAAGCTAAAATCACTACAGGGGTACAACAGCCCATATACATTTGGTCAACAGGACACAACTCTGAGTGTTTGTTGTAAGTTTATCTGTGGATGTAACTGTGACCAATTTTGTGCAGCCACGCTGTGCGATTTCGTACTGATAATGCCTGCTGATACTGTATGTTGAAAGGCCGAACAATTACTATTAATCTTCAGCATTGATTCTGTTGCGCTAATTCATCTGTCATAATGCTGAAATCATGTTTTGTTTGGTGTTAACTGCTCAGTGTCTATAGTGCCAGTCCAACAGATCCAGTAATAAAAAAGTGGGAGTAACGATGGGAGTAGATTCATCGATTTAACATCAATAAATCTCTAATAAAATGTTCTTGTTTTCGGTGTCATATTTTGTATTAAATATCATTATTAATCTGATGTCAAGTCAAAACTGTTGATACTGTCTAACAGTGTATAACAAACAGTCTCGAGTATGTGCACACCCAACACGAAAGCAGCGTGGAGTCAGCTGTGGCAAAGCGTGATTTACCCAGAATAACTTGTTCCATGTGTATAGCATTGATTATATTTTATATAAAAGCTGCACACATTTATATCTCCAATTACAACAATATTCTTAACACTATTCAGCACATCATGCAGCGGAGTATCACCAGTTAATTCAGACTCCATTTATGTGTTTTCTACACCACAGCTGGCGTGTTGCCCATTTTTAAAGATTAGCTTTTGGATGCAGTAAATAATGCAATGTGAAAAAGCCAGCCAGTAGCCTATTTAAAAAAAATATTGGACTGCTTTATATCAAATGGTTGCATTAAGAAATATCACGATGCACTCTCGTTTTAGATCTGGATTTGTTACGGTTCACTCTTTATGTGACTATTTCCTCTCTGTCTTTGATGTCTTCGTGGCGTAACAGTGTTGACACCGGTTCATACATGGATAGTTATAGTGAACGGTGGTTTGATTCCCACACGTGTTGTTTTTAAACGACCAGAGAGCGAATGAAATGTTCGTAGTGAGGGGTCTAGTATTTATATGTATTTTAGTTGACACATACATCAATGTTCCAGAATACTGTGTCTGTAACATTAGTAAAGTCTCAAAAGACACCGACTACTGAATATGGTAGAGAGGCGAAGTAATTGAAATGTTTATTTCCTGGTTAGTCGACATGGGGTCCTCATAAGTCACGCCTACGAAACATCTGCGGCTATCACCAGTTAATTCAGCCATCTGCCGCTATCACCAGTTAATTCAGCCACTGAATTAACTGGTGATACTCCAGTTAATTCAGCTCCACTACAAAATGTCTATGTTGCCACTCTCATAATCCGTCATCAATCTGATGTGAAGTCGATTAGAGAACAGTTCCTCTGTCATATAGCCTATGAATTGAACACGAACGTAGTGTGGAGTTAGCTGTTAGCTGTGTTAATTTGTGACAGTGTATCATCTAGATTAACTGGTGACACAACATCTGTAATGTTACCCACCATCCAACATGTGTTATATTAAAGGTCATAGGCACTCTCCCTCAACACATCGACAATGTCACATCAGTTAGCAAGTTAATCCATTAGCGACCATTAGCGATAAACCGTCAACAAAATGTTGTTGTCAGTCACATGTGTCATGTTCATTTCAGTGGTATGGACCTGCGGTTGTCTATGAAATAAAGTTACTGCTCCTATCAAGTATCGTTATTGTGACGTTATCTTCCGTTGAGCTGCCTTCATTGCTGAAACTATCAGGGACACATCATAATATATAGTCTTTCATGTCTGTGCTCTATACTCTGCATTCTGCTCTTCATATTCCATTGCGCCTGACCTGCAATAGCCACCTCATAACAGTCATGAAGAAACTACGTTAATATAGCAGTTAAGGCATTGAATGGAACTATAATGAAAGTAATCATTAGTTGTTTGTTTATTGTATTGTTGGGTTTCATCTTGAAGAATAACAAATCCATCGAAAACCATCAAAATAAAATATCAGAACACAAAATAATAATGTTCGAGAGGGAACTGGAGGAAGAAGGAAGCTTATCTAGTCCTGTCCCCTCTTCACATCATCATAAAATGAAATACAACAAATAAAATAAAATACAAAACAATGACAACAAATAAAAGACATAAATAAACACAACAAAACAATCAACAAAAATCAAGGCATACTCAAACTAGCCTCCTAGAACATCCCAAACTCAAAAAACTCCCACTCCCAGCATGATTAATTATCCTTACTGCTCTGTTTTGCAATGTGCATATCTTTTGTAAGGTACTTTTGTAAGTATTACCCCAGATTTCAGAGTAGTTGCAGTCCTATATAAATCACTTCAAAACCCACTACAACAGTAAAATCCTACTCTTGCATTATTATGTCTCAGAAATGGTATTTCTTCCTTAGCGAGGTAATCAAAAGGTACTGTACAAGTAATTAGATGGGGCACTGACTTGATCAACTTCACCAGTGCCGATGTCGAAACGACGTACAGGTGTGAAGGGGGGGGCTTGAAAGTATATAAGTCCCATCCAAATGGGACAACTTTGTGGGTTTGTGAGGAGATTAAACAGCGATTAGACAGCGAGTAGACAGCGATTAGACAGCGAGTATTTAGTGGTGAGGACAGGTGGAGACAGGTGAGACGGGTGACAATGGAGCCAGAAATGGCAAAACATCTCATGGATGTCAAAATCCATGACCGTTATCCAGAGGGCATAACCAGCAAACAGCGGTATGTAATAAAAAGAAGAGCTGACAACTTCATTATTAAGGGTAAGCACACTGTACATTTTTTCACCGTAAATTTACAGTAAATTACTGGCTACTAGTTGCATTACTTTCACAGTAATTTTACAGTAATTTATTGTAAATATTTCACAGTAATTTACTGCACCTGTTTCACAGTAATTTACTGTAAATACTAAATTACAGTATTATATTGTGATTATTACAGTTAAAGCCTGTAAAGTAATAATACAGTAATTTATTGTGAAATATTACAGTTAAATATTGTAAAATCCTGGTAACATTTTACAGTGCATGCATGCCATATGGTATTGACAAAACCATCATCAACTGCTATGGTACAACTCCCAATAACTCTTAACATCATTAAACTGAATCACCAGATGGAGAGCTGCATTACATTTGCAGACGCAGAAAAAAACGCTCAGAACACGTTGCAAAGGTGATAACCACGGCAGAGGAGGCAAACTCCGTCATCGTGGAGTTCCACTGTAGCAGTATTGGTGGGCACTTTGGTGTAGACAAGACCCAGAGTGCCATCATCTCCCGGTACTATTGGCCTGGCATACAGGAGGACATTCGTAAGTGGGTGAGTAGGTATATTGAGAATGCCATTTCATTGAATGGAGCACAGAGGCATGTAGTGTGTAGCCCTGCAAACATACACTGAACTAAAAATATAAACGCAATACTTTTTTTTTGCTCCCATTTTTCATGAGCTCCACTCAAAGATCTAAAACATTGTCCATATACACAAAACACCTATTCTGGGAGCAGAAACAAAAGTGTTGCGTTTATATCTTTCTTCAGTGTAGAAGGCCTGTCTGAGTGTAACACTGAACCAATGTTCTGCTGCTGTCCTGGGAATGTGTGCTGATAATACCTGCTGGCACTGCTTAGATGTCTACTTGTAGTTTCCAACATGGTGACTACTGTACACTAATAAGGTTGTCATGCATTTTGCTTGTCTGTTTTAGATTGCTCAGTGTCCAGAGTGCCAGGCCAAGAGGGCCGTTATCAAAGAAAAGACGGAGTATGAGCCAATACAGGTAGAGGAAATGTTGGCATCTACAGTGAGAAGCTGCTGAAATGCTAATGTCTTACTTTGATTTGTTTTGTCTTCCAGGTTACAGAGCCCCTGGAGCTAGTAGGCATGGATTCGGTGGGTAAACTAACACAGACACATGGTGGCAACCAATACATATGTGTCATTGTGGATTATTTCACGAAATGGGCAGAGGCCTACCCACTGAAGAGTAAAACAGCAGAAGAGGTCACCAGTTGTATTCTCGATTTCTTTTACAAATTTGGTGCACCTAAAAGACTGCTAACAGATCAGGGCTCTGAGTTTTGTAACAAGGTAATGTTTAGTAATGCTAAAGTAATCCCCAATATGTAATTGCTGCTGTGCTGAATACTGTACTACTTACATTCTTGTGTAACAAATTATTTCAAGCTCAACTATGGTCTCTGTGAAAGTCTGGGAATTGAGAGGAGTCTGTGTGCGCCATACCATCCACAGACCAATGGCCTTGTGGAGAAACTAAATGGCACAATACAGAGGTATAAATGTGTTTCACATGTGACTGAATTGTAACTCATTACAGGACACGTATACATTTGTCATTATCTGAAGAAATACCTGTACTTGAATTGTGTTGTGTTTTTGAAGGACACTCAACAAAATGGTTGGGGATCACCCGGAACGGTGGGACGACTTCCTTCCCCCAACCATGTTCGCACTGAGGACCAAGAAGCAGCTCATTACTCAATTCAGTCCCTATTATTTGATGTTCGGGAGGGAGGCGAGGTATCCATCCGAGGTGCCAAAGGACGATGAAGTAAGATTCTCGAATATCTGTTTTGGAAAATGTGAAGTCTTTTATTCCACTTATGTTGTCTGTATGTCAACTGTGACTTGTGACAGGTAACGGAAGACCAGGTCATGGCATTAGTGCAGAGGGAAGAGATCCCCAAAGGGCTGACAGAACAAGAGGGGACCTACAGGGAGGTCATGCAAAATATCCAAAAAAGCCAAGACAAGGTCCGCAAAAGGAAACGGGAAAGTGGACAGGAGGACAACTTTGCGGTGGGGGGCCTTGTCTTGCGCAAAAATGTTCGGAGGAGGAGCAGAGGAAAGGGGGCAAACTGTCCTCATCCATGCTTGGGCCGGTAAAAATTACCAGGCTGGAGGGGAAGAGTGCAGACCTAATGGGGGATGATGGTAGAGTTGCAAAGAAAATTAACATTGACCACCTAACACATTATTTCAAGCCAGAGGAGAGGATCCCCGCCAAATTGAAAAAAGTGGTGGATCCTTCTCCTCTGGCTGACTTTCAAACAGACACCACACAAACAGACACCACACGAACAGACACCACAGCCACATGTCCAGGACCCTCCAAACCAGAACTTGGGGAGTACACTGCCCCAATGTGCACCCTGAATAATGCATTTCACAATCACTGACATTTATTTTGTTGTTCATTTTACAGTAATCAGAGACATATGGGCAGGGAGGAGGAGGGAGACATTATGGTGCCGGATTGGGCCATATAAGGTATATTCCGAAAACCTGATGGACCTGGCCCCAGGACAGGAGTTGGAGAGTGAGGTACTATTTATCTTGTAAATGTATTATGGTCTATTTCCATTTTGCTACATATTGCTACAAGGGCAAATTCCATGTCACCCTTGTGCTCTTAGATTGTCAATTCGTATTTAGCGAATGTGGGGAACAGCACAGGGGCAGCCATTGTAGATGCCTACACGATGACTGCGGTCTGGCAGGAAACCCACAGACACTTCAGAAGAGTGAGTGGGATTTGTTTTTACTCATCCAGTATAGTTGTCTCGTGAATTAGGATGTGTATATCCTATTGATGTCACTATTTTCATTTAAGTTGGATCTGTCTAAACACGATGTGGCAGCTGGAGCTGTCTGCCACAACAGACATTGGACACTGATAGTAAGTAATCTTGAAAGTTACATGTAGATGCAACAGAGGATCATCTGATGTATGAGGAGTTGGTTGACGGTTTAATTGCATTTCCATAGATCATGTATATTAAGGAACGGAGGTCCTTATTTGTGGACCCATTTGGGGCCACGGAGCAGCAAATACGGCACTGCAAGACTGTGACGCGGTGAGTGAACTATCAGCTGCACTGTGGGCAATTGCAGACTTCTGTATTCTTTCATTTTAGATGAAAAGGGAGCGACTAACCACAAATGTGTAATCATTAATTTGGCTGAACGTGAGGTTGTCTTTACGTTTCACATTCTTCAATTGATCTTAAATTGACAGAGCTCTTACATGGGCTGCAGTTAGGACTTTCAAAGTATAACCCAATCTCTTTTCTGTGTAGAGCTCTGGTCCGCAGGCACTGTCCTGCTGTCGGGAGGTGGGCATGCTCCACCATCAGCCACCCAAGACAGCAGGACACAACATCATGTGGTGTATTTATATGCAAGGTAATGATTTGATGTCTGCAGAAATCCATTATTGTCATGAGTCATTACACTTATACATAATCAAACGTCTTAGCTTGCAGAGCAAATCCTTGGGCAACACACGGTCGACTTTCCAGTGGATGAGGGTGGAGTGGCCAGGTTGCGGCTGGAGATGGCCATTACGTTGATTAATAATACAGGTATAATGTACTCTGTGAAGTATACTTACATGTTGTGCTTGTACTGGTATTTCAGTAAATTGTCCGTATTTTCAGATGACCTGGCGCAGTTGTGTCGGGCATGTGGGGAGGAGAGCTCAGGGGCCGACACGGATAATTGGGTAAGATGAGTCATTGCACTCGAGACTGCTGTCTCGCTGGACAATTGGAATCCACCTTGGATGGGTTATCTCAGCATCACGGGTGAACAGTCAGTCACAGCTATTCAAGATGTATAGCTTAGTTCACCTAACTTGCTCTTTCTACCTTTTATGAGGACACTGGTGCAGCTGACGGAACACACCGACTCCACAGCTAAGATTTACAACCACAATCATTTTCACACTTTTTAATGCATGTAGTATTGTCTGAGGTTCATTATACATCCTTATCTGGATGAGTGACTGGCCCTGGAAATGTTTGACACTGATCTGAGGTTGTTTTTTCCTTTCAGATTGAGTGCACAACTTGTGGACTTTGGTACCACACTATATGTGTGCACCATCCACCAGAGGATGAAGATTATTTGTGTAAGGCGTGCCAATAAGGCCTGCCAATAAGGCCTGCCAATAAATCTTTTCGAACGAGAAATAATTGTCATTGTTATCATTCCTACAGTCACAGTAATGGGTCACTCACAGGACATGACGCCTTACATACTGACCTTGTCTGGTATTGCAATGTCTATTACATATGTGCTGTCTTTTGTTATTGAAAGATTGTAGGTTCAACCAGTATTGCAAGAATATGTTGTAAGGCTACATATAGCTCATAGCATTTAGTAGCTACAATAATTTGTTATTTTGACTGCATCCAGGTTTAATTGTGGTATGTCCTCACTCCTTCCTCCTCGTCGCCATGGTTTATTCAGTTGGGAAGCCAGGAGTGGGAATCAGACTGTGGTTTTTATGTGATTGGACAATGAATGTGCCTTCAGGGTGGAGAGACATGGTACTTTCTTGCTGAGACGTCTAGGGAGAGATCGAGCCATTCATGTGGGAGTAATGGACATAGACAGAATAAAGAGTAAACGCCGCATTGGCTGCTGGGGCACAAGAAATGCGGCCGCAATCTTGAACCGGTCATCCTACCCGTAAACAAACCAAAGCAGCAAGATGCCTGGGCACTAAGCGGCGTATATATCAATCTCTATCTACTAATCTATCGATCTGTGTATATATATATATATATATATATATATATATGTGTGTATATATATATATATATGTGTGTGTGTATGTATGTGTATATATATGTATGTATGTGTATATATATATATATATATATATATATATATATATATATGTGTATGTGTGTGTATATATATGTATATATGTGTATATATATATATGTGTGTGTGTATGTGTGTATATATATATATATACTGTGTATTCCATTGTCCTCTACTCTCATCTTGTCAATGCCAGTCTTGTTACCTCTGTGTCTTGTTTTTTTTATTGTAATGCTTTCGCTTGTCTGTCAAAGCACTTTGTTTTTGAAAGGTGCTATATAAACAGTTATTATTATATATTGCAAATACCTATCATATATCACATACTAGAATATTCTATTACTGTTAAGCCCACTATGAATATTAATATACGCCAAACCATATGTCCTGTATCATAGCTACATGTATGACGTTTGCAGCAAAAAAAACCCGCGTGACAATCAGTTAAGTATATAGGGAGTTATGGTTGATTAAATGCACTGACAATTCATTGCGCCTGCCAAAAAGATTGCACTGAGTGGAGCGGGTGACCTGTCCAAGATGGTGGCCCCAATAGGCGGATTGTTTATTTCCTGGTTGCTTGACTAGGGGTCCTGAAAGGCCACGCCTACGTAACATCTGCCGCTATCACCAGTTAATTCAGCCACCAGTTGATCTGACACACCGGCCCTGATCAGTGTACACCAATGCAATTGGTATTAACTTTACTAAAACTAACAGTCAAATGTGTATCTGTCAAATTGATGGAACTGAAAAAATAACTAAATGATTACATGGTTGTGGAGCCTGAGTCCATAAAGTTTACAATATGCTTTTGAACATTGTAGGCCTATAACTAAATACAAAATGTTATCAACATGCCAGGCTAGCAATTCATAATGGTACAGTGTTGCCATATAGCAACATACACATTTTAACAATTTTATATTATTTAATGAGCAAGTACAGTGCAATAAACTACAAAATAATGAACTTAACTCACCTATTATCAAATATATATATATTTTTCCCTGTTGAAAAATGTCAATAAATCACTTTTTTTGATGATTTTTGAGGAGGAAAATGGCAAGGTTCCTTCCTGTGATGACGTCTGCAGAAAAGGGTTTCAAAATGGCCTCCAGGAAGTCATGTGACAAATTTAAACACTGCAATTGGTTTACTTAGAACCCCACTTATATTTTAATGCATTGCATCATAACTGGGGATGTATTGTCTATGTGTAGAAGGCTTAAAATGGGTTCGTTGTCAAATGGCAACGTCGTACCACAGAGGGTTAATAAATCTGTTTTAATATAACGGGTGATATATTTTCATGTGATATATTTTAACTGTGCAGATGGTGTTTTTTATTTAAAATGTGTTGTATACAGTGATAAAGCATGAACTATGGCCTTTATCAATTCATAAAATCAAGAATATATCAATTGTGATCACAAAATATATATTTTTTAAAGTTTGTTAGGGGGATTAATGTTTCAATCCCACTGACCTTCCTCAGTGCAAACAGAACATGTGACACACTTCAGTTTTTAAACACATAGATATTCTAGATATTGATTGTATAAAACTTATATATATATCTGAGAAAACAGTCACATAGTCTCAAATCAATACATCAAAACATCGAAAAAACTAAGAACCAGGAAACAAAAGCCATAATAATAAACCTTATTTATAGAGCACTAAAAAGGGGAAAACAAACAAACTGTAAAATCAAAAATAGAAATAAAACCAGAAGTAAAAGAAAAGTATATTCAAAGACAATAACAACAATACAACTTCATATAGTAAAAGGTGAGACTTTCAATATAAGACAGACTTATTAGGGCCACCTACTACAGTATATCACCTACTTTTGAGGAAACAACTTAAATCATAATTGTATTTAGCCTCAATAAATTAAATTTTTGGATCGGAATCATTGCTCCATGCTGGATTTATTTCATCTCCCTTGATAGACTATAAACTTTCTCTGCTGCTAAAGAGGTGTGTGTAAATTGCTACGGGAGAACACAAAAGCACACAGCAACACTGATCTGGCAGAGGACAGTGGTAAGAGAGCACACAACTGAGTGATTGGGGAAATGAGGGGCAGGTGTGCTCAGGTGGTGACTGAGGCCGTTACTGGGTGATTCGGAAATGAAACACAGGTGACCAGTTAGGTGTGGAAATCAGGTGGTAAATGGCAGGAAGGGAAAGCTGTCGAACCTTAGCTCTACATAACATAAGAGTCAACAAAGGAAGACAAAGTATAGAATAAAATGACAGGAAATGGAATAAAACAAATATAATACATTGCATAAAACACAAACTAATGACGCTTTGAATAAAATGGGAGGTATGGCACATGCAGGATAAAAAACACTACAAGAAAACACAATTCATTTCTACAGACTGTCTACTGTATAAGTGTGCAAAAGTGATGATCTTCACTGGGCTTGTTGTCTTTGTATAACTGCAGCACTTTGGAGATTCTCTGAGCAAGCGCACTGACTGGACTCTGTATAAATTAACAATATGATGCAGATTTAAACCCTGTGAGTAATGTTTCAGAATGAGTTGGCCATTTGGATTTTTAGCTTTTTAAACAGGAAGCATTCAAATGTTGTTGTATTCTTCATATTCTATAAAATATTCTCCTGGACTATAAAATGGTGATTGTGGTTTGTTGATTAATCAAACATTAATTAATGACTGATGGGGAATGTATGAATTTGAATTGGTGTACAGACTAATTATGAGTCAGAATATGAACACTATGTAAGGGTTAAACACATTATCACCAAACAGACACAACAAAGCTAAATCCCTCTTAACTTCCTCTTATTTGCTGCTAAGTAAAGACAGGTGCTACATGTGGCACTACAGGTATAAATTAGTTTCCCTGTCTCATTTCTGTTTGACTCTGGAGAAGGTGGCAGCTAAAATGTTTTTTAGTGATTCAGATGTTTTTACTAAACAGAACAACAGCAAAAGATTAATTTCTGTGTTGTAGTCCCACGTCTCTAATTTTAGAAACTTCAAAGTCTCAAAAAAATAAATACATCTGTTGTTCTACACTTCTTCATGTTGTTCTCTAAGCAAACAAACTGAGGGATTTGGGAATTTCCTCCAATGGGCTGCATTTTAAACTGGTGTATTACTAGAAGCTGCATTTTAACTGGTGTATTACTAGAACAGTTACAATTTAGTAAAATAAATCTCCAAGAAAGGTGAAAATACTTTAGACTTGTCCATAGAACTCTATTTTCAGACACTGACTACTAGGATGGGCTCTCTAGATATGTCACTGATTTACTTCAGCCCAAAAAGGTGAATTTTAATTCACTCATTTGCTTTGCCTTGAATTTAGGATCAAATATAACCAGATCACACTGCTCATCAAATGGGGTTATTATGTGGCATTTAAAAAGATTTGCCAAATCTCAGGCAACTTCACAATGCTGAAATGGAGAGATGTTCATAAGCTCACAAAGCCTGAGATATACAACACCTGAACATGAATCAAAAGATAACTCTGAAATCTAAATGCTAGTCTGGAAAGAGAGAATGGGAAGGTGGAGGAAGTTAAAATGCTGAATGTGAGCACTGTTGTAGCAGCAAGGACACAACACTGTGTTGGTGTATACAGACAGAATCGCAGATAGATGGACAGTATATGGAGCATGTGACAACAAAATAATTACTGTAAGTCTCCATGTTTGCTGCTCATAATGTGTCAACAAGAGAAAATTCGTGCACATGAAAGTGATTCTGATTTATGGTTCATTGTCCTTCTCATGAAAACACAGACAATATTTTTCATTCAGTCACTTTTTGTGTTTTTCTGTGTGAAACATTCCAAAGAAATCAGCCATTCTCTGATTTATCTGATGTCTCCGTCTCGTGCAGTTCAAAGCTTGGTAAACTAATAATCCATCACTGCACTCTGACCTTGGAACATAAACTGCATCACTTATGTGTTGCAGGGATACAGAGTGAGTAATGGCACAGAGCAGCAGATGACCTTTAACATCCGGTCTGCTGTCAATACACACAAGTAGGAATATGGATCAAGATGGGATCTGAATATGGATGTGATTCAGAGTGTAAATAAACCCACTGTCATAACCACACCTTCGACCTTCTTCTGACATGACATCGAAATTGAACATTTTAATAGTTTTTCCACATAATCCTATTTCATCAAACCATTACTTAATAACTTTTACATTCCTATTACTGGACTGCACACCATTAGACAAAAATGTCTTCACTAGATGTCTGTCTGATAGTGCTGTAGCTAAATTTAAGGAAGCAATTACATCAGCATTGCCTAGTCTCAGTACAACAGAGGGCTCTTATTCCAACTTTAGTCCTTCCCAAATTGATCATCTTGTTAATAGTGTAGCAGGCTCATAGTGAATGACACTCGACTTTATCTCCCCTTTAAAAAAAGATATAAAACAAGAGGTTAGCTCTATAGTATAACTCCCAAACCTGTAAATTAAAGCAAACATGACACAAAATTGGAAGGTTATGTGATTCCACCACACTGAAAGAATCTTGCTTAGAGTGGCAAGATAGCCAAAAACATAAAGGAAGGCCTTCTGTAAAGCCAGAGCTGCCTATTATTCATCATTAATAGAGGAGAATAAATCAGCCCGAGGTTTCTTTTCAGCACTTTGGCCAGACAAGGAGCCATAACTCTATTGATCCATGTATTCCTTTAGCTCTCAGTAGTAACAATTTCATGAACTTCTTTGATGATAAAATTCTTACTATTGGAGATAGAATTCATCACCTCCTACCCCCAACAGGCACTGATTTATCCCCAAACACAGGAACCTTTAGAAACAGCTGTAAAACCTGATATATATATTAAGACTGTTTTTCTCTAAAGTATTGTTTCTGGGCTGGTTCATTGTAATTCCTAACAAGGCTCCTAACGCTATCCTAGTCTTTCTAAAGACTCTTCAACTGGTCCAGAATGTGTTGCTGCACGTATATTGACAAACTAGAAAAAGAGAACTTTTTTTTCTCCCCATTGTAGAACTTAAAATCCTTCTCTCCTACAAAGCCCTAAATGGTCAGGCATTATCATATCTTAAAGAGCTCATACTACCATATAACCCCACTGCGCTCCCAGCATGCAGGCTTACTTATGGTTCCTAGAGTCTCCTAAAGTAGAATGGGAGCCTTCAGATATTACACTCCTCTCAAGTGGAACCGTCTTCCCATTTGGGTCCGGGGGCAAACACCCTCTCTACATCTAAGAGTAGACTTAAAACTTTCCTTTTTTGATAAAGCTATTTAGTTGGACTGCCCAGGCTTGCCTTGGAGCAGCCCCTAGTTAATGCTGCTATAGGCCTAGACTGCCAGAGGGACTTCCCCATGATGCACTGAGCTCTCCTCCTCTATACGTAATCATGTATCATTGATGCAGATTACTAACTTGGTTTCTTTGAGCCTTTTCATCTCACAGGTTCATGATTGTGGAGCGCCTGGTTATGGATTGTGATCTTCTGTGGGTCATGGTTGCAGAACCCATGCTGCTTGACACCCACGCCTGCTACTATTAATAATAAATGTAATAATGAATGTGTTGGCACATGGCTGCCCACCAGTTCCGCTTGAAGTTTCTTCTCGTTAAAGGGGAATTTTTCCTTGCCGCTGTCGTCAAGTGCCCTGATGTAACTTCTGCTGTGATTTGTTGATAATAAATAAAATAAAATTGAATTACAACCCTGATTTATAAAACCTAGTGAGATGGATACAGAGAAATAGGGAGTGGGTTTTATATGTTCGAACATGGTATATTCTGTTTGTGCTGAATATGATTGTGACGAATCTGATTATATGTAAAAGCAGTGGGTGGTGACGGTGAAACTGAGACGCAGTGAAACAGATGCTTTACATACTGATTAATAAAACAATAATGGAACCAGGCCTAACATGAAAATGGATAGATTATTCGTACAATGTTTGTAGTTATCACAAAAATATATGCTAATTTAATCTATCTGGTAACACACCAGCCTGTAGGTTTCTGCCTTTGCTGCTTTTGAGAAGGTAGACATGAGTTGTGTTGAACCTTTTAGCCACTATGTTTGTCACAATGCTCTCACATAAAGGATTTGGACAGTGGCAGAATGAAAATGCTTACATAGACTGTATAAATTCATCACCCTGAGGTGTCCTTTTTTTTTTTTAAATCACCTGCAGAGTGTGGGAATCTCATGTACCTCCAAATGCCACCCTGCCTGAAGATGGCAATATGAATTGACTTCTGTTGGATGAGAAAATTATTTCCTTTTGAGCCATGTCAGAGTGCCTCACCTATGTAGAATTAGTGACAACAGATAAATATTGTGAATTATGACATTTTCCCCAAGATGTCAACTGATTAAACATGAAGGGTGCAGCTTTCTCACCTGGCCAATTGCTGCACAACGTAGGCCTGATAGATGGTTTTGTAAAGACATTGTCGAAATTGACTTAGGCCACCACCCAAAAACCCCAATGGGGAAAAGGTGGGAGGGCAGAGGGTATTATATGCTGTTCAATGATCCTACAGCAACTTTATTTCAAGCATACAGACACCATGAGAAATCTAAAATGCAGAATTTGTTTTTCTATAGATTCGGGACTAAAGGACAAACTGAAGCTTGGTGTTCTCTTGTTCACCTTTGTGCACCACATCTTTAAGATTGGGGCTATCATTGGGCTAATATCATATTGTGTGAACCTGAAATTAAAATCAATTCCTGTTTTTTATCCAACAGCTGGGGACCTCAAAGATGGCTACCAGAGGAACTGTTATACACCATAGGTTCCCAACTTCTTTGCACTGCAGATAGTTTTTTTTTAAATATTGTTGATGTTGTTGTGAGCCAGCCAAACTTCCACATCAGTACGCACACCTCAGGATAAAGTGGATGAACTGAAAACAAAACCGTATTTGCTCTGAATTTCAATGCGGTTGCTTACTGAATAAGAGTGGCATCTTCTAAGATTTCATGAACTGGTGAATGCTGAAAGGTGGTGATGGTGAACTGGTTACCATGTGTACAGATGACCAACCCAAAATTAAACATTACTGTCATGTGGTTGGAGGTATAACAGGGAGTGTTGAGGAAAAAATGCAGCATAGACTGTGCAAAGTTCAACATTATAAAAAAGAGCCTGTAAAGTTATTTTTTCAGCTTGTTTCTGTCATTTCATTGTGCCCTATTATACAACTATAGTATAAAATGGTTCAGGGTCTGCTATATATAACAAACAGGATTGAAAATACTCTCCATCAGCCCCATGCTAAGAGAACCAAATGTAACTGATTAAAGTAAACTGCATTCATCACTTTCACAACCACTTAGGGGCTCACTGCTGTCGCTGATACTTACATTGTGTTTGGCACCTTTTTTGTGCTTCAGGAAATATTGACATAGCAGTTTGTTTGTTGAGAGATTTACAGTGTTATTAAAGTGACTAATATTGTCAATAACAGACACCTGCGCTAATTTGTCATTCTCTCAGCTTAACATTTTCTTTACACATGCTATAAATGTATGTGTATATCCTGCAGGGATGGGAATTTTTTCTAAAACTCTCATTCCAACAGGGCCAAATCTGCCCGGTGGGGAAATTAAACTGTAGCTGCCAGCTTCACCTCAGCCATGCCGCTCCCTGTGTGAACACACAAACAAGCGGAGAAAACCTATCTTGGTTTAAATAGATCCATTTGCAAATACATTATTCATGTTCCCTTGGTAAGTGCTAATATATTTTTTACCTGCTGCTATGTTTAATTCATTACTTGAAGACATTTCTCTTGCCTCAAAACTGGGAGAATAAACTGAAATATATTGTGATATTTCTCAGACGTTGTGTCCACTCACACTGCATGCCCTGGATGGCACTACGATTCCTTTAACAGTGAATATTTCTTCAGGGGTTACCAAATTAGGAGAAATGGCAGGTGCTACAAGTATCAGTCCACTGCTTTCCAAAACTGTTATTTTCCCCTCACAGCTGGTAGTTAAATTTGGCATCGGCACTAATGACCGGCTGACATCACCCTGACACTCTTTTACAGCAGCTATTTGTCCAAGTTTCTCAATTGTCTGCATGATGTAACTTTGCTCAACTTTTTTTGTACAAATGCTGACACTAACTCATGGCAAATTGTTGCAACAGATCATTTTTACAGGATTCAGGAAGAAAACATAGAGCTGACGTAAAGGTTGTTGCCATGCTTACAGTTTTGCTTGAATGCCCAGGATATTGGATATATAATTTTTAAGATAAGACGCCTTTATTGTCACTGTACTTAAAATACAATGAAATTGCAAGTGCCCATCACAGTGGTATTTTGACATAATACTACTGCATGCATGCATACATACACAATCACAACCCTTTATTTTTTTTTAACCTGCTTTTGTTTTTTGTTGTATAGTTTTATGAAGTGCTGTGAGTGCAAGAGTCTGTGAATATTGCTGTTCTAAAGTGGTTGAAGAGTCAGTGTGTTTATTGAGGGTCTGGATGGCTTTGGGAAAGAAACTGTTCAAGAGTCTGTTGGTGCGTGTTTTTAGTGACCTGTAATGCCTACCTGAAGGCAAAAGGTCAAAGTAGTGGTGACCGGGGTGAGAGGGGTCCTTGTTTATAATGTTCTTTGCTCTAGAGAAGTAGCGGGTGTCAGCAATATCCTCAAGTGAGGGAAGAGGGCAGCCGATTTTTTGTGCTGACTTTATGACCCTCTGTAGAGCTTTTCGATCAGCCACTGAACAGCCCGCATACCACACTGTGAGGCAGTATGTTAAGATGCTCTCTATGGCAGAGCGACAGAAGACCACCAGTAGCCTACAGTCCAGGTTGTTCTTGGGGAAACAGGAAGTGCAGGCGCGATGTTTGTCGACCAGGAGAGGTTGTCGGAAATGTGGGTCCCCAGGAATTTAATTTTATTTCCACACAGTCTTCATTCATAAAGATGGGAGGGTGGTCGGCTCTGCACTTACTGAAGTCCAGGATCAGTTCTTTTGTTTTCTTTGTGTTCAGTGTCAGGTTATTTGCAGTGCACCACTGGGTAAGTTTCTGGACCGCATTCCGGTATGCAGACTCGTCCCTTCCTGAGATGAGGCCGACCAATGTAGTGTCACACAGCCCTGTGGGGAGCCAGTGCTGAGAGTGAGAGATCCGTAAACTACACACACTATTTATCAAACTGGATCTTGTGTGATCCTTAATGGTTCACACAAACATTAGAGATGAGAGAAACACAAACAAACAAGACATATGAATTATATCCACCTCGGCGTGGATAACTTTATTCCAGTGCGTGCCCATGTGACTAGTTTGGATGTTTCTTTTACATACCGTGTGCAGTGTAGTAACTAACCATTCATCCTCATTCACACACCGTGACATGTGGACTGGAGGAGCCGGGAATCGAACTGCCAAGCTTCCAATTGGAGGACGACCGCTCTACCTCCTGAGCCACAGCTGCCCACAGGGGTGTTTAAGTTAGTAATGCACTTCACTAACTTAAACTTCTTCCCCGGAGTTCTCTGCGCTCTCTCCTCTCACAGGTACCCTGGGGGCATCGTGATGACCAATTCCTGTCCTGGACCTACTATTTTCAATGTTGATATTCAATGTGCTCACTCTCCTCTCCCTCTCAACCCCAACCAGTCAAGGCAGATGGCCGCCCACTTAGAGCCCGGTTCTGCCTGAGGTTTCTTCCCATTAAAAGGGATTTTTTCCCTTTTCTTTGTTTGCTCATGTGGGAATGTTGGGTCTCTTTAATTTAAAGAGTACGATCTAGACCTGCTCTATGTGAAAAGTGCCTTGAGATGACTTTTGTGATTTGGCACTATATAGATAAAGAGTGATTGTTTTCTTTATCTCATTTACCACCAAAATACAACATGGGACATGTTACCATATAGGTAATCATTCATCTAGTTAATATCAGACACCAGAGTCTCCCTGCATTTTATCTGAACTAAACAGGCAAAGAAAACTGATCAATATTCAGTTTGTTGAAAATTATAATGAAAACAGTACAGTTGCTGATTAGAAGCGCAAACAAGAGGAAAAGCAGACAATAAAAAAAGAAACAAGTTGGAAAGAACAAGATAACATAAGATAAAAATTAAAAGTAAACTGCACATGGAAAAGAGGAGCCTGCTGGGCGGAAAATAGGACGTGTTAATGACAGGATGTAGATGTATGTGATGGGGGATGAGCATTGTGGTAAATGAGACACTTAAGCAGGCGATTGCCTCAATGTACTCAGAGCAACTTACAGAGGATCTACACAGAAATAGGAGCTTGATGTGTATAATTGAAAACAGAAGTCTTAGATGAATCTCCGTAAATCAGATTGTTCTTACTAATGTACCTTCCAGCAGCAAGCATCTGCACAGGGATCCCAGACTGTTATCTTTATAGCTTCATCAACAAATTGCAAGAACACTTAAACCATCAAATTATCTAACTCGCATTGTCTGCGTAGCAAAAATCTGATACAGCTTGTTTCCCTGTGCCACAGATTTCCACTGTTGTCCAAAAACTATTGGACACAAAAGAATTATAAAGCTGCATTTTGTTGACACATTTCTTCATTAAGAAAATTGACAACTATAATTTACTCTTCACAACACTGTTCACAAAAACTTCATCATATCCCTGAGCATGCTGAGTGATGTCTACCCAACACACAGCTACCCTCCAGAGATTAAAATGATATATTCATAATAAACCAAAATGGTTGTTACTTGTACAGCATATGTGTAATGATGCCTCGCAGGTGAAGATAACTACTTGTAACAATTAGCTGAGCCAGACCTCAAGCTGCACAGTAGAGAGGTTTGTTTCTTTCTGCTTCATGTTTAGTGAAATGAAGGTTGGGTCATCCAACTTTTATTTTATTATTATTAAAATGATCAATAAAAATTGTGATGATATCCCAAGATCTTTAAACTGTACTAGGAGTTAGCCTTAGCAGCAATACTAGCAAGCCAAGCCCAACATGCAGCTCTGGTTCCAAGGGATTTATATAGTGCCACTGATGAGATGGGAGTCAGGTGTGATGTTCCCAGCAGGTAGAGAGGGGCGGGCCAAGCCTGAAACAAATGTAACAAGCACCGTGGGGAGTCCACCTCCGCCTGAGACCAACTTATCACGTTATTACACTTAAATGAAAAAAATGTAACAATGCTGTAGATGTAAATCAGTTACTTGACTATTTGAATATTAAGAGAAGCTGGCTCAAAAGAGAATAAAACACAAAATGGTCAAACTCAAAGCAAAAAGAGGCCAAGATATCCAGACTTTTAATAACGCTGGTGTACATCCTACATTTCTCATAATGCAACTGGACAGCGTATTTTTAAATTATTCCCTACAGCAGACTGCCACCAGCTACCAAGGCTACATAAACAAACAAAACACATGTTGTAAAAGTCAATTCTTTCTAGAAATACAAAGTCAGATTTTCTTCCCCCAACAAGTCATTATGGTTAAGTGTGCTGGTGGTCATTAAGGAAATTATTGCTCTGTTAATAAGACTTGATTTCTGCTGTGTGGGCATTGATTTCAAGCTATAATTGACACTTCACTCAACAGCTGCAGCTCTGGGACTTGTGCTGTCTCTTACTTGCAGAGCTTCACCAACGCATTCTGCAGGGTTTTGTGTTGAAATTAAAGCCCATAGTCACACTGACCTACAACAATAAAAGCTAATAAGTCAGAAGAATGATCATAAATTTTTTTTTTTTTTAAATCCCTCAACTAAAATCAATAATCATCCAGTGTGTTCAGACTTTATTTACGGATTTATAGAGCCTTGTCTGCATAACACTGAACAACAGATCATCAAATCCATATGGTCTATGCCCCTACTCTTTATCAGATTCAAGCCACTACTTATCAGATGGGAGAAGATCTGAATACTCAAGCTTTCTGCCATGTCAAAGGTCTCTTCCTCACAGCTCTCCGCCTACCTGATAAGAGCAGACTGAGGTGAACCTGAAAAATGTTTGTAGAAAATCAATTTATTGGTTAGTGGGGCTGTAAGGTGGCTTGGCCATGATAACTGATATGCATCAGGATGAACACCAGCTTCTCTGTGGAGAGGCAGACCGAGAGGAGAAGCTGGAAATGTTGTGGAGAGAGCAGGTGATTAGTGTGAGGATAATCCTTTTTAAAAGTACCAGTCGTCTGCTGGCAGCCATGTTTAAAAAGTTGTCCTCCACTACTGTTAATTCTGTCACAGATTAGCTCGGTTTCTCCAGGGACATTTATTTTTCCATTAGAGCTCAGACCTGCGTTTTTTTTGCTCCTATTAAGGAGGGAAGGTAGAAAGAGTCAAGGTGCTCCTCGACCACAGCTGTGAGACTGTGGTGCAATCTGATAACTGTTCTCTGCAGACATACTACAGACCCATTCTGGTTTGTTGTGTGTGCTGAATTTACTTAAAAATGCAGGTAACAGGTGACAGCCATCAGCCAAGAAGGTGTAAAAGAATTCACTAATAAAGAAGACAGAAAGATTCAGGTTATGACTGTCGGCTGTTTTGTTCAACACAGTATGACCAGGTGTTCGTAGTTCAAAGTGATCAAATTAATGCAATGCCAGCACTAAAATGAAGTTTGACTAATGATCTTGGGCTTGGGCTAAATAGATACATTTAATTAAAGCCGCAAGCGGCGATGGCGGGCCCTCGCTCACCCATGCCACCATCACGCGGAGCTGTGGCGTGAAGCAGAAAGTGAGAAAAAACCTGGAAGGAGGCCAAAAATGCAATGTTTCGTTCATCCAGTAGGGGGCAGTCACAGGTAGTTACACATATGGTCTGGTGTGGTCTGGTGTGTTCAGGGCGGCCACTCATCAGTCATGTGAAGTTTGGAGTGAATTGGACAAAGCATGAAGGAGTTATGAGAGGTTGATGGTTCATCCACCAGGGGGCAGTAGAGTGTAAAAAAACACAAGCGGTTGCGTTCAGGGTGGGACAGTGATTACACATGTGAAGTTTTGTGGAAATCGCACAATGATGATGTAAAATATGGCACTTCCTGTTTCCACTAGGGGGCGACACGAGTGAGATCGCCTATGAGCGAATGGAGACGTTGAGGTCGGCACCCTGGACCTGTGTACCAATTTTCATGATGATACGAGTTCAATAAAGCCATCAAAAAGCCAAACGTATTTTCATGGCGAGGAATTGATGGTCGCCGCGTCGCCACACGGACGCCATTACTCGTAGCTTCACAGTCTTCATAATGTAGCTTCACCAACTGGTTCTGAATGAAGTTGATGGGGCAAAGTATGTAATTTTAATGAATCTTAGTTAACTTCCTGTTACCACCGGGGGGCGCTATGAGTTACGTGGGAAGTTAATATATCGGGACGTTCAGGGCGGAGCCATCATCATGTCCAGCAAGTTTGAAGCTGATTGGATGAAGTATGTGGGCGTGAGAGCCACTCGTATGTACATGGCGAGCACGCCAAAGTTAGTTGAGCCCTGGCAGACACGCCCTTTGACCTACGGATGCACAGAGCACAACTTAAGCTCAGCTAGGTCTGGAGATGTTGCGTACCTAATTTGAACTTGATCGGGCGAACGCTGTGGGAGGAGTTAATTTTAGGCGGGAAAAATCAAAACCAAAATGGCCGACTTCCTGTTGGGTTGAGGTCATGAGGTCAAGAGGCTTTTTTGCATATGTGGGTATAATACATATGTGTACCGAATTTTGTGAGCATAGGACAAAGTTAGCAAAATTCCCTATGGGCATTTTTGGACTTTGTAGGGGGCGCTATTCCGCCATTCTGCGTCGACCATGTGCGACCACCCAAAAATATCGAATTTCGGATGAGGCCGGACGTCCGTGCAAAAGTATAAGCATTTTCGCATTTGGGAAAGGGGCGAAATTGGGGCACGAAATGTCGGAAGAATAATAATAATGATAATAATAATAATAATAATAATAATAATAATAATAATAATAATAATAATAATAAACATTACAATTTCAATAGGGCTTTCGCCAGGCGACTTGCAGTCGCCGCTCGGGCCCTAATGAATAGAGTTAAAAAAAAAAAAATCCTGCATTGCAGAACCAGTCCACATTCTTTAGGGTGGCGATATCACTATGGAGGAGAACGGGGCAGAAGGCATCATTACATTACATTACAAAAAAAGCAAAATAGAAATATCTTAAGTAGTGGTCTCAGACGTGTGTGTGTGTATCAACTGAAATGTATCAATGAAGTGCATGGCGCTTTGGGATTGGTACCTTATATTTTCAGGACCACAGTTATCAAATTCTTAAATGTTAATAGATTTTAATGAACTGTTCCGTCAGGTTGGGTACCAAATTTAACAAATGCTCTGCTTTAACACGCCCACACGATGAATGGATGAAATTAAGTGTTTGTTTAGATCATTTGTTATATAAGAAGAATGAGGTGCGATAGTGGACGGGCTCTGCTCTCTCCCACATGCTGTAGGTGGGCTGGTAATTAGCCGGACAAACTCTGCTATGTAATTACTCATCTGATTGGATCCAAACTCCAGTCACAAACATCTCCACAGCGCTCAGATTATAAACTGTAGGTGGGCTAGATAATTACCAGCAGCCTGCTATGAGAGAGGGGATCTTTTCCCTCCAGCAGAACATCACAACTAAACGTTGAGAGCTTCAACTTGAAGCAGAGAGATGTTTCACTGTTCGCCTGAGTGCTGTTTGACACAAGATCTTCGGTCACCCCACCAGAGTCCCCATCTCCCCTGACAAACAAAACAGGAAGTTAAATCCCATCTCAATGCAATGCAAGTGTGAGTTCCAGACCAATGAAGAAGGAGTTGCAATAATCAATACGAGACATGATGAAGACATGAACCAGAGTATCAGAGGTGGATAGGAATGGGTGGAGGCGTGCAATGTTACGGAGGTGAAAGAAAGATGTCTTTGAGAGGGACTTAATATGTGGATCAAAGGTGAGAGCTGGGTCAAAGAATATGCCAAGATTCCTATCTACAGTTGCAGGAGTGAATGATACACTGCCAATGGTTAGAGTGGAGATTGTTAATGTCAGCAAACCAACAATGAACGTATCCTACTTACTAGAGTTTTATTACAAAGTCAAGAGGTGGCGCTATGGAGAACAACAAGCTAATGGAGCTGTAAAAGGAAATGAATTCCAGCATATGTTCAGTCTGCCATACAAGAAACCTCTCTCTGGAGACTGAAAATGTGATCAATTATTAGTCTTTGGAGCCACTTCTGAACAAACTAACATGCTTAAACTCTTAGTGGCCTTAAGTCATTAAGCTAAGTCACGTATTCTACTCCGCCCTTCTGTGTGCTGATAATTAAGATTTTGAGGGTTTGTGTATTTATTTAGCTTAACTGTCTGGACTGAGCAGCAGATTACATTTAATTATTATTCTACAGTTTTAAAAATGCGCACTTTGTCCCCACATGTGCATCAGAAATAATCACAACCTATTATGACACTGTGGAACAGTGTAATCACAGCAATTTTGATGAAATGGTAATAGCTAGTTCTGGTGATAGCTGTAGAGAAAATAGACTGTAAATGAGGCAAATTATGACAATTTGAGTCTCGGCAGGACTCACAAATCAAAACGTGATTCCAATAAAGTCTGGGGTCTTTGAAATTAGTCACTGTACTGTCACTTACAAACCTGTCCTGTTCGTGTAATGCCAAGTGGAGTTGCTGTGAACAAAAAGAATGAAAATAGAAAGTTGCGGAAAGATGAGATAATATCAAATAATAATTTGTTCTGTTCACATGTTAACACTGGTGGCTCATTGTAGGTTTCCTTTAGTGCCACTTGGAAAATTGCTCTAAGACTGTTTAATAAAATTATGTTATTAGCACTTTAATTTAAAGTAAATGAAACCTATTCTACATGATCATAAGCCATATTCCACCACTGGCTCTATACAAATGTTGAAAATAATCATTTGTTCTGTTCATTTCCCTTCAAACACATTAAAAAAGCAGATCTTAATCTTTAAATTACTTTTTAAGGGAAATATGTGATACAGCACATTATTCATTTGAATTATTACAGAGCAATAACTGTTGGCTCTTTAAAATCACTCCTGTGTCACTGCGATCAGTTATTCAGTTTAATTCAAAATTATTCACTGTTTCCTTTCTCCAACTCAATGAATAAAATAACAGACGATTTTTAATCTCTAAATTACCTTCATTTTTAAAAATCATTTTTAAGCCCCATAAAGCAGGTTTGCAGAGCAGCTGCCCGTCAGCAGGAGACCTCTGGTATCCTCCTGTTTCCTCCATGAAGAGCTGCTGATAAGAGGCTTGACTTCCTCCTGCTGGATAAACAACATCTGCATCATCTGATGGTGCACAGAAGAGCCGCTGATCCAGATCAGATGGAGATAAAGGAACAGAGACAGAGGGAGGAGAGAGTCGTTCCAGCAGCTCTGCGGTGTTCAGATTTCTGTTACTCTGCTTCATTACCATTTAGCATCAACACAGCTGTTGCATTACATAATTGGATTGGAGTTGGAGCCGCTCTCGACGAAGAAGAAGAAATGAGAAATAGAGTAAATCTATCCATGTGTTTAAAACTGAAGGTTAAAATGTGACAGTTAGAAAATTTGAACTACCACTCAAAGGTGGCACATTTTCATAGAAAGAATGTCCATAGAAACTCCCTAAATACCTCATCATTCTCCTGTTCATTAATTCTGCTTAATGAAAATGAAAATGTTCCACAAGTAGCTCACTTGATGACAACAATGTTGTGGCTAAAATCCCTTGAAGAAGTCTAGTAAGTGGAACTTCCAATTAAAACTATTTGGTTAAAAAACAAACAAACTACAACAACAAAAGTGTCCTCAACGCTCCAGGGTCAGTATAGAGTTGCAGCGTGTGGATGGTGCCATTGAAATTTTGCGACATTAGTCCACCTCGGTGTAGGTCGCAGAGATGAGGATGTCAATCAAACTGTCAAAAAGCCTTCACAATGGAGCAATCATTTGTAAGAGTTGGTGAAAAAAAAAGATTTAGTATTTCTAGAGAGAAGTTGAGGCTTTTTGAATAGGATTTTTAAAAAATCAAACTGTTACAGTATGCAGTTCAAACATAAATGTCACCATTTGATGCTCAGTGCCAGATCACAGCTGCAGGCTAATTTGCATCTGTAGTCCGTTGGCAGGTCAAAGCAAGGAAAACTGCACGGTAACAAGCAATACAAAGTCAAAACAACATACGAAGTTATACACAAAATACTAAACTCCACTGATATGTGGCTGTTTTTACAGAGGAAGCTGATTGTCCAATGTGGTGAAATGTATGGTACAATGTTATAAAGGGGAGTGTCATTTCTGGATGACCTAATAGAATTTAGGAAAGAATCATAGCATGCATGAATACCTTGGCTTGGTCCATAGGGGACAGTTTCTCATATGTCTGAAATTCACTAAGTGGTACTTTATGGTTTTAACCATCTTTTTAAACATGTTTCTTAAATTTGTATCAGATACTACATGAATATACTCCAAATCAGTGACTATGTAAATCCTTTTCACCTAGATTTGAATATCAGCGATAGGTTTTGTTGTGACTTTAGAAAAAAACGTACCTTTTGTCTTGTTTACATTTATACTTAGAAGTGATGGATCAAGCTACTGTTGGATCCTTTCCAGTGCAGTTTCTAGCTAAGCAGCTGCTAGCTCAGCTATTTTTGCAGTTCTAAATCACGACACTGTTGAGGTATATCATTAATATGTATGCTGAATAACAGGGGACCTAACACTGACCCTTGTGGAGCACCCATTGTACACTTGATATTACTGGACAGTGCATCATGAATGTTTTTAGATAAATGTAAATGTAAAGACTTCCAATGACACTGTTCTAGATGTGAACTTAAATTTAGAGAGTCTCAATATTAGAACATCATTATTGATTGTACTTCAACTTTGACTTAAGCCCCAAGCTATAGTAGTTGCTGCTTAGTTAAGAGTTGTATATATTCACCAATATTTTTGATGGACATACAGTAAAAGATGTGGATTACGTGGGTGGGTTAGTTTGAGAAGTTTCTACTTTTACACTTTATACTTTATATGTCACAACTGGAGTCCATTGTAACCGATTTGAATTAATGCCAGCCTGTAGCTTTTTATGATGAATGATGAAATTACAAACTTTTCAAAGACACCTTAAGAGTACAAATGGTGAAACCAACTAAAATAACAGCATGATTCCTGCTTCCACACCTCAGTGCTTTACAACAGTCCTCAAACTAATCAGCTGACAGCAGAGTGAAAGGGTATTTATCATCCTAATCAAAGACTTTAATTGTATACTGCATTGCCAAAGATGAGGGTGCATTTATCACATTTATCATAGTTGGCAGGAGAGATTAGAAGATCCTCACATGTTTGAGGTTTCTTCACTGAGTCTTTGATATCACTAATGATGCAGAGGATGTCAGTCATCAAGCTTCACATCTCATCTACGATCACAACCAATAAAAGGAGATTTAAATGAATTGAGTAGGGTTCATTGATCAGAGGCAGTTGAATCAGCTTGCAACCTCCGGCGTGTGAATGTTTAAACAGGCAGAGAGGCTAAGTGGCTCTTCAGAGCAAATCACTTTGGCATCCTCTGCTCCTGGATGCTTCACCGCTTTACACATTTTCTTCATCTGTGGACTGCAGGATGTTAACAGGCATCAGAAATGCCATGTGCTCATGCTTAGCTGAGAGGGAGCAACAATGAAGTCAATTATGCTCGCTGTTGAGGGGTAAACGCTTGCTGTATGTCACTTTCATTCATCTGAGGAACCACAGAGCTTAATAATTTTGCAGATGCAAGACTTTTATTAAGAAAAAATAAATAAACCAAGAAAACTTGCAAGTTGGATATTTGTCAGATTGTTCTTATAACACACATACTACTGATCTCAACATTTTAATGAAGAGCAAATTATTGTACCAAAGAAAATTATTTGAAAATAGTGTATTAGTGTAACTATAATTTTGATGGTTTTAACTCTGTAATGCCAGGTGAATCATATTTGAAACATGAGTTTTAGAGGCCTCTAAATCATCAGTGTTATGTATACAATCAGATACATGTAGTAGACAAGAAAATAAATGCAATGTTGAATTAATACATATTTTGTATGGTAAATTATTATTTTATGGTAAATTCCTGTATTGAATGTGTGTATCAAATTAGATACAGCAGGGGTAGGGGGTAATTTATCTGTCAATTTTCATTTTATTGCATTTCATGCATTATGTATTATTATCATGCATAAAATGCAGGACCTTAAAAAATTTTGTATTCATATGTTTTTGTGTTTAAAAAACCATGCTATGAAAAATAAATTGCAAAAATTCAGTGCATCAAATATGATACAAAACTCATAGATGCAAAGTCTTATTCAATTTATTTTTAATTACTTGTCAGAAGGTCAAATAAATTCCAGTTTCAAAGAATTAGAATTTTCTGGCAATTATTTGACGGTTCATTAGAGAAATCTGTGTGACCGTGTGGATTTGGTAAGACTTTTCCAGTTGTTGTAGGATATATTTTCTTAAATATTTATTCACATACTGTGGGAGTAAGGGGGGGGGGGAAATCATACTCAATATCTGTAAAAACAATTGTTTTATTATCATCAAACAATATTTTGTCTGTAACCAAACAACCAGAATATGCTTCAAATCTTCTGGATGTTTTTTATGTCATGTCACTCAAACTCACTGACATCACTGTTATTCACCAATCACCAATACTACTGTAAGTACCATTACATTATAGTTACACTGAGAACCATTCAGCTTAACTACAAATCTTGTCACAAAAGAAACCAAACCACTGTCAGTGAAAATTGTATTCCTCAATTTTAGGTTGAATGTGGTTTAAAGTGCACAGATTGTATTCAAGCACACCCAAATATATAGCTGTAATGATGTTGTTTTCCTGTATAATGATAATGGTTTGAGAGGGATCGGTACTCTGTCATTATGGCTTAAGCCTGAAGATTTTACAATTTACAGTCATATTTTTTTGTTTTGTTTGTTTTATAATTTAATTTAATTTGAATGGTAATATAATTGAGTCAATTGACACATACTTTTACACTCTGCCTCACCAAGGTAAACAGCTGTCACATACTGTACAGTATATATTTCATGTATTTCAGAAGTGAAACACGCTTTTAATCAATGTTTTCTTGGTATCAAGCAGGCTTTTGTCAGGAGATGAGGAGGGTAAAGATAATGTGTCATCTCAGATTTGCTGAGTTAGTTACAAACCACCCACCTCCTTTTGTTAGGGCAGAAATTTGCTGACCCATACACACCTGCATCTGTTACCTGATCAGCTTTAGACTTCAGTGTCTCGGGAGTGAGCAGCTGCAGGATTGATGCACAGCGGTGGATGAGTACCTGTTAACACCAACAGAGACACAGCGGAGAACAATGCCCTCTGTCAGCTTTTCACTTGGTGTGATTGAGGTGGAAAAAAAATAAGAAAACACAAAGAGATAAAGTTTAAGGATGCACTTTGAAGTTTTGGCAACTTTTCTCATTAAAATCCCATCTGTGCTATGGGGTCCCGCTGAGAGACAGTGGTGTGTGTGTTTGATAAACAGCTGCTGTTGATCCTCTCTCTGCTTCTCATCTTCCCTCTATCAGCAGCACCCTTTACACATGAGCTGAATTAACACATGGAGGGATTTGCTTCATTTTCAAGCGTTAATATCAGATTTGTTTCCATTACAGCCATGTCTGCATGAAAACTGTCTCTCAAATTATCTTCCTCATTCTGATCATCTCCCTGCTTTCAAATGAGTCACAATCCACCTGTCAGACCAGAGCAAGATTAGCATTTCAAAAACACATTAACTGTCTCTGCATGCAGTGAACGAGATGACAGACAGCTTCAGTGTTATAGAGTCTGTCAGCGTTAAAAGCTTTACTGTTCATAGACATTGTAGAGAGCTGGTAGAGGAATCTCCCAGCAGGCGTCATATAGCGGGGAAGAAAAACCTTTTAAGTTTGAATGTAAAGGCTTTTGATGAAAACACACACCATAGAGGTTTAGAAAAGATCACAATTTGTGGATGGGTTCCAGTTTCTGTGCCTCCATGTGAAGAAAAGGATGAAAGAAATAAACAAACTGCCCACTGTCAGTCCACCACTGGCCTGATTATGGCTCAGAAAACAAGGAATCCTTCACCCAATTATTCACGTACAAAAGTTCTTACGAATGAAGCAAACTACAAACTAAGAAGCTAGTTTTACCAGAACAAAGTTGGGAAGAAGTCGCACCCTGGTGGCAGAGTTGAATTTAACAAGGAATTTTATCAAAAAAGGATTCCTATGCTTCATTGAACTTTTTGTGATGATTAGCATGACTATAGGAGTTCTCTCATAATACTCTCCTTCATAGCTTCATGCTGAACTTTCAAATATTTATAAACCTTGCTTGGTTTGGACATTACTTAATCGTACATGTAGATTGGCTGTTGGATGGGTATATACAGTTAATTGCTGCACACAACCCCTAAAAGTTGTATATCCATGTCGAAGCTCATATGAATTTGGGTAAAGTTTTGCAATATGGTGAAAGAAAATTCTATAAATCCACAGACAGAAGATGAAAAAACTGCAACTTAGCAGAGACCTGGAAGTTGACATTTAAATGTAAGACACTGACCTTGTAAAAATTGAGTGAAACCATGTGACAAAACCACTGACTGACCTTTCAGGGGGGGAAAAAAGTCAGTCTCTAGATACCCATCTCACTCAAGAAGAAACCCAACCACAAAAGGAGCGTAGCTTCACATTTTCCACTCTCATATTATTATGAAAAATACTGATACCTCCACTATTTTCAACATTTCAATATGACAAAGTAACGTTAGCCAGAAATTCTTACAAAGACATTAATTCAACATGTACATTTTTGAATATTTACAATTGAAACAAGAATATCAACACCTTTTTTTTTAAACTGCATGTCCAACACTGTTGCCTGTGTGTTTTTATCAGTATATTCACAATTTACAGTAATGCAACAGAAAGACAACACTATGTGAATTGTTCTTTTTTTTGCCTTCCACATGCTGCGGAGCCATTTCTGACAGGAAAGTCAGTGGCTCAGAGTGCAGTGTAAAGCCCTGAGGCACAGCAGGACGCTCCTTCTTGCCCCCTCAGATCCAAAAACAATCAGTTCATTAGATTGTCACGCCTCCAGTTAAATGAAATACTCCTTTGGATTTTCACTGGAGGCATTCTGGGAGTCAGTTTGGTTGTTAAAAGGGAAATCTTGGCTGTCCTCCTGTTTGACTTCCTTCACTTCCTGGTTTCGATACGTCTCTTTTCTCTGGTAGAGGAATCTGGCGGTTATTGCCAGGCTGGTCACAATCACAAAGATAACTACCGCTATTACACCTGCAAGGGAGACGAATTTCAAGATTTTAAAAGGCGAAGATCAAATAATCAAATGTTCAAATTTCAATATCCATGAATGCTTTAAAGGCTTAACAAAACTGCTCCAAAATCAGTTGTTTTCCTATTATAGTGCCATTTTATTTCATGATGTTTTGGTTATGTGACTAATGTAACTTTCAAGTACATTAAACAACAATCTTTTGAATCTATTGGGCTCCTCTGCTCTGTTGAGCACATTTGGGAATATGAGAGCAGGGTGAATTGAAATTAGACTCTAATAAAATGCTGAAATCTATTTAACACTACATTATAAAGTGAGCATGGATTTTAAGATAACAGCGAAAAAAGTTTTCCCATCAGAAAGCCATTTCTGCATAGGTTTAATTGGGTGAACTGCCCTCCATGCACTGAACAGAGTCAGGCCAGTTTAATGGACAGTTTCAAATGACTTTTATCCGAGTCTCACCTTTTTCGATCTACACGATTATAGATTGAACCTTTTCAGTCTTCACTTTAAATCAATCTGTGCTGGCGGCGCAACAAAGTTTTAAATGAGTTTTAAATGGACTCTTTACTGGCACATCACTTTACTCTTGAAACTCAACTGCCCACAACTTTGTTCCCCTAAACTCAGTTGCTGTGTAACCTTTTAAACTTTGTCTTTGGCACATTGTTTTTCTAAAAAAGCTTACAGTAATTATTAATAATTATATTAAGATTATAAATGATTGACTTGAAAAACCCAAAGATCATGTTTTTCTGTCGGTGAAACAAGGTGAAATGTTCCAGTGAAGTGAAATAAGTTGAAGAAGTTCAGTACCTCCAATCAGAGCAGAGTCAGTCCTGATGGCATTGACTAAAGGTTGACCTGAACCCGACTGGTCTACAGCAGAGAAAGAAGGGTGATGGAGGTAATGTGGAAGGTAGAAGGGGGGGATGATGCAATAAAAAGCCCAAATGAAAAACCCCAAAAGGCACCAAAAAGTAAAGACATGTTGACGACAAGTTAAAAAAAAAGCGGAGATCATGTACAGGAAATGTGGGGAGTACAGTAGTAGAGGGTGATTGGGAGGAAAATGAGAAAAGAGGAGAAATTATATAAAAAAACAAATCAGACAGGAGAGAAATCCAGAGACAAGATCAAAATAGCATTCAGAGCAGGCAGGATATACAACAGCACAAGGAAATACAGCAGCAGCTCTCTTAAAGACTCTAATAAAGCAGCAGTTACTGGATAAGAACGAGCCCAGAGGAAGAAATCCCAGAGGAAACTCCCTTTTGTGTTCCAAATTAATTAAAGCACTGATCACACTGTCATTAGTCTAAAAACAAGGAGCATCATGTATGTGAATAATGAGCCTCTTAAGAGCAGCAAGAACAGAGCTTCATCCACACAGAAATGGAGAAACAACAAGAGATGCATGCAACCCTACACATATAGTACTGATAGGAGCAGATAACATTTGGAATATCTTGTGGTAGCTTTGTGTGGCTTTGTGTGGATGTTAACCAACTTAAAATATATAGTTTTCTCACTGATAATTAGGCAGTGTAATCAAAAACGCTCTTGCTGCGTGGGCTTCAATGTGTGACTGTATGTTTCATTAACCACAGCGAGTTTTAACATCTGTCCTAAGAAACAAACATTCTTCTTCTATCATTATTAGGTGCTGGTGGAGGCAACAATATCAGCCTATTATATTGCAAAATGTTTTTGTCATTGCTCACTTTGTTTAGTTAGTAAAGTATTGGCAGGTGGAAAAAAAAAGCACTGCTCGGTTGTCATCTCTGTTTGTCTCGAGTTTTTTCAGTTCTGAGCATTCATTAATTCTTTAAAGATGCTTCTTAAAAGGATATGGCAAGAACATATTCTATATTTTTTTCTTATTGTCAACAAATTTCATGAACAGAGCCAGGCCAACAATGAATTGATCTGCTAACAAGTATTGTGTGTGTGTGTGTGTGTGTGTGTGTGTGTGTGTGTGTGTGTGTGTGTGTGTGTGTGTGTGTGTGGTGTGTGTGTGTGCTTGTGTGTGTGTATCCAAAGCCTGATATGTATTATTCTTCTGTGCTGTCGATCTCTGTTGTTGTTCAAAAACTATAAAAAACATGTCAGTGAACCACACTATTGCACTGGGTGACATGTTTCTTCAACATACAGAGTTTGGGTGCAGTAGTTTGTTTAGGAATGGCTTCAAAAACTAATACCAGCGTTTTCAGTGGAAAGCAGCATCAGGCAGACACCACTGAGCTTCCATTTAAAGAGCTTTGCTTGCTTGTTGTATTACAGTATACATTGCAAATAACTTCAGTACAAACTGAAGAGGCTGTGACGTTAAATACACAAGACTTTGAAAATCGGCAACCTCATCCTTGAACTGTGTTTTGCTTGATGTCCAGAAGTGTCTGCATATAGTGTTGTACCTCTGATTTTTTAAGGTGCTTTTTAAAATTTAATGTGTGATTATGTGATGTGTGTTAGAGTGTGTATTTGGTTTGCTTGGTGATTTATATGTTTCTATGCATGTACAGCTATTCAGAAGAGTCTCTATGCTACAAATAAACTGGGCCTCACTTTTAAAATATCATATGACATTTACTCCTTGTTCGTGTCTGGCTAAACTGCACACTTAACTCTGGTTAGTGTACACTCACACAACTGAACTTGGGGTTTGGTGTCTTACTCAAGTACACTTGTGGGCATAAAGAGCTAAGGATAAAACCCCTAACGCTGTTTAAAACTTGTAGCATAACATTACAAGTTTATAGAATTTCTTTGACAAAATGGACTTCTCCCTTCTTACCTGACAGGTGGTGTGTGTTCTCAGCTGCGTAGGGATTGGCTGAGGCTGAGGAGCCACAGTTGGATTGGACCAGTGGTCCGGTGATGACGACAGGGCTGGTGTCTGGGTGGAGCAGAGCAGCTTTCAAAGGGCTGATGGAGTTAAAGTGGACCACCGACAGACAGCCGATAAAACCCAGAGATGCCAACCTGGCCAGGTCTGGATCCAACTCATCAGAATCTGGAGAGAAAGAGAGAGAGACTTTATAACAACATTTTACACCACAGACAGAGATACAATAGTATAGTATATTCAAATACTACCATGCATTTTTTCCTGCTCTCTAATTTCATTATTTCATCACATTCTTCTCAGCATGATACAAACTTGTAGCTTGTTGGTGATAACTTTATTTTAACCTCTTAATATTTATAACTTTTAATAATTCGGAATTTATGTTCTGATTATGTATTGTTAATTTTAATCTGCAAAGTAACTAGTAACTAAAGCTTTTAAATAAATGTAATGGAGTAAAAGTGCAATATTTCCCTTTTCTCAAAGTTCAATGACCTTTAAATTATACTACAAATATACCTAGTTGCTGTCCACCAATGCAAACCAATAAAGATTAAATGAAACTGAACTATACTGAGAAACACTGAAATTAAAAAGACATTGGAACATTGTTTTAATTATAGGTTTAATCCTCATGGTACATTTATTAGGGTAAATGGTTTTATTACAGTGTATTTGTTCCTGAATAGAGCCTTGCTACCTTCCTAGTAGAGATTATTATGATGCGAAATAGCATCACAACAGCACAGAGAAACTGAATGCATTTAATAATACATTATATTTAAATATTACTGCCATTTAATTTGTCAGACTTAATAAATAGATAAATACAATAAAGTATACAAAAAATAAATCCATTACAGATGTTTGCAGGCTTGCCGTGACAGTGTTTAGGCAGTTGTAACTGTTTCTACGGCAACTGTCACACACTGGATGGAAGCATACGCTTGCAGATGCAGCGCTATCTGATTATCATCTACACACGAGGATTGACGAGAACTGACAAAATCATCCAATTATTCATGTACTGGCAAGACTTACAGTTATCTAGAAGGAAGTACGCTCACTTTCTGCCTCTTGCTCACGGAAACTGGCAGCAAACTGTAAATCTTTGTGATATGTGTGATCTTTCTACTGTAACCGAAACATCCACCTGCCACCTTAGCTTAACTCAAAACATATTCATGACATACACAACCAGGTCCACTGATACGGTTGCAGATTCCCCTGTTTTCATTCATTGTTGGCCATTTGTAAGACTCTCACATGTGTGTTGATTATATTGAGTAAGGACACAAATTGGCATCAATTCAGCATCCATCAGAGGTGGAACTAAGTGTTGTGTATTTTTGGTTAATATGAGATCCTTTAACCTCAGGGTGTTGCTATAAGCTATGAAGTAGTGTTGCTGCGCTAATTAACAGTTAACATTACGTCGTAGTCCGGGTTATCCTTGTTATATTAAGTAACATGAAACAGTGAAAGATATAACATTAAGTCATTGTTTTGCAAGTCACAAGTAAGTCCTATGTCCTAAACTTTGAGTTTCAAGTCCTATTTAAGTCATAATGCACTCTTCACCAAATGTAATGCTATTTTAACTACAGAGCCATAATATATTGAATTTACACACATTATGAATGCTTTTTTTGATAAAACAAGTTTATTAAAACAAATAGTGAGCTGATAATGATCTTGTCCTCCTACTTCTCACTCAAGAAAAGAAGAGGATACAGAGTTATATCCATTCAATCCACAGCAACTCTGATGATGCGTCTATCAGCAGCACCTCCTGGGGAGCGGAGAGGAGAGCTGCCAGACAAACTGCCTTCACCAGGCTGACTGACAGCAGAAGGAGCTTTGGGCAAAGTCTTGTTTCTGTTGCAAATTCGAATCACTGCCAGTGTGAATAGTTTAGAATAAAGGACATATTCACATTGACGTTCTTACTGGTTTTAATCATGCATATCATTTACCAAATAACTATGTAAGATTTATAAATTTCAATTTCTAAATATGTATTTTACTTTTTAAGTGTAATTTATTAACACAAAATATAGTTTTTTTCCCTCTTTGCTTTTATTTAATTAGATGCACTTGATGAGCACTGGCAAGAATACAAGAGTTGGAGGAACTGGTATCGTGCCTTACTCTCTCTCTGGACCCCTACTGGATAGATGGTGTGTTTTTGATAAAGTCTTGAAGTATTTCACATGGTTCTCATCCAAATATGTCTTTTTTGGTTTTCTGGAGATCAGGTTGAGCTCTCTGCATCCAGGATTGTGAACTGGTCCAAAGCAAAGAGGATTAGAATTGCCACAGTAGAGAAGTTTTTAGTCTTCTGACCACTCAAAGCGCTGTTACACCACAAGCCACATTCACACATGCATATGCTGATAGGACAGCCTTTGGGAGCAATTTGGGATTCAGTATCTTGCCCAAGGACTCTTCAATATTTGGACCGGAGGAGCCTGGAATCAAAGCCAATCTTCCGATAAGTGTCCGCCCCACAATGGGTCAGGTTTTAATCACATGCTCAAATTGTGTGTGCCTTGTATTGGGATCCGTTCAAATCTGAATGACGTGGGAGCAGGTGAAACAAACATCTGTGAAATTCTAGCACTACAGATGTGAGAACCCAGAGGCAATTACCCTCCACTCTGTAATGTTCTCCTCCTATAGAGCTACAACACCTTAAAGGCTTTAATTGGAGCCACACGCTGTGGTGCAATCACTTTTGCTTCCACATTATTCACTGGCTCTGACAAGGAGTTGATAAGGCAGACAGGAATCTTGGAGTTACCAGACCCAGGGAATAAGATCATGGCAGACAAGGGCTTCCTCATTGCAAACCTATTGGAGCATGTTGGGGCCAAATTGATCATTCCACCTTTCAAGCACCAAAGCCAGTTCAGCAGAGGGGAAACGGAGAGGACCCAGGTCGTATCCAGACTCAGTGTTCTTGTTGAACAAGCAATTAGGCGGATAAAGGAGTACCACATTCGGGATTCACCAGTTCCCCTCATTTTGGAAGGCACTGTAAGTCAGATGTGGTACTGGATCTCTAGATCTTTAAGATGAGGGGAAATATTGGGTAGAGTACCAGACACCCAGCCTGCTTTTCTCACTTCAGGTGCTGTGGTTTAGAAGTCAGAGCACATTCTTGGACAATGAAAGTTCAAAAATGAACCTTTTGGGACCTTAAAATAAGATGTTTATGTCTCAATATATATGTTGTCACCTTCTGCGAAGATGTGATTTTATTAGTATTTGGTGATTAAAATGACCTCAGTATGCTTTATAAATGGTAAATGGACTGTACTTATAAACAGTTTTCTAGTCATTATAACCACTCAAAGCGCTTTTACACTACATGTCATTCACCCATTCACACACATTCATACACTGATGGCAGGAGCTACCACGCGGAGTGCCAACCTGCTCATCAGAGGGAAACTAGCCAGTCATACACATTCATACAGTGAACCCTCACGATGTCCTCATGATCGATAGCATCTGGTTCTAATTATCACTTTCCCTGCAATAATATTTGAGACTGGAAAACACACAAACACAAGTTGTTGTTTTTATTAAATTATTGCATACTTTGAAGATCTACTCTTGGGTCATACCACAGCTCAATCAAGATTATCCTTGTCATGTGCTTCATCTTCTTGCACACCATGAATGCTTTCTGCATGTTGGTGGCATTGTCACTAATAATATAATCCAATTTATCTTTAATGTTGTACTCATCACACATGACCTCAAACTGCTCACAGATTCCTTTTGGCTGTGTGTGAGCCTTTTGAAGCAGATATCCTATCCGTGTCTTACTCTGTAAAGTGCACCGTGACACCAAGGAAGATTTGATCTAATTGAGAGATGAGGGGCATCTCTCAATTAGATCAAATGTCAGTAGTGACTGAAACATGGTCTGTGTTGCTCAACTGAGTTTTCAATTTTGAACGTTTCTCTGCAGCAAGTTGCTCTGCTTTTGATGTCACACACTGGGCTTGTACTTACTGTCAACTACTGTCAGAAAGTGCCAAAAATTCTTGTTTTCCACAATAGACGGGGGGCAAGTTGCAATCAATAACCGAGTCGGACAGTATTTCATTGTTGATAGTTTTCTACTGTGGATGACTCGTGCTGTACTGCCCTACACAGGTGTCCATGAACTGTGAGATTGAAGGCTGTTATGGTTCATTTGTGATGCTTTTGTCGATCTGGTTTTCTTCAAATCTGTAAGATGTAAGGATATTGACTGGATGTCGGAAAACGTCTTATAGCCCTACTTTAAGACGAGGCTACTCTTCAGTGCTTATATTATTGATTTAATTTCCAACTTTTAATTATCAACTCTCTCTCTCTGGTTACAGTAACATTAACATATATATTTTCTTTAACAGGAGCAGCAGTAATGTTAGGCTACTGCTGGCCATTCATCAATGACAGTGAGCTAAAATTAGACATTTGTGGTTGTGATTTTGATATTTATTATCTAAGACAGGATTATGACTACCAACTGCTTAGCCAGCCATGTATCAATCTTAATTGCACTGAATGTGTCTAGGGCTCAGGCTCAAAACACACCATTGATGTAATATGGCCTAACCTGAGGCTCTGGTATAGAAAAACAAGTTGGGGGAGGTTGCTCTGTGGTGTATGCAATGTAACAGTGAGTTTTCAGACTAACTGATTTAACTAGCTAATTAGAAAAGTTACGTTAGCTAAGCATTAGCTAAGCATGAGCTTGCTATGTTAATATTAGCCTCGACTTACCGTTCTTTGTGCAACTTTAAATGCTGAATGAAATTGGAAGTTGTTGCGCCTCTGTCTCTAATTGTCAAACTGCATGTCTTGCATTATTAAATTAGTTTTTTTTCTGACCACTGCATACTTTTTGTATGCTAATTAAATTATCTTTGGTCATTTCATTAATTTTTTACCAACTGCCGCTGAGTAACTTCAACTTGATTGGATTTGTCAGATTGGATGAAACAAAGTAGATCTGAGAAATTAAGCGTTCACTTGCTGGGAATTAATTAATTAATGAAAGTCAACTGACTCAGGAAATGAAGGGAATTTAATTGAGTCACTTTTTAAATACTTTAAAATCTTTGGGCTTACAGGAAGGTATCAGGTATTTTCAAGTCAAAAGGTTCAAGTTCAAGTGAAGTCCTTGGTGTTAAAGTCCAAGTCAACTTGCAAGTCTTTTGATTTTTTTGAGTCTAAAATCATCAAATTTGTGACTTGAGTCTGACCTGAGTCCACACCTCTGGTATCCTTGATGCTCATTTATTTTCGAATTTGAAAGAATGCCAAACATACAGATGCGCACACCCTCATTACAGCAGGCAGACTGTCAGTGATTCAGCTCCCAGTCTGCATCCATCACTCCACAAGACAGATGTGCACCCTCATCCCTTATCTGCTCATTTTAATGACTTAAATCCCTTCATCATTCACCTCCACTCCTTCACAGCGGTGTAAACAGCAGCTGTGAAAGCCGACATTACCGCTGTAACCAGCTACATCAGTGTCTGCTCAGATGACTGAGAGGTGAGTGTGGTTTTAACCAGGATGCATCCGCAAGTTGATGAGAGCAGTCGAAACAGCGCACAGGTATCAGGAAACACCACAGCAGCCTGATAGCTCTGCTCAGCTAAAAACACGTCACTCCATCACCTTGCTCCCCTCCTCTCTGTCTCTCTGTATTCCTTCCGGGTCCATTAGTTAGGCTGATGAATGACAGGGGCGGCAGGGAATGACAGGAAATTCACTTTCCTGCTGTTTTTCTGATCCTGATCTGACTCTCTGCCTCTTTTAGTTTGACAGAGGTGAGGACTGGTCACATGCTGAAATGATGGGGTTAAAACACACTTCGCTACACTAAGCTCAGTTACAACATGCTGGAGCTTTACTTCCTAAAAAACAAAGGATCTTGGAGAAATTCTATTATTTACACTATAAGATATATAATGTTCATGTGACTTATAATTTAGATTTACTTTCATTATGAATATTTATTCCTTTAAGGAGTATGCCAAATTTGTTTTTTTTGACAGATATAAATGTTTTAAGGCCAAAACCAAAAAGTAATGGAGCAACTGACGACAATTTTGACCATTTTCATGCCTGAACATGCCAAGTAATTATAGTTTTCAAGTACTGATAGAGCAGGAAGGCATCCAAAGCTTCAATTACAACATCATTATCTCTTTTCAATTTAATCAAAAGAAAAACTAATATAAAAAAACAATCATGACACACATTCATGGTTGCTTGTGTGGAGTCCAATTAAAATTCTGTAAGGTTGGTTACTTTCCACAGACATAAACAAACTGCATCATATCCATGAAAATAGAATAATCAGTTTATCTTAAGTTCAAACTCAACACAACATACTGACTATTGCATTGACTATTGTAATGTTTCTATCTGAATATACAGAATTTTCAGAAGCACATGACAACAACACTTCTGCTTGTTGTCTTAAAATGCCACCTGATTAAAAACACTCCAGAGTGACAGGAACACTTTGCCTGGGTATATTAAATTACATGGTATTACATGAAATTGTGATGGATGCTACTGATGAAAGCTATTTAAAAAAGCTGATTCAAGTGTATGCCACTAATAAGGTGTTTTCATTTAAACTAGACCTTGCTGTTGCAGTGACACCTGCGGCCTGCAGCCCCTCATGTTATTAACAGCTTATATTTCAGTCTGTTTCTGAATAAGTCATGACTGAGCCAATTACTGTGTCACCCCAACTTTGTTACAGGTCCCTGTGCAAGACTGCACAGCTAACTGAATAAAGCATGGCAACACAACACTCAGAATTGGTGACAATTCGCAATAAAACATCCATTAAATCATCAGTCTGATTTCCTGAATCTAGACTAGACAGATGTTATGCTTGCAATTTAGTCCAGAAACTTTAATTGGTCATATTGTAATTAATAAGGATCGAGATAATACAAGTGAGAGTGCACTAAATTTACGTGTTGAGAAAGGTTGTGAATACATGCATATTATAAAGGGAAATTATCAACAATTTATTGTGATGCAGATATTGGGTCGTATATTGCAATCCTGTCCTGGATTTTAAATACGTCTGTTGTAGAATTACTATATTTTAAACTTTGTATGTTTACTCCTCTTTGTAGTCATCTCTCATTAGATTATGCAAAGTTTTAGTTTAAAGATCCCCTCCAGACATATTTTGAGACATATAAAAAATAATAAGCAATGAATAATAATGTGTCTTTTTTTAACAAGAAGTTTAATTACCTTATTAAAAAATATTTAATTGCATCTATTTATCACCCTCAAATTGCACATATGTATAGATTCTGGGAAAAAAATTTAAATGCAAAAAAAAAAAAGCTTTAATTTCTGGGCAAATAATATCTTCACTGTGAAGTTCACTCTCAGTGTAAGTGTAGTGGAGGCTTCAAGTTTCCAGATTGCATATTACATTGACCTTAGTTGACTTCCAATTCAAGATCGTAGGTACTTTCAGATTTAAGGTGAGCAGAGAGAATGATTATGACTACACATTTTTTTGGACTGCCTATGCCTTACTTGTTAAAGTGTTTCTGGCAGCTGGTGGATCAGTGTCTTAATAAGCCACTTCCTGTATTTATTGTCTTTAATCACCCATCTGTAATAACTGACAGCATGATTTCGGTGGTTAAAGAAAACCTTGACATATCCAATTTTGATGAACATGTACATGCGAGCCTGACTCATGAAACATGACACAAGTATGAACTGTGTGGATCCAACTTCACTTTGGGCTAAGTACTTTACTGTTTTCACCTCAGCTTACAGCAACTAAGCACTCTGTATGTTAAAATGAGACAATGTTTTCATTTCAAGACTAACAGCTTTGGCTACATTTATTTCTTCAGATTTTTTTCCAGAGGAAAGTGCAGTTTGAGTGTCAGATGAGGCCAAACATTTCAAAGCTGTTATTCAAATGAGTGTGTGTCTGAGTGCTCTTTAACTCAAGAGGCTTCGTCTCTGCTTTTAATGCCTCCTCACTTACCGTGCACTTTGCCCAACACCAGAGACTTGATGGCGTTGAATTCTCCATCAGATGTCAGGTTGAAGTCTTCTCTGGCATTTTGGTCGATCTGAAAGAACCAGTAAATTTCTCTTAATAATTGTGGGAAAAGTATTCTTGTTGCCTCACTAGAATAATGAACTAAAAACAGTTTTTAACTTTAAAATGACTCAGTTTTACTTGTGTGGCAGTCACTGTTTTATCAGGGCAGAAGTTAAAAACTGTGGATATCTGAATTTAGTACAGTATCCGTCTATAATTGAATTTCTGCCACACTTTTCAACTTTTCCCTTTATGTTTCATCTCACCAGCTCAGAGGGAGAAATGAGCGACAGGGTCCATACTTTCAGTGAAAAGCATTCAGTCATCTGGGGTGAAATTCTCCACTGGAGATTATTTTAATGAAGCCTGCTCTATAGAGAGTGCTTTACCATGTGGCTGTGGAGAGGAAAACTAGTCAAAGGCCCAAAAGTGAAGTTTTCAACTAAAATTCAGCATTTAAAGGCTATCTAACAATAATGCTTGAGGAGATACTTTATGTTGGGATAACAGCCATAAGTTTTAGTCCCATTTGACTTGAAAACCTTTTAAAATAACACTCAGGGGACCCAACTCTTAAAATTGACAAATTGCAAATATGATTTTGAGATTGTTTCCTGTTTTGATTATGTCAAAGTTACATTTTATGTCATGCAATTATGTGGCTTTGGAGTGATGAGTATTAAACAATAGATCCTGATTTTGTAGTCTCTCATCTTCTATAAAAAGTGCTGACCTGGTTATCAAGTTCATCATCTCACTTAAAGGGGCTTCAACATGTAGACAGGGAAAGCTGGGATTAATAGGTGATCCGCTTCTCCTCCTGAGCCGCAATCATCTCATACAACACCAGATGTGTCAAGAGTGAACTTAAAGTGGAACCAGTGGACTTGAATAAATGTGGGTTACTGTCAAGGTGGTCCAAACTGAGGCAAATACACGTCTGCACAATCATTATCAGATCCCTCTTCGTTCAAGTTGAAAATATTGCACTTAACCTGAAGGTATATGACTCCACTTCAAGAGCAAAGACAAGAGGGGAAACAAGAAGGTCTGGAGTATACAGTAGTAGAACTTGAGTTGGAAATTAGTCTGAGATACAAACATTAAAACAAAGTACAGCTGTTGCATGTTGGTAACTAACATATTGAAATAAATGAAATCTATGTGACTGAAGTGAGGTGATTTAAATTCTTTGAAGAGCAATTTAAAACCATCTGAAAATCTGTTGCAGCTGGTTATAGGTGCAACATGGCAAACTCCGGCCCACCTAGCACTTGATACTGGCATAGCGCCAAGATTTCTCTGTGTTAGTTAAGTTGTAGCAACTTGATAAAACCCAACTTTATCTTATTCACATGTACCACAAATGAATAAATCTGAAAAAATAATGGTTTTAAAACTGACTGGATTTTAAAACGGGGCCACATCATCTGGGATCAATGTAACATTAGATGCCACTGCTCTTTATTGATGCAAATTTGATAGCAATCAGCAATTAACCACATTCCCAAAATCAAAATAAATGGTTGAAAGCTAAAATAATGAGAAACTGTAGATGCTGCTGATAGTAAACTGCGTTGATAAATAAATGAGATAGAGCACAGTAGTGAATGATAAATGGTTGCAGGCGTATTCTGCTGATATTGAAGGATAAGCTCCAGGTCTGAAGATTTATTTGCCTCAAATTGATATGATTCATTTTATATCAGGAGTGTTGCTCCTCCAGAGTCTGAACAGAGTGGACTAACTGGAGCATGCTGTGAGATAAACAAGAAACCCTCAGAGGAAAACAGTGGACTCTGGCCTCTCTGATAACAGTACAGAGGACACAGTGTATTGGTAGCCTGGAGTGATTTTGGCCTCAGTGAGTCATTTTTCAATGGGACATCTGCTCAGGGGAGATGACATGATACTGTCCACTTCTGTGGCTAGTTTGTGGACTATAATATGTGGCTTTGAGACAGTGAGGCTGCTGGCCATCAGGAAACGGCACAGTGAAACTTTTGTTGAGGTTCACCTGATGTCCTCGGAGCATGTTGCTAACAATATAATGATTCAAGATGATGGAAACGGACAAGAGGAGATTCACCTCATATTTCACTGAAGCCTCACAACACAGTGAATCAGTAGGGTGCACCCATGCAAGACGAGGTCACCTTGTATTTCATCTCAAGGTGTTGATAATTATACAGACATTCAGGCTGCTGGGTCCTGGTTAGATGAATTTCACCTCATATATTATCTGAGGTTGTTGTTGTTGTTAACAAGATAAGAGATTCAGTAGATCCAGATAGGATTAAGATGCTTCATATTTCATCTAAAGCCCTCTTCTAATGTGTAGTTTGTCCCCACTGCCCTGCCGTAGCTCTTCTTTAATTACTGGGGTTTTATTATTGTTGAGAGAAACAACACAGTCCTGTCGAGGCAGGACTCTGTTTGCTCCTCTTTATTGATTAAAATTATTCACAAATGCACACAAGATCTACAATGAGTCTCAGAAGGTGAAAACAGGCGACTCATTATCTCAACAATGAGAAAACAATTCATTTTAAATGGCAGGTGCCCATAACTGTCAGTTTTTTTGTGTGAGATTGGTAGAATTGTGACAAAAATAGCTCACTGTTTTCATCTATTAAGAACTGTTTTTCACACAACGAGAGGGTAGCAACCGAAGGAAACCAGGTACAGCTATACAGCGGTTTGATTCCAGCCCTGGGGCAAGATACTGAACCCCAAATTGCTGCCAGCGGCTGCGCCAAGAATGTGTGAATGATTATCTCTCCCTGATGAGCAGGTTTGCACCAAGCCCCCAGGAATGAGCCAATTAAATATAGCGGTCAGACTTTGTAATTACATCATGTGATGCAATTTGGCCCAAAAAGATTTACCTCCAGACTTACATTGTAAAAGAGACGTCTGTCTAATAATCTAAAATGTTAATTCACAGACTATATTGTGCTCAGAATTAGTTTTGTGCTCTCTCACATATTTTTTTGTTTATATGCTGTCATACTTTTCAGGCAAATTTCCTGAAACATGGTACTGTGAATTCATCCAACTCTCTGTAGCTATAAGTTCATGGTGTAAAAAGTGACTAGTGACTACAGTGTACGTTGTATATGTGTTACCTGCAGAGACACAGAGTCCGTCAGTCTCCTGATGGTAACAGTGTGTAGCTGTCCGTTGGCCAGACTCCTCACTCTGCTCCTCAACACTTCAGCCTCTCTGCTGCTGTCCAGCTTGTATCGCACCTCCAGCTTATCTTCACCCACACAAAAAAACACACAAAGTTTTTCCAGTTGAAACTTTTTTTCTTGATTAAAAAAAAAACCCATACAGGTTCCTTCTTCTAATCCTCACTTCTCTTTTTTAAAAGATGTATTTTTCACTTCAGTGATGCATCTTAATGATGAGTATCTGAATTAATAAAGCTTTCCATATTAAGAGGATTAGAGCTAATTCCCAATCAATAACACAACCCAAAATCTAATTACTTTCCTAATATTAAGAGCTTTAAGTGCAGATTTAATGAAACCCAAGTGATGCCTTTGGGCATTAAAGATAAAAGAGAAGGATCAGAAATAGCACATCATCCTTCAAATGCACATCTAATAACATTTATTATAGTTCTTAATCCAATAAAGAACATTACATTATTATGATTCACTATTGTTTTTCAAACAAACATGTATATATACAAATAAGGAATTATTATTTGGCTTGACCTTTTTAGTAATAAATGTATGGAACTCAAGGCAAACATTTTTATGTAAAATATAAATGTAATATAAAATGTAAATATGAGCCGAACGAGAGGAATCTGAGACATTTAATTGGATGCTTTGGTGAAAATATAATTACCTGATGACTCCACAGTGAGCAAGAAACCTTAATGCCCTGCTGCCCAACATAATTAACATACTTATCAACAACATAATTAACCATAAAATTATGTGGTACAAAAGTTTATAAAAACAAATCAGCAAGTTTTTAGTAGCGCACTGACCTGTCACCCATAAACACCCGACCAAACTCTTATTCCCTCAGCATCACTCATCAGGTCTCAGTGATGAGACCGGTGAACTTTTTTTTTCCCCAGCTTGATATAAAACATAATAGCCGCCCCAGCTGGACAGATTAAAAAGCAGTCGAAGCTGACGGGGTGAATTCAGAGAAACGAATGATCTGACAGATCCTGATAGATCTGGTAAAGCTGAAGAGCAAAGGGTAAGAGAGGTGGGAGAGAGGGAGGGAACAGGAAAGAAGGAGAGGTCGATACTGGGAGAGGATGACAGGGGGGAGAATGAGAGGAAGAGGTAAGAGGTAAGATGAGAGGCTGGGATGAGACAAAAGGAGAGCCAAGTAATTGGAAAAAGTTGAGGGAGGAAGACAAAGAGCCAACAGGAAAATGTCTTGATAAGATCATCTCTGGTTTGAAGAGGTGGGAAAAAATACAACTTGGAAGGAAAAGAAGGAGAGGAAAAGACATGTAATTATCAGGTCAAGATGAGGGGCGTTAGAGTTGGAAAAAGATGTAAAGAAAATGAGTGAAGGCTTGAAGTGAATGGCAGGAAAGAAGGAAGAAAGGTTTATAAGAAGCTTTTCATGAATAATAGAGGACACTCAACCTATGAGTGGTCAGAATTACCTAAAGGAGAGCAGTAAAGAAAAGGATGACAAAATATTTTTTTAAATGAAAAGCAATACACAATATCAAGCATGTGTGATCTTATTAAACATGTATTTAAATAAATAAAAAAGCTGCAGGAAAGAAAAGTCAAGTTAGATAAGAGGATGTTAATGGAAATTAGACACATCACCTCAAGCTTGAACAACAGCCAAACAAACAAACTCCTTCAAATAAAGGAGAAAGTGTTGGCTCATCCTCCTCACCGTGCTTGTTGATGAGCAGAGCCAGGTATTCTCTGTAGTAGGAACTGACGTAAAGCAGCAGAGCGGGACTCTGGTTGGTCCTGAAGCTCAGGGAGATGTTCTCTCCTCTCAGAGTCATGTCAGAGTAGATGGAGGACGGCAGAGCGCTACTGTTCCTGCTTAACTCGTACGGCTCCTTGAAGGTGTAGCTGACAGATGTTTCCGACTTGAAGCTGGCAGACACCTCTGGAGGAAGGAAGACAGCCACAGAGATGCTTATTGCAGGATTTTACTTGCCAAATATCAGGAAAAGGAAAGCTGATTATGCAAGATGTATAAAAACAAGATGTTCTTTGATAACAGTGGGACCAATGATGGCCAAACCAACATTAAAGATATTAAGGCAACAATCACTACCAAAACATCCATCTTTGGCTATTGACTCATGCAAGACTACAAACATATCCAAACCTCTTGAACCTTTGATCCTCGAGAGATTAATGAAGGCTTTTTGATGTTGTCAGAGGAAGAGAACTGCCAGGGTTTTTTTAATAATCAAAAAACGTTGACCTGAGTATTTTTTCTTCCTTTTTTTTTTTTTTTTTTTTTTTTTACGTATCTTTACATCTACATTTTAGGGATTATACATTTCCTGTTGCTCTGCTGTACAACTATAAAATTATAGAGTACGATCTCAACCTGCTTTATGTGAAAAGTGCCTCCAGATAACTTTTGTTGTGATTTGGCGCTATATAAATAAAAACTGATAGACTGATTGATTGATACCAAATGATTACATATCATGATTATGGTTAACTGGACAGGATGATTAGCTGCTGACTAACACAGTGGCTGCTGGATGGACTGAATATGTAGACGACTGGTTAGAGAAAGATCTCTGTAACAGGCTAACCTGCCACTCATCAAATCTGAGCTCTGACTGGGAATCCAAATAAATGTACAAAAAGCCAAATCCAAAGAGTTACACACAAACATTACAACTGGAAAACAAAGAAGAACAGTTAAAGCCGCTTTTAAAATACTTTTGAAAGCTTAGTTTTGACATGGCAGCTTTACTTTGCTCTTTTCTTCAGGAAGGCCCTCAGACTCACATCTCTTAACCTCAGTGCGATCTCAGGAGAGAGATCGGTGACCTTTCTCCAAGTACACTTAACCTTCATTCGTGATGTATTCTGCTAGTCTGTGATTTAGGAGCAGAAGGTCAAGCCAGCAAACTTCCAGTCACAAGCTTCTCTAACATTTAGGCTATCACTGTCCCCTTTTCTCTTTGAGCCTTTATTTTCTATATATATATCTCTATATATATATATATATATATATATATATATATATATATATATATATATATATATATATCTCTATATATATATATATATATATATATATATATATATATATATATATATATATGTGTGTGTATATGTGTGTGTGTATGTGTGTGTGTGTGTGTGTGTGTGTGTGTGTGTGTGTGTGTAAATGGTATGAATGACACTAATTCACATGCTCGATGGGCCCAAAAAATTAACTTTTGGTTAATGTGCCCAGTGAGGAACTTTCTTAATACGTCCATATCTGATGTTTTCCTAGAAGATTCAGTTTTTATATCAGGTTATCAACCACAGAGCTTACTTAGTATTTATATGATGCTCTAATGTATTAATGGGCGTGGACACAATATTATGCATCTTTTATATCAATACAATCAAATAAAACAGACCTCTAACACTGGTTACATTTGTAGGGGAGGGGAGGGGGCAAAATGACATGAACACTGTTAATAATATTATTTTAATGCAATCCAAAACAACAGAATGAGACCCATCATCTTACCGTCCAGATGAATGAACACTGAAAGACTTAAGAGCTTCAAATCTGTACAAGGACGATAATTAGCACATCTACAGATTGAATATACTGTATGTATTGTATGTAATTGAATGTCTGTTTAGACCTTGTAATTTTAATGCTATCATGATTTACACCCCTAATAGCGACAAAGTCTTTTATTACCTCAAATGTGTTTTATTGATAGATTTCTTAGAAGTTGAATCCATTGAGTCTTCCACCTGTGCAAACACCATTTATTTCACTTTGCACCAGCTCTTTTGTTTTATCCTCCAATAGAATACTTGTTCCATATGAACAGGATGAGAATAATTGTTTCCCTGGTGGAGTTTAATTCATATATTCACAGCAACTTCCCACTCCGTGTCAATACCATAATAAATAGCTCAGGGTTATTTAAACTCAATAAAATATTTACATATGTCTCAACAACTTTGTGTTGCCTGACTACATTGCCAGAGAACACAGGGCTGTTAAAATATCAGCGTAGAAACAAGAAAAACATGAACCCTTTCTACTAATTATAGAAAGCAATGTTTAAAGTTGACAGAAAACAGAGCTGAACTTGTTAAACACAGATGGATTTTTTTACGCACTAGTTCACAAAAGCTTTACACTCTCTGCGCCTCAACCAGCTGACGTAGATGTGGATAACTACAGCAGGTACTGACAGTTGCTGGGAACAGGGCTTTTTAAATTTGCTGAGTTTGCTGAACCCAGACGTAAAGGTCAATCTGATGACGCATTTGTTACTGTAATGAATTTAACATCAAAGGAGGATGAATATAGACTCCAACACATCAAACAGACACTATTTGCATTAAACCTTTGATGTCACATGGTAGCTAAGTACTTCTTTATGAGTGTTAAGTGCAGTAAACGCAGCAAAAAGATCCCATATACCTTTAAACTGCACTAAATGTACTGCACATGGTCTTAACCCTCCTGTCGTTCTCCCGGGTCAAATTGACCCCATCTCTTTTCACTGTTCCTTCTTTCCTTCCTTCCTCCTCTTTCTTTAATTTTTCCTTCATTCTTTCCTTCCTTCCCTCTTTCTGTGCTCCCTCCTCCTTCCATACTTCTTTCCTCACTTCCTTCCATCCTTCCTTCCTCCCTCCTTACTCCTTTCCTTCCTTCCTTCCTTACTTCCTTCCTTCCTCCCCCCCTGCCTTCCTCCCTCCCTCCTTACTCCTTTCCTTCCTGCCTTCCTTCCTTCCTTCCTCCTTTCCTTCCTTCCTTCCATCCTCCTTTCATCCCTACCTTCCTCCTTAATCCTTTCCTTCCTTCATTCTTTCCTCCCTTCCTTGACCTGAGGACAACAGGAGGGTTAAATATTGTAAGAGCCTCTCTGCTTATCTCTACCTGTATGTTGATCTTCACTACTTTTTATTCACATCCTACATCCTACATCCAGGATTGATTTGCAGAGTGAAGGACACTCAGAATTTCCTGTGTTGACTCTTCTGTTCTCCTCTTAAAGGAACGGCAAAGCAGACATATAAAAAAAACAGCTCTAACCTTGGCTTGGTGAGATATACGAGTCAAGTACAATAAATGCAGAGCAGAGGGGAGGGGATGGAGACATAATGTGACACCGTGAGGCATGTTTTAAAGTGAGTAGACAGGTCTCCTAGCGAGAGGTCAAGGCAGATGGCACCATTCATTTTGAGTTAATGGGAAATATATGATAGAATAAATCCTTTAAATGGCCTCAGCTTTATTAACATAGAACTTAAAACCTCTCTGCAGCTGTGGTCTGTTTTACTGAGTGTGACATTCTGCACAAGCCTGACAGGAGAGGAAAGTCACAGATCATCCCTTCAAAATTCCAAATCTATTTAATATAAAACTACTTGCAAAATAACTTCCTAAGTGAGCAAAGACAACATTCATCAACATGCAAAAAATTCAATTGTATGACTTGCCTACCCTTATAGTACATACACTAAGGCTGGAACAAACAATTACTTTCATTATCAATTAATTATTCTGTCTATAAAATGTCAGAAAATAGTGATATATGCACATTATAGTTTTTTAGTCTGCATATATCTTGTCTTGAAAGATATTCAGTATTGTATAAGACACAAAAAGCATCAAATCGACAACTTTGAGAAGCTGAAACTACCAATTATGGGTGTTTTTGCTTAAAAAAATGACTAAAACAATTAGTCAATTATAAAAATATATAATTGATTTATCGACTAATCGTTGTGTTGTACCTGTGTGGCAGAAGACTCCAGTGAAGGCAGACAGTCCACAGTCACAGTGGAAGCCGCTGGCTCTCTCCACACAGCGACCCTGGTTCTGGCAGAGCGAGCCGTAGCTGCTGCAGTGACCTGGGCAGCCGGGTCGAACCCCTGGCGTGATCTTCGCTCTCTCCTCCAGGTCCAGGGTGACACCATTCAGCTGCAGAGAGCGAATACATCCCCGAAATCCCTTCTGCCTGGACGCTGTGCCTCCTGAAAACATAAAAACATTGCATGACGGCCTGTATGCTAACTCTAAGTGTTAAAACAAAATATTTATTTGGAAAACTGAGTGTAGCTGCTAGAAAAGCCATCACAAAGAAATGGCTTGAGTCAGACATCCAATCTGTAGACAACTGGTACGATATCAATGATGAAATATTTGTAATGGAAAGAATCACTTTCTCTATGAGGCTTCAACAATCCAAATTTGAGGATGTTTGGAAGGAATGGAAAATGTATATTTCCCTTAAACGCCCTTCTTTTGATTACGTTTTTTATTTCTTTCACCAATTATTGTCATATTAAGGTTTTTTTCTTTTATTACAATGGAAAATACCCCTTTTTCATATTCTACTTGCTCTATATGTGTTATTTTATAAATGCTTTGTCAAAAAAATAAATAAAAATGGATCACTGTGTAAGAATAAGTGAATACGTAATGTTGTTGACATGTGATTCCAAATAAAGGAAAATGTAAAACAAAACAAAACAAAAAACATTGCATGAAATGTATTAGTTTTCCATTTCTATATACAGATGTGAAAATGTTTTAATTTAAAGACCCCATCAATTCAAAAATGTGTTTTTCTTTCTTGTTCCTTTAATTAAATGTTTGAGCTTCACTATGCAGAACATTTTCATATTAATCTTCTGAAAGTGGAAAGTTTCTCTGTACACACTGAGCCAATGATAGCATTCTGGTCTAATATTCAACTTTATGGATTTTTTGTAATGAGGGAGAAGGAGCAGATGCCATTTTAAAGATTTTAACCAGACAATTCAACCTTTATGGTGGAAAAACTATCTTACACACAAAGTATTATTTCAAGTAGAACATTTTACATACATCTTAAAACATTTCTCGAGGGGATCTTTAAACTTCTTGTGTGTCATGAATCATCTTCACAGTTTAATATTACAAGCAATCAACATTAAAGCATGTAGGAATCAAGGTTAGCACAACTAGAACAAAGACTGAACAAATATTCCTGTGTATGGCAGTACACAGTCTGTTTTCTTTGTCTCAGCCTTTGTGTGTGTTGACAAGTCTTCTGTGTTTTCTTTATCTACAATTTTTCATTTCTTCTCTCGCTGTCATCCACGGCAGATCCGCATGTCTCCTTTGCTCCGCCAGAAGCTCGAAGCTGTCAACATTCTTCTTATGAAATGACACAGTGATGAAAGAGCACTGAGGCAACAAGCTGCAGGTGGAAAACTGATTCAGGTAAATAACTTTCGTCAGATGTCTATCTGTACAGCATCATTCTAGCTGTTGACTGGTTAACTAGACGGTGAGATGCTTTGCTGTATGTCTGAGTGGAGCAGGAAGGCAGATTTCCTTCCCCTTCCATCACTTATCCTTGCAACATCTCCAGCACCTCACTTGCAATTTGTCAGATTTCTATATATATATACACATTAACTATAAACCCGAGGACAGTGAAACATCAAAAATACATCTCAACCTTTAAACACACACACACACACACACACACACACACACACACACACACACACACACACACACACACACACACACACACACACACACACACACACACACACACACACACACACACACACACACACACACACACACACACCTACTGAGTTCAAGCCTGACAACCTGTCATTTCTGCAAAGATCACGGACTGAAATTGTTATTGTCCTTAGAGTTCAGACATGCCAGCACTTTGCTCTCAGCTTTGGAAGCTAACAACTTCCTGCTGTTCAGCAGCTGCAGTGTTTCACTCCTCTCTGAACTGTTGTGCCCGTCTCTTTGCTCTGAAGCAAGCTATATACAGTAAAATTACAAAAACAGGAAGACACTACAAAATGGAGTACAGAGGTGGAAATTCCCTCAAACCAAAAAAGACAAAATGGAGAAGAGTAGTTTAAAATAAGCTGACAAAAATGTGGATTTAAAGAGGTGAACATTACATTTAAAATGTCCTAACCCAGCTCTAAGGGAAAGGGGGAAAAAAATCCAATATTTCACCTGCAGACGATTTATGTCTATGTTGGTGTTTAGTACCAATGCTGGAAGAAGAGTGCCCTTCATATAGCATGGTGATTGATTTTTGGGGTAGCTAATGGTAATTCTGGACACTTTCATGCCCCAACCATCATCTTTTCTTAACCTTACTAATTACCTTAACTATACTGCAATCATACCTGTATATATTACAAATGCAGTATTTTTAAAAAGTTGAGATTGAACATTAAAACATTTTGTTAGGTATTGTAATCTGGGGTTTTGCAGAATTGTTTGTATTTTTGTCTGACAATGGCTGAACTAGTGAAAGGTTATTATTTACACGTCAATTTTTTAAACTTCAATTTCAGGTAAGTTTTCAATTCCAATCAAAATTGGAATACTTAAAGGGGGACGTATCCTGTCCTGTCTATATTTATAGAGCAATATTTGTAGCTGGTATATCTTTGCATGATTTAAAAAAAAAAAACCCACCTTATTTATGTTATACTGGTCCTTTATGCAGCCCCTCAGTTCAGCCTCTGTCTCAGCTGAGGGGTTAATTTCTGCCCCTCAGCAGACTTCTAGCAGTACCAGAAGCAATGTACATGTTCGAACCCAAATCCAGTCTTGAACATCTAAGTGTACAACATATACAACCCATGGAACAACCTTAGCTATGTAACGGACGGCCATTTGTGGGCATGTGTGAACAATCTGATGCAATAATGAGACAAGGTGTCACAGCAGGCTGAAGTCAGGTGCATTTCTAAATATGTTCACATCCACTTTTGGAATTTTGACCATGTTTCACACAAACATCTGAGATTATAACAGTATAAAAAGAAAAGAAAGTATAATATCTTTTTAAGAAATCTGTTCTCGTCATTCTGAAATGTGTAGACACTCGATTCTGTGAGCAGCCAATGAGAGTAAAGCCTTCACAATCTGGAAACTCTGAACAGGTAACACGGTGAGGCTACATCAGCTCATCTACAGCCTTACAACTTCAGCTCAAACAAAGATGACAGCTTCTCAACATCAAATGAAGACAGTGCTTACAAGAATCACTTCTGGGATGGTAAGACCATTTATATAAAGCATAATGAGGAATCTGTGGAGTAAAGATCAAAGCAAAGATCAAAGAAGCCAAATGCAGATAAACTTCACCTCGGACCAAAGGAGCAACGCTATCAGTGGGACCTTCGAGATCAGCGTGAATTTCAACCTCATACTGTATATAACCTTGGCCTTAACAAGATGATTACAGTCTCAATGATCTCAGCGATCAAAGCAATCATCAAAGGCAACGTACGTGGTTCAAAATACAAAGAACCTCAACCTGCAGGCTCAAAAAGCAAAGTGTAGAAAGAGTGACTAAACTCAAATCTGCAGCGGCAAGAGCTTCAACCACACTGCTCTGAGAGGAGAATTACAGTCACAACATGAAAGGTGATTATGCGATATACACACGCACAGAAAAGAGCCATCTGCCACATATTTGTGATGTACACACTGAATAAATTATCAAAAAGTGCAGATTGGCTGCAACTAATGATTATTTCTTTATCATCATGTAATTGTTTTTAGCCACACTAGCAAAGAACTCCAGGGATGACAATGTCACTCTGTCAGTCAGTTCAAAACTTTAAACAGTGACAAAACAAAGAGTGGAAATGCAAATTATTCATATCCAAACACAAATCAAGACTGTCAATTCAACCATAAAGATACAAAAACATCCATTGCCAATCATTCTGGTAAACGACACCAGCACATCCTTCATTATCATCATGTAATTGTTTTAGCCACACCAGCAAAGAGCTCTATGGATGAGAATGTCATTCATTTGGTTCAAAACGTTCAAAACTTGACTATGATATTCCCAAGAGGACTTTGGTGGTCCTCTGACTTTAGCTCTTGCACCACCATGAAGTTGTGATTTTGAAGAAAGTGTCTTTATTGGATGAATTACCATTACATTTGGTGCAGATATTCATGTCTCCCTCACACTTTACTGTAATAACTTGATCATCTGACTTTTCATTGAGTGCCATCAACAGGTTAAAATGTTTATTTGCACAATACTGATTACCAAATATCTGTGAATCTAAGCCTCAGTTGGACATTGAGCTATTTAGCATGCTAGATGATGAGCATGGTTAATATTATGCCTGGTAAACAACAGCACGTTCATATCATCAGTTTGAACATGTTAGCATGCCAGCATTAGATTTAGCTCAAAGCACTGCTGTGCCTAAGTAAAAAAAAGCCCCATAGAGATGGTTGTGTGGCTGCAGACTCTTGGTTTTGTTATAAATTAACTGACAAGTTTCTCCTAACCTTTAAAATACTGAAACGTCAAAGAGCATTTGGTTACATTTTTAAATATCCTGTTTTGTGCACAAAAAACTCAGTGACTCAATTTTAAATTATATAAAACTTGGAAAAGTAGGACATCTGCTTAAATTAGGAACTGGAACCAGATAATATTTTAATTTTTTGCTCATTAAATGATTGAAATGAAACTTAAACAAAATTGCTTCTGCTGATTTACTAATTGTTTCAGCAGTGTTGCAAAACCTTAAATAAATGTGCATAATAAGATGATTTGATTTTACCTGTGAGGTCACATTAAGGATTTGTGAAGCTGAAATCAACCTTGAAAGCAAGCTGATTACACCCTGTTTTCTTTTCAACAAAAAAAAAACACTCACAAGATGTAGCAAACAAATATCTGAATACAGCAGCCAACATGGACACAATGCAGCATCAATAAACCACGGCTTATCTATCCCAACCAGGCAATACAAGTGATGGGAGTTCTGTTTGCAATGAATGCAAATATATTTCACTTGAAACTGCTGCTGATGTGGATATTTTACACCTACAAATAGCAATATACAAACCAGAAAAAACAATCCTATGGTTTATAAATCCATGTAAGGCAATAACATGGGAATATAATTGACACAATGTAATCCACTGCCCTGTAAATCTGTACAAGGAATAATTAAGGCTCATAAATGTTTATAGAATTATTGCTTATGAATTCATAGCTGACACTATATCTTATTCATTCATACAACTAAGTAGACTTACTTATAAATCTGTGAAAGTCTCGTCAATGATAATATAGCTTAGTTATTCATAATGTAAACTAGGATTAGAAAACAAATATTTTTCCTTATGCATTTGTTGATGGCAGGATTATAGCTCATAAATATCCTGTACATAATCATACAGCTCGTAAAGTTACATTGTGGATTATGATTGCATAAAACCTGAACAAATAAATATGGCTTGTTTATACACATATACATACATTTACATTTCACCTCTGCACAGCTTCCTCAAAGACACTTTAGCAAAAAAAATTTGATAACGTTGTAACACTGACAGTTTTTTGACAAAAGAAAGAGTGGAAATGCAAATTTTTTCTATATCTGCACGTCAAATCAAGACGGTCGAAGTCAAACATTTTAATATAAACACATCCATTGCCAAACATTCTGGTGAATAACGCCAGCCCATTTCCATTTCAACACATAAATCCATTAGGCTTATTCCAGTGTAGTGTGCCAATAATTCAGAAGTAAACATATATGCGTTCAGACTGATGGTGGTGACTTGTCGGCTATTCAGAGTGGATTATCGGCTAAACACATTCAGCAAATCAATATTCACCTCGATTCCCTGCTGCTGCTGCTGCTGCTTTCAACCAATCTCACCAAAATCACTTTGTCGGCTTGTTTTTTCTTCCACAGTGTGTGTTTACTGATATGAAATGACGTACATAATATTTATAGAACGATAACACCTGATAACAAATGATGGATTTTCTTCTTTTTTTTTGTCACAGATGTACAGACGGGAGCGAGAGGTCAAATGGAGAATCTGAATTGTGGAATTGAACTGATGAGGTTGAGATAAACAGGGCTGCGGTATTGACGAAGATTGTATTGGAGATTCTCAGCTCGCCGATTGTTAATTACAAGACTGCTTAATAAATAATTTACTGCTTTCAGGTTCATTTAAAGTCTATTTAAAGACCCTCCCTGCAAGAAAATCATGACATCACAGGCTTTATATATCTATTTATATATATATTACTGCTGTGGGCTTTTTTAAAATGAAAGTGATGATTGTTTAGTGGTCAAAACCAACGATTCAGCACTTTAATATCCGATCGTGCTGAGCGGCTAAGGGCATTTAGCCGATAGCAGTTCCGCATTATTGAAGCAAAACATTTCTTGTAGAATAGATGTGCAACACTTTTCATATCTAACACTTTTGAGCAGACAACACGACTGAGCTAGCAGATTTAATGTTTTTTAGAAAAGTGAGTTTTTAAAAAGTCTTTTGAATGGATTGAGGATTCTGAGGATAATCTCACTCTGATGGCGTTACACAGCACTGTGTACTACCCGTTAGTAATCTCTAAACAATGATCTGATGTTGCACTTTTTTCTGCCAAGTTTAGCTGTGTTGGGATCTATGCAGTGCCAGACTTCCTATAAATAAATGTGTCAAATTGGTATCTTCCATATTCAGTGCCGCTTAATAGAAATGAGTCAAAAATCGACCAGTAATAAAACTGAGGAAAAACCAGGAAACTAGAGCCAGATTAGATCAGTTTGACAAACTATTACGCTTCTGAAGCCTAATTCATTGCAATGAATATTTATGATTGATGATTTGACTAAAGGTTTTGTAATCAACCTGCTGACAGAATGAACTATGGAGATCAAAAATGATAAAAGGACATTGGGAAAAGTGAATATGGAAGTTGTTGTTTGAGAGAGATGAAGAGAGAAAAACACTAATGTTGTTTTAGTCCCAAGCGATTTGTGAAAGGGCCTTGAACCCATCAACACTGAGACTAATGGTGTGAAAGCTCACTAAACCACAGAAAACTCCCACACACACACACACACACACACACACAGACACACACACAGACACACACACAGACACACACACACACAGACACACACACACACACACACACACACACACACACACACACACACACACACGCACGTACTATCATAAGAGGCTGTTTTATTATAATAAAGAATCCCATAAAGAAGCATAAATTTACAAAATATCCAGACTATGGAGAAAACTTTGGTCATTTGGTCCTCATGAATACACAATTAAAACAAACTTCTCACCTATGAACAGCTGGCTGTTGAGCTGTAGGTGAAAGTGTCCGTCAGCAGGAGCCTCCTGTGTGGCGGCAGGAAGCTCATCCAGTCGAAGAGACGCCTCCTTGACGTTCCGCTCGGCTCGAACTCGGTGCCACCGGTTGTCATTCAGCGGGATGTTGGACTCCACGTGAACCTCCAGCGGCCCGTTACCAACGTCGAAGGAGAAAACAACCTGAGTGGAGGCTGATAGGAGGGAGAAGAGGAGAGAATAAAGGCAACAAAAAAGAAAAGAGAATAGCAGAAGAGGCGTAGGGTGATGAATGAAGACAACAAAGAGGAGGAGGAAATGGGAAGCATCAAGAGAGGATAAAGAATATAGTTAGTGTACTGTGCGTGTATTTGACTGTAATAACATGTAATTTCGCCAGAGAAGCTACCATTTATTTGGCAAACCAATCTTAATAATAATGCATTGTATTTTTAAATTCTATATTTGAATTGTTTTGACAGAGCTTCACTTAAGCTGTCACAACAAATGTTTGTTTCTCCAGTAGAACACAAGTTTAATCAAGGAGATCATTTAAGGTTTGTGAATCAAAGTTCAAAACTTTATTTAGCAATACCTAATCCATTTTTTTTAAAACAATGGTTTTATCATTTAAACTGAAAACTTTACAAAAACAAAATACAGTGACTCCACAAGAAGGAAATAAAGAGCTGATATTGATGAGTCCAGCTTTTGTTTGTGCTGAGAGCTCATTTATTGCTGCTGCTGAGGAGACAAAGGTACCCACAAACACTGCTGTAACTCTAGGGAGCTGTTGTAATTTTTTTACTGAATGGGTTTAGTTTATCTCATGCATGTACATGATGACACACATGTAAAGATGTTCATGTTTGATACACAGTCCTGCTCCAAAAAAAGAAAAAGTCATTACTTACACACACTTATCATCTCTGCTTGGATTTATTAAAAATAATCAATGTTTTGGCCACAAGACAAGCAGGACAGTGATTGGTGTGTTAAGACTTAAGACTTGATGTCCTGAGAAAGGTCCTTGTGACCAAAATGTTGGCTCTTTTTAATAAATCAATGCAGAGGTGATAAATGTGAGGGAATTGACTTTTTTACTTTGGAATTAGATCTCTGGGGGCATTGATTGTCTGCAACACAGGAGAGACAAAGCAATTGGTGTGCATGTTGCCTTCTATCCTACACAGTCCTGTCAATAGTTAAACACTATTCCTGTGACTTACAGGTAGCTTTAATGCACCACAAAATGCAGCAACACACTGACAAAAATATAGGGAAGAAGACTGCAAGCTAGTAAACATAGATGTAAATAGAAAAAGCAGGATTTAAAATACTTTAAAGAAATCAGCTTTATCAAAGTTTTGGGAGGAGGGAAATGCGTTCAACACGTTCGTTAGACCTCAAAGATTCTGGTGAGTAACACTCAAAGTAAACATGACTTTTGTTTGTTTAATAGAAAACTCCAAAGGGCCCATTTATAAGATTTAGTTTTTACTAATCACTTCTGACAGGTGAAGAAAAGCATAAACACAAATCCAGCATTTAATTTCAAATGGGACACATCCGTATTATCTCAAATAATGGCTACGGGACACTAATCTCCCCTAAAGCCTCACTTTGTGATTTAGGCTGAGGGCACAGGTGCATCTTAACATAAAATCTTGCCAAATGCAGATGGAATGAATCTTTATAGCAGCATATTTATACATGGCTTCCACAGTCAACTATACCACCAAATGGCACAAATGGGAACTGAGACAGAGGCTTTATAACAAGCAGGTAGGTTGCACTCAAGTGTAGGGAGACCAAAGAGGCAGACTGGGGTAATATGGATCTCACTGGAGCAGAGTTTAATTACTCACACACAACAATACAACAAACATTAAAATGAATAGAGCTTCTAACTAAGCAGAGTGGGAACAGCTCTCACAGGATAACAAACAAAAGACAACTGGGTAAGAGGGTAAATACTGATTACATGGAAGAACTATGCAGTGAGTTGCTTCTCTCCAGATTGCTGAGTATAGTGTGATGACTTCAAATCAAACCTGAGAGGGACACACAATGTTCTGGACAGCATCTTGTATCCTCAACCAATAGTAGAAAGAAACTAAGTACAATTTGGTGTTAACATCTCCGGAAATAGGGTGGAGGTTAGTGGCACAACTTCACCTATTTCCAAGGTGCATGGAGAAGGGAAACAAACCTGAAGAAAGTCAAAATGTTATTTCAAGAAGGCATAAATGAGGACTTTTCAATCAGTTAATTTTTGTAGGTTTTTCTTTTTGAATTTTATTTTAATATCTCTTGTGTTTGTGATTACTTAATGGTTTTTATGATGTATTCTATTGTATTTTTTGCTTCTTTTTCTTTTTTATATTCAGCATATTTATATATGTATGTGTATGAGGGTAATTTTGTGTATGTATGTATGTGTATATATATATATATATACACATACATATATATGTGTGTGTGTTTATTTATGTAAGCCGTAAGCCGAAACGCGCTGGTCTATTAATAAAGTTCTCCTATACTACAAATGTTGCTAGAGCTTTGACTTTCTTCAGTGTTAACACCTCCAGACATCATTTTAAATTTGTTTTTACTATTATTTGTACTTATTTTGTAGTATTGTTGACAAGTTAAGGATTGGAATACTTTCCTCTGAGCCCCAGTATCTGATTCAGGACCACGGCCAGCGTCTCAGCCCTGTTGGTGCTGCCCTGGTTCAGCACCACGGACAGCACCTCAGCACAGCATGTCTGTATTTACTCCTCTCAAGCTGTCTGCTCGGCTCTCTCTGTTCTCTAAACAACCAGGAAAAGATTTAGGGGAGTGCAGGCGAAGCAAACCATTATCCTTCATGTTGTGCTGGTAGAATTTGAGGATGTATTACTATGGGAGTACACAACAAGATGAAACAATATCCCAGCATCCTACGGTAACTTCATTTAGAGATTGTTCTCAGCTGCAGCCACAGTGTTACAAAGTGATCTGAGGCAGCCGGAAACTGAGCAGCAGTATTCAGAGCTAGAACAACCACACTGACAATGATTTCCCTGAGGAGGGAGGCTGTTGCAGTGTCCCTGTATTAGGGGGCTGTTGCAGTGTCCCTGTATAGCAGTGTCCCTGTATTAGATTCTGTGTGTGTCCCTTCAAATCCCATTTCTAAAACGTCTTCCAAAATGCAGCACAACACAAAACTATGAAAACAAAAAAACTAAGGTAAAAAGGTAAAGTGAGGTGAAATAGCTTTAAAAAACAACAACATTAATTCAGTGCATGTACTATACAAAGCCCTGGAAATGACACACACCATCGCTGCCCATAAATGTGTACCTCATACTTTACTGCATATGCTGCACTCTCATAACCATACAATCACAAGGACACCTTGTTGGGTAATACAGCTATATTTTAAATGACACAGTCTATGGAAGGCTATAAACATACATCTCACCCAGGCACATTTCTATGGTAAACAAACTAAATAACACCCGGTTGGTTACTACTGTCATAATCTAAATGACACACTGTGGCACCCATAAATGTGTGCATTATAATAGAGACAGGAATTAATGGAGAATCAGGGTGGAAATACCTCTGAGGTCATAAAATGACAATGACGATAAAATGACACCAATGAAATGAAATTAAAAAGAAGGGTGCAAAAATCTGGGTGTAATTATGAGCTTCCTTTTTATGGATTTTATCTTACTGACATTTTATTTGTCGTGTTAAGCATGCAATTGCTGTGCCATATGAGTTTCATGGTCATTCGCCTCCACCAGCCCTGGACTAGTAACTTGGCATGCCAGGCATTTTCCAGGTGGGCTGATCCACCTTGAGGATGACGTAATTTAAATTTCAAATTTTTAAAATATTAAATATGTTTTATTGCTAACGACCAGCCAAATAGGCAGGGGCAGCGGCCCATTGATTCATACCCTATAATAACAGTAAGCTGGCCCAATCACATCTCTCACTGGGCCCCACTCCTCCCCCCTCTGTCCTCTCTGTTTATCGTGTCAGATGCCGTGGCTCAGAGCCAAACATCTGTGGACAAAGGAGCACGTCTTTTTCAATTGTCAAGATCAAGAAGAACAAAAATGAAAAAAGGGGGGTGTGGAGAAGTTGCAGGCTAAAATAAGAGAGGAGAAGAATTTAAATGCAGATGCTGCCAAATATGCAAAAATACAGGGGCATGCAGCAGTAGCTTCAACATCTATGGGTGACAGCAGTACCCGCCATTATTCAGCAACAGGTCGAAGGAGGAGAGGTGGGCTGAAGAGGAGCAGGCAGAGGAGCATGAAGATGAGCAGGCGTGTGACAGGAAGCCAAGAAACAGAGTGAGGAGGAGTGTAGTTGAAGTGGTAAGCAGGGAGTAGCATGCAGGGACACAGGGACTCTCAGGGAAGGTGCAGGGAGGTAGTGTGTGTGTGTTATGCCATGATGAAGATGATGCATGATGATTAATTCAATTAATGAGGATGATTTAATTAATGACAATGATAGTAAAATAATTGTGAGACTGTTAGCGACTGCTGATACAAACTCACTCATTTAAATAGCGTCTAGCACAAACTATTGTTGTCCTGTGATTATTTTCAGGCATTTTGGTAACTATTAGGATATATGTGTGGTGCGCATCACTGTTATTACCATCTGTGGGGTGAAGTAAACCTACTCCAAACCTTTCTCCACCTACAATATGTCAGGCTGTTTGGTGTTGTTGTCCAGTAAGTATGCTTGTTCACATGGTAGGCGTGGGAGCACCAGAGCACCTGCCAGAGAGGTCGACTGTAGTTCAAACTCCCCAAACAAACAAGCACACCTGGATTTAATAATGACTAATAACTTTTACTTTTTGCATTTTAATAGATAGACTTTGTACAGTGGATTTAATGTTGTATACTTGTATACTTTAAATTTTATGAAATAATTTGAAATGGTACTTCTTTGACAGTTCTTTACCAGTAACACAGTCACTTCTGATCACCAGGGTGTCAAGAGTACACTGCTTCACTTGCACTGGTACGCATATTTAAGGGGACCATAAGGATGGTGTCCTGGTGGGTGGGGTTCAACCTAGCATCCATGGATAAAGTACATTTTCTGTGGATATATGGTCAACTGTTGTCTGCGGGGGAAGAGGATGGACCACTTTGATCAGAAAATTGCAGTTTGGTACTGAATATATGTTGGAAACATGTAAGCAACACTAGAAAAAAACATAAACTCCACAGAAACAAGCAAGTCAATAAAAACATGTAACAACCAATATCTTTCAACTCCAATAATTTAAGTATAAACTGGTGGGAAAATGTTACCACCCTAGGCTGTAATGCCAGTGAGACATAATTTATTAATAGCACAGCAAAATCAATCAGATATACTGTAAAAATACAGGCGGAGAGGAGTGACATGTAAGTGGTCGAACATCCATAAAAATAGGCGTCAAAGACTAAAGAGTTACTTTAAAAATTCACATCAAGAAAGTGAACAATATCACCTAAAAGCAGTTTTGCTGTCTTATTAGGAAGGGATGCATGCGCCATAAAAGGCTGTAAGTACATATACCATCCACCAAGACACCGCTGTGCAGTAAAACATCTCTTGGTTACTGCAGTCATCCTTTAAAGATGCACACTGTGAGCACCTACTGAGTTCTTCCACACCCTGAGCATGTTTGATTTGATTTAAGTATTTATCCTCGAGGGGTTACTCACAGCTCAGCTCTATCCGGATGAAGTCTTTGATGCCGAGGTTTTCCAGGAAAACACCAGAGGAGGCCGTGGTTTTGAACAGGAAGGAAATCTCTGCGCTCAGCTCTCCGTGGAAGGTAGGAAAGTGGAGGTACGACGTTTCCTTGTCGAAAAACGCAGCGTTCCAAAAGTTTTCTGAGAAACAAAAAAAATGAGAGAACACCGTCAAGATCACAGCGTAGCAAATGTTATGTAGCAAACAAATCAGGCAATTTGCTGTAAAGTGTGAAGTAATTCTGTCTATGCTTTGAGATTTGAGTAATTTAAATAAGAAGAGCAAGAATGGTTACTTTGATCAGTTTTGATAGAATACAACAGAAGAAATAATGTTTAGCTAAGTTACCAAAAAACATAATAATGTAATGTTGCTCTGTGATAAACGTAACAAAACCTCAACTCCTGAGATTTTAAATGTATTTGATTTTTGAGAATCAAATTCAATCAGGCAACTAGGACACTGGGCTCCACTTACTATCTCCATGACAACGGAGCGGTCCCACCCTGTAGGTGGCTTCTGACCCCGGCCTCTGGATGTCTCCCAGCACCAGAGACCTGATGGGGAGGCTCTCCTTATGGGTCAGCAGGCCAGAGTCTTCAGTCCTGGAAGAGAAAGAAAAAGAAGATAAAGATGAAGATAAGAGAAAAAGCAAAAGGAATAAAACATCAGAAGGCCATGAAGAAGAATATCGTCAGAGAAGATGAAGATGAGCAAGACTACATGGATGAATAAAAAAAGCAGGATGAATAGAATAAACAAACACACGCACCAATATTGAATCCCAAACTACTTACTGAACATTTACTTGGATAGATTTATTGCTATGTATATGAGTAATGTTACATCACTCTTTTGAAAATGCTGCATTTTGAACCTAGCTGATGCAAGCATTGCAGTGTGTAGGTGCGATCTCTTGGGGACCTATTTATGCTAAAACCAAACCATCACCGTCCTGACACTCGGCGCTCTATCCATGGCAGGTTTTGGATCTACTTCCAATACGAGACACTTCCTGTCCATTTACGCCCACATTCAGCCTCATCCAGTTTAGATTATCTGCCTGTAGTCTTGTAACGGAGGACAGTTCTGTATAAAAATACATCCAGGACTGGAAGGACTGGAAGAGTAGTCGTGTATACAGCACTTTGTGAGCACTGATGAAATATTGAGGAGCAGAAGCGGCTGCGGTTTGTAAAAATAGAGTTGTCGTTGCACAAACAGTTTGGTCTGGGAAATGATAGAAGGAAGGAAGTGAGGCATGGCAGGATTGCTTACAACATGAAGAAAGGTTAAAACTGTTTTGTTCTTTCCTCTGCTCGATTTATCCCTGGTGCTTTGCTAACACGACAAAGTTGCCAAAGTCAAACAGGGACAACATACTTCCAGAAAGTTTTTTATTAGAATTAGTTAAATGAGTTTAATCAGGGAAACTACTCACTAATCTTTTTTTTCCTATACATGTACATTTAATAGTCAGATTGATTATGAGTGTTCATTTCTTCAGTTTTGCTAACCAACCACCACATTTTTGGAGCAGGTTTCAGATGTCAGAAGCCTGTTAGGTCACCAAACGTTTTCTCATATACAGTATTCATCAACACTGTCTAAACTCCATCAGGGAAAATTCCTTTTCTAGCATCAAGGGCTAACCACTTGATGAATATAACATCTTCACAATGAGAGCTAAATGCCAGAAATGTCTCATCTCTTCAGTAAGTTATTTGATGTATTCTAACAAATACAATAATTTCAATCATAATTTCTCTAGAAAAGCATCCTGGCTGTGTTTACACATTACTATAATTTTCATGTTAAATTACATCACAGCAAACTGAAATACTATTTTAACTTAATTGTCGTCATTACTACTAGTAACTCCCTAAAAGCTCATCAAACTGAACAAACCTGTTTATAAACTTTTACTTTTATGTCAAATTCCATTACTTTGAATTCTTTGGGAGCATTATATTTTTAAAAGCTGACCCTAATCATTACCATGATTTGCCTAACCCAAACTCTTATCCTTACCTTAACTCAACCCTAACCCCCTAATGTGACTGTGTGAACGCAGATTTAAAAAAAAAAAAAATCTATTAAGTGTCTTTTGTTTCTTCTACCAAATTCGTAAGTGGAAACATTGTGCAACCGAAGAATATAGAAGCTTTCCAGCTTTTATACCCTTTTACAACCAATTCTTCTTTTCCTATGCTACAACAAAAATAATAATGTGTGTTTGTATCTATAAAGTTTAGTACCACTCCAGGCGGTCGGCGTCACAGTTGCAGTAGTGTTGTGGATCCACGCAGTCGCCCTGCAGGCCGCAGGCGCACTGCTGGCTGCTTGGCTGAGCTCCACCCCAATAATTCTGGATACGACCGGGACCGGGACCACCGAGCCACCAGCTGAATGGAGAGCCCTCTGAAACACCCACATTACAACAAGTGACAAATGAGAAAACATTTTGTTCAATCAGGCGCAGCCCTTCTTACTATTACTTATTCTGCTAAAAAAGTATGAGCTTTGTGTTTTTAGGAGAAAGTAATATTTTTTTTATTTGGAAACAAAATAAGAAGAGAGAAAATAGTAGACTGTTCCCTGAGAGAATATTTTGCTGCATAAAACCAAGGAAATAAACCCATTTACTTCCGTCACTAGTGCTAGACATGGATTAATTATACACAAAACATCAATGTTATTCATGCAGCAACTAGCTGACCTCAAAGACCTGTGAAACCTGTTATTCATATGACCTCATACTTGAACAACAAATACAAATTAAACATTCAACGACACATACAAATTAAATTTCTAAAACTTATTTTGTGCTGTGTGTTTTCTTGACTTGCTTTAAAAAAGGCTGCCATGTATAATTGAAGCAGTAAAAACAAGATGTTTCAAGGCTCTTTCAACCAAACTGAAAACTAGCTTTTTTTTCAGGCAAAACAACGAGACCATAAAATAATGATTGTGAGTTGTTAGCATCATTAACGTGAGTCAGTGATAGAGAAGGATATCACTTCCTCTCTCCTTAAACCACTTTTGCTTTCTCTATCTATTTTCTCATCAAAATGTCTCTATTTTATGCTTTTCACTGGAAACCACTCTTCTGCACTTGACCATGAATATTGCCTGGTCACTACATCATTTACTATTAATTTCTTCTTATAATGATGTACAGAGTAAAGGCTTTACAACAATTACACTCTAGTATGAGCCACTCTTAGACTATAATCGAAATGTCAAGAAAGTAAATTATGTCATCCATACATCTCCTTTTCTTTTCTTTTCTTTTCTTTTCCCTAGCTACTCTCTGCCCTTTACTGTTTCAATCTTTTCCTGCTTCCTGTCTTAAGTGCAACCTGACAGAACATGGAGAGAAGATTATAATGCATTAAGAGATTAAATATCATCTAATACTCTGGTGGTCACTTACTACAGTTTTCTCTTGAGTTCTCTGCTTCTAATTAATGGACCTGGGGTCAATTAATGACTTTTCAACTTTTTAACATTTGAAGAAAAGAGACAAATAAATTGGACTCTATGCACAAAGAAGGAGACATTTAAACAAATCCTACACGATCAATTTGTCTGGCTCATTTTGAAATACAAAGATGCTTGGAGGTTGATTAAATTTGCAGCACTGAGCAAAACAATCATTTTGTTTTGTCTGGTGGAGTGAGAAAGATGTGTGAAGATGCACCGACTTTGACTGCCCCCCCCCCCTCCTTATACATGATATACACCTCATAACTCACTCAGTAACAGAACAAAATGTAAAACACATATCAATAAAGTTCAGTGATTAACAACAGAAGTAAATCCTTGAAAAAAACAACCAAATTTGTCATTTGTTTAGTCATTTAGTCTGATTTAATCTCTTTTTTTATCCAGTGGAGGTAAATGGAGCAGAGAGGAATGGAGAGCCAGTATATCTCAATAAGGCAGCAAATTAGACAAAATTTCTTCCTATGTTTTCTGGTTTGAATCAACAGGCAACTACCAAAGCTGGAGGCTACAACCAATGCAGAATTACTTCAAAGTGCAATTCTGCCCATAGCTGCTAGATGCTGGCTCCAACTGATTCCCATTCACTATGGGAGTCACTGTGGTCTCACTCTCTAAATTCAGGCCCTCTAATAAGTGTGCTGAAGTAGCTAATGTTAGCCTGGCTCAAAATGTAAAAGGTGGTGCCGACCATATGCAGCAAATCTGGGCTTTAAACCTAATGCAAACCAATGGGTGATGTCACACTTTGCTACATCCGTCTTTATATAGTGTCGATGATTTGAATCTGTACTGTTGAACTCTGAAAAGTAAATCAGTCACACTCTCCATTTCTTTTTTCTGTTGTGGATAAACAAACAAGGCCTCACCTGGGGTGTTGAGGAGGCGGGACTTCTTGCAATGGTAGGACAGCTCCTGTTCGCAGTGCTCTGATTGGCTAATGACGGCCAATAGCTGCTCCTCCTCAGTCGAATAGTCAAAGTGGACTGAGTGCTGGTTCACACCTGGAGACGGTCTGAGTCTGGTCAGCTCTGTGTTGTTGTGGTGGATCCCCATCCATGTGTTCTCTTCTGGTCAGTAGATAGATAGAGAGACAGACACAAGAAAACACAGCCATCATTATAATGAAAATTACATCATATGACTATAAAAAGACTGAAATTAAATAAATAAAAAAAGCTGCGAAGAACTGTAGGAGCTGTTGGCAATTTTCAGTGTAAGATCAGATCATTATGTGCATTAAAACGAGCAGGAAGTTCTCACCTGTCACCTCAAAACAAAAAAAACTCACCAATGTACCTCATGTGTGAATTCAGTCTACGTGGAAACTTTAATGGAAGCTAGCTGAAAGTGTGAACACAGGAAACTGAGCACCATAGTGGGGTGTTAACTGGCTCAATGTGAAGTAATTATTCCTTTTCCTTGACTTTTCTCTTTGGGTGAATCATGTTGAGAGGCTGTTGCTCTGTTCTTGTACTTTTAGTACTTTTGATATACGGCTGTTTTTAAGGTTTGGACTACACCCCTTATTTCCAATTATGGGAAATCTTATAAAGAACTGTGATATTTTACAGAATAGTGTAGGTCTAACTTTATGGTAAAACTGAGTGTGGCCCTTTTATTAATATATATATATATATTTGACACAAACAACCACTATACTTTTTTTGCCTGGTTTTGCTCCTCCTCAACATCATCCTTGTTAAATACAAATCAACATAACACATAACCAAAATCCACAATGTCAACGACTCAAACACAAAGCAGCTCCCTTAATAGAAGACAAGACAGGACAATCAATTAACAGACAAATCAAACAAAGTGAGTAAAAGAAGCTCTGTACAGTATTAAATAAGACATAAGTAATAATCAGCTTGGTAATAATCCAAGTAAACACAATTAGGGGATTTGCTTGAGTGCATTCCTAACATTTTATTTGATAAATACACAATCACTTGTTCAACATCACACAAAACCAGGTCCATAAAGGAATATCTTTGGAAGTTGGCTGGTTGGCTCAAAACCCTGGCATCAACCTCATCCAACACCTTCGGGGTGAATTGAAACGCCGACTGCCAGCCAGGCTTCATCATCCAGTGGGCAACCTAACTTCTGGTTTTGTGGCTGAGCAAAATTCCTGCAAAGGTTCCAAAATCTTGTACAGCTTTCCCAGGAGAGTGTTATAGCAGCAGATTAATACCCGTCATGGTTTTTATGGGATGAGATTTTCAACAACATAATGTTTTCAGGCGTCCACATAGTGTTGGCCATGTGTCGTATGTAATGAGCAAACACAGAAGGAGAGAGACAGAAAAACAGCAGAGAAAATCAAAACGATTATTCACATTCATCCAATTATGTAAATCAGGTACAACACTGACACAGTCTGGGAGAAATATATATACTGTATGTTGTATGGAGAAAGGACAAGGAAAATAAAAAAGAACAAACTTCTTTATCACCATGATACAAATTAAATGAAGCAGCAAGATGAATGGACGGAGCAGGTAGATAGATGAATGGGAGTAATTGAAGTAGATAAGGGAATGGAAAGAGAGAGCAACTTGTAGGAAAGGGTGGTGCAAAGATTAAGTAGATCAAAGCGTGATGAGAATCATTATTTACAATTATGTTAATGTTAATCATACAAAACACAGAGTTGTGATGGGATGATGTGTGGGAATTAAAGTGTGTGTGTGTGTGTGTGTGTGTGTGTGTGTGTGTGTGTGTGTGTGTGTGTGTGTGTGTGTCACCTGTCATGTTGCAGTAGACCAGCTGTGGTTTGATTGGTCCGCTGCCGTCCACGTCGATATAGAAATGTCCCGATGCATTGCCGTTGTGTTTGTACGCCTCGCAGGACTGTTCGTACACAGCTGGGAGGAGAATAATGAGATCAGCTCCGACAGTCGAATCGACATGAATCACACCAACATCAGCTCTGACTGTGGAGGATTATGGGTGCTGCTTCATACGTATGTATCACCACTGAATCACAGTCTCAAAAACCAGAGTGAAGAAATTCATCTGAGGTTTTTATTTCTGTAGCAGCTTCACATAAAGTAAAGATGAGTCCAACTGGAGAGGACAGTGATGACAGATGGGAAAACAAAGACTCAGTAAATAAAAGAAAGACCTTTATCATCCCTGACTCTTCCTCTCCCTCTCAATAGGTATTTCTCACCTCTGTCTCTCATCTCACACACATCAGTGCAGAGTCTAAAAATCAAGCACTTCAAGTCAAATCCATATCTAAAGGTTCCCACACTCTTCTTCTCGCCTGTTTATCTCTCTCTTTTGTTCACCATGTTCCCTTAGTGTGGTTAGAAAAAAAAGTTTTCACAGAAACATCAGCAATAAAAATGAGACCAGAGGTGAACTGTGTGGGAAACTCTCTCTTTTTGGTCTCAAGGATTTTACTTCAGGAAGAACTAGCAAATCCAGCCTGTCCTTACAAGAAAAATGTCAGTATAGGTTGAAAATTCAGCTAGAAAAATTGACCTACAATTACGTGTTAGTGACAGACATCATCTATCAACCATAGTAATTATGATGATGATGTCAATGTAAGGGGACAAAATTATAGGAGGAGATGGGCTGGTTGGATGGATGTCCAGATACATGCAGGAGACCACTTCAGTGTTCACTCTCAATTTCTAACCGCAATTTGAGACTGTTTTTACTGTTGCCATGACGATTAAGGTTGCATAACTTTAGAGAAAGAAGTAGTCATCTATCATTTAACCCTTACATAGTTTTTAGGTAGGTTTACATTTGAGAGCTGTAAAAACACCCAATACACATTCCTGCAATGTGGACTTTGACTAATGTGACCCTGAATATACAAAAATGGAAATAAAATGCATAATTTTGGGTTCATTTTTGATTTCCTCTGATGAGGAATTTATGAATGTGAATTGGTGTAGAGACTAATTATGAGTCAGAATATGAACAGTATGTGAGGGTAAAACCCAAACCCTGATCTTTCCCCAACCCTCACTGTGTTTTTTTTTAGCCCAAGCCTAACCTGACCTTCATCACAGTGTTGTCACACCATAAAACATCTTTTTTTTTTCACAATTACAGCCTACATACCGTCCTATGGGTCGTTTGGTGGCATATTAGAAAATGCTCCTGTGGGTCATTCTGGAGTACAGGTACAATCGATCTATGTGGTCATTTCATTATGAGGATCACCTGTAAACTCGCCCTCCACAGCTGCAGGCTCATTTATTCTTTCAGTATGGTCATTAACCTCAATCATATCACTCACCTACAAAATAGGTTTTATAAATATTCTGCAGTGGGGAGAAACATGCCGTGCAGGCATCACATAAAGCTCACAAAGGGGCCACCTTATTGTAAAAACTGTTCCCATAGTGCAGCCACAACAAGATACAAACCTATTTATTATTTTTACTGTATTGTATCACCTACTGTACACCACAAGGGAAGAAGCTGCTGACTGCACTGCACAATATCAATGGAAAGTGCATCCGTGATTGGTAATCCCAGCAGCATTATGGGTTTTTCTGGGTATTTTATTTCAAACTGTAAACTAAGCCCTCTTTCCAATTGGAGATGTCATATTGAAAAATCTCTCAGTGTATCTTTATATACAGTATAATAAAGTCATAATAATGTAGACCACTGACATATATATATATATACAAACTGTATCACCTACACAGAACATTAATAGCGGTCTCCAGGCTGCTTTATTCATTCATTTTAATCCCTTTGTTGTTTCACTGTGTGCTCGATTTTCCACTACATATACAGTAAGTCATATTTGTTGATACTTCAGTTTGCCTCTACACTGAAATTGCTGCATGTATAAATTACTGTATGTAAAAGGAAATTTATTCATTCATTATATGCCTTTATTGCTCGGTTTCTCTCACAGTTGAATATAATGACCATTTTATCCGCTGCATAGCTCTCTTTCTTTCTCACTACCTGGTTAAAACCCTTTATCACAGAAATAGTGTTTATGTACTTCTAATTCACAACAGCAAACACATTTTTTGGGAAAACGTAATGATGCATAAATTAATGTTTATGTCACTACTATTAGGAAATGTGTTTTTTAATTAATTTTGGTCTTGTTTAAATAATAAAAGATTACATACTTACATACTGTTCATGTTTTGACTCATAATTTGTCTCTACACCAATTCACATTCATAAAATTCATAACTCATTAATAAATGGTTTATTAATCCTTAATGAAGCTGTCAGAGAGCAAAAAAATACATTCAGAGTCACTATATTGTGGTCCAGGAGAACATTTTATAGAATATGAAGAATACAAGAAAACATTTTTGAATGGTGATTTTTGAATTTTGAAATAAACACAGGTTCAATTTGGTTATATGCATGTATAAAAATGTGTATACTCTGCATAAAAAAACATGAATTTTCCATTTTTGTATATTTGAACTCACACCAGTAAAGGCCACCTAGGAGAAATTTGTATAGGGTGAGTTTACGGCTTTCAAATTTTAACAATGGGTCAAATTTGACCCTGAACAGTATGTAAGCGTTAATCCTAGCCACACTCAAGACTTAGGATGTCAAAGTCCTCTGCTCTTTTACATTTCCTTTCATAACAAGTTGGCATCTACATAATTTTAGCCATCCGACTCACATGGAATAGATCATTCGTTATAAATATATACATATATTTTATGCCTTTATTAGATTGTGACAGTTGAGAGATGACAGGAAACAAAGGGCGAGAGAGACACGCAACAAATGTCTGCTGTCAGAATCAAACCAAAGACACTGCAGTTGTGTGCCTTGCGTCTTAACCAGTAGTCTACTGGGACGCAATGGAATAGAGTTTTATGTCAATGCACGCTGTTAACGTTTGACATCTACACTCTGATAAGGATGCTGACTTTCTCCTAGGAGAAGTCAGTCTACAGGTGGATTCTGGGCTTAAGTTGGGATTTTTGAAAAGCAGTGTGCCACGTGAAAGTAGCTGCTTGCTTGCAGACTCGAGTCATTTCTAAGAGTCGGGTTAGGTCAATGGGGGTCAACAGGTCTCTAGTGGCTTAACTAAGACCTGCTGTCCAGGGACCATGTGGTGGTGATGTTGTGTGATTGACAGGTGACTTACAGCTGTGGCAGGTCGCTCCGCTGTAGCCACTGTCAGAGCAGTTACAGTGAAAGATGGTCCAGGATTGACTGCAGCGGCCGCCATGTTCACAACGATTGGGAGAACACCTGAGAGAGAGAGAGAGAGAGAGAGAGAGAGAGAGAGAGAGAGAGAGAGAGAGAATAAGTTCAGTCTCAAACAACACTCTGATAGACATGTGTGTAGGGGGAACTTGAAGGTATTGCTACAGCATTCTTTTATAAATAAAGAAGCAGCGGGTTTGAAAAATCCATTTGCTTGTTTTGGGCAGCTTGAATATTTGGAGGCAATTCTCCAGGTTTTACTGCCAAAAATCGTTCAAAAAGGAGAAGAGGCACTCGCTGCCAAAAAAAACACCTTTCATCTGTTATCATCAGGAGGACCTTTTTATTGTTTGAAAAAGCAGTTGAAGCATCTTTTATGGTTTAGCTGAGTCATTTATCTTGCCATGAATGAGCAGTGTCAGTCTGTTTGTGAACAGTTTGCCAGGAAAAACTGGCCATCAGCATCAAATCTTTGGCCTTTTAGGGTTGCTTTATAGATCATACTAGATACTGATGGCTGGCAAAAAAAAAAAAGGTTTCAATCCTCTAAAAAGTGTTAGCTTGAAATACATTTCAAAACTAGTCTGTTACATAAAGCTTTTTCATTAAATGGACAGAAAGCATTTTAAATTATGTTTACTAAAGCATGAAGTTCATTTCATGGCCAAATGTGTGGAGGAGGGTCAGGAATAATGTAACTAGTGCAAAGAGAAAGTATTTCATTGTAATATTTGGTAGGGGTCATATTTTCCATTTAGGGAACATGTTGTGGGTGGTTGCTGAATTAATAAAACATCTTTGCTTCAAATAATGACTAGATAGACAGTTCAGCTGAACCACTTTCCTCCAGGAGATTAAAAATCCTTTCATTTCTTCAGAGCTTACTTTGATTGCATCTTTTTTCATCAGTGGCCGTACAATATTTAAATGAAAACTTTCCCCCTGACAGAAAATGTGTGTTGGCTTTCTTGAGAATTATAATACGTAACATGAGTTCAAATCAATTAACATCAAAATGTCTTGTTTGTCCAGAGCTCCCCTGTGAAACTCAACATGTGGAACATCAGCATATCTATATAAGGATGGCTGTTTATTCCCAAGTTTGGGACTTTGCCTTCATGTTGCATAATAGTCAGAAATACACAGAGAAAGAAATTCACATTAAATTACAGTTAAAATGTATTCTAAGTGAGCAGAGCTGTTGAAGAAAGTATTGACCATTTATCTGGATTTGAGCTTGGATGTAAATAAGTGCTCCAATTCATTATTCTTCACCGCTTTTTTTGTGCTTTGATTTATCAAAATATCTGTCCAGCTGACAACACAAACATCTGCTTACACAAAATCTTGTAGACCTGACATGGTTGGTACCAACAAAAGACTATGCTGTTAAACTCTGTTATATAGCTCTAATAATACTGAGAGGCAATGTTTTATTTTTGGCTGTTAGGTAAGACAGAAGAGATAAATGTGTTGTGACAGTACATATTCTTTTATAAATTCAGAGACAAAAAAATTTGAAAAATCAATTTTCTTGTTCTGGCAGCTTGAACATTTGGAAACAATTATCAAGGTTTTACTGCTTAAAAATTTTAGGAGAAAAAGCACTTCTTTGAAAAAGATGTCAAAATTGACAAGACAAAGCCCATTTCATTCACTTAAGAAGACCTGAGATCTGGTTAAGTGCTATAAAAACCTGTTGGTAGATGTTTGAACTAAACTATTTTATTCCACGCTCAAATAATCAATAATTAATTATTGTACAATAGCAGCATGATCACATTTAAAAAAACAACTGAATTGAAAACTTGAATGATGGACCTTTACTGGTTAAACTTGTTTTGAGATAATGATAAATTGTATTTTAACGTCATTATAGGGATGTTTTTTCTCCAGATTTTTCTCCAGGTTTTGTTCTGATTAGACTGACACAGTTCAGCCTCCAATCTACAGTGATACTGAAAAGATACATGAAAACATATTTTGACTTACTTCTACTAAAAATTGTAAAAAAGAGAGAACAGACAGACAGGAGGTGGGCTGGTGGCTTTTAGTTTCCCACTGCGCCCCTGATGTTAAGTATACCAAATGAAATAATAAAAAAAGGTATCGAATGAAAAACTCCATTGGTATCAGTTTATTGGTAGTGGTATTTTAATTTTTATTGATGATACCCAGCCCTGGTTGTTCCTGTCTGGACCTTTCTATGCCCTTCCAGTCTGCTGCATCTGACTTATTTAACTGATCTCATCCACACAGGTTGCTCTCCATCTGTTCTGGCTGCTTTCACACACACACACACACACACACACACACACACACACACACACACACACACACACACACACACACACACACACACACACACACACACACACACACACACACACACACACACACACACACACACACACACACACACATAATATAATAAAAAAACACTTTATCCCAAATCGATCTAATCATTTTCCAATTCTGCATTTGAATGTGTGTACTGTAAAGTGTGTTTTTTGTGGTGGGATTTTGCACAGTTCTGATTATATCATGAGATTAATAACTTGCATGTTTTGAATCTTAAATGTAAAATGTACAGTATGTGACTGTGTGTTTGTGTGTTTGTGTGCTCAGGCAGGGATACTGAAGAGAAAACAGATGACTGTACAGAATCTGCCACCTGCCCTTTACTGAGATAAAAGTGATGACTCAGCAGCCTGTCAGCCAGCTACAGTCAGATTGTTTATTTATTTATGTTTTACCATCATTTATCTTTTTACTGCTCTGATCCAAAGTGAGCTAGTAGTTAGCATTCACTTTAAATTCACAGTATCCGACCACTGCCACTGCCTTGTTATATGGCTCTGCAGCAGAGTTTGGGTGGAGTGTGCTGGGGTCTGTTGTGTTGAAATATGATTGCTGGTGTCGTCCATCTATTGACTGCTGATGAGATTTACAGTCAGTCAAACTCTCTCATTCATCTGAGTAAACTTTAAATAAAAAAGGCTCTGGATTTTTGGATTGTGCTTAGTCTACGAATAACTTGGTAGTAGGCCTCTGATTCAATAAACACTTGGTCAATAATGCAAATAAGTCTGGTATGGTGCTGATTTGTAGTTGTTTCTCCCTGGTCAGAGAAAAAAATTGATCAATCTGAGATTTTGAAGTGAGGTTAAAATTTAGGGACATCGTCTCCCTACATAGCTACAGCTACCTGCGTACATTCAGGACAAACAGCAGCACAGCTTGTTGAAAGCTGGTTTACAGAAATAACAACTTATGAATTGACATAATCTATTGATCAGTGTGAGAAACGTGAAGTTACATATTTACCAATCCCAGCACAGTGTTGATGGGAGAATGCGGGGACAGATATATCACTTTATAAGAATTGGTTAGGACAAAACAAAATCAGATAATCGAGCCCACCCAACAAGAAATGGGAACATGAACACAATGGATGAATGAAGCAAAACAAATTGCTTCTATTAAAAGAAGCACAAGCTGAATCACTGTGTTTTTCTATTAACAGATTGAATGATACATCTTGTGTGAAAATCTACAAATAAAAGGAAAAATAAAGTACAAGTGGAAGAAGAAGAACTACAGTGATGTGATAGATCAGTGGAAGAAAAAGGAACATATCAGTATCGTATTATACAAGAGTATAATGGTAACAGCAATGAAACATAAGCACACACATGCTCTTAACTGTGTTTGTGTTAAGCTAAACGTAAAATAACCAGGCAGATGTTGTATAATTTGCTGTTGTAATATTGAGCTCCTTCTGGGTTTGAGTTCCAGTTTGTGCTGTTTTTTCATGGGCTAATAATAGACTTTGCTACAAGCAGCGACGCTAAAGCACGCGCACACATACACACACACACACACAACTGTAGATCTAATAACCTCCTCTGAAGTATGACCACCACGCTAAAGCTGTGCCGGTAAGTCCATTTTCCACCTGACTTTTACAGTACTACATATCCCATAGGCCCAAAATTCAATCAGCAGGATTACAATGTGAGAGCATATGGGACACTTTTTTTTGTTGTTTTTTTTTTTTTTACTGTCGTCACCGGGAACCAGAATTTTTAGTAGGTTTGTTCCAGTGAGTGGTTGTATCTGTGCAGGCACTGCATTCTGCTGAATAATAATATGATTAATGCAGACACAGTGAGACATTTAATTAAAACCACTGGAGCAAATTCCCTTAATCTGGCAGGGTATGTGGATATTTCAAAATTAGTGTTCATGTTTGGTGCTAACACTCAATTCACTGTATATGTGTGTTTGTATATGTGTGTTACTGTGTGTGCTGCTTATGCCCACGAGAAAGGATTATAATTGCTGTAATTGTCACATTAATTGTGCTGCAATTTGGCATGATTGGTTCTGCTCTCTTTCCTCTCACTCATCTACTGAGGTTGAAATTACAGCTCTGATCCTGAATTGTCATCGTTGACATACAATAATCATCTTGTCACCCATAAATTACTTTAGAAATATTTATCAGGACCTCTAAAGTCTTTTTATTTCTTGGGTCATTTAAATTCAGTTACAGCTGTTGCAGTTGTATCAAATAATATGAAGTACCTAATGAAGGGTTCTTAATCATTTTTAATGCTGTACTTTCATGTTAATTATGGATCAAAAGTATAATTTGTATGACAAACCCACAGAGAAATATCATTCAGCAAAATGTTTTGGTTTTACAGCCTGCAACTTCTTTTGGTTCATTCTCAGCTGTTTTCAGCTCTAAAGTCAGTTTAGTTTAGTTTAGTTTAGTTTAGTTTAGTTCAGTTTATGGATCCCCATTAGCAGTCCAGTTTCTCAAACAGAGATTAAGACTAGTCCTAGACTAGATTATGTGAAAATATCCATTGAGAAACAAGTTTAGTCTTGGATTAGACTCAATCCCTGTCCGCGAAATCAGCCCTATTATGTGGCATAGTTGTGGATGTTGTGATTACATGGCCAGCTTCCTAAACCTATTGGCCACCAAGACGACCAAATTCCAGTGAGAACTGAGTGAAGTTAAATACAAATACAATAAACATACTAGTCATAGTTCCTATATTACACCTCTGGTTTCCACTGAACAATAATTGTATATTTCACAAGGGAGATGCTGTGAGTGTGTGTGTGCATTGCTTATGATTATTTGTGTGTCTCTCATTAAAATACAGCGCCACTTCAACACAAATAAATTGGTCTACCAAGAAAGGAAAGGAAAGAAAAGTCATGTTTCAAAACAACACAAAAGTTGCCTCTCAAAAAAAAGAAAAGAAAAAAAGTGGTATAACAAAACAAAGAAGGACAGAAGAAACAGTTCTGCTGAAGAATCAACAAATCACACCGCTGCTTGACAGAATAACAATGCAGCAGTTGCTCTCTGTCAAATCTTCAAATCTTTTTGTGTTTAGCACTTGAAAAACACTGTTCACTAAATTCTCTTTATAAACCAGGAGAAATAATTATGTCTAACTGAGATATCAGAATATACAAGAGACAAAAATATCTTTGAAAATGGTTGACTCTATACAACGAAACAATAATTATTATAAAATAAGTTCTTTGAAAAGCTACATGAAGAGCAAGAGTGACACTTGAACCCACAAGAATTTCTATTCCTAAGTAAATATCAGTCACCTTAAAAAAATCTTCATGAAACCTTTCTCTAACAGTATGCATATGTTTGACTAGGACACGTTATTATGATTTATTCAAAACTGGCTAATATTAATGAAAACTATGATTAAATATATTTCTCAGCTACTTTATTACCGTTATGAATATGAGAAGATGACAACACAGCACTTGCGTCATTAACAGTGACAAAATGCAATATTGTTGATGACAAAAAGACGAGACTAAAATGTAGTTTAGAAAATTAAACTTGTGGTGGTTGAGTGGTTAGCGCGTATGCCATATAATCGCAGCGTCCCTGATTCAAATCTGGCAAGGGACCTCTGCTGCAGGTCATTCCCCTCTCTCTCTTTTCCTGTTTCCTGTTGGCCTCTCTTCCAGCTACTGTCTAAATAAAGGGAAAAAAGCCCAAAATAAAAGAGGAGACAAAATATTGTAGACTCACTGGAGGTGTAGCTAGAGCAGCAAGTGGATCCATGTAAAATGCAGTAATTTGACACCATATCTAATGACAGGATGGCTGTGTGGTTAAGGTAGTTGCAATGCAGTTTTCCTGCCATGCAAGTGCTTGTGAGTCCAAATCCAACTCCTGGTATGGGTTGTTTGAAAAGTTCTAGATTTTCTATAAAACACAATACAGAGATGTCCTTTGTTGCATGTCACACCCCCCTCTCTCTCCCATGTTTCCTGTCGGTCTACTGATAAATAAAGGCGTCTATGCCAACAAAATCTTTAAAAAAATAAAGAGATGTTCATAATTCATAATAAAAATATTGTTTACTATACAAACACTCTTGTATTCAGTGTGAAGTGTTGATGAAAGTACTCCAGTCAAAAGAAGTGGTCATGTCTTCTTATTAGTGTTTGTTATAAGACAAATGAAACCTATTGAAAACATTTCCATATGGAGACATCCCAGGCAAACTTGATGAGCTCATCATCCTTTATTGACTGTTATCAGGATAACAGTCATGAACAACTATATTTAAATGCTCTTGATTAATCTTTGACAATTACAGGATATCTTAACATTATTGGAGTTTTTCCTGTTATAAACAACAAGTAATCATCACCAGGATGGCCGAGTGGTTAAGGCGTTGGACTTAAGATCCAATGGGCAATAGCCCTCGTGGGTTCAAACCCCACTCCTGGTAGTTCAGTGTGCTCATTGATATCCAACCAAGGATATCTGTACAATGAAACACACATTGTTTAAATTTAAAATTGAGCTCGTAAGTGGCTCCTTGTATTCCCGAAAAATATTCATTTTGGGTTTTCAACAGAGATATCAGTAACTACCTACAACAGCTGAGCTCTAAATTTCTGCACGGTTAATTTCAGCCTTTGGAAAAACATATTTATCATATGTCATCAGGATGGCTGAGTGGTTATGGCATTGCACTCAAGATGCAAAAGACACACATCCCACTCCTGGTACTGTAGGCGTTTTTTGTGGATTTCATATTATTTCTTATTGCAGTATAGTGCAATAGTTTAACAAAATACACACACTATGTCCCAAACCCATACGCACTTGATCTCTGTGTAGTTGAGGCACTAGACCTAAAATCCAAAGAAATACTGACTTGTTGATCCAAATATTTGTTTACCAGTCTTTATCTTTCACAAGGTTGATTTTTGACCGGAAAAGATATTTGCTTGTCTCACCAGGATGGCCGAGTGGTTAAGGCGTTGCACTCAAGATGCAATGGATATAAGTCCTCGTGGGTTCAAATCCCACTCCTGGTATGTGATTTTTGATTCTAAGAAATAAGGCTACTATTTAAAACAGTCAAATTATTTCCAGGCAATCCAACCAGGAGGTAGCACAGTGAAATACATACACACATCCCCACAAAATATGTTCTGCGGGAAGCATTATGACTCTTTGTTACACTGTACTCTGGTCAAGCAGGGCTCTATTAAATTAGATGGTGCAACAGAGCTAATATAATAGCTTCCTCTATGTTCATCTCTGGAAGTCTCTGGTCCCTTAAAGTTCGGCACTGGCAAGACAGCCAAAGCTCCATACATACCCCAACTCTGTGAGAGAATATACTGATCAAAGCAATTTAATTTAGTCCACAATATCAGTCTTAAGTTTGGTGTGATAAAGCTGTATGACCTGTGCAGAATATCAGGTGAAGAATAATTTGTCAGATTTTTGAAAACTGACCTGTCGATGATTCCACACATGTCGATCTGCAGGTTGCTATAGTTTCCCAGCTGCTTTTGCTGCACCATGATCAGGTCCACGTTTCGGTTGTCCAGAGTCAGGAGACGCATGCACCCTTGGAAGATGTTAAAGGGGTTTCTGCATTCATGCCTGTCGTCTTCAGCAGGACAACCTGAGCAGGAGAGATTGGGAACCAGTTAACCAGTGAAATAATATAAACTAAAATACACTGATTAAATTTACATCAACTTCTGCATGGCTGTTTGAAGCTTAACAGTGCTTAACAGGTATGAGATGATCTGTTCCACTCTTACCACCAAAGAAGAGGTGACGTTCAATGGCAACAGGGAATGATGGGCTGGCATGAGCGGTGCCTCCTTCTTCTTTATCCACAGTGATGGTCAGACGTCCTTGTCTGGAGTTCAGCTCTACAGAATGCCACTGACCGTCATTCAGACCAGAACCTGGGAACCAAAAACCCATTAAAACACACTGCTGAACGTACATTTGTTAAAGTATACATACTTGCCCCTTGTTTTTTTTTTTCTTCCAAGGTGAAGGACAGGCATGAGCCGCCATGTTTTAATGACCAAATTTAGATAAATTGTAGCATCATAGTATGTGACACATGCACCAAATTGCTATTTAAAAGAAAGCAAAAACAAAAACTAGTACATTTTTGTCACATTTAAACAGTGCTTAAATTTGGGGAAATGATTCATGTGCAGACATGGTACAAAATGTAAAGGTGGTGTAGAACGTCATGCATTTGCCCTGTGAAAACAAGCAGGCACAGGCCACACAGTCATATGCATTACTTCCTGCATCCTGTGTGTGATTGAACTGCTCCAAGGAACCAGCAGGGCTCTGTAAGTTGTTAGGAGTTAAGTGAATAGATCGATATCCCATTATCTCCTCTATTTTTCTTACAGACAATGCTTTGCTTGAGAATACACCCTTCTTGTCCTACAGTAGTGTCTGCATACAATCGTCAGCCAGCATGATATGCATGAGCTATGGATGAGTGCTCTGGCAATAAACATAATGAAGTAGATAATAAGAAAAGTTAGACTTCTGGATTAAGTGTAAGCATTTACTAGAGAGGAGAGGTACGTTAATGTCCTTGTTGGTTCAAATCCCAGCCACAATTTGCTAGAGAAATTAGTGGAAATGATCATTGGATTATTCCCTTCCCCTGACCAGCAATTATCCAATCATAGCTTGGCAACTGTAACTAGGCACAGCAGGCCTGTCAAGGGTCTGTAGGAAAATTAAAATAAAAATAAAAAATGCATTAAAAAGTGTTTATCTGTTCCAAAATAAGCTGCAGTCATTAGTATGTCCAGCTAACAAGCTTACTGGACATTATGCCCCAAGCCAAAGAGGGCATCATTAACTAATGTTAACATTCGTTTGTGAGATTAGATTAATTTAAAAAAAAAACAAAAAAAAAAACACAACCACATGACCAACACAGTTTAGCAGCAGCTCTGTCCTGCTCTTAATTGGATTTAGCCTCAGTCTTTTAGCATTATGAATGTAGACAGTAATGCATATTAAGGCTCCTTTTACAGGATTATAGTTTTAATAAGTCAGTAATCAGCTGGAGTCAGTGGAGAGATGGTATTTTTAAACCAACTCATGGAACTAACATTAACGTAATTACTTTGCCTAGCTTTTTAATTTGCCTGTCTGTGACATCATAATGTAACCACACAAATGTATAGTCTATGCAAGATTTATAAAGGCGGATGTAAATACAATTGAATCAAATTGAACAAAAAAACCCACACTGGAATAACTTTTGCAAATTCTTACTCTTTGCTTTGTTAAATCATATAGAATAAAAACATAGGAGAAGGAGTCAGCTTTAGTCATACAATGTGGATCAGTGATTGGTCGTTAAGTGCACACATTCTCAGTTCATTCACGTCTCCGTCTTGCTGATAATTGGTCAAATGAAAGTGCTGCTGCTCTATCCCATTCACTGAGCACAGTCAGTCCAGAGAGCCACAGCCACAGTAATAGACATTCACTAAGAAATATTGGCATGTTCTTTCAAAGATGGTATTTAAGATATGCCAAAAAGTTGTGCACAAAAGTTGATACATTTGTTGCTAGGCACTTTTTTTGGACAAATGGTGCAACAGTAACTAAGGGAGCCGGGGCTTAGATAAAGGTTAATTGTTACAGAAGTTTTGTACTTGCTGTTTGTAAAAAACAAATCTGCCATTTCATACTTTTCATTGACCTGATTTATGGCTTAATTAATTCATATGTTTGGGATGAGAATTCCAGGGAACAGTGGGGACTAACTGAGTCTGAAGATTTAATTTATTTTTGGTTTAGACTGACCTGTGCTGAGCTCCAGCAGCGCCCTGCCAGCTTTATGGATCTGTAGGCGGAGTCTGGCCTCACTCAGGTACAGCCAGACCACGCCCCCTTTCTGAGCGAGGTCAAAGGTGAGCAGAAGCCCCCCCTTGTTCCACGTCCTGAACTGAAACCCCACGGTCACGACCCCAGAGGCGGACGCTGTCGCCCCCGGCAACTGGAGAAAGCTCAGGGGGCCTGGGAACGTCACGGCAACGGAAACTGGCTCAGCACAAGAAAAGGTCACATTGCCCTGAGACAGAGAGATGCAGAGAGGAGAGGTGGGACAGGAAAAATGATTACAAAAGAGATTAAAAAAACAAAAACAAAAAAAACCATGAATATTAATTAGTTGCATAGGGCGTGTCGCTGTGACCTCATGTCGCAGGGATCTCATCAGCAAGTCTCCTTAAAGAGGACACCGATATTACCATAATGATAACAGCGAGGCTTAGAATAAGATTAGGAGAGCAAACTGAAAAGTCACCTACTATAGAGGTAAAAGAGATAAAGAACAATCATGAAAAAGCGTAGTATGTAGCATGCTCACTGCTACAGTATCTTAACATCTCTCTTACAGTCCACTGATGTAAGTAATGACACTGGGTTCATTGCTAAGGCTGCAGCAGTAATATATTACAGTCCCAGTTCCAGTCCTGGCTCCTGACTGGGAATAAAAGTCTGCTTTCTTTAAAACACTCAGATGACATCTAAAAGCCCTTTCAATGCAGTTAAAGTGATATACAATAATTAATATTGGCATACCACTGCACAACACAAAGAAGAAAAGTTACCTTAAAAGACCTTATAAAGCCTTAAGACTCCTGCACTGACACACCACCTCTCCTCCACCCACAGTCACACATTTTCTTCATACTAATCACTCCTTCACTGAGCCATATGAACCACCATCTACTCGTTGTATTAAATTTGTGGCTTAAACCTAAGAGCCTTTAGCAGAGCTTCAGCCATGCATGTACATTTCTGAACCTCTTTACCATTCATGTTGTTTTTTTTCCCTCCTGTCTGGACCTTTACTGTAATGAGAGAACCAGATATTACTCCCGACGGAAACGCTTCACGGCCTCTTCCCAATTTACTCATTGTGAATGTAGAAACATCTGAAGGTCCTAATAGCCGAGATGAGGCGGCATTAGTAAGAGGCTAATCACACCATCTACACTTCTTTGTCTTGGCTTCATTAACCAGTGAGCAGCTCATTTAGCAGCACCAGCATCCAGATCAACCAACAGTGTCCGATACTTCTCCTCTTAAATTAAATCCCTGCAGGAGACAAACGGAATCTATAACACATACACTGTGCAAGAGATTTTTTTTAAAAAAGGTTCTTAAAAACAAACTAAATTTAACCCACAAGAAACTCTGAGACAAAATTATACATGCTGGTCTGTGGTTCCTAGAGCACTGTGTTGAATAATTGGTTAGTATTTAATATTCACAATTCACAAAAAAACCACACCAAGCAGAATATTTTATCAGAATTTCATGGAGGGCCACAATCAGAGGCAGCCATAGCAGATGGGCTTCAGTGGCCTTTCTAAAAAAATGATGCTCTACAGGCTGAACTTTAAAATGACAAAGCTGTTCTCTACCTGCTGTAAAAGAAGACATTACTATAACTACTTTATAGTGTGTTGTAAACCATTCATTATATACTGCCTGTAAATATGAACTGGGGAGACCTTAAGTAAAGTGTTACCAACACTTTAACACACAGTGTGTTAAAAAATAGATTCATAGATACAGTCCATAGTTTTCCATTTCCTTCACTGTCATTACAATTGTTTTCCGCTCAGCACTGTTTTTTTAAAATTTATGATATTCATAAACTACATTTTATTTTCGAACCATATCATCTAATGCTGCACTTTTATTTCTTCTGGGATATACATTTACTCCTTTACGACTACTGATTCCTTGTACTGATGGTTCATCTAAGAAGTGAAGATACTGAGTTGGACATAAAATTGATCACAACAATATAACATTACAAGTCCCAGAGTAACTGATAGCACAGTGTGGTCATAAAGACACCAAACGCTTCTTTAAGCTTCTGTAAGTTCAATATAAACACACTGCAACTGTCCTTACATAACTAACCTATAGACTAATTTATCTTGGAATTATTTAGCATCTTAAAATAATGTACATACTATTAACATCACTGTATTAATTTCAGTACATTATAAGTCTTAAGTGATATTTGGTGTCAATGTAGAAATATTGCATCATTGAACCAGGTCTTTTGAGTTAGCTTAAGATACCAGCAAGTACACTTTAAGTGGTTTCAGACTACACAACCACTCTGTGTGAGGTAGCCTGGTGCACAGAATGAAGAGCAATGGCTAATTCTGATTACACAGTTTACATCAATATGTAAATATACACAATATACATTTTCAAACTTTATCTATTCAAGCTATATTTTTGCAATGCTTGGGAATTTATACTCAAGTCTTTATGATCACTGAGTAGTTTGAGAGGGTTTTAACGCAGAGAGATGCACAATATTCGGATCAAGGACGTTTTTTTGTGTCCATGTGGTTTAGTCAAATTTAAATGGGTTAAAATGTGAAAAAAAGTATGATTACCTAGCACACATTCTTTTTTTGTGGACCCAGCATAACATTTCAGCTTTTAATACATTTTGAGAGAATATATTAGAGGATTATGGCAAAAATGTCTAAGTGGTGTAACTTTGTACCAAATAATTCAACTTGCTTAATAACACTAAATTCTCAATAAAACACCACATCAACTAGTTTGGCATAATCTTACATTATAACTTTTTATAATAAATAAAAGTAATGGAATACAATTGTTCTAAATATTAAATTTAATCTGGGAAATTAATTTGTATTATTTATCATTTAGTTATTATTTGTATAAGTACACTTAAATACACTATATGTGGATAAAATATTTAATATTTATAATTATTTTGTGGTTACACCATTGATGTTTTCAGGAGAGCATTCAGTCTTTTGGTTAAAAACAATGTTTGAATTGCTCATCTTGCAAACCCTTATTTGTCACTGACCCATTAATACCCAACATCATTCTTGGTTGCAACCAAGACTGCCGCCAGGTTAATTCTCCCTTCTGATAACAATATTTAACTACTTCTAAACATCTCTGTTCAATATCAGATGCAGTGAAGTTAGTTGTGTTTAGCCACCTTAACTCACCATCACAGTAACTTGGTTGTCTTTGTTTTTCGCTAGTTCTATCAGGTTGAGGTCGTTGTACAGCAGGTTTTCCAGGCAGCCTTGGAAGTTCCTCTTGGACATGGCTGGTTTCTGAGAGTGAACAGCCCCAATACTCAGCTGTATGGGAACAAAAACATAAAGAGACACACACAGACAGTTACATGCACATGGAATAATCAAAATATGTACTGTTTGCGTGTGTAGCTGTGCGTCTGTACATTTCACCACACCTGCTCAATTTCCCAGTGGTTGAACTCTGCAGGAATCTGAACCCTTCTTATGTTTTTGTCCACAGTGAGGTTGAGGTGAGAGCTGCGCCACTCCACTGCTACATGGTGCCAGTGCTGATCATCTAACAGGCTGCCGAGGGAGGCGAGACGCCGAGGTTCAGAGGATGAAGTCCTACCTAGAATAATGGAGAGTGAGGAAGACGATGAGAGTAATTAGCAGGGGGGAGATGCCAAGAGGAAACATTGATAGATATCTCTATTTAAAGATTGCTTTCCCATAGCTATCTGAACTGGTGTTAAGAGACATGAACACTAGCCCAGTAAGTTCTTTATTGTGATTCATATTTTAATTTTCTCAGCATACCACAGAGAGGAGCATGCCTAGGTCAGTCTATCTAATCTCATTAGGGACGACTGGATATCTGCATACTAGAATTCGAGAACTGAAACCAAATATGTGATAAGGCATAATTTGAAAAACTGCAGAGGAAACATTGTGAGACATCATTAATGATAGATGAGCCGCAGTACTGTAGGTCCAAATTAGTGGATCCATTTCTGCATCCCCCCCAAAGTACTAGAGGAGAAACTTTGTGTTTCTGCTGAGAAGAAGGAACTGTAGAAAGAGCTGAATACAGTCTGGCATTAAAAATGTATTAGATATTCTTTAGGGAGAGACAATTTCAACTTCAGAGAGAGAGAAACCGAGACAGACTTGATGGACAAATGTATCTTTGATGTTTCAGCCTATTTTGTGTGGGAAAAAAACATTCATCTAAAGAGAGGAAGTATCATACAGAGGAAGTCTATCCTGTCAAAACGACTACTGTGATAAGTTATTGTTTACAGTCTAGACAAGTGGAAAGAGATGGTTCAATCAATATTCGAGGAAGGATAGCACTTAAAAACTAATAAGATCACCTTATTGGCATTGATTGATGGGACAATTATTATGTTGTAGCAGGTGGAGAAGAGAGGGAGAGGACCTTATGATTGAGTGTTTCTTTGGGTGGGTGATCTGATTACTAGTTGAATGACTGGAAAGAGAAAGCAGGAATCAATATGAGGGATTAGAGGGCAAATAAAAAGACAATCACTCTTGATTTTAATAGATAGACACTTGTGTCTCTATCCTTTTTGTTTTTGCTTTTTTGTGTTGGTGTATTTCTTTTTTTTACATCAGTTTTGCCCTCTTGAAACAGTACTGAGGTCATCAGGAAAGAAAATCAATCATACTTAAAAAAAAAGTGTCAGCAATGACTGCACAGAAAGTAGTTTGATTCTTTGGACCAGTTTAAAAAATATGTTAATATGAAATATGAAAAAGCAACGTTGTGTAGAGACAGCTGTCAGTGAAGGCTGTTATATGAAATGTTACGGGTCACCAAAAATCAATAGGTTACTTCTTGCTGGAAGCATGAATGTGCAAAAATATGTCACGGGTCAACACATATGAAATATTTAAAGATTAGTGTGATATTGGCAGAAAAAGAAAGGTCACGGAGGCTCAACAATCAAAACATTGTTCATCTTTGGAGCAGAAAAATTCAATGCAGCGATTTGTTTTCAAGATAAGTCAGTCATGTTATTACAAAGAGCTCTGCAGAAGCCTGGGACTTTTGAATACAGTGAATACGTACATGTGAAGCTGTGCGAGACAAAGTAGTACTTAACAAGAGCGAGCATGCTCAGCAAAATCTTCAGATAACGGATAAAAACTGCAAATGGCTACATTTTTTATTAATGTCCAGGAGGGTCAAACTGGATGTTGTTTACTTCATTCTTGCAGCCTCTGCTGAACATTTGGAGAGTTTTTTTGAGATTTTTTTTTTTACTCCAAAGTAACCCTGTATCATATCTAGTCTGCAATTTCCACTGCAGCTGTTCAGTGTGACTATAAATGTGATTACACAGGAAGATAACAGCTCTTATCAGGAACTTCTGTCATTGTAATCAACTCCAAACATAATGTTTAAACTCTAAATTATTTCACAAAGTCACATACTGATGCCTATAGCCAAAACATTTTGTACAAGCAAATATTTAAATATTTACTGATTGTCTATAAAGATATGATATCATTCAATACGAAATCTTCTGGATCAGGCCTTGTAGTTGTTCACGCGGTAAAGCAGATTTAGTTTTCTGTGGTCCCAGCTATAGAAATACCTTGTTAGGTTGTGTTAAATTTGCTCCAACATTAACAGTATTTAAAATCAAACCAAATTTCCTGTTTTCCTATGCTTTTGATTCATTTTATTGTGTTTAAAGTGTTGGATTGTGCTACTTGGTTGCCTACATTCATCTGTGGATGTACATGCTTTATATGCATGTTTTTGTTCTGTTTTGTTTTTTCAATGTGTTATATAAAGTTGACCTTGCCCTGCCTTCTCTCTCTGCCTTCACAAAGAAGGAGAGATGAGGTAACTTTTCAAATATATGTAGATTTTTAGCTTGTCGTTATGAGATACTGTGAAAATGGTCTGAATACTCTGCTGTCAGTATTTGTGGAGGTTATTGAGAAGATTCTGCTTGTTCAAGATTTTTATGGATCCTTTAAAATGATGTGTGTGTTTCATAATGTTGTGGGTGCACTGAAGGAGGTTTTAGACATCAGAGTCAGACACTTCAAGGCTTCTTGAGGGTTGTTTCAGGTACTGAGTTTAAATATCTGGCATGGCATGTTGAATTGATTTAGATGTATGATTTCCAAATGGCCCAGAAGTTCCAGACCAGTGGTTCCCATCTTTTTTCAGCTTGTGGGCCCTTCAAATGAAACAATGTCTACTTACATACCCTCAACACCAGTTTCACTACACCTCTATACCCAAGAGTAATTTTTCTCTCCAAACTTTTCAGATTGTTTCCTTTGAATAATTATCAGATGGCATAAGAGAACTGTCCTGCATATCAAGAAACAGCAAAGATTATAAAAAAGTGTACGGCAGGAAAAATGTCCTTTATTTTCTATCCTTAGGCATTGTTGTAGATGCCCTAAAAATTTGCGTATTGACTAATAAACAGAAATCTAAAATCAGTAATACTCAGAACCCCTCTGCCTTCATGTTGGGCTGGAGTAAGACTAACCAACCCTTGGCATGTTAGTTTCTCAAAGTGACTTAATTGACAGGAAACGACTGTGCTGAATTATGATCCAACAAAGATACAAGTGCTGTTTTTATGGAGGTAGAGCAGAGAGGAAACACAATAGTTTAGGAATCTTAATTAAGTGGCATGTTTATTCCAGCTGTTAGGAGCTTCTGTAAACTACAGAACAAAGAATGAACTAAGGATGATCTAGATTTAGGTTTGGTGTGCGGACACAAAACTAAAACAAATGGAGAAAAACAAGAAAATCCTTTGAAAGGCCCTTATTCTGAGACTCTAGGGCCCTTCAAAAATGTTCATAGGCTAAAGTATAGATGTTGAACTAAGTCTGACCAAACTCAACTTAAATTCACCTAAGCAGTTTAGTTTAGCAATAACTAAAAACAATTTCTAAGGTTTCCATCTAGTGCTCCGGTTCCTCTGTTATCCTGCACTGCATTACTGTTTCTCAGAGTTGCCTCATAAAGCTTGAGGTCAGACCTGGATATGTAAGTGTTGTTACAGCAGAGCAGACTGTGCATGAGCTCAGGGTCAATGCACACGGCATATGATGTACATTACACAATCTGTAACCTAAAAAGTCAGTGTAGACTGTAGAGAGGAGGAGGTAAAATAGAGAGGAAGAAAATGCAGGAGAAGGTAGAGACAGATATAATGAGACGCAGACAGATGAAGGGCATCCAACTGAAGAAAAGGGCTCAAGAATTACAAAAGCATATCCAAAAGACCAAAATATACATCAGTGTCAAGAAAAAAATGGAAAGATGAAAGTTTATAGCTGGAAAAACTGCAAATGGTCTCTTCTGATGTGACAAATAAAGGAATTGAAGATCTCAGGAGACAAACCAAGACAAACAACAATAATTGAGAAAATGAGGAAAACATAACAGAGTTCAGGGTGGGACAGAAGCAGGCAAAGATGAAAGAAAAGAAAAGACTGCTTATTGTTTTCAGAGTTAGTCTGTCGCAGCAGAAGCGGAAGCTGCTCCCAATCTCTCTTCTCATTTCAATGGATGGCTTTAATTTCCTCTCGCTGAGCTGAAGTGTCTCTTTATGGTGAGACAGTCTTTAAAGGGGAGCTGTCTTCCTATAAAATGGCACAGATTTAGTTTAAGGAGAGACAGTTTCTCTCTTTTTCTTTAAAGTCCTACACTGACTTCAAGGTGATGTAGCATTTAATGTGACATAGTGTGTAGGAAACTTTCTTTACAGTGACACATTCTTCACTCTCTATTTAATGTATTGCCCTCTTTAGGGGACTTAGCGCTTCCATAATAGACAGAGGAAAGTACAGAGGAGAGTAGAATAAAGGGAAGCGAAGGGAAATGGGGCTGAGAGCCCGAGAAACAGGTGACAGAGAGGAGCTGTGGAAAGAAACACGAGGAAGAAAAAGGATAGAAAGTGTTTCAATAGATGAAAATGGGGTGAGAAAGAATGGAGGAGAATTAGAGATCAAGAAAAAAAGTGGTTGAGCGGAATAAAGAGGGGATGAATGGATGGATGGATGATTGAATGGATGGATGTAGAAAGTATGTCAGCAGCCAGATGGGATTCTTGATGAGAGGTGAGCCATATGGTGATGATTCAGCATGGAAGCATGACAACCCCTGGTTTAACACATGCACGCACAAACACACTCATGCACACATTTACACACAAACACACACACACACACACGCACACACACACGCACACACACACACACACACACACACACACACACACACACACACACACACACACACACACACACACACACACACACACACACACACACACACACACACACACACACACACACACAACTGTAACTGTACACCATGCATCAAGTCTTGCAGAGTCCAGCCCTAACACATGCTACAGTGAACAGGTACCATCCATCATGGCAGTAACTAGAAAAAGATGCAGCAGCAGAGCGTGAGCCAAGATTTAAACCAATCAGGTGGCAGCGTTCCTGTGGACCATCTCACCCAACCTAAATTGACCTAAAGTTATTTCAGAGAGGTTTATATTGTCCTCAACCTTTATACAAATGTTCTGTACCAACACAACCATAAAGTGATTTACAGAGGAAAAAAAGTGTATAAAAGCTTATAAAAAGTGTTCTGCACTTTTCGAGTTACCTTTTAACCTTTTTGCAGATCATGTAGCTGCTCAAATGTATCAGATTTCTCAGTAGCAGTCAGTATCTGCCAGTAGATATCAATCAGTGGTGAGTTGTACTGTACCTTGTCTGAGCAGCAGCAGAAGCTTTCCTCTCTCCAGCTCCAGACTGAGGCTGAGTCCTGCCTGTCCCTCTGCGTGCATCAGTGTCCCACAATTCCTCAGGGTTTTAAACTTCAGAGAGACGACCTCTCTGGACATCTTCGGTCCGGGACTCAATCTGTACACCAGACTGCTGCTGCTGCCGCCGTCCAAACTCACCACATCAGAGGCTGAAAAAGAAAACAGGGAGACATAGCAGTCAGGGAAGATGTTACATTTACTGTCAAACAGAAATTAAGCATTTAAAGCAATACTTTTACCAAGACAGCATTTTATTATGAACATGTTTTCACCTGACCAGGTAAACATGTACTCAAGTGTCACTGTTAATCATCTTTCACTGTGGAGGAAGGTAGTCTTCAGAGTAGCACAACAAATAACCCATGTTTCAGAGTTGTTAAGTTCATGTAGGCTAATTTTGTTTGTTTGTGTTTTCTTTTAGCAGCGTCTGTGTGCATCAGACAGTGAAGAGAAACCTCTCAGGGAGTTCTGAAACTGAATCTGTTAGGCACATTTGATAAAAAAAACGTAGCACCATTGCTCTCAAGTTTGGGTTGAGTTGAGGTGAGATGAGGGTTAGGGTTAGGGTTAGGGTTAGGGTTAGGGTTAGGGTTAGGGTTAGGGTTAACTCCCAAATGAACATCAAACCTCACACACTGAAACACACACGCACACCATTTCAGAATGTTAGTGTAGTGTTAGGTACAGTTTTTTCCACATAAATACCAATGAGGACAAAACAATAAACAGGAAAACAGAGCCCAACAGCAGCCATAGACAAATACTGTCCTGTAGACTAAATCTACCCGCCCACCCGAACAAAAATTTAGCCCCCTCTTTAAAACTGACAAGCAGATGCTTACATGAACGTGAAGCTGCACCTTTGCTGGCACTGTGCATTTAACCTACAGCCAATATAGGCTAATCTCTGTGGATTTTATTTCCATAGACTACAATCATTTAATCAGACCAACAGGCCTTTTACAATCTGCCCTGTCCACTGACACATCTATGTGCCATAATGGTCATAAATTGTATGTCAAATGCATCTACCAACATGTGTTCACTGCCATTTGGTCTGTTTTGTGGAGTGAAACTTTGTTGACATGAAAGTTACTAGTGTCAGCTCTATTTTTAAATGATTTATTTGTGACACACTCTATATGAAAGACCTTTAATCTTTACTCAGCAATTTAAAGTGACAGCATATATTTATATGTCTAAAGTTTAAAAAAAAAAAAAAAAAAAAGAAAGAAGCTGTGACAGCCAAAGGTGTGACATGTGCTTATTTTCATTTTAAAAGCAAAGGGTGGGTTGACACAAGTGAGAAACTATTATTTTTTTGCAGTGGGAGTCAGCTGTGATATTAAGAACGTACTGTGAAAAACATAAGGTGAATGAGATAAACATCTATTTTTAAAAGTGCAACAGTGCAATATGTTTATTTTCACTGTGCTGATGGCAAATTTGATACTGCAAATCTGTTGTGAAATATCCTAAATGGAAACAGAACCAATTAAACTGTTAACACAATATGTTTGCGAGCTACGGGGAAATGTGAAACATGGTTGTTGTCACTGTTGATAAAAGAGGTGAGAAAAAAAATACAGCAGGAGATACAGCTGGTGGTAAGCCTTTGTGTCACTTGGTGTGCGTGTTGTGTTATTAAAAAAATGAAAAACACAGGATAAAATTAAACCAATAAGAAAAGGTGTGATGGGTGATATGTTAATGATGTACAAAGATATATACAAAGTAAAGCGATAACACTACATGGTGTCCAGTACTTCAAATAATAAGGTAGCAGAGGATGTTAAAAAGACATTATAAAAAGTATTCAGGGGATACAGTACATCATACTTAGAGTGGTGGTGAAAACTATCTGGAAACCACAAGATAAAGTCCTGGACACAAATACACACACATGCACACATACAATCCAGCCTCACAGCATCAACACTATAGGATATCTTCAATTTAGTAGCTATTATAAAACAAAACAATGTTTTTGTATGAAATTCTGCTATATAGCTGTTCAATATTTATATATATAATATACAACCAGCCTATAATCTGAGATTAAGGCGCGTACCAACAAGCAAGATTTGTGACATCCCAACTAGTTTGGAGCCAGTCCTGGTCCAACATGCAACTCACACAAGTGTAATATGGAAACTTGAAGCCTCCAGTGCACATATAGTGAAAATGGACTTGTTAGTGAAGAAGGAAACATCTTGTGTCTACTAGTTGAACTTTTGATGTAAGTGACATTAGCATATTCATAGATTCTGGATTTTTAATAAGGGAAAAAGGAGTAAATGGCATTTTTAGGATTTTAATGAGATAATTTAACTTCTTTGTGATATTGGCAGAGTATTCTTTATATTCCTTAAATAAACCTGGAGGGGTTCTTTAAAGTTAAATGCAGATAGCATAATGTCAAAAAAATGTGTTTCTTTGCTGCACAGAAACATTACAAACTTGTATTATATCACTAATCCCATAACTCTCATGTAATAACTTGTAGTGTTTCCCTGAAAACATCCTTCTTACTGCATTAATTCAGCTGTTCCCTCCTGTACACTTCATTTTATTACTTGACTAATTCATCTGATGCTCATATTTGATTTTGTAAACTAGATTATTGGAGTAAATGTTCCTCTAAGAATGCTTCATCCACTTTTCTACAAATCTTACCATAAAGTGAATTTGTTTCCAATAACCAGAGCAGCTTAAGTGCACAGTCAAGCTGGTGAAGAAGACAGGACTTACTGTAGGGACATCCGTAGGTCTCCAGTCGGAGTCCGATCCGCCCGCTGGGATTCCAGTCCAGAGGAATGAGGCGGAGGAAACGAGCGATCGCTGGCTGCTGCAGCTTGTACTGAACCACGCTGTCTGCATTACTGTTACCTGGAAAAGACTGAAAACACACAAATTCTATCAGAACACGTTGAATCAAGATTTAACGTTAATGTTCTTTTTCACATGGGTCAGAAATCTGCTCGCTAAAAGTCAGTTTTTAGTTCCCCCCCATATACAAGTTGTTTTATTTATTAGCGACCATCAAATAACAAAGACTAAAGTTAATTGTCATGTTTAATCTTTATTCAAGTAAATGAAACAGAACATGTATAACGAAACATTCTTGCATAATGAAAATGGTGAAACCAATCCGTGATATTTCACTGAACGCTAAATTCTTTTGAGAAGCCCAGTTTCTTCCAAAGAGTGGATCTGACTCCCTAAACCGATGGCCCTCTTTAATCTTTCTCGTTCTCAGGAGTATTTATGGCAGTGAAAAATTTCATGCTCCACTGATTCCTCTATATTTGACAGTGCTCAAATAATCCTGAGGGATGTTTGTTTCATACATAACACTATTAGACTACTCAATTCTTGATGGGCGAACGGCGCATGCCTGTATTCTCCAATTCGTACAAGGAGGAGGGGGCTACGCTGTGTGTCAGACAACGAGAACATGATTGATAAAAATGATTGAAACATTTTATATATGATTATTTTTTAAATGTTTTTTTCACCACTTGCCCAGGCATGTTGCTAGATTTACTAGCTCGATGTGGCATTTAACTTGCCCCAGGCAATCGGGAAAGAGTTATTGTGGAACCATGTAAAGTGACTAACTACATTTTACATTTAAACACACACACAAAAAAGTGATTTTATTTATTTTTCTTCCTCCTGTTTTCACCTTCAAACCAGTGAATAATCAATCTTCTGTTACATATTTGTAGAACTGGATATCATAAAAAATACCTGGCAGCTATCTTGATAATTAAGTTAGCATTTCTATCATTTTTCTTACAAAAATACCAACATATTTCTTAGTTCCAGCTCAGGATTAGGGTCAATAATGAGGAGCTGCTGTCTTTCTCTGTTTTATATCGCCATAACTGAAAATCTCTGGGACAAAACAATTATGATACATTTGATGACATCTTACAGGGATCTAGGAAATTATCATAAGGATTTTCTCATTATGTTCTAACATTTAATTCAAATGATTAATTGAGAAAAAAATCATCTGCACTACGAATTTGACATGCATCATTTGCAGCATCTGCCACCACTATTTATCGGCCTGCTCACTTACAACCCAAAACCACTTTGCTGTGCTGGCATTTTTTAAAAATATGGATATTGAAGGTTCATATTTTCATGATCTCTCTGCCAGATATGGAATATGAACAGTGAACTGCCCCTATTTCTGACTCCGGGCCGACTGCCTGATGGATCTCTTCCATCTGGCCATCTCTCCTAATTACATCCCTCCCTTGAAGTTGACATGCAGGTTAACTGGCTCCCCCACTGCTGAATAAAAGCTTACACATAATTAACGTATTAATTTCTCTGTAATCACAAGGCAGTGGAGTACAATCTCTTCACATGATGAAGAGGGACATGTCTGAAGAAGAAAGGAGTGTAGGTAACATAAAAGTGTCTATGTTGTATCTTCTTAATCTAGATTCTCTCTATTTGGATTAAAGACTTTCAGCTAAAACTAACTAATTCAAGTCACTGCTGGACACATTTAACACACATGAAACAGCAATACTCAGACAGCATCATATTACTAAAGTGTATATAGTGTACTATGTATGTATACTGTATGTTGGCAAAGACAAGTCTATCAAACTCTTTATGAAACAGAGAAGGAGCAACAGGAAAAATGTGTACACACAGTGCCAATTAACATATGCTAAATTTCAGGTGTTCCCACTGTTAATTACTATCATTAATACATGAGAAGAGGTTTGATGTTGCCTACATGCAATGGTAAACATATGTTAACAACAGCAGGTGAGAAGTCCCTGTGTTTATATCAGTGTGCATCTCATCCTCCACTCATGAGCGCCTTTATTTAAAAGTCTGTCAAATTCCCTGTCAGTTTCTTTATGCCAGTTATAGACAGACTGTATATTATTCCTCTTTTTAGTAGTTCCTCTTAAAGTTTAAAACAGAGAGAGATAGGAAGAAAAATACAAGAAGAAAAACTTCCCTCTGTTTCTTCAAGCCCAAAGCAGAAGCTCAGTATATATATGTCGTAGTTGATCCAACAGCTCTACCATCAATTTTCTAGTCTGACAGACTCTAAGCCTGACTGACTAGTACACCGAAATTCAGAAACACTTTGAAATGTGACTACAGTTTATGTAGAGTGTCAGATCAACATGTTTAAAGCTGGGGGAAGCTGCGAGAAGCTCTTCTTGGCACTCTCAGAGAAGATCCTCAGTGCTGAGATTAGCTGGATTCCCTCCATATGAGGAAATTGCTTTGCATGCACTTCTAATGAAACTCTCCTCTCTGCAGTACTGTAACAAATGTTGCTGTAGGCCTACTCTGCATGAGTGACCACACTCAAAGTGGAAAATATGGCATGTTTTTTTTGTTTTTTACGTCTGCAGCACTATTTGATTTGGTATTGGATTCATATGGAGCATGCAGTTAACAGACTAACATATACCAATATAATTTATATTTTGAACTGGCTCACTGTGATGACAGGATCAAAACTACTTTGTACTCCAGTGGCTGTATACCACCACCACTGTGGGACAGCTCTTATGAGATGGGAGAACACTGAAGGAAGGTGTTCACTGCCTGTGTTTTCCTCTGACTGATCTCTTCATTTATCAGTCCTACAGACACTTGCACAGTTTTTGGCATTAGTTGCATTTCTTACCAGACTTAACTACATCTACACCTGCCACTGTGAACAGTGTCCAATTTGTGACCAGTAAGGAGGCGCACGAAATCACCAGATGCAGCATCTGGTGAGAATGAAAACCTGTCAGCACATATTTGACCCATCCTGTGATACATCATTTGGTACTAAGATTGCTAAAGCTGGAAACCAGAAATGTCTGTATCTTGGGTGTCAGAGTTAATTGAAATGATGTTTCAACTACAGCAAAAATTGTAGACAGCTTTTCCAGCTACAGTGAGGTCACTGCAGTAGCATGACAGGATGTACATTTTATCATTATAAAAGTAATATCACACTATGTTTAACACACTTGTTGTGTGCCAACTCTGGTTTGAATTGTCAAACCAACATCAGGATTCAATATCAGTCCAGTCAAAATAAATATGGCTATCTTAATATTAACACCATACAGATGACAAGCAATTATGATATTTTCACAAAAAGTTTTGCTATTTGGTGCATATAACACACAATATGAGCAGAATTAAAGCCCCTAAAGCTAGGTTGATACTCCGTCTGAACTGCTTGCCAAGACACACATTTTTGACATTGAGTTTAGGGGGCTATGTCCGACCATTTCTGCAAATTTCTGAAACTGACAACTTGATATTGCCATGCACTTCACACAGGCCCGCCGACGACAAAAATCACTATGTGAAGTCTTCACATAGTGATTAGCTAGCTGTGTGGAGTTGGGAAAAGAGCCAAGGTGAACAACAAAGATCAACACCAAGAATGCCGAACTACTACTGATCAGGCACAAGTCGATCCTTAATTATTATTCATTAAGAGTTTAACGCTAAAAACTTAACTGACCCGCACCATCAGAACTGTGTGGGTAGGTTGATCAGCCTTGATTGAAAGTTATCTGGCAACATAAGCAAACAACCTCCTTTTCTTTCATCAGATATGTCTAAATCCTGATTTGTGTGAGGAGGCACATTTAACATCATCTTTTATCCAGCTGAGTCCTGTCCACTTCAAACCAGTAACAAAAGCATGAACGCAGAAAGCTCTCATGTGAAATTACAAAAGTTCCTCTAATGTTGACAGAAAATTGTGAATCCCCATAACTCACAGTCAGTAGCTTTTTGTGAAAAAAGGTCTTCGTGGCATGATGCATATGTTTGTCTCTGATGTTTGTCTCTTAAAAAAGAGCTTCCAGCATCATACAAACATGGCATCCATTAGTTGTCCTGTTTTTCTTATTATTTTCCACTCCATTCTAACAATAAAAGGGATACACCATCAAAGGTAATCTTGACATTTTTAAAAAATATAAAGAAAATGGAACATTGTGAAGTAAAAGCACTGCACAACACTGCTGAATTTTCATCGGGCAGACACACACGGTCTTTTCCTTCATTGATTTTACTTTCCAGCCGTGCTGCAGACTGCACCGCATGGTCTCAGCCAGGAAAGTGATGACGCTCGGCTGCCTCTCTGTCCTGTTCTGCGCCCATCAACAGCAGCTTAAGTGTTCTGGCAACAGGTCCGCACAGTCAGCAGCGCTCTTTCATTGGTTCATCCATTATTAATGAAAAGTCAAAGGCTCCTGATGACTGAGATTATCTCTGCAGGTTGGACGGATCCCTGCAGGCCAGATCGGCTAAACACCATGTCCACTGTAAATATGACTGTAGTGGTGCTCGGAAATGAGTTAGTAATTACCCTGATGGATGTTCATTACCTTATACCTACTGTTTGTGCACTTGTGTGGCAGTAAATAAGGTGATACTGTTCTAACACATAGTAGTAGAGCCTTTTTAAAAAACTTTTTCCAGGCAAGTCATGGTTATATTTACATTGGCTTCATGTCTACACTGCTTTAATTGCACTGTTGTGGTACTGTATATTGTACTTTGACAACTCCAATATACATGTATATGTTCAAATGTTCAAATGTTCAGACATTAATCCTTATATACGCTCATCAGTGAACCATCTTCCTGCTGCTGCTGTTTTGTTGTTTTTTTGTGATTAAAATAAAGTTTTTATACAGTTTAACCCAGTATGGACTCACCCCTATACTGTCCTCCTGCCTGTACTGTTTCCAGTTGTGTCCCGGGTCGCTGAACATCAGCAGGTAGGACGTCAGCCAATCGGAGCTGCCGTAACGACCCTGCGTAGCGACAGCGGTAATCTTGGTCCGCTCACCCAGGTCGACCTCCAACCACTGATACCTGTCTGAGGTGTGAGGAGACCAACCTCCAGCTCCTGTAGAGAGAAGATGATTTATTACATTTCAGTCTACAACGTATGAGATGATGTGATTTTGAGTCGTGTGGTTGTGTGTGCGTGTGTGTGTGTGTGTCTGTGTGTGTGCGTGTGTGTGTGTGTGTGTGTGTGTGTGTGTGTGTGTGTGTGTGTGTGTGTGTGTGTGTGTGTGTTTGTGTGTGTGTGTTTGTGTGTGTGTGAGGATTGAATAGCTTGACCTTTAATTCTTTACCAACAACACATTCTGTTGTTACAAAGCCAGAATGAAACCCATTTTAGTCACACTTTATTTTATGGTGCACTTAAATTTTTTTTTTTTCCCAACTTTATTAATCAAAATCTGGCATTACATTGAAAGGATTCCATGAAAAAATACTATTTCCAGACTGAGCATTTACAGCACATTATGTATAGAACGTCACATATATCACAAAATAAAATAAAATAAAATAAGTAACTAAAATAAAAGTCAGAGGTCTAATCAGAAATCAATACATTGGTGCACTAAGATGTAATAAGCTGAACTTTGTATCAAATTAGACAAAAACTAGAAATGATATGTTGTTTATTAGACAGTTAACAAACACAGTTGTAATCTAGATGCCATATACCTAAATTAAGCTGTAATTGAAAATCGCATATAATTCCTTATTAGACTGTAAATATACAATACTTAGACACTATTATTATATTGTATATTTAAGTGGAGACAGCCCCCGTATTGTGAGAGTACGCATATTTCACCAAGAGAGCTGAAGCAGAGAGGCGGTTGGCAACACCAGACTGAATGGAAGATGGTAGAGGAAAGTGACGGATCAGGAAGTGACTGAGGAGAGATGGAAGTAGGTGGTGGAAGTTAGGAAGAATAAGATATAGTTATAGCTGCGTCTCCTTTTTGGACTGCTTCAAGTTGGGTTATTGTGCCATTTTGAGCTGCTCTAGTTAAGTATCTGTCTCGTTTTTGTGTGAGTTTATTTATAAAGTTTATAAAAAAATTAATTTGTTATGTATATTTGAAAATTTCAAAAGGAAAAGAATAAATCGGATGATAGTGATTGCTATGGGTGAGCCACTATAGTTAAAAAAAAAAAAAGGTAATAGTTAAACGTGTGCAAGAAGGGCTTCTTTCGAAAACTGGAATCCAATAAAGCTACATACATCTATAAATAAGGAAATCAGCAAGGTAAGAAGTGTTAAAATATTGAGAATTGGATCACTGCTGATTAAATGTAAGGCTCAATGACAACATGAGGGAGCAGTAAGAATGAATAAAATAAATGGCAGGAAGTACAATGTTCTCTGACTAGTGAAAGAAAATTGGTCAGGGGAGTTGTCACAGGGATTCCAGTGAATGTATTAACAGATGATGGGAAAGGAAGTGTAACAAATGTAAGTGAGGTCAAAAGCCTGTAGGCAAACAGAAGTGTGATTAAATGTGATAGTCTCGGGGTTCTGATCAGCTTTGCTGAAGAAAGACTCCCTAAAACGATCTTTAGTGGAAATACGTTATGATGTGAGGCTTTATGTTCCCCATACCACTCAGATGTTTCAAGTGTCTGAGATTTAGACACATAGCAGCAGTGTGCAAGAGAAAGAAAAGCTGTAGTACCGCAGATGTGTTGAAGACCATGAGTATGGCGAGTGTGCAGAGGGGGCAAAGCTGAAATGTTGCAAATCAAGGTTTTCTGGGGTATCAGCTATGCAGATGTGGTAAAGATGGTTTCAGGAGGCAAGAATAACAGTAGGAGCAAAGACATAGTCAACTGTTCGGCACAGACAAGAAGCCAAAATGATCAGATCAAATAATTGTCATATCAGCTGAGAAGTATCTTGACATGAAAGGGCTGCACTGGGAAACAGTTAAAGACATTCTTAATGAAGATACCCAATCCTCCCAGACACGGGCTGGATTCTCTTAACAGCGTTAATTCTGCTTCAGTGGAATGCAAGAAGCTTAATTGCAAATGGCCAAGAGTTTAAAGAGTATAATTTGGGAGAGAAACCATAATGTAATTTGTATACAGCAGACATATTTAAAACCACAGTTGGGTTTAGTTATAAAGGGATATGCTGCAGTTAGAAGAGAAAGGGAGTCTGGTAAAGGAGGAGGAGTTGCAACATTCATTCAATGCAATGAATTACATATAAGCACAGATCATGAATCAATTGTGATTAAATTATGGACTGACAAAGGTAATTTAGACATAATTAACTGTTATAATCCAGGTGGGAAACTAAGTCAAGATATATTGGACGTTGGGAGGGAGCAGTGCAAGATAGTGTAACATTGTGTGGGGATTTCAATTTGCCTAATTCATTATCAGGGAGCAATAACACAGAAACAAATTGTTTAGTTGTTGAAGAATTTATAAATGACCACTGTTTAGTGTGTATTAAGAATGAGGAAGGAACATAATATAATAATGTGCAAAACAGAAGCAGCACCCGACCTGACATTTGTATCTAATGCATAAGCAGGTGTAAGCACGTGGAGTGTACTAAATCATACTACAGTAGTTGGCATAAAGATTTATTATGTCAAGGGAAAGAAAATTCCCAGATGGAAATTGGGAAATGCTAGTTGGGCTGCTTTCCAAGAGGTCAGCACAAACAGGTGTATGAAACTTAGAGAGGAGAACTGGATGGATGTAAACTTATTCAACGGTGAACTAGTTAATGAAATAATTCAGTCTGCTGTGGAAAGATAAAACCCCAAGGGTCCAGGGAGCTGGACGTACTAAAAATGTACCCTGGTGGAATAGCAACTGTAACAAAGCAATAAAAGCCAGTTATAAAGTATTTAGTCAATAAGGAGAATAATGAGGACATCAAAACGCACATTTTGGAGGGAATATTGTAGAAGAACCGGAGGTGAAGCAGATGGGGCATGATCAGAAGAATGCGGGGGATCAGAAGAAATTATGAGTGATGAACAATGGAGACTTTCAATATATTTGTGCTTGAGACCACTCCCGGAAAAGATGGTGTATGTTATAAAATGTTGGCACACATGATATATAATATACTGGGCATAGTATTAAGACTGTTTTTGTGATACTGGCCCCCTTCAGTGCGAAAACAAGAAATAATAGCACCCATTCTAGAACCAGGGAAAGACCCATCAGATCCTTCTAGCTACAGACCTATTGCCTCAGCTTCCCATTTATATAAACTCATGAAACGAATGGTAACAGAAAGATTAACTTATTTCCTAGAAAGTAAAACTCCTTTGTGTGGATTCCTCAGGGTTCTGACTACAATGGATTTCTGTATTGTGATTAAAATCAGACATCAGAAAAGCACAGACCAACACGGACATCATTTCTTTGATGTGTAAAAGGAAAATGACATGCTCCGGAAAGAAAGGCTGCTTAATACGTTGAAGTCATTGGGAACTGGTGGTAGAGCTTATAATTGCGTTATGGATTTTTTGTTTGACAGGAAAAAGCAAGTAAGAGTAGGTGCAGAATACTCCAGTGTGTATGGTAGTCTGTTGTTATTAATCATAATGATCAATGACATCTTCTCTCAAAGTGTAGAAAAGTCTTTGTACGCAGATAATAGGGCTCTGCAATGTATCTTATGTCAATGAGAAAATGCAAGCTTCAGTAGCTGAAGTGGAAAAATGGAAAAGTAAATGGGGATTCAAACTGTCAGGGGCAAAAACACAAGTCATTTGTTACTGGAGATGGCATAAAATCTCATCCTACACCTCCTTAAAAGTGAATGAACAACATATTGAGCAAGTAAAAGCTGCTATTACATTTCTAGAGGTTTGGTTTGATGAAAAGCTTACATTGAAAGTTAATTTGGATCAAATTAATAACAAATATCATATACTTTGTTGTTTGTCAGGACACATTGACAACACTTTGAAATGAATAAGGATGATGAAGTCAAACTAACCAGGGCAGACAAACTACACCTTTCCACCAGCTGATGGGCAGCTCTCACAAACAAAAGCTTTTCTTAAAAATGAACTGGATAGTTACTAGTTAATGGGTGTTAGTCTATTGAAAGCAAAATTAACTGAAACTGACTAAGACCAAAGCTAAGATACTGAATGTGTTTGCTGCCTGTTTGGTTTTATATCATTTACTGTCAGGATTATCCTGAGAGTGACATATTAAATTGTCCAAGTCAATATAACCAACATTTTTTAGAACGTAAAGCAGATATGTGATTTCACTTGAGTTCACAGTCTTTTGTAATATGTTCCAAAATACCCGTGAAGAAAGTTTAATAAGGGTCTAATAGTGAGAAATAAAGATTCAACATCCTGGCAGCTTTCATAGCCTAATGTTACTGGGTTAAATAGTGACATGGCATTAAATGGTCTGATGTGACATTTAGGCTATGAGGGACCAGATGTGAAGTAGCGACTAGAAGTGATCTGATGTGGTTTGACTTTAGTTTAAAGTACAACAAATGACCCTGTAAGAAAGTGAAACTATGTCAAATAAAGTCAATTAATGTATTGTCCTCTGAGCTGTCTGTTTTGTCTAACTGTTATAAAGACTATACCCGATATAATATGGCATTTACATTCGTCTACATTACAGCCTGTGTTGTCTAAATAAGCCATCATAGGCCCATGTTGGTAGCAATAAATGTGGTGTGTAATTATAGCACAATTATGCACGATATGAAGGGTAGAATAGTGTCTATTTGTAAGATATTTTGGATTTTATATGACATTGTATTTGATTTCTAATTGGACTGTGATCTAAAAAAAATGGTGAATCAAGATCTTCTGTTTGGTTTCTAATTAGAATATGATTTTGTATAATAGTTTCTAAATATATATATTTTGGGTATAACACAGCATTAAATTGAGTTTCTAATTACAACATAATTTTAATTTATGGTTGTCTAATCAGAGTATGTGTTTGTTTACTGTCTAATAAAGAACATATTATTTCTAGTTTTTCTTTCATTTGATACACAATATAGCTTGTTACGTCTTATTAGTGTACCGTAAAATAAAGTGAAGCCCACATTGTGAAACAACAGCTCAAAACCAATTTCACTGCAATAATAGAACACAGTCTTATATATTTAGCTTGTTGTGCTGGAACAGATGATTGGTTCATTCCAAGACACCGCAGGAGTTTTTTAATGTAGAAAATTGAATTTTAAGAATGAAAGGCACTCAGATTGCTGCTGTGTAGTACACAGAACATTTTCAGATAGCAGTACATATTGAAGTCCATTTGTCTTCATAAAGCAAAAGGAGGCATTCAAAAGACTGCAAACCTCTGCCAATTCTGAACAAATGTCCAATTTACGAACCTGCAGCCTCTGCAGCTTTTTATGCTTATTTATCATTTGTCTTTGATTTTTCTGTGTTGTTTTTTCTTTGCAACACAATGCTATTCAACAGAATTTCTGGATGACAGACTTTCTTACTTTATAAGCACACATATGCACCATATTACATGATTCCTAAACTATAATCTTAACTGCAGGATTTAATTAAATTTGCATTAATACATTCTCACAGAATAATAAGAGCATCACTCTTCACACCTTCATACATGTTACACAGTTTATATTTAATAGGACTGTATATATTACATAAAGCATGCAAATGACTTAGATTGGAAAAAGACTATGGGCCCTATTTTCAAGGCAGAATAATGACAGAATAATTTTTAATTCGTTTTTTCCTATCTATGTGGTGTCCAGCACAGAGTGGACAGGGCACAGGTGAGGGGTCCAAGAAGGCAGAAGGTTCATTTAGACGAAGCAGCACAAAGTGAGTCTTTAGTATATTGGTGGAAGTCTTAGAAGTTGGGTCTCTTTTCTGGGGCAGCTTCACTCGTCTGGATATTTGGGGATTTTGTAAACAAGAGCAAACTAAATACTTGGTGCAAATGCAGACTAACAATTGAATAATGTCAAAAATTGCATTGTGAGTAGATATGTATGAACAAGCATTAAACATAACATTTGATGTGGTTAAAGCGGGAATGTCAATAAAGCTGGATTTATCTGTATTTTACTGGCTGTGTTGCTCTATGAGCCATGCTCACATCTCTGTATCATGGTATCATGAGCTTTTTTACCATCAAAATCATATAAGCATTTCCTAATTTTCACTAAAAGCAAAATACAGCTGAGGCTGATGGGAATGTCAGTTTTTTTTAGTTTTTTTTAGTTTTTTAGTTTAAGTTAAGGCATCACAAGTTGTGACGGGAGCATGAATGTTTGTGCCCAAATTACATGGTAATCCATCTGATAATTGTTGAGACATTTCACTCAAAACCACAAATGTGTACCTCATAGTGGTGATAAACTCAAATAATCAACAAAGTCAGTAGGACCCATGGTCTGGGAACCATGAAAGTCTGTACCACATTTTGTTTAAATCTATAGAGTAGTTCTTGAGATATTTAATTGGATATGTGAAAACTTTGACTTGCTGGTTAGACTATGAAAGGTATGATGATCATCAAAGTTGTAAACAATTCAGCCAGCAGTGGCCATGAATATCTGCATAATATTTCATGGAATTCAAATAGTAGTTAAGATATTTCAATTAAGACCAAAGTAGTGATTTATAGATCAACCAATTGACTTACATTGCCATCCAGCATGAGTGAAAACCCACCTTTGTACATCGATCTTGTTAAATATTATATTACAAGCTATTTTGCAATGAAGCAAGGCAGTTAGTTTTTTGGTGTACTTGGCCTTGGCCAGCCTTTTCTCAACATTGCTATGCTTCTCAGGGTGCCGTTGAACAGCCATAAGAGGAACAATGAACAGATGTTTGCCTCTTCTTTTGAAAATTGCAACAATAGCAGCTCAACAGGAGGTACTATTTTTTTTGTGATTTGATGTTTATGATTTCAACTACTGAAACATCTTCTGCTTTCAAATATTCTGACATCCTAATCGCAAGATGCTAAACTTGCATCTTCTTTGACCTCAGTTCTTATTGATGTTTCAGTAGATAATAAACAATAATACGTGACACATTATTGTGTAGCCAGTTATTACATTTCCCAAACTAAATGTCATCAATAAGAGGTTGCAGTGCCATGTATTGATTAGTTGCATTATAATGTCAAACTGGATCATTTCCCAAGTATAGCACTGCTTAGAGGCTTTGACATTATCTATTGATTAATTTGCTGGTGAGTCTGTATCACATGCAATCTTTTGATATATAAGGTATCATTAATAAGAGGTTGCGGTGCCAGGCATTGATTGGTTTTACAGTACTCCTGTAGGTTAATTTCCCGCATTACATATCACCAACAAAGAGCAGTATTGTAACATATTGATCAGTTGTATTTTGGGTCAGTAGGTTGACAAAATAAAAAAGAGGGTTTGGTGAAATATGTGCATTTTTTCAGTAGGTTGGTAGCCTTTCCTATGTATGGATTTGACCGGTTGCACATTTTGCCAGTAGCATTGTGCTTAACTAAAGGATTTGATGTTGGTTATTAGTTAAGTCGTTTACAAGTTCACTGCCATTAGATTTGTCTGCGTTTTCAGATGTAGAGACAACTGGTACAAGAGAGAAAGGAGACAGAATGTGTGTGTAGCAAAGTGCTTTGTCAGGACAAAGCAATGCCTCCGAGCTCAAACACCAGATGGACGGATTCTGAAGAAGGCTGCTGACCAATATCCCGCTGAGTGTGCCCGTTCACCACATTCACACATACAGATAGAGGGAGAGAGAGAAAGAGAGAGAGAGAGAGACAGAGAGAGAGAGAGAGAGAGAGAGAGAGAGAGAGAGAGAGAGAGAGAGAGAGAGAGAGAGAGAGAGAGAGAGAGAGAGAGAGAGAGAGAGAGCATAATCATTCACAACCATCCATACAGAAAAGGAGAGAGTAGGAGACGCTGTCCACAGCCAAGCTATTGGAAAGCCTTAAAAAAACAAATAGACAAACATTGTAAATATCACTTGTCCTCATGTTACCAAGCTGTTGTCTGCTCTTTGTTTCAGCAGCAAGAAGCCAACATTTTATTACAAAGCCACGAATGGTTTTTATCCCAGACCTCCTGGGTATGGTGCTGGGCTGTTCGATTTTGGTATAGGGGACAAAGTCACAGTCCATTTGATGCCCTCAGCCACGGAAAGCCTTTTTGCAACACAAATCCATCACAAAACAATGAAAACTATGAAATAACTGCATTGAGACATTTTTTCATTCATGTGTTCCAACAGTGAGCTGAACAGCTAATGTCATAAGGACCAAACAAGCAGTAAGCAACCAGGGAGTATACAAATCTTTTGTAGGAACCTTTTACCACAGAACATTGGTATGCACATTACTGTCAGCACCTGCCTTGATATCATACCCATATATTATAGTTGATATTAGACCTCAAGTTACCTGAACTTCCTCTCAGGGCAGCAAATTGCTGCCAAATGAAGTTGGCAAACAACCATTTTCCTACAGTGAATTATGGCATCAGACTTGGAGGTGATGACTCTCATCCCAACCACTTAGCACTTCCTTACTGCAAACTGCATGATGGTGGTCATAGTCCAGGTGATGACTCTCATCCCAACCAACATAACTACATAATCAGCAAACAGCATGGTCCATCTCAAGGTAAACAAACCAGACACTCCTGAAGTGCACCCAGAGCCCACAACACCCACAACAATGCATTGTTTAGGTTGGCACCCAATATTCCTGCAGACATAGTTGCCCTTCAAACTCCTGTAGACTGGATGGCCAAACTCACAAAAAACCCTCCAGAATTTTGGCAAATTCAGTTTTCCACAACCAAGCAAGATCTCCATAACTCCTCCTGAATTTGAGGTGTGACAATCATTGTATTTCTCAAGTTGGCTGAGTAGTGTAATCCTGCAATAACTGGACTTTCACAGATTTACTTAAAGAGGGACATCATAGTGACCCAGTGTTCTAAAGGCATTTTCCCACCAACAGTATTTAGGGCTTTTCAATCGAACCGCAGTTTGTTTGACCCCTTTTTTCGGTTTGTTCAACAATCACATTCAGGTCTGCGCCAAATTAATCGGTCTGAGACAACCAAAAAGGAGGTGGTCTTGATCTGCACCATCTGCTGAACTTTGGTTCTCTGTTCTGGTGGTGAGAAAGTAACCTGATCTTCAAGAGTATGTGTGGCTAAAGAGCAGGTACTCATTCATAGGAAGAGTGCACCTCTTCTTCATAAAGTGACATGCAATGCGTATTCGGCAACAACAGTGCATCAGCCACAACTTGTTTTCGAAATGTATCTTTTGCCAAAAATGACTAATGCAAACGATGTAGTATATTAGGACCAGAGCCAAGATCACCCTGCGAAGTTGTTGTTCCATTTTGCAAATCGAAAGTGGCACTTTAATTTATGAAGTTGAACACCAAAGTGACCTATGAGGAGTAGCCAACTCAACTATTACGTATTTTGGTTCATTTAGAAATATGCATAAGTGAAACCAAACCTTACCAAAGTCTGTATCCTACACTGTAATTTATTGCCTGCTGCGGAACAAAACAATTGAACTATAGGTCTGAAAATGCCCTAAAACACTGGGTCAATCCCTGGTTTGCTTCAAGTCATCTCCATCTTGCTTCCAATGTAATCTGTTGCACTTTTCTATTAAATGACTAATTAAAAAATGGAAACAAAGTAAATATATAAAACATTTAAGGAGAAAATATTTGGCCTGCAAGACCTATATATGACCTGATATTTGGTTTAGTGTAACTAGTGTTTCAATCTGAGCTCTTTATTTATACATTGAGGTAATACTAGTTCATTGGTCAGTTGGAAAAAAAAGAAAAGACAACTGGTGTCTGGTGACAGGCAGAGGAGAAAATCTCAACAGTGAAAATGAATCAGTGTCGGTCTGGTGGCTGGTATAGCATGATCTTTAAAGAGGTAAAGGCCAAAGCTAATAAGCGCTTGACTAACAGACGGGTCCAGTGACAGCAGAGTAAAAAAGTGCAGACACACCTGACCTTTACTCATGAATATTTGACTGGAAGGGTAAAAACAAAGACATCAGAGGGAAACGACTCTGAGAACAAGAGGCGTTACAAAGATTTACTGTGTCCACCCTGTCAGATATAATTGAAACAGAGGTGAACTGATGGCTGATGGTCTGAACACTTTCTGTCACAACTGTCACTTCAAATCAAAGAGATTGCTCCGGTTTCTCTCCCTCAGTCAGTGTCTGTCAAGGAACCGGCTCTAACCACCCACAGAAAAACCTAGATACAGTTAATAGCAGTCAGGAGTGTGAAATCACTGCTCTGCTAGCCAATTACAAGACACAACTTTCCTTCTGCCTATACCAATCATGGAACACTGAAACAGTTGCTGGTGGCAACATGAAACTCATTATCTAGCATTTCTCGGCATAAAATAAAAGCATTTCAGCTGTTTTTCATTTGTCAATTTTGTCCTTCATGGCTTGGTCAGCAAATCTTGACCACTTTAATACTTAAGTGAAAGTAAAGTAAGTTAATGCTCTATTTTAGTCTAACTTTTTAGTTTCATTCTTTCTATTATTCTTTACTTTGTTTTATTTGTATTACAATTGGGTTCTTTTTTATAATTGTGTGTTTTAATGTTTCCAATTTTTACTGTTCAATTACGTATTTTTTTTCTTTTTTATTATAATTGGGTTTTATTTATTTATTTTTTGTTGTGTGTTTATTGTAATTGTATGTTTTAATGCTTCCAATTCTTACTGTTAAATGGTCTGATATTTAGTTTTTATATAAAGCACATTGAGTTGTATGAAATGTATGTGTGCCCACCTATACTTATGTTTGAGTGACAGATGCCATCTAGCCATAATTATGACCTGGAGCAATGGCACAGTCCAGATGACATCTATAAATATAGACAATTTTCTTCATTCAAAGGAGGAAGGATGGATGGAGGCTTTAATCCAACACTTCCAATTGTGTGTCGGCACAGTTTTAAAAAAAAAAAACCCTAAGTACTATTGTTTTCCTAACCTTAACCCTATGGTTATTTTTGTGGGTATGATTTTGTGCCTACACCTACCTCGACCTTACAGCATCACATCATAAAACATAAACATTTTTTAACAGTGACAGTTTTGGAAAGCACAGACAAGTGCCGATTACTGCCAATACGGGCGCCAGAATAGTTGAACAATGTCTTTGTTTTCCCTACAATCACTTTATGACCTATAATCACCAATTATGAAGAGTTTTCCTTTTTTTGAGCTGTTTCCTTTTAAAAGTCATTTCCTCACATATCTGATGTTAGAAGGGCGATATTTTGTAGGACATAGTATATATTTTCAGTTTTATCTTACAAACATTAAAGGCAATTTCAGATCTTTACAATTAAAAATATATATGATGGGTTTAGCCTCTGACATCCTTGATACTTCATTAATCCAACTCGACTGTAAGGACAGTGACACCTGAAACCAGCTCAATTTGTCTCTCTGTGTTATTAGAGCAGTGCAGATAGTGTATGTGACAGGTGAGGAGGAAAGTCAGTCAGGCTGCACGGCTCTCTTTCTGCTTTACTGTTGAAGGGAGACCAAGCCTGACATGAGGCTGCTGTGGACGACAGCTTTACTATAAGGAGCAGATGGTTGGATAAGTAAAGAAAGGACTGCTGAATCATTAATAATGCACTGATATTCCACCTGACAGGGGCCAACTGGAACATACAAAGAGAAACCAAAGTAAAATGAAGAGTCAAGCGGAAAGGAAAATGCCAGACATGCAGAGGAAGAGGCGAGCCGCACAGTAAGAGACAAGTAGACAAGTGAGCAGGTAGTGCTACAGACAGACAGGTAGCTGAAAGGAATAGGAAAGGAAGACGGGTATCGGACTGTTATGAAGGCCTGGAGTGAAGGCTCATAATTTGCATGAGAATGGCAGGACAGGGTGGTAATTTCAGCAGGCTGATAACATGCCAGACGGACAGAGAGCCTAATAGGCTCATTGCAGCAGGAAGAGCAGGCTGGAAAACATTGGATATCTCCTGCAGGCAAAGCACATTTCAACACGTTTCCACTCAAGTGTCAAGTGTGTTTTCTGTGGAGCAGTTTAACACTTGAACTTTGTAGAAATAATAAAGACCTGAACACACATAAATCAATACTTGATTGGTTGGCAATCCATACACAAAATCAGAACAGGTTCAAATTAAAGTTTAATTTCACTTTTACATCTAAGTAATTCAGTAAGTGATTACTGTTGCAGAATAAGTCTATTATAGCACAATTTGCAGAGGCATCAAAGGTAATTGTCACTGTTGCCAGAGAAAAGAAAACATCTAGACATGAAGACTGCTATTAACATGTGGCAAGAAGACAGAACCGACTAAATTAGTCCTCACAGATGAAAATGTGACTGTAGATGCCTTAACACTAATGATTACAGTAGAAAACAGTCAGTTAAAGTTAAAGTTAAAACATGGGAATGTCAAGCAGGGAAGAGCGGAGGTGGAGAGAGGAAATAAGAGCAAGGCGGACAGATGGAAAACGGAAAGAAAAGAGAGGAATACTGAGATGATAGAAAGAGGTTGAAGGAGAAGCAAAAAATGGAAAATGAAAATGAAGAATAAGACCGCCCTGCAGATCCCAGCAGAACGGCAGGGAGCCCAAAATAGTGAGTCATTCATCCTGCAGGTTCTTGGTGAAAGAGACATTCATCTCCAATCAGCTGCCTGTTAGTGCTTTTCAGCCCAGACTTCAAAGCCCAGATGTAAAACTGATGTTCAAAAATGTTTTGTGTGCGACCTCTTAAAAATAAACTGCTATGTACAAAAAAGAATATGTGTATCTCCATGCATGGTTTACACCAGAAATATACAAATTTATCACTGCTGAGCTGAGCTGTGTTATAAAACAACGTGTATGGAATTAAATTAGTCTCACAATCTGTGCACATAAACATGATAGACTTTGTAGCAAAAGCCTAAAGAATGTCTAAACCCACTTTCAGATTTGTGAAACCTTTATTTGCGTATGAAATCAGATAAGAGGGCGATTTCACTAATATTTCCCCATCTAGACCACATTAAACCAGGTTTAGATCAAAAACCACTATACTTAGACCTGTCAAACCTGGACTAGATTACCAAGTAGACTCCAGAGACTTATTAAAACACATTTTCAGGTTTGTGAAACCTTTATTCTATTTGTGAAGAATGAAAAAAATAGGGAAACTACACTGCTTTTCCCCATCCAGACCACATTGGACAGATTAGAAAACTGACTCTATAAGGATAAAAGACTCTGTAAAGAGTTTGTATTTAAAGAGTTAAAAATAACTTGTCTGCCTTTGTGTTGAAGAAGAGAAAGAAAAGATCTAAAGGGCCACAACCAAAGAAATGAAGAGATGTGGATTGTGTTGTGAATTTCAAGCCACAAGATCAATGACATTACCCTTTTTTTGGGTTTTCACAAATAGAATAAAGGTTTCTGAAACTGAAAACTGTGTTTTAATGACTCTCTGGAGTCTACTTTTGTAATCTAATCCAGATTTAACAAATTGGCTTTTAGTTTGGACCTGGTTTAATGTGGTCTGGATGGAGAAATATCAGTGATTTTGTTCTGTTTTCATTATCAACACTTTTTCAAAAACATAGTGAAAAAAAAAACAAAGTCAAAATTCGATGTCTATTCGATCCCCGCCTCCAAAATGTCTAAAATCAACTTGATGAGCAAGTGACTGTTGAGCAGTTGCAAGTGTGTAAGAAGAATCCAGCTCATGCTCCTCACAGCCCCATACTTGTGGGGCAGATCGTGTTTTTGCGTGCCAGTCTCACATGCACATACTGTTTTTTTTATGTGGGTGTGTTTTGAAACGAATTAATCATAAACATGACAAAACAGAACTTCATGGGGGGGGGATTTGTGAACATAACAGTGCAAGCCCTTATCTGCACATTATAATCTGTTCAGCACATTGTAGGTATCAACCAATTATGTGTACTACATCCACACCTGCCAACATGTTTCGGTTGGGAGGGAGTGGGTAGGTGGATGAGGTGACAGATACACTCATCACTGATGCTCATTACCAAACCGTCGTGAGTAAAAAGCCATTAAGTACTTTATCAAACCACCTCTTCAACAAGCATAAACGTGAAGAAAAGCAATATTTTCAATTTTGTCCCATCCACCACCAATGTTTTACACGACCACATCATGCTGGTTATTTAGTGAACTGTTCATGAGTTTACCATTTATCTTAAAATTTGGAAAAAGTGAGCTGCTGGCTGAGACAAACCAGCCCCTCCTCTCTGCCAGCGGTACCTGCAGGCAGTGAATCGCATCAGCAGCAGAAGGAGGAGGACAGAGGACAGGAGGAGGAAAGACTTCCTGCGCAGAGAACAGCTGTGCACACGCCCCTTGAAATTGGGTTGCGGTGACAGATGGGTGGAAATTGTACGTTGTGTGTGTGTAGATTGTGTTTCATAGACGATATGGCGACTTGGGTAAACGTCAGACAGCAACATACAAAATTTATAGATCTGTGTTTGACGATTATTCATAATAAAGTTTGAGGGCCATGCAAATTATGAGAGTTTCCCAGGAGAAACAACTATACGGGAGCACAGCACAGGGGAGGAGGTGAAAACACGGGAGAAACTGCAGGAAAAATGGGAGTGTTGACAGGTCTGTACATCACAATGACTTTGGTGCTTGTAGAGGATGCTACTGTTGCCACACCAAGGCAATTTTGTTTATGTTCAAAACAAGATTGAGCCCAAGTGTGGAAAGAAGTGAGCATTGGTCTCATGCAATTGCAAACCTACATACTGTAGAAATGATCAGTGACTCTGCAGCTCACCTTGGCCTTACAAGCTTTAACGTGAGTTTCAGCTATTTTTTTTAGCTATCTGGCTGCAGCTTTACTGTTTCGGTTCACTCTCAGTGTTCTCATTGAGTCTCTTTTTGGATGCAGAAGGAAGCAGTTTCCAGAAAAAAAGCTCTAAAAACTAACTAACCACGACCTGCTTAGCATCAAATGACAAACAGACACAGTTAGCAACTAGCTGGTGAACATAGTGGAGCATTTAGCAGCCAAAGAGCCAAATGTTTCCTGCAGGAGTTGGGAGGGCATACAAACAGAACTAAAAGAGAGTGAATATTGGACTTGCATTCACCAATTGGTAAGAAAAACAACTTTCCAAAGTTCAACACATGACAGTGTTGCAGTTGTAACTTGTTTCTGCTGTTACTAAAGTGGCCAAAAAAAATTGCTAACACCCGACAAATGATCTTCAGTACACAGTACATAATAAGAAAAACCAGAAAAACAATACCACTGGCTGTTTGTTCCTTTTAAAAAAACTTTAAATTACATTGATTCACATTTCCCTGAAAGGTTACCACTTGTGACAGTAATGGCTGGTCTCTTTCAGAAGCAAATGTAGAAGCAGCAAAATATAGCACCACACAACCTCTAAAGGAGGAGGTTGGGCATGTTAAATGTCAGACATTGACACCAGAGACCCATCTAGTAGAAACAGTAAATGTTGGTTTCATTTCAGCATCTTTCAACATCTTTTTCTATCTCAAACCGAAGTAGTTTTACAGTCGTTGGCTAAACTTAAACTTTAACATTTGGCAGCTCAGCTCACATGAACAGTTTTCATAACAGAAATAAATATGGATAATTTTTGTTAGGCACTGACAAACTACTTACTTCCTCCTTTAGGTGTGAGAACTTGCTGAAAGAATAATATACGTTTACTGCTCGCTAGCCTTTGAAAGAAATTATTTTTGCGTTATTGGTGTAATATAAGATATCATAAAGAAAATAATAAGCAAAGCCTTCTTCTTTGGTGTTGCTGCAGATAAACATCAAAGTTTAGCATAAGTCTAAGTGAAGGTCTTCAGACTGAAGCCACCTCAGTTATTTCAATGAGACCACAGCGTTGGTCCGTGTCAACTACAGTGAAGTCAATAATAAAATTAATAGCAGTCAATTCTTATGACAGGAAATCTATGATGATAAAGCTTCTAGTTAAAGTACCTGCATTTATTTTGTGGGTGGTATTCCAGGGCTTAGATAATCTCTGTTCATTTAGCAAGTAAATGAACTGAATGCGAAGCTGCTCCTCTGAGAACAACTGCAGGAGGCAGAGTGATAGCAACGGCATCAGCAGGAGATGGAAATGAGATGGAGACCTTCATTTATTCATCGATTCCCTCGGCAAACAGCTGCGATCGTGTGGGCTTTGTACCGTTAATACAGCCGGGGAGGAGATGTGACACAAACAGACCTCCTAATCTATCAACTGCTAGCGCTAGATTTGAAGAATGCAGGGAGTGAAATGACGAGTGCAACCGTATTATGATGCTGTCAGCAGTAAGACGGTCATTCATTACACTTCCACTCCTAATACCTGCATTTTCTCATCTTGACATAATTATTATTACTGGAGGGAGGCCTAGTGAGCATTCTGAGGCATGTGGATCCAATTTCCTTTCTATTGCAGGTCTGAAAAATACGGTAGCGCACATCTGCTTACAAGAGTGAATTCATATTACAGTATGGTGATAACGAAATAATCTGAGGCTCTCTGTGGAGAATTTAATGCAGCATTAAGTGATCACTCAAAGACCTGTGACCTCAGTCATTTGTTTCATTGTTAATATGAAAACTGTTTCTAATGCCATTTGAACATCATAACTCAGAAGAATACGTATGAAAAAAAGAAGTTTTTAATGGCATAATGTTTTATAGTCACACTTCTAACCCCACACCCTTGAGCATTGAGTCATTCAAAGCACTGCTGTTTGTTAATAAAGAAGAGCAAGGAGTCACAATGGTTGTTAATGACTGTCACTAACCTAATCCCACAATTACTACAATGGAAACAGGATTAGGTTTGCTTGCATCCTTAAATACACAATGTCAAACAAGCAGTTTTTTGTCTTTGGAAAAGATGTCAAACAACACATTAAACAGCATCCAGCAGCTTCTGAGCTCACGGTTGTTCATGTGTAGATCAGCCAACAAAGAGCAGGTCACAGCACTTAGCCACAAAAAGGCTGTTTGCTCGACCATATAAACAAACTGAAGACTGAGCGATGTTCTGCAGACTCAGCTTTCTTTAGTTTCCCAGGCGGTGAAAGTCATTCAGATCCAGATTAAACTCATCTCACCCTCCCAGCTGATTCTGGGCTTTGATGTCGGGATAAAGCAGTAAAGCCCGTTCCCTGCAGAAAGCTCCACAACAAACCATGATCTTCATTTTGTCCAATCCTCTCATCAACATTCAGCACGGGACTCCCCGCTGGCTTTTTATGTCGGACGAACAAACACAACTCCTTCTAGTATAAACCGTCAATACAAACAGCACCTATGGAGAATAAAAACGGGACAAAGCAACTATTGGCTGCACTGTCTCGTCTTTCATAAATGATTCTGATCCTGTCTGCCTCTCAGTCACCAGTGAGTTATTTGTTGTGAATCCAGTAAAAACTTTCCTGTTTGTGATGTTTTGTGCTCTGTGTCCTGAGCTTAACGAAAGTCTCTGCGGCGCTGCTGCAGAGCAACTTGTTAGTAACAGAAGAGTGCCCCTCTCCTCATAAAAAAACATCACATACTGTACAGGCAAAAACTGTCCAAAAAATAATTTAGATCGCTCTTAATCCACATTTTGTTGCATGAACAATTCTCTGAAGCAGTAGCAAAATTCCCTGCCAGCTTTCAGTTCCTAGGCTAAAGACTGCAACACACAAAAAGGGAACATATCTATCTTTTTTAAAAGTTGTACTTAAAAGTGCATACATTATTTTAAAAGCTAAAAAAAAAAAGGATATTTTATGTTCAAAACTGACATATATCAGCAGCAAGAGAAATCTTGTTTAGCTTGTTGTCAGACAGCAACAATTTTCCAAGACCAAATTCTTTTAGCCTGCACTGTGTTAAAAGGTTGTTATGTGCATTGACAAAGCCTTAGAATCAAAAATCAATGTGTTTTGGGTTCATACTCTTTGTTACAGATACAGACAAATGCTGTTTTTAGTGATATTTAAAGTATGGTCTAATCTGATACAAGTATTCATGTGTTTTTTTGTCCTGATATTGAAAGTGCCAGCAACAGACACAATGGCACATTATTATAAATGACACCAGTCAGTCAGCTGCATTCGTCCATTTCTACTACAAAATCTTGCAGTAATCATGTGACGTAGCACTACTCATTTATTATTATTATATCAATTCCAGTCAAATCCAATGCTTTACATCCTGACTCATCAGACACAACACGTCACAGTTTATTAATTATCAGCGGCAGAAACTCATCCTCACCTTCTCTCCTGTTGAGTTTGGCAAAACCCGGCGCATGGCTGCTGGACAGCTGTGAGGAGCTTCTGAAGGCTGATGGCGGCAGATTGGACACCAGTGCACTGTCACACACTTCTGTCAGTCAAAAGAGAAGAAAAAAAGCATGAATGTTGTGGCAACAGTTAGGACTTACAATTATTTTAATGTTTAAAATACAAGCTTCTGGTAAAACAAAATTCACATGAGGAACACTTGTGGGGGCTCTTAATGATAATCAATGTATTTCATGCCTATTTTAGGTTTAAGGGTAATTTCTCACATGGTTCCTTATATCATTATAGGTACTGTTTTGTTAAAAAAAATGCTGATGTGAATGTTCCGGGTATTTTGTCCAACTCAATCAGCAAATAACAACATGTATTATAGTAGAAAAGAAATAGTGTGGTTATATTTTGCAGCATTTTGTTTTCATAATGTGAAATGCTTGTGACTCATGTTTAGGTGACCTCATTGAAGATTGTGGATTACATGCAGCTCTGTGGCGTAGAAGAAAACGTACAACCTGTCAGCGTTTTATAAACACTGTGGAAAGGTTGGTACATGCATGTATAATGGTGTTCATTTTTCACCTGTGATATGTTTTAGTAAGCTTCAAAGGGTCCTTCTTTTGGTTTTTTATTCCACATGACAACATTCATTAAACATATGAGCTGGACACATTTTATAGCGTTGTTGGCAAAATGTCCCATATGAGAAAACATCCAGCGAAAACAGAACATCCATTCCAGAAACAAAATAAGGAGTTCAGAAAAGCAGAGAACAAAAAGGAAGTGGGCAGAAGCATCATATGTTTAAGCAACGATAAACACCAGAGAGGAGGAGTTGAGTTTTATCACTTGGCTGCAGGTGTAATGTCAGCTTGGTAAAAAAACAGGACTTATGTTACGCTCCAGTGTCTCAGTGAACGGTAAGTAGTTCTCAACAGTAAGTTGATACAGGAATTTCTCCACTCTTAGCTGGAGTAGAAACAATTTTTGTGCTTCAAAATAATAAAAGTAGTCGCACAGAGGCATGCAAACACAGTTGAGTGATTCAGAGAGCAGAGATAAACAGTAAAAAAAAAAAAAAAACATGCTGAGGATTTTACAATATCAGACGCAGCTGGAAACTGATTATTCTACATCTCTAAGCCTGACTTAAAAAACTGTTGAATTGTTATGAACAACGGGATGGGTGCTCACTGATGCTGTGAGGTGGAAGTCTGGTATATCCAAATGTTCAGCGTTTCAGGATAAAAACAAAAGTTTTTTCAACTTGACCACCGAATATTTGAGAATTCATCCTTTGGAATTTGTAAAACATTTCATGAGATAATATCAACACACAGAGAGGTTAAGTTAAAAACATCAATATCAGAGTTATGAGTTTTTCACATTACAGCAGCTTCATCATCATCATCATCATCATCATCATCATCATCATCATCATCCCTTTTAAGTCTCTGAACATTAACATGAATGGCAGAGAGTCCACTCATTCAGAAGCAGGTTTAATATCCCTCAGGTGAAAACAGGTCTATCAGCTGTAATGGCTCCATATTAGGCAAATGAACAGTGTAATAATGTCCACTTGGATGACTGAATTGTGTAATACTGCCGAGACGGAAAAATGAATGTTGTAATCATGACATGTTGTGCAGATGAAAAGCGTCCTGACTGGCTCATTAAGACTGGATATTGATGGAGACAAATCAATGTTGCCAGAAGAAACCTTTAATGTTCCAAACACTTTAATGCTTTATGGATGATTGACTGCAATAAAAACATCATACATTATACATAATGTACAATAATTACGCTTTTCATTGAGGTTTTACCTTGCATACAAACTAATGGATAAGCTGTAAACAATGATGCATAAACCAAGCATACGCCATTTCCTGCTCATACTATTACTACTACTACTACTGCTAATAATAATAATAATAATACTAATAATCATAATGATAATAGCTTTGTTTATATAGCACCTTTCATACATAAAATACAGCGCAAAGTGCTTTACATTTAAAGCAGTAAAACAAGAGCAAACAAGTAGAGCAAGTTAAAATAAACAGCATGTGTTAAAATAAAAAAATAAAAAATAATCATAATAATAAATAAAGTTAAAAATAAACAGATAAGAAGAGATAAAAGTTAAAATAGATTTAAAAGGGGAATATAAACTGGTTTATTAACCCAGAACGTGCACACCTCAGGCATTCACCCCAGGCGTTCATGTTTTTCTAAAGCAATCTGAGGTTGATGTGATGAGGTGGAAATCTAAGCACTAATTGTGTGATTTGTTTTAATTTTTTCTTCTTTTTTTGCATTCACACAAAGATTTGTAAAATGCCAATCAATGCCACATTTATACACGTAGCAGTGATTACTTATTTTTGTGTAGTTCATTTTTATCATTCTTTTAATTCACATAGGAGTCATTTTATTTTGCTCTTAATATTCTATTCTATTGTTCTTTCACACTTTGTAAAGTCAGGTTAGATATGAGAATTACAAACTAATCATTTATTATATTTCTGGAATATCACTGCTGACGAAGGTTTACAGTTCAATGTGATGAATTAATGAAATGGACAGTCTAAGGAGGTGTTTAATGGTCGCACCTGATGAAAGCTATTCTGCTGTTAGCAAACCTTGCTGGTGCGACACCATCAGTGAAACGGCTCTTCTATTTTCTTGTTTGTTTCATTGACAGCTGTACAGACTGGTGGAGTAGGTGGAGAACTGAACAAAAAACAAATAGGCTGCTTCACAGGGCGTCTTCATCCATTCATGGCTAATTGGAAGAGTATAAATGAGGCTCATGCATGTGCACCCACTTCCTCAATGACTGAGATTTATAAAACAAAACCATGTAAATGCATGGCTTTATAAATCGGACAAAAAGAACCTGTATACATATTTCTAGTTTTGTGCGTAGACAGTTTCAGTCATGAATCTAGTCATGAATTGATTTTATGCATACGGCCCCAGATGTGTGGATTCTATCATCTTTCTTTGAGGAACTGCTCTTTAGTTACAGAAACAAAGAATGAAAATAAACAAATTGACATCATTGGCTGCAAGAAGGGATAACTAGGGTCTAGGATCTGATGAAAAAAGGAATAATGCTTGGAGATGCTTTTTTTAAAAGTTAATGATAATATTCAGCCCTGCTCTTCAACCCAGTCCCTTAACTTCCTTTAAATATATATTCAGACTAAAATGCAGAACCTTCAAGAAATTTAGGCTAACACTAGGGTAAAAATATTGTATAAGGAGGCAATGCGGCTGTATTTACACTGCTATATAATTCCTCATTTGTTTCACGAGGAATAATGCTAAACAGTGAATAGATGCAGAGTAAAATTGTAGTCTGAAAACTATAATTGTTTCCCACACACATTGATGAACACGCACTCAATTAATATTCATAGTTTTTCCTCTCGAGCTCCACACTGCAGGCTAAAGCCAAACTGATGCCGCCTCCATCTAAAGCTTCTCTGTTAATGGATGATGTTCTCCAAACGCTGAGACAAGAGCCAATAACTATGATTCACGCTGCAGTCCGATCCCGGCCCACAACTCTAACGAGGCTTTAGCTTCGATTACTCTGTCAACATTAGTGTACTTCATCTCAACAGCACAAGGTCTTCATCTGCCTCTCGATTTCCACCACGGCCTGATGTTTTCCCTTTTTAAAAGAGAGGGTACCACTCCACTTTAACAAGTAAAAGACAAAGTTTCCACAACATCACGGGATCATTTATCTTCAATATTTAAATTATTTGGCATCCAGAGAAAACTGTGACACTTCTGGTAAATGTCAGTAACCATGAGACACTGGTTGAGCTGACTGAGCTTTTCTCACATTAGTGTCAGTATTACTGCAGGTATAAAAAAAGAGAGAGAAAGAGAGACATGATGGATTCATAGCCATATATAGTCAAGAATCTGGCTCTTAAGATTATATCTGTATGAATAAATATGCTTGAATTGGACTTCTAAACCTAGATAAATTGATTTTTGGGCACATGTCCCCATATAAAACTGTTGGCAAACATGTTAGCAAAGATTTGCCAATTTTAATGAGTTCAGTTTTTGCTTTTCACAAACCCCTGAGTGAAATTTTGGAATTTGGGCCCTATTGTCATTAATGCTCCATTGTGTTCACCACCTAGTTGCTAACAGTGTCTACCTGTTATTGAGTGCTGTTAGGAAGCATACAGTGGGGGGTTTTAGAGCTTTTTCGCAGCTGGAAAACTAAACTGGTGAGAGTGGACCAAACAGTAATGTTGAAAGCAACTGTGAGCTAAAACATGTTAAATTCTTTGTAGAGCTGAGGAGAACTGCAGAGTGATAATTTTACACATAGTGATTTTATCCATTGTTAATATGGAAGTATTCCTTAGTTCTGCTTTAATTCAGTGTCTTGTTCTTTTTAACATCTGACCAAAATGAGAACGCTTTTTTGCTTCTCTTGCTAAGTGCCAAGACGCCTGCTAAATCTAACTTGCTAGTCAACCTCGTCCCATATAAATAACTTTCTTGTACAACTAAATTAAAAGAGCAAACGTAATTCTGAACTCTTCTTGCTTGCTTGCTTTGCTGTTTTTTTAAATAAACTAATTAGTATTCCTTGCACATCTATAATTTAAACATCAATTACATCAAATAAAATTCTCTTTATAATGTGTCCCACTGTAGTTAATGATTTATTGGTGCCTTCGTAGGTCTCAGATGTGCATATGAAGAGTTTTGCAGTCTACATAAATATACATAAATATAAAGTTAGTTTCTTGATAACATCAGAAAAGCCTCCAGCTCAGCCTCAGTGACACTGTAGCTCTGACTAGTTTCTCTTGATGGTGTAACTATCTGGCTCTAATGGAGCCTGAGCTCAGTTTGTTACGTAAGTTATCATTAAGCAACACCATGTACAGTCATTTTATACAGCCACCAGCACTTTAGTCAATCTTTATTAATTCTATTGGTAGTAGTAGAGTGGTTTTGAGCTTCATGCATATTTAATTCCTCTGTTTGACAGTCAAGTGGTTTTAAATGCAGTCCAGCTACTCAACAATCATCAGTGGGCCTCCAGCTCTTTGTTCCTCTGAAGTCTGTCCTGATAGTCTTCATTCCAGCCAGCTTTGGCCTGACGCACTTGTTACTGTGGGTGGTGGGGGAGCCCTCAGCGTGAAAAACAGGTGAATTACAGTAGTCTGAGGATGTGAAATGAGAGAGAAGGCTCTTCAATGCCGAGTGCTGTAATCCCTGAGGATATAACGTGGGGTGAGAGCACAGCCTTGCTGAGGTATCACTTGAGAGAGAGAGAAACAGTTTGAAAACACTGGGCCGGTTTTCTTCGGCAGTGCTTTGGCATTTAAAAGTCGACGACCAGGCAATGTGACCAGTGGAGCAAAAACACAGCCTGCTCAGAAGAAAATGCAGCTAAATGTTCAATACCTGCTGGACTCTGCAGCCACTGAAACTTGACACTGACCCTGGCTGTGTTGGGCAACGAGCTACCTGGAATATTAAACTACTGCACCTTCCTCCCACGACACAAACTAATACTGCTAGAAAACTAATGTACCTCCTTTCTCTTTCTGTCAGCCTCAATATCTAATAGAGGGTAAACATACACACACACAAAAAACAAAACATTTTCTCCTGGCATTTAGAAAAAAGCTGACATTTCTGACTCAGAGAGTAGTTGCACCCAACATTAGGGAGTTCACGGTGTGAAGAGACATAACAGAAGATAAGACAAAACATTTCTATGATATTTGAATGCCTATTATAAAGAATAAAATCAGGGAAATGTGTGCTGTTAAGAGTGTTGGCTGCAAGATAAGAGCTCTTCAGGGTAAGCACAGGTGAAGGATATGGAAGATGTGGTGATCATGGACAAAGGGACAGCTGAGGTATTTCTTGACAAGATAACTTCTCAGCCTATCACAGAATATAGCAATTGACTTTGCAGGCTTTATTCTACTTTGGTGCAGAGTTAACAGCATTAACGTAGTTAATACTGACCCTAAAACACTTTGCTGTTTTTGCCTCAGGTGAAAAAATAAAGGAAGTCTCAGATAATGCAGCACTCCACTCACAAGTCCAGACAACTGTTATTTTGACATTGGAGTAAAAGGATATGGCTTGTCATCTCAATAAAAATATCCTCCCATTGAATATATCTTTAATCGTTTTTTGGTACCTGAGAGGGACAAAAGAGTCAAACCTCTCTTCCAACCCTCATTCATCCAATCCCTACGTGGTGTCAGTTTTATCATTTAGGGTGAATAAACTGTGAATCTGACAGCAGTAAAAAAAAAAATGTTAAAAGTCTCAAAAGAATACAAAAAATCTGGAGTGCTGCGGCCTTGGCACTGTCAAGCACAATTAATCACCACTGACATGATAGGCAGACTAATACTTGGCACAGGAGAGACTGAGAGGGAGGCCACAGCTCATTCACCTGCATTGTTCACTTCCTTACTGTTTTGCTGAATAACAAAGAGCCCACAGAGTCCGTGACAGAGCCAGAGACCCTGAATACCGATGAGCTCCATCCATCACCTCAACAAACAGCAGCGAACAGAAGGTCCTGCACTTCAGAGCTTGAGGCCTGTAAGACCAACAAACCCAGAGTTCAGTACCTCTCAGTATGAGCCCAGCTGACTTATTCAGCCATTCAGAGTGTGTAGCTGTAAGCAGGATAATGAGGCTCCAGCGATGGTTGTTTTTGCTCCAGAGCGCTAACAATCATCCTCAAGCAGAAAACGTCAATTCTCATTTTACTAATCTGCACAACTTCTACCTCCAGAGTTTGACCCAAAGAGATGCAGCTAGTGGTGGAGAAATAAAAAATAGTGTTTTTTGTAGATTTTCAATTTTTGAGTCAAAAAGCTGCGTTAAGCAAGAATAATTTGCATTAAATGACAACATGGATCTGTGCAGAGAGCATCCATCAACATAACTAGGGTGGCCTACTGGCCTATGTCAGATTTCCATCTATTTATTATCTTGTTTGATGAATACTGACAAAATGTCTTCATTGTACGAAAGAAATTACAAATTGCAAAGATACATGAAAAATGTATAAATGTCTTCCTAACAAGAACTGATGTTATGAGCCTTAAAGACACAGTGGCATTAAACCAAAATAAGCCAAATAAATGTTAAAATATAATAATTTAGGAGTATTTTTACTGTTTTTTCCACTTCTTGTAAAGCATATTTATATCATAAGGGCAGGTTTGTGTTTGGATATCATCCCTTATTCTCCTCCTCCTAAAAGCTTTGGTAAGGGAGGCGTGTGTGTGTGTGTGTGTTTGTAGGCCACCTGTTTCTCTCTACTGTACTGTACAGCTCTGTATATCACACAGTTTTCACTTAGCTATGTTTCACTGGGAAATACATCACAGTACATAAGGTAAAGACAGCCTAGCTTTCACTGTGAGTAATAGTCTGGTCACATCAGAGAGAGGTGCAGCAAAGTTCATCCATACGTCCTCACGAATCGCTGCAGGTGATGGCTAACATACTACCCAGCTGTAAACATGGTAGTGCTCCAAAGCCACAAAAAAGATGTATGTGCTTTTGTCTACTTTCTCTTTATTGGGTAATATTGATTATTGATTGGTCAATAAAAGTGGATGGTGGATCACAATGAGAAGCATGCCAAAGTTCACCAATGTAGAGCTACAGATGCAGTGCAGTGCAAGTTTGTTGTGTTATATTGGAGTTTACATCTTATTTTTCCAAACATATTCCAGAGCAGTTAATCCACAATAAATCCAGTTTACTATATAAAACAACGAGCTGTCACTACTGTGGTCGCTAAAATAAAAAGAAATTTAAAAAGATAAAAATGAAAGAATATGTTACAATATGCATCAGCTTCAGAGATATGCAGCCATCCTAAAATAACAGCTGTACTTTTTTGGTGGCATATTTATTTTTTATATATATATATATATATATATATATATATATTTTACACACAATGTTGGATTTATATTCTGGCCATTATAGACAGGACAAGCTGATTAAAACTTCTGCGTTATTCAACATGAGCCAGTATCTGTTCTGAAGCCGCCCGTGGCCCGACTTTTTAATTGATTAATTGAAATGCAGAGCGGTGTACTGTGCTAATACCCCAAAGGTAAGGACATGGCAGGAGCTCTCCTCTCCTGGTTTAATTAGCATTGCTTTGACACATAATTAATAGCACAGGATGAAAGAATCTGATGGGGCTTCAGACCAGCATATGGCACTTACTATCTACAGCCACACAGCAAGTTAAATCCAGTCTGTTCTCATATATACAGTATAAATGGAGATAACTGGAATTATTTTATGTATCTTAAGTTTTTTAAGATACTGCTGTACATTGTGAACACAATTCATGTCATTTCCAACAACTTATTTCTCTGAAACTGGGAACACACATTGGGATTAGTGAACCAACAGAGTGGCACACTTTGTGAGTGTTTATGTGTTATTATAGTGTATGAGTGTGTCTATGTGTTTGTGAGTGAACATATAGATATATACATTATTTTATTTTTTTCAATTCATTTAATTTTTTTTTTCTTTCGGCCTTGAGGGGGGGGGGGGGGGGGGGGGGTGTCAAATTGTTCTTAATTGTTCTGTAATCTGAAAAAAGATAACGTTTATGTAAAAAATGTATGTTCAGATTAGCATGTTGGCTTTATTATGGATAGGACAGTGTTGAGTTTTGTCTTTTACTTAATTTTACTAATTGCTTTTGCTATCAAAAATGTTGTGAATTGTTAAAAGGGTGTGTCTAGTGAACTGAAGATCCAGCCTATACCTTTTCAGTCTATAGAGAATCTTTGTTATGTTGTATTACTTTCTACTATGCTGTTAGTTGCCATGCTGCCATTCTTTTGTTGTATTATTTATTTTTTGTCTTTTTTTGTTCCAAATTGTTTGCATAGTTATCTTAAACATCTATTAATATCACTTAGCAAACCCTTAAATCCCGGAAGAAAACTCTTGCATACTCCTGTACCAAAACAGGAGTTAAGGAGTTAATTTTCCCTGCTGATTTGCTGCAATTTTCATGTGAAAGGCAACAAAATACATTTTAAAAAATTGTCAATTTTGGGGAGAGAGTGTATGGAATAACTAAAACAGCAAGGACTGAAGAGAGAAGCGAGCTTTAAGATAATGAACTTCATTAGGTTAACTTAAAACCTGCATTAACTGTTTCTTTGGGAACTATTTATGAGCATAACACTGACATATCACAGCTGAAGTTAATTAATTAAAAATATAAATTATAGCTACTTTAAGATGAGCTATGGTTCGTCACTGACACCAAAATGATTTTAATTATAGATTAAAATTAATTTACGGCACTCAGCCTTTAGTTTGTCATATTTGTCAGTTAATTCCAGTCATTAATGTGTTTAAAAAAATCTTAATGTGAATCACACTGACACACATGGCTGATTTTGTCTCTTGACTGCTAAGATGACAGTAATTTTTCTGAAGCAGACACCCAGTCCTTTAGAGAGATAAAGACTAATGACAGCTTTTTTTCTTTTGGTCTCAAAGGACCATCAGGTGGTTCATAAACGCACATTAATGCATATACAGTGAGCAGCCCACACAAACAGCATCTTAATGTATACACAGCCCCGCATAACACCATTCAACCACTGCCTATGAAAGGATAAAACAATCATCCCTCTCATTGGGGTTCGTCACAGTTAACAGCGATGTGGGTGGCTGTGTGGGAGACAGACATCAAGCAAACGAAGTGATCAAAACAGCATTTAAAATCTCTTTATCTTTAAACGTACAGGTCTAACGCACATAAACACAGACGGAGAATTGAAAGAAGCTGCTGAGAAACAAAACTTTCACCGGAGTTAAGATCAAAACCTTTGCTGTAAATTATAATATTATGCAGATTTAGAGGGAATGCTGTAGGCTACATCAATTGTACTAATGGCTCGATGGGGACATATCATAAAATATCTGCTAGTACATAAATGATTTGAATATACAGTATTTTTTCCTCTTAATTAAAAACATCAACACATCTTTCATTCAGGCAAAAAAACAGAGATATTCATTTCATGCAGGCAGCCTGGCAAAATGTATTTATTTCTAAAGCGAGACATTAAATTGAATGGGACACTGGGGACTCATAAAACTGAAAAAATAGCACTGTTTCTGTTGAATTATAATGTAGAAAATACTGATGCCAGACCAGCATATTAAATCATATCACTATTTCACAGCACAGTCCAGTGAAGTGCAGTGATCTATGTGTATGGTTTTCTATATTGAGACAGAGGGACAGTCGAGTGTTCAACAAGTGAGGGCTTTTTATGACTTGGCTCCTCTATGGGTGATGTAAGATTGTGCTCATGGTTAAAAGTAACTAGTGTTTACTGTTCGTACACCGGATGCAAACCCAGTTTTCTGGTGTCAACCTCCCAAAACCTCCCCAGATGTTTAGTGCTGCTTCCTATTTCCATAAAAAACAATAATAGGTTATTTAAACAACAGTCAGGTCTCCAAAGTCTCAATGTGTCAATGAGAAAGCTTTACCCACAGACAGTTTTGAACTAATAGACGATTTTCAGATATTTCAACTTGTCAAAGAAGGGAAAGTTACAGGTGTAACTGATTACATTAAAGATGACTCCATTCTGTTTAAATGAGCCAGATGTGGCACTCTGGGATTGTTCATGCTCACTCACTGACATGGCTTACCGGGATAATTAATAGAATAGAGCCATTGTTAATGTTATCAGTTACACCTGTGCTTTTCCTGCTTCAACAAGTAAAATATCTGCCATGAAAATTGTCTCTGATGGAGAAATATCTTGAGGTACTCAAAGGAAGTGCTTGAGCTTGAGAGAAGACTCACATTTTACACCACAAGGGCCGGTGTTACATGGTGCACGTTTCATTACTCATGAACAGAGTAATTGTAGCACTTCAGTAATTACTCAACAAAGCAAAAGGGATTAATTACATTATTCATTACATTACTCAGCTCTGTTCTATTAAAAGGTGCTGTGAAATAACCCCAACGCCTCCACACCCACGTTACATGTAGATACATATATGTAGAAATAGAAAATGAGATGTTGTTAAACAGTGTGGTGGCGTGTACTGACCACGGCTAGCTTAGCAACCCTAACCCTGACTACACACAGCACTCAACAGGTTGCATCTTCACAGTGAAGTTAACTCTGAACTTGATTCCTAAATGTAAGCTTACCTGTTGCTAATGTTAGCAAACCAACTGAGGTTACCTTACATGTTAATAAAACAAGTTTAGAGTTGAGCCACCTCTCCAACTCATGTCTCTAGACACTGAATACACAGAGATCACTGGGATTTGCACGTGTAATGTGATTAGGGCTGCAAAAAACAATCAAATTCATTATCAACTCAATTATCACTTCAATTATTTTCTCGATTACACAATTAGTTGTTTGGTCTTTAAAATGGTGACAACTGTCAATCACTGATTCCCAAAGCCCAAGATGCAACCTAAAATGCCTTGTTTTGTCCCGACCAACAGTCCACAATTAAAAGATATTTAATTAACTATATAGAAGGCTAAATAGACAAGAAAATATTCACATTTGAGAAGCTGGAATCAGACAATTTTTTTTTCTCAAAAAACAAGCAAGTAATCGATTACCAAAATAGAACTATTTAATTAATTGACTAATTATTGCAGCTCTATGTCAAATTGTAAAGTCTTACATTTCTTGTTATGGAAAAGTGTATAATGCATAATACTGTAACATGCTATTGTGTTACTCCCTAACACTACGAAAGAGACAAAGAAACCTCTATATATACCTACAAATCCTACTGCTGCTTCTGCAATAACAACTTAGTCTCCATATAACTGCCTCTGGTGGAGAGCAGAGTCTCAGTGAGCACGCTTGAACAGCCTCTTCACATCTTTTCTACATCCCAATAGGAGCTTCAGTCACAGCATCTACTTAGTTTTACTTTACAGCCACCGTCCCTCAGGAGAAATTAGAAGATAAGTGCTCCTTAAAAACTTCTCTGCAGATAATTCGGTGTCCTCCATCTTTCCCTGCCGCCCCCACAGACTCAAAGCTTCGCTTTCCTGAGGGTGGAAAAACAAGACTATTGAGATTTCTTTAACTTTAGCTTTAACTAAGAGAGGCGTTTCTGTCCTTTCCTAAAGCTGCCGATACAAGTGTTAATGCAGAGATTTTATGCTAAACTAAACCTTCACAGGGCAGTGTAATGCCAGACCCAGTACAGGTTGAAAATTCTGCCTATAATTACAGTTGAGTGACAGACGCTATCTAGCAGCGATAGTAATTATGACCCAGGGAAGCGACACAGTTCAGATGACATCAATATAAGGAGGAGGAGGAGGGTTGGGTCGATGGCCACACAGACAGATGGCAAAAAGTGGATCTAGATGCAGGAGACGGTGACCGACGTTTGCTTCCCATTTCCAAACTGTAACTGTGATTGTTGTGCTGTTGCATAACTTTAAGGGAGGTAACTTTAACCTACACCACGTTTCAAGAGATAATTTTCAACCAATGCATGATAAAAGATAATTATTTTTTTTTAAATTACTTCTGATAGAGGCAGCATATTAGAAAGCGTTCCTATGGGTCGTTCTAGAGTGCAGCTACAATCAACCTATGAGGTCATTTCATTATGTGAACGTATTGGCCAGACCCCAATTATGACCCCAATTGTCGGGAATATCTCCTGTCATAGCTTGATGGTCGCATACTTATCTGATAGACTGATCTGGAAATGTCTGCCAAAATGAAACCATTAGTTAAAAAAGATGATAGTTTCTGGTTTGCTCTTTGTCCTGAATCAACCAAGCTGTAGATTGTAGATAAACTGGAGGTCTTTTACCTCAAAGGAATTTAAAAAAAAAAAGAAAAAGAAAAGAATACACTGATGAACCACACTCTTCAAACCAAAGAGACTCTCCACTTTCCACTTCCTGTTTATAAAGATACAGGTGACGTTGGTTAGGGAGCCAAAGGATTGTATGTGGCATCACTCCAGACCAGTATTACCCACATTTGTTCTCAGCCTGCCTCAAATGTAATCTTTTGCTGCAGCTTGAAGCATTTTATCTGTTGGGTGATAATGCACTTCACAGACATTCTTCTTTTTTTTCTCTTTTTTTTTTTTGCTGTGATAAAACTTATCACAGTATTGTGATATGAATAGACCTGAGAACCTCCTGCAGCTACTCTCCCCTCTCTGCTTCCCGGCAGTGAGCAACACTCTGCTCCCAGAGTGCAGCAACATCTGTTCATATAAGAGTTGCTTTTATATTTATGACAATAAATAAATCGCTGTGTGAACATTACTTTTTAATCTTGGTCTTTGCTAGAGGAAGCTCAGGGGTAAGTACAGAATGTATGGTGGGATTTAGTGCCATTAGAGAATGGATGAACCCTTTTAAGGATGACCTCTTTAAGCCCTGCAGTGTTGCCCTGTGTAGGATGTAATGTATGGAAATGTATCATGATGCCATCTCATAGTCTAATCTTCGGTCGCAGATTATATAACTACATGATATGGCTCACTCTTAAGTGTGTAACAATTGACAATAGGGTCATGGTTGGATCTACCATACAGTCAATCTGGGCAAGTGCTCAGGGGGCCCCTGAGAAGAAAGGGCAACCAAGATGGGAGAAAAATTATATTCATTTTTTTCCAGGCTCCAGAAATATGACACAAAGCTTGACCCCATTCTTTTGAACCTAATATGTCCAAAACAAAATATGGAGTTGCAACGTTTCCACCTGACAGCAATGCAATTATCCAATTGGATTAAGATAAAAGTTATTGTCAAGAAAATTAAGCCTCATGATTGACTCTTTGTGTAAAGGTTTTATCAACAAGTGTGTGTGAAAAATTATGAAGTAGTGGATATTGGACAACGCTGGCAGTAAAAAGTCAAGCACATGAGTTTAAGTACCCAGGGGTCCCTAGGGGTTATACTGCCCTCGCAAGGAGAAGTCCTATTCCACTGCTAGACAGTTAGCTAACAGATTATTGTAGTCCTCCAATAACCACAAGGCGTAACTTTTCTTGGTTGGTTTATTAAGGAGCCACACTTATTTCTAACTGTAAAACTGTAAAAACACAAAATACAAACATAAATCAATATTTAAGCAGTACTATCACACTATCACACAACACAGTGTACATAACATAAAACATGCTGCATCACAGTGAGCTAGCTACTACTACTACAGCTATGCTAGCAATCAATTAAGCCATTACTTAAACAAAACATAGATAAAACGAATGCAAAGCAAATATATAATAACTATACCATTGAACAATGCATAAATGAATAATACTTACGGACAAATAGTGTGCAAGGCAACAATTAAAAAAATGATAACAACAGGAGTAGCAGCAGGCACATGTGCTCTCTGTCTTAGCTTGTTATAAACTAAAGGAAATTCCCTGCTCTGCAACTGCTGCCACCAAAACAACCAAAAGGGGGCACTGAAGCGCATGAAAATATGCCAATACCCAAACAAAAGGCAGAACAGGGGTACTAATCCAGCCTTGAATACGGTAAACAAAATTGTGCATTGCTACTAAAAGAATGAGTGAGCAACGAATCAGGAACGATGTGATAATTGTTGAATCATTAACAAGCACTTCCCTAATTATTCCTAATGAAGGACTTTTACATCCAGGACCAGACTTTAGCAAACACTCTCCTGGTGTGGTAGGACTTTAGTAGCCTGTAGTAGTTCTGATGTGACAAACATCATTATAATGCCAGTGTACTGTTTCTGTATAAGTCAAAACACCTTTTAAAGTGATAATAATTTTGCTGGATGTTTTTAAAAAAATATGTAAATACTCAATACAGTTTTTATGAAAGCAGTTTGCTGGTTGTTATTGCCTTTCCACGCAGCCTAATTAAGCGGTTACACACTCAGTTTAATATATTTATTTAAGGCATCAGCATAACCAATGCTACAGATGGATGTGAATATTAATGTATATGTGGTCTGAATGAATGATACACACAATAATCCTGCTGTCTCTGATTTTTTTTTACTGAGGAATTTATGGTAAAGATAATGATGATGTAATGAGGGACTGCCTAATACCTACTCAGTATTATGTACCACTATCTTTGGGACGTTCACAAAAAGGGTAAGTAAGATCATGATGAAGTTCTGACGGACTACTTATTAATGACACAGTATTATGTACCACTTTACACGAGGTGCACAAAAACAGTAACTAATGTTTAAGTATATAGTAATGAATGAGTTGTTACTAGTTTTGTGTTGCTCAGCAGCTGGCTGAGTTAATCAGGGATGAATCTTGAGGTAAGTGGTCTATTTGATTCACAGATAGACATACACACATCCCATACAGTACATAGAGGGAGGGATGTGGGTATTGTCCCACATCACTTACATAGAAAGTGCTTTATGAGGGAATTTCTTAGACAGTAATAACAGGAGGAATGATAACAGCAAGAAATGCAAGTGTCAGTGTTCATTTTGGGCCCCTGACTATTGTTTTCAGACAACTGAAATATTGTGAACCTATCTTTTAATAGAGCCTGGCAGTTATTTATGTAATCTTGCATAACAAGGCATAGTTAGTGTTAATGTAGCAGAGAAAAAAGAAGGCATGAGCCTAGCTAAATTTGATGTAGCCTAGCTAGGTTTGACACACACGACATAGTCTTGCCTGTCTTATCCCGAACCTTTCTCTTTGAAGTTAATTTAATACACTACTAAACTGCGACAGCAACCTTCTACTGATACAATTACTGCAACAAAGCTGGAGAGGACATTTATCCTGTGGCGCTGTACTGTAATCTTTGCTTTAAAACTTTTATTCTGTTGTTTAATTAATTGACTTGGAAGTAGCATGTGAGGAACACAGCGGGACAGAAGAAATCCCAGATTGGGAGAAGCTGTCACTAGAATCGCTTTTTTTGGCCAGACATTAATATTAATATCAGTGCAGTCTTGCAAAAAAACACAACTTGCAGGGCTCTGCGAAACTCGAAGCTGAACATGAACACACACGAACACACACACACACACACACACACACACACACACACACACACCAAAGCCAGTGGGGGATGAAATTGTAGAGGCAGTTGAGAGTGTCAGCGCAGGGAAACTCTGAGCAAAACTATCTCCTCATCCCTCCTATATCTCCTTTTTCACAGTACTTGTTCCTTCCTTCACCTCTGTTGACCCGTCTACTCCCCCAGCTAACCTCATCTTGAACCTTTACCAGCTTTTTCTCAACTTGTCTCCTCTTTCTATCCATATTCCTTCCACCTCACAACTTCCTTCCTTCTTTCCTTCCTGCTGTCCTTACTGTCACCCTTTCCCACCTCCTCCTCTTCTGCCTCCTGCTTTAGCTCATGAAGTCAAATCATCTCAAAAGATGTGAGGCGGTGCATCCAGAAAGCAGATGGTGGCCCATACATACACACATACAGCAAAGTCAGTGAGGGATAAAATGGGAAAGGCAGTAGAAAATGTCAATGCAGTTGTGAGAAACACAACGGGAACACTGCTACCAGACAGCCTGCAGACTCTGACCCATAAAGTGTATCCTGTCGCACTTTACTTTAACTTTATCCTCATTTCTCTCATTCTCCTGTGTCTTCCTCTTCTCAGCTGCTGTCCAGACTCATCCTCCCTCCCTCTTCTTCCTCTGTTTCTCCCCTCAAAGAGCTAAACTCTGGTTTAGCCCTGTCTCAATGTGTTGAAATTCAGCCTTGTCCTCACGTCTTTAATCGCCACTGACTCAGCTCTGGCTTCCTCTAATAAAAACTGACCGGTGCTGCATCTTGTCATCAGTAGTCATCACACAGAGCGGCAGGCGGCTGCAGAGCAGAGTAACGCGGTAATGCCTTCATGAAAAAAAATACACAGCAGTTACAACATTAAGCTGTGATCAGCATCTATTTTAGTCTATAACAAGATCACATTAGAGTCTGGACTGAGGCGTATTAAATGATATGCAGTCGATGCAATAATGTTGAAGAAAGCCAATTAGCCTCGTGCCATTTTAGGCAATAATGCACAGCTCACATGTAAATTGTTTAACAGCCACTTTGCAGATTTTCAAGGTGAATATTATTATTCGTATGCAGGGAGGACATGCAGTTCGTGTCTCCAGAGCTCAGCTCAACACTATCTATCTCTGTGAGGTTCAAGGTGACTCCAAAATGTGGGAACAATAGAAACAGTTTCATCGTATTGTTTGCTTTTGTGGTACTGCGGCTTCCTCCCACAGACCAAAAACATGCAGGTTAGGTTAATTGGAGACTCTAAATTGCCTTTAGATGTTAATGTGAGTGTGAATGGCTGTCTGTCTACTCTATGTTAGCCCTGTGATGGACTGGCAACCTGTCCAGGGCGTACCCTGCCATTCACCCAATGACAGCTGGGATTGCCTCCAGCCCCCCTACAGCCCTACAGTATGTAGGATAAGTGATTTGGAAAATGGATGGTTTTCTTTTGTAGTTGAGGAAGCTAACATAACACATGGCAATGGCCAAGAGGAAAATCATAGCATATCAGCTTAAATGTCATCTATGAATGGTGAGCTGAGGACTTATTGTGTCACGATGTCTTTGATTAGTCTAAAAGTCTAATAGTGATATTCAGTGGCTATAGAAGTAGTTATGAACAGCAACAGATCATGATAAATGACTTGTGAGCAGACTGCTACATGCTATATTAATGAACCAGTGTCTAATGATAAGTTCTTGTTGTTTTGAATCTGGCATCTGTGAATCTTTAAACGAACGTCAAATGAATTAATTATTCCCAATTAACCTGGAATCAGGAGCTTAATGAATCAGGAGTGTGTGATCTTTACTTACTAATTATTTGGCGTGTTACTTCATGATCACCTCATCATTACTTTTCATTTTTGTTTCATTTAAGTAAATCAATGCATCACGCCACCCATACAAAAATGGAGGGGGTGATGCGCTAATTTATTTGGCTTGTTTTTTAAAAACTATTATTATTATTATTGGGCATGTATCTTAATTTCCTCTTCTGGGTAGAGCCAGAAGGCAATTAGCTTAACTTAGCATAAAGACTGTAAGCAAAGACTGACCAAAACCTTTAAAGCTCACTAATTAATGTGTTAACCAGTGTGTAAACTGAAATAACTAACGCAACAATGGACAGGAGACCACTGTTTGTTTCCTGTTTCCAACTGAGATGTCAGATTTCCAACTGCAAGTTGAGTCAATTTTTGCTCTTTTTTTTAAACGTAAAATGCATACGACCCTATAAAGACAAAGGTAGCTTTGACCTGCATCACATGTTTCTCTAACCTCACAAATGTCACAAATTGCAGAGCAGGTGGACCCAAACTCAGAGACTGCAGGCTGATAGAAGCTAAAAAAAGTACTTTATTCTGGGCTGAGAAGGCAAAACTAAAAGTGGCAGAGAAGCACAAAAGGTAGCAGGACAAGACTCGAAAAAACCAGGGTTAACTGAACCAAAACAGGACGAGAATTAACAAACCAACAGAGGGGCAAATATTCTCAGAGGGTCGAACAGAGACTGAACCGGCATGAAAATATGAACAAACACTGAAACTGGGAAAAAACAAACTGTAAAGTGAATTGTTAAGGAGGTCCGCCTCAGCAGCAGAATAACAGCAGAAGATTATCATGACCTCCGCTGATGGAGGCATATCCAGAATATGAAGTAACAACAAGTCATCTGAGATGATGACAATCCTAAATGATGCATGGCTTCATTTTTGGGGCGCTGTTCTTCTTCTGGGGATGGCCTTGAGCAAATATAGCAGTCCAGCAGGTCCTAATATCAAATAGGTGGTCTACAGTCCTCTGTCAGCTCCTCACTTAACTACCTGTTCCTGGCTTAATAAATCCAGATTCATGACTGGTGGCTTCTCGTTCGTTCTGTAACCTTGACTTCATCAGATCCCATTCATGGCTCCACTTTGCCTGCACACATTTCCATAAATGACACTAAAGAAGAAATATGAGGGGATTTATCCTCATCTACTTTCCTCCTCCCTCAGCCCGGCTCTGCCCTCTCATGAATCATAAAGGACCAGGAGGTTTGTAGGGAATTTCACCACATTCACACATCCAATAGTTTATATTCAAAGGTTTCTTCTCAGTGGAAACAACCAGCTCATTGAAAAGCAATACCTTCCCATGGGACAGGGCTGTGCCATACCTGAAATAAGCTGCTGAATTTACCACATCCTCAGCATTTTCTTGACCAGGGATACTTCATGAGCTCAGAGATTTAATCAAGCACTCCTAATATCCCCCTGGAGCATCCACAGCTTAAATAACCAACTATCTTAAAAGGCACCCAAACAGCATTTGGTGAGTAATAACACAGGCTGAATTTGCCATTCAGCCTGCAGCATTTCATTAATTCATTTTAGCATCAATTACTACACGTGCAAAACCAAACAATGCTGTCTTTTAATTTGATGTAATTATCGCTAATACCAAGACTAAGGCAACGAAATTATGACAGCTTCTCTGTGATTTCTACCCTTTTGTTGACTGGAGGGCAGGAAGAAAAAAGAAAAGAAAAAAAGAAACTGTCTGAATATAAAAGAAATTCAACTTGACTTTCCCCAATAGTATCTATCAATTAACAAAACATCTGACGCCCAAAAGGCTTTTCAAGTGACTTGCAGGCAGCACACACTTCTTTGTCACCACAGGCAGAAAGTAAACTGACTACTAATAACAGCTTTGGGTTTAAAACTTCTCTCCTTGAGGCCAAACTGGCAAACTGGTGACTCACAGGGAGGGACCATCATTGAAACACTCGGGACGAAGGTGAAAATGCAAATCACCATACACGCACTCACAGTTAGGAAGTGTAGCGGTATTATCTGTCATTAGGGTAGTATTAAAGTCATTTAGTGTTCTTCAGATTATCTGCCATTAGGCTATGATTATAACACACACTCCACTGGCTCTATATCAGCTTGGAGGGGAGATAAAAACCTCAAGAAATATGATGAGACTGAGAGAGAGAGAGAGAGAGAGAGAGAGAGAGAGAGAGAGAGAGAGAGAGAGAGAGAGAGAGAGAGAGAGAGAAGGAAAGAGCAAGGCAGAGAGCATACCTGAAGATGACAGCTGGGAAAGTGAGTGCAACCATCTATCCTGTCTGTGTGTGTGGATGATGAGTAATATGATTAATGACTAACTAGACAAAAAAATGTTTCATTCCATCCACCGCGAAGCGAGCTAGAGAAGATAACACTCTATGAATAAATGATAGGCTATATGTCATCAAAACTAAGTATTGATTGTAACTTGACCCCATTTTGCTCTCGGCTTTGGCCCACGACCGGTAACTAACATGTTTCAGGAGATGAAGAGAGAGAGGCAGCACCTGGCTGTAACTCCAACCTGCAGCTAGCTCAATCTGCTGAGGGGCTTAGAGGTTTTAGAGGGGAGAGTTTTTTGAGGGATGCTACAACATGTAAAGTGACTGATGGAGGTCACTGAGCTAGCACTAGAACTAGGGAGCTTAGTCTACATGCTTCAAGGGTAACATGAACACAATTTTTTCTACACTATACACACAATCATATGGATCTATGTTGGCTTATTATGTAAATACACATATGTTGTGCATTTTGTGTAAAAAAAAATAGCCTACCCTCTCTGTTTAAATTTAGCTTATTTCTGTCTGCTTGGATTTGGAAATTCAGTACAGGTGAGTTGTCTGGCCCTCCCTAATCATGACATAATAGGCGAGACTCTGAGGTAAATTTGGTATATCAGCTGCAGCACCAAGTATAAATATCAGAACACTGGCCAGCTGTAGCTTCAGTTTGTGCCTCTCACACAGAGCTGCTGGTAGCATTTGCAAACCTGAGCCGGCATCGTGCTACTGAGAGAACCGTGGTTATACTAATAACCCAAAGATTTATTCCCTTTCTATGGTAGTAAACACAACACATGGGCCCAACGATAATTAACTGTGCTACATTCAGAGCTCTGTAAGATATTCAGGGCTGATGACAGTCAGTAACAAAGATAAACAGCAGGGCTACATACCAACACTCCCCCCACAGACACACACCTCTGCTAGTAGAGTTGCTAGCTCAGCTACTGTATAATACAGGTAACACTCAGAAACGTTGGTCTTGAATGTGCTTCTAGTGACTGTCAAAGGTTCAACGGACTCTGCATTTCCAGTGTGGACATGGAGAGTCCAGATGTTTAGCTACTAAATACCAGCCCAGTGACCATACATGCTCTAGATCAATCACACTAGTTCCATAAAAACATTCACACATAAACTTATGTTTTGTCTTTAACAGTATTGATGTTAGCATTCACAACTTATTTTTACTGTGATGTTTTTTTTTAAAAACTTTTTATTGTCTTTCATTTCAGTCAGCATTGTAGATTTCAAGGATATTTTTGCTGTCCAATTTCCCACTGATTGTCTCTTTGTACAAGTAGCCAGTGCTAGCAAGGCTACTGAACAGGAGCTGCCTTTTATAGTCATGTTTCCCCACCGTGCACTTCAAAGCAATCCATTGAGTCTCATGATTTTACAGAAATACAAAGCTGCCACCATTTGAAGAAACTCCTTTTACAAGACTAGTAATACTAGATTTTAAGGATTTCATGCATAGGACTTCCATTTGATGCTTCGTAGAAAAGCACATCTGAAATTGCTTTATTAATAACACTGCAGTTGAGGATTTTTCCCCAAAAAATGTATATGTAGACTTGTGTAAAAGTGACAGTTCAAGTACTTTCCGTTGTAATAACTCAATAAATGTTACGCTAGTCATTAAAGTCTCCCTCCATTCAAAAGTGTTTTTTTGTTCCTGTACCTACAGTTGGATGAATGAACCATCTGTCTATCGGTATCTATCACCGTCTTACCTTGCAAGGCAGCTGGATTTTCAAGATCATGAGATCACGCAAGAATCCTCACAGGACGCTGATTGGTCCCAACCACTGGTGGTCCGAGCACATAACTTGAAGCCTCATAAAATAGATTTTTTCATTATCTTGCTAATCCAGCTGCCTTGCAAGGTATTTAACTTACACAAGCATGAAGTGAATACTTGAAACCTCTGGTAGACATTCCCTTTCAGACATTCATCTTGTGTCCAGCAGTTTAACTTCTAAAATGAAATATATTTGCATAGTCATAGATTCATTTTTTAATATATTTAAAAGGAGTAGTAATTACCATTTTCAGGATATTAAAGTGGTAATTATACCTTTTTTTGTAGAAAAATCATATTAGACACATTATTGTTCCAAGCAAAATATTTTCATACTTGTCTGGAGGGAGTCTTTATAGAAACAAGTTTACATGCTCAACAGACACTGAATTAATGTGAAGTCAGAAACTAAAACATGAAAACCTCTTAGGACATATTTATGCTCCTTCAATTTACCCTGATAAACAGCTTTAACCAGACCTTGCCACTGGCATTCACACAGCACTGAAACAATGACTTGTTGAGAGAAGTCATGGCTGATTATTAAGTGCATGATGTTACACTTTGGCTCTATGATTAATAAATTGCCGGAGGACAATTTATTGGTATAATTGAACTGTAGCTTATATTCCTATTACTCTTTGGGTCATGACTTTTAAATGCCAGATACTTAATCCACAACTATTTCCTTTGAGACAGCACATTCTTTAGTCTTTGGGTTTGTTTTAAACTTGTCTTATTTGAATTTTACTTTGCACATCCTCATGTTAACTGCATTTATATTTTTATCATAACTTTTATTCATGTTTTTAATCGTATCCAAATGTTCCATTTTGTTGAAGTTTCAACTAGTCTTATCTTTTTATTCCCTTTCCAAACAGCTACATTTGTCTTCTCTGTTTAAATTTTCCTCTCATATTTCTTTGAATACACACTGAGGAGTTTTAGTGTACAGTATATCTTATGTTTTTGATTTAAGCAAGCATCTAGACTGGGAATACTTTCTAGCCTTAGCCTGAAAGGAGCAGAAGTCTTCTTCTACACAGAGAAAATGTACTGTGTTCGGCAGTAGATCAGATGTGTCTCTTTTACTCCAGGCAGCTTCATCTTCATATTAATGTGCTTACATAAACTTTCACCTCATGTTTGCTTAAAACACCCAGGGCCAATCTAATTAATTTAAATCTACAGTGGGAAGAAGAACGTACATTAATTTCTTACACACACACACACACACACCCACTCACTAGAACACTTAGACACACATTCTCACACACACAAACACACACGCACACACACGTTCCTGTTCAACAGAAAGGCAGTGATAACCTTCAATTTAACATGGTTTTATAACTGAAAATCACAGCTTTTTAAAAAAAAGAAGAATCATAAAATGTTTTCATGTCCAAATCACTCTATTTGTCAGATATTTTACTTCATATTGATATTGGGATGTTTTGGGGTAGATATAACTACTGATGTAGCTACAACACAGTAAAGTTATACATAGCAACAACAACAATAGGAAATTGCAAAAAACAGCATGAATCCAAACTAAATCTGCCACATACGATGCCCCTTTTTAACAAGACAAAAGGCCAATTTCCACAAGAAATTGATTGTGCCTGCTAATATCATTGTCAATTACGCAGGATTTGCACCCGAAATCTGCCTCGTTTTAAGGTCCTGTTCACAAAAGATATTACACTAATGATATGCTATGAAGTTTTGCAGCTGAGTGGAATTTCCTCTTGTTTTGCATCTGGGTGAGTAAATGGAGCGGTTTCCAGTGTGTCAGGCTTTTCTCCACATTTCAGCACACAGATTGGTCCATAATGAAAACTGCAGAAATCACAAAAACCTCAAATTATGTGTCTTTAATTAACAGAAGTGTGCACACACAGAACTCTCCACAGTCACAAATTAACTTTCATGTATTTTGCTTTTTTTACTTCTCTAGTATTTTAAATCTATAACATAATCCACTAAAATGTTGGAATACAGCTATTAATGTGACTCATACAGGTTTGAAATGTTTCAGATTGTTTGAAACTTAAAATAATGTCATACAGGTGTCACTGAATGCATCTGGGATTTCTCGCAAACATCAGTTTGTTCTGTCCGTTGTTGACAGTTGGTTGTGTGTCACACTCTCTTCTCTCCAAACTGAGAAAGAGGCTGCGTGAATTTACACATCACAGCAGCGGTAACTTCATTAATACTGGATCAGTCAGGATCTGATGATACTTTCTGTTTTATGCTACACATCTACACATATCAGCTGTCAAACTCAGATTCTGGTTTATACGGTGAGATTGTTTGTAATGAAGCAGCTCCTCATGTCTGACTGTGGATTTCACCCTTAATATCATTCAGTATAAACTCAATATCATTCAAGCTTCACAAGCTTGAACATTTGGAGAGAGAGACATTGAGAGAGAGAGTGAGTGAGCGTGCACGCAGTTAACATCAACTAATTGAAGACGCCATTAACTCCACCCTAATTGTATGTGGCAATTAGTGCTGGTCTTTGTGAATTAGACTGTTTCGCAACAAGGCTTATTTGAATAGAAAGGGGCCAATTTTGCTCCAAATGTATAATTATCATCTAATTTACGTACACGTAAAAGTCACAGGCGCACCATGATGCTATTTGCTTGGCAGAGCAGTTTGCAGTGCATTGCACCCTCTGTGGTTGCTTTGTGCATTACATGCTATCTTTTTGTCTCATTTGCACAGGTTTAGCACACAAAAGCCACAAAATCATCTTGTGGATTTGGCTGAAAGTCTGCAGCTGTGCTGATAGCTCTGTGAGGCTGTATTTAGGCACAGCTACGCTTTGAGCTAAACGCTAAACTCAGCTGGATTAGCTACATACATCCAGTGACAATGTTAACATGCGGATGTTTAGCAGGTATTATGTTTACCACGTTCACCATCTTACATTAGCATTTTAGCATGCTAATATTTGCAAATGCTGCATATAATATGAAATGAGTTCTAGTTTGTTCTTTTGGGATTGTGAAAATCTTTGGGAAATGTAGGAAGTCACTAACAGACTGAAACTTATGAAACTTCATAATATAACAACCTTGAATGGATTGAACACACTGGTGTTGGAAGAGGGGGGACAACAACACATTATGTTCCCTGACTTTGAGGTGGTAATAAAGTTGTAATGCCTAAATCAGGTATCACAGTAAGTCTCCTCGAACATGTTGGACCTGATGACTTGGACACCAACCAAGTGTTAAATAGCTTTTGCTTCAGTAGTGATAGGCGCAGTCAGTACTTTGGGAAATAAGCCTAGGGGACTAAATCTCGCTCTACTGTGGTGCTGTCTGTATGTTAGCAGGCATATTGGATGTAAAGACATTTTTAAAGAAAATATATTGACTGGTTGGTTGGTTAAAGTGTAACAGCAAAAAACATAAAGGTCTGTATCACCAGGAGCCAGGATGCCACTTTGAACCAAACCTTTTTAACTGCTTTTTGGAAAACCACTGCACTAAAAGAAAAGAGGAAAAAGCAGCCACCATTTTGATCTGGTAGCATCCTGATGAAATGCATTTCTTGCCATATTTTACAAAAATTGTAGGCTTGATTAAGATTGAGAGACAGTTGACATGAAAAACGCCCTCTAGACTATTATGTCATTCGAAGCTGAATGTCGCCCCACTTCAAAACGTATTCCGGCGACGCTGACCAAACCTTGCACACTAAAGACTATCTGAGCGCGTTACATATCTTGTTTAATTAAATCTTACTTGTATCTGTTGAAATCAAATGCACTTTTGAATAATACAAGCTTTTGTGTTTTATTATGAGTACACAAAGTCATGATAGTTAGTTATTAAACTTTGCACATTGGAACAAAATTGGCCTTCATGTATTCTTACATAGCAATTAACAATTAACAAGAGTGTAGAATAAAATAACCCATTGTGATACATCGTGAACGCACTGAACTCATGCTTTAAGAAACAGTTAAATTATCCAGGAGTAGAACTAGTCTGATAATCAGGAAGATTTCTGAAGGCCGCAGAGGAAAAACAACTGGCTAACTTCACTGCAAAACTAATTAAATAATCCACTAATTAATGTAGAAATTGAGGGCCGTGTTCTACCTACTAACATTATGCTTGGGGAAACAGCAAAATAAAGCAGAACAAGATAGCTCGGGAGATAAAAACTTTCTGAGGGCACAATTAGAGACACAGCAGACTACTAATAAACAATACAGTAGTACAGCAGTGTGGTTTGTGTGAAGGATAGCGGAGCAAGCTTTATTGTTATCGATACCATAGTTGTTCAGGGAAGGCCTGTAAAAGTTTGTATTCTCCAGCTTCTGATTTTTCCAGGATAAACATGCTCATTATCAAGCTGGCAACTTTACACTCATTAGTTCTGACAGGCCAAGTGTGTAAACCCTTCCCAAACATGGGGAAAACATAATTCTGCAATTTCTCCATCAAGTTGTGGAAGGTGAAGGTTTTTCAGCTGCTTCTACAAGAATAACTTTTACACAAGCATTAGAGAGCATGTGGGAGTCGGCTCACTTCTTGCTGTCTCACAGATTTACAGTCAAATCTCTTGAAGTCTTCCCTCTTCGGCTGCAGGTAGTTGCTGGGAAACAACTACAAACTCTCAGCAGAATGTCAGAAGTCAAGGCCTGTGAGATTCTCTGAATGAAGCTGCTAGATTTTGACAGTCAAAATGTTGTAATTGTGTAAAATGTAATTTTCTTTGTCACAATAGCCAGACGTGGACTAATAATGTGTTGTTTTCAATCACAGAGTGAAGTGTATGGACATACTAACAAGTTTAGGCTGGCTGACTTGTTTGTGGGACATATTTATGATGACAACCACATGCTTTATTCAGAACACAACATGGCCTAAGGCTGCATTGGATTCTGTTCCTCATTTTCTGCAGCTCTGGCTACACAAATTGGTCTCTCTTGGTCCCTGCGATGGGTTTCTTACTGTGTGATTCTTGAACATAAGTGCAAAATTGTTACAATTGACAGAAGCCTTTGTTTTTTACACCAAGGAACTGACAGACAAACTTAATTTTAATGTTGATGGTTGAAAATCCTAAATATTCGCTGTTTACGTCGCTGGAGTTGCTGTTTTATGATTTTCTCCAAATCTAAAAAAAACACAAAAAAACATGGCTGACATCTGTCTATGGGAATAAAACGTGGCTTTTCATGTTGCTTTCACACCTAATAGTACAGGGGACAAACCCCTCTGCCTACTTCTTCACCTGTGTGAATCCCACAAGGTTTCCAGGTTTCTGGTTTCTGGTGTTACTGTTAAATAGATATTTCACAAGAAGACACTCGATATATGAGCAGTGGACAAGGAAGGGAGCTGTTGAGCTTTTCATTCTTCAAATGAGACAAGTGAGACAGCATAGAAGGAGAAGGTGAGCCCTGATGAGCGTTCTTGTTACACAGAGGAAGAGCGAGGTATTGGCATGCATTTAAAAGTTGCCAGTTTGGTCCAATTTGCTTTCACACCTCAAACAAACCACACCACCAGACCCACGTTTTCAAGCAGACCAGTATTTGCTTGTTTGGTCCACATCAGAGTTTGAATGAGCTCAGTTACAGGCTGATCCCTGCAAACACTGCTCAAAACCTGCCTTCATTTCACTACCTGTATGACAGAAGCTGTTTCTAAACTACACACTGACTCTATCATGCTTATAATATCAAAAGGCAATTAAACGCACAGTGACTTTACTACCTTGCGGGTAGCCGTTTCACACACTGACTTTCTTGTATGTCATCACATAAGCCCCAGCAATGCACTCCTTAAGCTAGCTAGTCATCAGTGCACCATCTGGGCCTGTTAAAATATGTATTTCTACTTTGTTGTCATTTAGTACCACCTCCATAACAAACAGTGAACCATCTGCAGGAGAAACAGAGATGTGATGCTCAGCCTGAAACCTGTGGCTGGGACTCCTTGTCTGCAGTCTTAACTTGTTATGCTGCTGTGGTTTATGGTCTGTGCATGATGAGTGTGCTGCTCGGTCAGGCCAAGGGAGATAAACAGAGATAGACAGACAGAGAGAGATAGAGAAATAGAGAGAGAGAGAGTGAGAGAGAAAGCTTTCAACCTGCATCGTTTCAGGCCACTGGTAGTGGAGCATTTAGCAGCTAAAGAGACTGATATTTCCCTTGAGAGTTGGTGGAGACCAAATCAGAACTGAATATTGGACGTACATTCACCAGGTGGATATCTTAGAAGGTGATAAAATGTAAATTTTGTGTTTACAGCTTGTATCTGCCCCCCCCCCCTCCCATAACCCCTGAGTGGTTTACATATTCAGTTTTGATCAGTCAGTGTTGCCTGACTGTTATATTGGAGGTTCCTCTCTGACTGAAAATGCATGAGAGAGACTGTAAAACCTGCACAGAATCGTTGATTCTATTTCTCATTTTGCATGTGATTTTCTGGAAATAAATGGTCTACAAATATCAGGTGTCTTAAACATGGCTTAAAACAGCTGCAAATCCTGAAATATTAATCTGGGCTTCATAGGTGAATATTTTAGTGTTCTGTGATGGTTTAAATCTATTTCAGAGACTATTTATATACACTGACAAGAATGAAACCGGGAGAAACAAAGCATCGATATTGGATTGGGTTTTCAAAACCCCTTATGGGTTGAGCTCGAGTAAAAACAGCGGCAGAGATAAGGCACTGAGAGAATCAGAAATAACCTGTAGGTGCAGAGGACAGCAGGACAGAGAGAAGATACAAAGAGAGAAATGATGAGATGTGGAAAAACAGGTGGAGGAAGGTAAAAGAGGGAGCCAGAGAGACAGCAGCAGCTTTCTGATTCAGACACTATGGGAGGGCTGAGATCCAGGTAGAAGAGAAACCAAGAGGAGGGTGGGGGGGGGGGTCAAGATGCAGCAAAGAAAGAGAAATGTGTTGAGAGGAGGAGGAATGAAGCTGACAGAAATCATTTTCTTTATGATGTGAGAGAGACAGAGAGGACTAAAGACAAGCAAGAGATTGGAAGACATCAAGGGAGGAAAACAGATGAAGACAGGGATGATAATGATGATGGGAACATAAAGGATCCTAAAGACAATTTGTTAGATGACAGAAGATGGGGGTGGGACACAGAAGAGATTAAATTAAAAAAACAGAAAAGAAACTAAAACAGAATCAGGTGGCATCTCAAGTAGTTTTGGGGAATAAAACCCTGCAGGGATGGATAACTTTTACAGCCATCTGCTTCAATTACATACCAGCGTGTCTCATTACACACTGAGATTCATCTCGATTCATCTCCAACCCTCTGCTCGTTTCATCATGTTTGCCTCCGTTCTCTCTGCTTGGATTTCTCTCCTCACGCAGGACAACCAGAGTGCCTGCACATTCATCTGAGTTGAATGGCCCATTAGCGCTACAGTACATTGGTATGAACACTCAAAAAGGGGGAAAAATAGTTCCTCATTCATCACATCATCAGAAAAAGCACAGAATCAAATCTTAATTTTAGTCTCAAACTCATCTCTCCATTCTACACACAATATGTATCTCTCACACACACACACCTTTAAGCTCTGGCTGCTATGGAGTGTGTGAGCACATTGACAAATACACCATGGCTCATTTCCAAGGATGCTCATCATGCCGTTCTGAGCACCAAATTAACCAGAAACCAAAGAGATAATCTTGTTTATTCGCACGGTGGATTAACTGGAGTCTAACAGTGGCTGTGATAGGTTCCTTTTGGCTCAGGGGAGAGCGTCTTGGCGCATTTTTGTCCAGTGCAAAAGCTCCCCTGGAGAGAATCTGGTCATTCTAATCCAGTGAGTCAATAAACAGCTATTAAATAAAACTCGTCAAATAATAAAGTTAATAAAGGAGACATAGTGCAGAAAAGTTGCTTTCTATAAATGCCCGCTTTCAATGAGCCTATATGCATTCACAGCGCTATAAACCCCATCCTCTATTTAAAAAAGGACATAGTTATCGCACACACCTGAAAATAAAATCACCCTTTTTCACGTAAAACCACCTGAACTCTCCTCACGTATCCGCTACAATCGATGCGTAACAGAGGCGCACACAATCCAACATCCTTAAGAGAGCGATAAGTCATGTATTTCCCAAATAATATAACTGTTAAAAACAACTAAATATCCCTAAATGTATGTACTTGAACCCATGTCTTTTTCTCTATAGTATGAAGCCCCATTTAAAGCGGCTTCTCCGGGTCTGCATTGGTCCGGACTACGCGCTCCGTCTCCACCGGGAAAAGTAGAAAAAGCGCACAGCCGGCTCACCTTCTCCGGTTGTCCCATGGGAGCTGCAGAGAAGCAGGGCGACTTGAGCGATAATCCCGGCGACTATTTTAGTCCACAGATCCATGATGAAGCGAAAGGAAAACTGCTGGAGGAGAGAGACGGCCAACCTCTCTTCTCCAGCTCAGAGAGAGATCTCCCAAAACCCGACTGAAGGAAGAGAACAGGGATGGAGGGAGAGAGAAAAAGAGAGAGAGAGAGAGGTCAATGAAGTCTGCTTTGCAGTCAGTCTGTTGTTTTATCGGGCATTCAGCAGCTCTGTGGTTGGGAGTCACACTGAAAAAATCTCTCACTCAGACATTCACACGTGGAATACTCAGCTGCGGATAATCTGATGTCTGAAAAGAATAAAATGTGCCAAATCCATCTAGGAGAAATTGAGATATTAACACTGGATAACTGAAATAATTTGACGTGCTGCTGACCCTGAAATGAAAAGTCAGTGGAGCAGCAAAGTTAATAATAATAATAATAATAATAATAATGCATTTTATTTAAAGGCGCCTTTCAAAGCACTCAAGGACACCTTACAAGGCACATAAACACGACAACAGTACATCAAACAATAAAAATCAGGTAAATTTTAGTGCAAAGATAAAGAAATAAATATGAATGTGACTATAAAGTGCATCAGTGCAACAAATAAGCAAGAACATGATTGCATAGTTAGTGTGAGACAGAGTATGCCACTCTGAATAAGTGCGTTTTCAGGCGGGATTTAAAGGTGGAAACAGAGTCCGAAGTGCAAATGTCTGGTGGGAGAGAGTTCCAAAGGCGGGGGCAGATCGGCTGAAAGCTCTTGACCCCATGGTAGTTAAGTTGGCAGATGGGGCAAAGAGCTTGTTGGCGGAGGAGGATCGGAGAGTTCGGGAGGGTGTGTAGACGTGAATAAGTTCCGAGAGATATGATGGTGCCAGGTTATGAAGGATCTTGTAAGTGAGGAGTAGAATCTTAAAGTCAATGCGGGATTTGATAGGAAGCCAATGAAGTTGCTGCAGGGCAGGAGTGATGTGTTCAATAGAGGCGGTCCTGGTAATGATACGGGCGGCCGCATTCTGTACCAGCTGGAGTTTGTGAAGAGAATTCCGCGGAAGACCAAAGAGGAGAGCGTTACAGTAGTCCAGACGGGATGTGATCAGGGTGTTTACCAGGATAGCGGTGCAGGTTGGTGAAAGTGAGGGACGGAGACGGTTGATGTTCCGTAGATGGAAGTAGGCAGTCCGAGTAACGTTATTGATGTGGGCTTCGAAAGATAATGTGCTGTCCAGGATAACACCCAGGCTCTTTACCTGATGCGATGTAGGAACAATGGAATTGTCAATGGACATGGCGAAAGTGTTGAGTGTTGCTAGGGTAGATCTGGTACCAATGAGGAGGACCTCAGTTTTTTCGCCGTTGAGTTTAAGAAAGATGAGTGAGAGCCATGATTTAATTTCCAGTAAGCAATCCGATAGGGCGATGGGTGGCAGAGTGGAAGAAGGCTTAGTGGAAAGATAGAGTTGGGTATCATCAGCGTAACAATGGAATCGAATGTCAAATTTCCTGAGAATATGACCAAGAGGTAGAAGATAAATAATGAACAGGAGGGGGCCAAGGACAGAGCCCTAATAGGATTCATCATCCAGGGATCAAGAATGGATGTACAACATTTCATGGCGATCCTTTCAATAGTTGTGAGATATTTCAGTCTGGACCAAAGTGATGGACCAGACACACGGACATTGCCATCTGTAAAGCCATGCCACTAGTGTTAGCTATCAATTACAGATGTTTGAAACTGACTTTCTACAGGGGACCCAGCATTTTGTCAAGAGTGTCTTGAATGTTACAGGATAAAATCAGCTCTTTTGGTTAACCCAAGAAATAGAATTAGACAATGAGGGAAAAACGGTTCCACAGAGCACAATGCCAATAAGGAATAGAAGAAACATAATGAGGAAACAGTCAATTAAACAGACCCAATGTTTCAAAGTAGATTTGAGAAAAGTCTCACAATTAAATATCATACAGGGCTACACATACAGTCTCATTTAAGGCAATGAAGGCTGACTTTGATCAAATATGAAAAGGTTTCTAATTTTGAGAACACAGAGATGCAGAACAGTGTGAGCTTCAGTGCAAGTAAATCAAAATCAATTACCTTCCTGATGAAGGAATAACCAGCCGAAAACACGTTGGGTGATGGACACCTTTTGATAGAAAAAAGGTAACATGAATCAAACAGTCTCTTTTCAGGAACAGAATACATACAGTGGTGCAAAGCAGATATGAGAGACAGTAACATCTTTATAAAAGTAGATGTCCAGAGTGTTTCAACAGATAGCAGAGGAAGCACATTAAACACACATCGACTTTCTTACACCTGTTCAGCTGCTTGTTAACACAAATATCTAATTATCCAATTATTTGGCAGCAACTCAGTTCATTCTGGCATGTCGACATTGTCAAGGAGATTTTATGAAGTTCAAACCAAGCACCAGAATGGGGAAGAAAGGTGATTTAAGTTACTTCCAACGTAGCATTGATGTTGGTACTAGACAAGTTTGAGTACTTCAGAAACTGCTCATCTGGGATTTTCATGCACCACCATCACTACAGATGGAAGAAAGGAAGACAAACTTGTTTTCCTTTTTGCACGGATTTGCACAAAATCAAATACTGTGTCAAAACTCTTGCAAAAGCAGATACCTAACTAAAAGCAAAAGTTACTGATCATGTCCAATACTTTATGATCGCAGTGTACCTATCTTCTAATGGCTAATTTCACGGGAATATGACTGTTGGCATGTGACTCCATAGCAGGAACCACCCCTGAAGGACCATCTCAAGGAACTTTTACTGGGGCGAAACAAGTCCCTGCCTTGGGGTATGTACTGTGCGGCCCTGGGTGGGGCTAGAGGTTGACTCTGTGCTGTTTGGGTATACTTGCGTTGCCTCAGTGAAGTCACGTAAAAACTGTTGCACAACGATTACGCAACGATTGAAACAGAGAATGATTACGTCACCTCCAGTGGGCCCTTTTAAGGTCCTACTCTGCAATGGAGACAAAACAGCTGAGAGGACCGAGTGAGAGGACGTTCCTGTAAAGTTCCCACCTCTTAAATTTTACCCGGAACTTCCTTAATGGAAACAGGACTAGTATGGACCAAAATCTCTAAGTAATGTTTCCAATACCTTGTTAAATCTATGCCATGAAAAATTAAGGCATATCTGAAGGCAAAAGATGGCCCAACCCAGTAATAACAAGGTGTACTTGGTAGAGTGGCCAGTGAGTGTATATTTCTACAAAAATATTTTCTATAAAAATCATGTCAAGTACAGGATGTGAGCTTGACACTCAAACTGTCAAAATCAGCAGAGTGGAAGTTGACAAACAAGAATAAAAAATGAGTAGAAGGTAGACCACACTGAATAGATATGAGAAGTCCTACATAATCACATTCAAGACATGAAAGTCAGGTTGTCTTTTAGAAACTATGGGATGGTAAATCAAATGATAGGAAATCAGAATAAAATGGATATAAAATGAATGTCCAATGGCAACTAGCTTTGCAGTGACACGATTTATAGTGAGAGCACACAGGCACTGAAAATTTCTAACATCAAATAATTTCAGCAGCCAAGGAGGTGTCACGAAAACATTATAGGGGTTTTATTCTCTTCTTCAATCTGTCTTTGACTTTTCATCAACAAGAATCCTCCATCTGTTTCTTGAAAGATTAAAAACATGAAGGGTGAACAAACTGTTGCTGTCACTTTATATGATCTATCTTCACAGCATAGTACAGAGTTGAATTGGGTGGGGGAGGGGTTCATGGTCAGCAGCGGCAGAAATGTTCAGGAAACAACCATCATTAATCTAACATTACATCATTACTTATACAGATATCAGTGACCATATAATGCCTATTTTTGATTTGCTGGCAGGTGTCCATTACTATTTTTTATCAACTCACCTAGTTGCGGACAAAAGTTAACCTGTTTCAACTTGAAATTTGAGTACCATGCATTCATTCCCCTACCAGCTTGAGTAGAGTACCTCATAATCAGAGTAGAGTGGTAAAATGTCTGCTTACAGTTTTCACTGGGGTAAAAGGAATCAGTACGTCCAGATTATTCTCTAAACTGCTTCTCTGCTGTCTATGTGTATATGCTTTATATTCTGAACACTTACTGAACACACCAAAATATGGCTTAATATTCCTCCAATGGATCTTCAAAAACCGCTGTCACCAGCCACTTCTCAAGATAAATAGGTGGTAGGTATCTCATATTCATAATACAGGCTTTGCAGTTTTAAATCACAGTTTACAGCAATACTGATAGGCCGCACTTAAACTGAAAAAACAAACTAACAAACTTAAGATTTTAAAGATTCCCCCTTTTTCCTTTGATTTAAAACACGAGAATGCACTCTGAGCATTCCTGTTATAGAAAATAATGCACTCGATGGAAGGAATGCCACACCACCTTGCATCAAAGCTTCAATCTTTCTCTCTTATATGGGAACACATCCGTCTTGCAATTTCACTTACATAACTTATTCATGTGATGTAACCACATGTTCTATGCTTAATAAAATATGTTGGAGTTGTCTGTATTTGAGCAGCCTTCTCACACAGTTGTATCCTACACTCAGAATAAGTGAGAGGTGCATTTACCAGCGTCAGAAGCAATGCCAGTGGACATTTAGAGTAAAAATAGTGGAGCAGCAAAAAGAAGGCATGCAAAACGAAACCCATTTTTCATGCAGCTCACGCAGCTGGCCATGAAAACTCTGAATAAAACGGCTCTGTGTCAGCTCAGACGCACAGCCCTTTCAGTGGACAAGGGTTGGAACTGTGAACCCACATGGGAGAGGCGCTCTTGGTAGCATTCAGCAGGGTTTGTACGTTGTTAAAAAAAAAAAGCCCTGAAAACAGAGAAGAGAGGAGAAGGCGTGCAGAGAGAGTCAGCAGGGGAATCTGATAATGAAAACCTACTGAGAGTATAGACAGCAGGGGAATCCAATGATAAAAAAAACACTGTTGTGAACAAACACAGCAGTGGAATCAGATAACACTAAAGCCAGATTCTGTCAGAAACAAGTGATCACACCTTGCACTCACACACTAATCACGAACATCACACACCTGGGTGGCCTGCAGAGACACAAACAGAGACTAGCTCGGTGTTTAATGTTCAAATCAGACTCGTGAGAGGTTTTAAAACTAGGCAGACCTGAGAAGAGTAAATGGTTGCACTGAAGATTTGTCTGTCAACCAGCGTTTTTGTTGAAAATTCAGTGTATCCACTTTCCTCCAGAAAAACCACCACAGGGGCAAAAATCTTCTTAGTGGTTAAGTGAAAACAAAATGTCACATTTTGGTTACTGGCTTTTGTGCTTTCAACTGATGGAAAGATACTTTCACCATTCCCAATGTTTCCTCTTGTGAAAAACTAGAATGATTTCTGTTTTGTTAAGAGAAGATTAGCCGTTGCTTCCTCTCAAAGGTTTGATAAAAATCACCTTGCATGTGTGAGTGAAGCTGGACTACAATGGGAATGTCGAAAAAGCAATTTGTTTCATTTCAAAGAGAAATGTCCTTTAGCTCTTAGCTGACTGAATTGTGCTTTCACAGAAATAAAATGGCACCATGACCAGACTGTCATTCCAAAGGAGAGGAAGGACGTTGGAGCTATTACGCCTTGAGGTAATGGCTTTATAGATGAATTCCTGAAATTTGTTGTTGAGGTACTTACTTGTCTCAAGAAGACAACTTTTCTTTGCACCTCAAAGAGTGAAGCCATGACTCTCTGTTTGAAAAAGGTGCATTGTCTGTCAAGAACTAGTCTCTCACCTATGTGAAGGAGCTTAATTATCTTGTGGTTCAAATTCCAGAGAGAGCTTAGTATGATGCTTGACTTTGACAGGTAGATCAGCAACTCCAGTCACGCTGGACCTTCAGGGTCAAAAGGGAGCAAAGCCTGAGGGGGAAGCACCTGATTGCAAGTACCAGTTAAGGTCATAAGCTTTGAGCAGTGACTGAAAAGATAAAATCAGATACAGGCAGCTGAAATAAATTTCCTTCATAGAATGTCTGGGGTCAGAAATTGGGACATGGTGAGAAACTCAGATATGCAGGAGTAAAAAATAAAAGAGCCTGTGAGGTTGTTCATGGCTCCATGCAACTCTCCCTCCAATGCACTGTGTTCATATTACTTACTGCCATTTCCAATTTGTATTGACTAATATCTTCTGGGAGGAAATGTTCACTGGTAGTGGTTAAACAGTTCAGTGTCAGTATTGGACAATTCTGCAGCACACAATTTACATACAATACCTGCATTCAGTACATACACGAGAAGTAATATGCCCTTTATTTAGCAAGGTGGAAAGTGAGGGTGTGGAGGTCAAAGCAGTAACAAGACTGTGTTTAAACAGAATGCAAAGTGAATTTTCAACTCGTTTCTTTTTTTTTTCAACTTCATTTGCACAATTTCACCACTGGATAGTTGATTTATGTATAGTGTATATAACATTATGTTTGTTGTTAACAACCAAAATGCTGAAAAAAAAATGTTTATGAATCTGTCTCACAAATGTACAGAGTTGTGAGGGAAAGGAGAGACTGGAGGGAGATAACAGACAGAACCAGACTCTGGTGAGTTCTGAGTTCAATCAAAGGCTGAACTGAAAACAAACAAGCAGACACACTCCCACAGATACGTCAGCATGTTGGGATACGTGCAGTTTTTTCACTGAGGTTGAAATTGTTTCAACTCATGCAGGAACGTCTTTCTTTTGACGCCCCTGCCAAATATTCATTTAATCATACCTTTCTCTTCTCTTTGTATATGATCACGCTGCATCTAAAGTTTACTTTTCATTCTGTCTCAACTCATCATTAGGGCTGATTGAAAGGTTCATCAGGGTTGCAGGTATTTACAGTAGTAATAATCGAGTATTGTATTGGGCAATTGAAAAGTTTGACCTCATAATGGTGCCAGATCAGATTGAATCCAGACCTGGAAGAAAATTGAACTGCAAACCTGACCTGTACCGCTTTTGAGTGACACATCACTATTAGGTTCCCATCATTCAGCCACCACCTAGTTGCTGTTGTTAAGTCACTGAGTAACTCTGCCCAAGATGAAGAGTCAAGGGAAGCAAGTTATTTTAATTCTTATAGGGACATTGATGCGTTTCCCAAATTACATCCCAATCACTGTCCACTCGACTAAATGAACCAAACTAAATTAGTAAAGGACTTAGAGACTGAATTAACTTCCCCCTAACATCGATGTGATTTAGCAAATCCTCCTGACTTTTAAAGTAGAAAGTGCCACAGCAGGGTGCAGGAAGGAAATTTGAGCAAGTGTGATGGGTGGTGTGATGTGATGAAAGTGTGATCTGAACTGTTTTTCGTAATTACGGATTCATCTTTCATCTCTAGTTAGAATGTCTTCTTTGAGTCTGCTCTGTTAATTTATACACATAGCCATCTTTTTTTGTCCTGATGAATATTCATGTACGAACAGAGTCGATATTCAGGAAAACACTGACTCAGAATTTGTTTGTAATTCTGTCTGACTTTCTGGATAAATATTGATGAGAAACAGAAGCTTATCAGTTGAATCAGTACACTGTGTTCTTTCTGATCTGTGTTATGCCAATAATCATATCTGTCATCATGTTTGTGTCTAATAATGGAGATAACTAAGAGCTTTCTCTAACATATGTATACGCAGCATGGATCGAGCATGTGGTATGTACTGTAGAGGGGGGGTCAAAGCAGCAGTATGTTCTCAGTTATTAGTAGATAATGGATTAAACTGCCTCGCCATTTTGTCCACGCTCATCTTTATGTTGAATACCAGATGGAGCGAGATGGTGATCGATGCACTCTGACTGTGCTTTATATTCACAGCAGCAGCTTCAGGCTGTTGGAGGCCTGCTGCCCGACCAGCCGGCCAGTTGGCAGAAACAGAAAAGACCCTCAGAATTTCTTTGAGAGCGGAGCAGAGATCAAGCTGCTGGCTGCCAGACAAGAGGAAGAGAAATCAAGGAGTTTCACAGAGGAGTCAACTCTTCTGGGGACTGTACACTGATGTATTGCATTGTAGGCTGTGAGGACGGGAAGAAGAGGGTCACCTCTCTCTCCACTGTAAATTAAGTTGAATAAGGTTGTGCCATGTGGAGGAAATGGAGGCCTTGTTGTAAAGTGGTTTGTGCACTGTGGGTGGTTAAGTTTGAAAACAGATTGCTTGTTATCCTCCCGGGTGTTTTGTTCCCTCAGTCCAGCCTGGCAGTCAATACAGGCACTAACCTACCAGTAAAGAGCTGCCGTCTTGACCTCCTTTAGACGTTAGCCTCTGTTCAACTAACCTCCAAAACACAATAGATTTTCTCATAAAGGATTTCGTTCATCAGTTTTCTAAACAGTTCAAATACCATACAAGGGTTTTCTGTCCTTATTGTTATCCAATAATATTTGAAAATACTATTATATCTCAATGCAGTATTTTGTTAATATTCAATATCAATGATTTTTAGCAACCACAGAGCTGTCAAAGCTTCATGAGAGTTGTCATTGTTAAATACAAACAACATAATCCACTTTGTTTTTTCAATTAAAATGACAAGGTGCTTAAACTTGACAAAGACCGTGATAGCTTTAAAACAAAGTGCTAGTCTAATCGTTTGAAACCTCCGTATCCACACCTTAACAATGTCAGAATTTAATGAAGGGGTTGCAACCGAAAGTCTTTGCACCTTTCAAAATAGACAATCTGACAATTACACCCACTTCACACACACACACAGAGTGATTCACCGAGGTACAGAAGGCCACACAATGAAACATGTCTAACTGTTATTTAAGTTAATGAAATTAGTTTGAAATGATTTTGGTGTCAATGATCTGTACTTTAAAAACATACAACTCATTTTTTATTCATTTCCAATTTGATACAACTCATTTTCTCTTTCTTGTTAGAAGTGTGTTCATAAATCTTTTGACTCTCTTGTTCCAGTTTTATTTAGAGTTAATTCATTTATTCATGTAACAGATTTTATCTTGGCAGAAAGGCACAGAAAGTTCCCCACTGGGCTTCAGTGTCACAGAGTCATTTTGTTGGCTGCCAACGCACTTTGGTAAAATCACATTGTCATAAATTATGAATTTCTTTAATTTTTTTCCAATTTTTATGTATTTTTATATTCATTTATTCTTGTTAAAGTCAGTAGAGTCCTGTTATTGAGGACAAACCTGCAGACTTACAGGTACAGTTACGTGTCTCTAGCCCTCGTGTATCTTTTAGCATGTTCACACCAAATCTTGAACTTCCATAACGTACTTAACGTTACAAGCTTTTTATATGTGGTCTCCTAGATGCTAGAAATGAGACCGTGACTTAAGGGCAAGAGAGAAAGAACATTTATTTTGGGTCATATTGTCAAAAATAAAAAAATAAAAAAACAGTCCTTGATCTGAAAGGCAACGCATGCCAGCCCTGATTAGCACTCAAAATTAAACTCAAAGCTTTAGAACAATGAGAAATTTGCACCGCTTCATTGCACTTCACAACATGTATGTAATTAGCTTTACTCTACTGATATGATTAAGCCAGCACTCTTGTCCTTTTTAAGTACAAGGCTTGCAGAGACTAAGCGTGATTGAAGATTGAGAGATTAAATTATTTTGACTTTAAATTGGAAGTCCGCTGATTTTACACATGAAGTTCAGTTGAACCGTCATGATGAGTGCTATTCATCCTGTGAAAAACCGTTGTATAATGTATTCTGTGGCTCCAGTAGGAGCCTTCAAAAGTCTGGGAAAAATAACCCTGATGATGTCGTCAGGGTTGCATCAGCTCGGAGAATACAAATTTAGAACGGGAAGCATGCCTTATAAAATAGGGGGTGTAAAGTTTAAGAGATGTGGACGTTTACCAGGCAAGGAGTGTGTAATGAAAGATTTTATTTTTTTATTGAGCTGCCTTATGGGAAATGTAGAATCCAGCAATATTGGAGCTTGACCCAGAGTAGGCATTAAAAGTCAGGATATTTCAGACTCTTTGCTGCTTTGATTTTTGCTACCTGGTAACACCAAAGAGACCGATGATAATTCATGTCCTTTATACATCCTCCTAAAAGTTTGGGGATTGAACAAGGTTAAAACAATTAATTACAGTAAAATTTGCATTGTGCAGAATCTACCCACGATGAAAGACTGTCCAAACATCACTTCTGTTGCTCATTTGTACATTGTTTGAAGCAGGATTTATGTCTCTTTAAGCTCAAATTGCCTTAAAATATATGGTGATCAGTTAAAAATCTTTTTTAAAAAGTTGGATATAGGCACTTTAAGACCTGCAGTGTAAACACAGCTTTTAGATAAACGTGTAAAGAACCATGAACAACATGTGTCATATACACCAAACTAGCTTAATTAATATTATACTGTGATGCATCCAATGTTAAAACACTGTCTCACATTAGCTCCAATCCTTAACATATAAAATAAATCTCAGGATGAATAAATATGACACTATTTGACACATTCAAAACATTTTATTAATGAGGAAATTTCATATAATTTTAGTCTCTTTTTTTCTCTCCTGACAGATGTTGTGAAAAGCCTGAAGGTTGACCGTCAGATGATAAAGACAGCAACAGGTTTCTTTAGAGAGGCACTACAGGGGGGCAAGTCTTTATTTGATCTAATAAAAGGAGGGAAATTAGGTTTTTATGAGCTGAAGGTTTCCATTTTCTGTCACTTCTATATATTCATCACTGATGCTGAAAAGACTCTGAACTGTAATATGCAGGTTAATATTGCAACTGAAGATCATGTGAAATCACATTTGTATTATTATTCATATGTTTTTTGACAATGAACACACATATATTTAAGATATTTAAACTATATTTAATGACAACATGTTCTAAATCTGTCCTTTTTTGACCCCATAGGAAGCACATTTACACCACTGGTTACATTTATTTTACTACCTTTAGCTCCTTTACAATGTAATTTTCATCTGCTTATGTTTCTCTTCTGTTCTATTGTTTCTTAATATTTCTTAATATAATTCTGTTAACATACAAGCATTTGAAGTAATGGCAGAACACACTTCATTATTGACACTCATTAACATTTCTTGCTAGCATTAAATGATACTCTACCTTTGTTTTTCAGGGATCCAGTGAAACTTTAAGTGGTCAAAAATGCAGCACCAGTAAATATGGCTTCTTATACTGTGGCAAGCAGGAAGTGGAAGAGACCAACTGGAGTGTGCCAGGGGGGATTCTGCCTTTCGGGATCCAGTTAACTTAATTTTTTTTTTTTGCACTACTGACTTTTTTGTGTTGCTAACAGGGTTTGAAAGGCATAAACAGGCAATCCAAACATGATGAAAAATGGCGCCCTCTCTCCAACAACTGCTGATAGAAAACTAAGAGCAAAGACTTCCTGCTCCAGATTTTACCTTTCATGTAAGATGCAGAGCCTTAAAATGTTGTTTATTTACTTTGAAGTGTAAATAGCAAAGCAATAATGCCACCAATACCGCAGTGATTACAGTGCTGCTCTCATTCATATTTACCCACCAACAGGATTGCTTTCATTACATTCAAACTAAATGTCAGCTGTGACATTTTCCAAAAGCTGAAGTAGTTTTATTAGTTGTATTTTATAGAAATAAATTGTGATTATGTCACTTTCTGGGAGAAAAGAGCGCTACCATTCACACATCCCAGTGGTTCAGTTTGGTTTTGTTTGTCAGTCTGTGCTTCTTGCTTCTCATGTGATTGGAATTATAGGAATAAATCACTGTTTTCATGAATGATAAATAAATGCACATATACATACTATTACATCGTATTGCATTGCCTCTCCTTTAATGGTTTCATACCCTCCAAAAAAAGGAACATTTTACCCATTTCTCTATGGGATCGATTGATGTCAGCATAATTGAAAGAAGAACCAAAGAAGTGACAGTGAAAAAAAAAGTATTGAAACCATAAAAATACTTTTACAGGAGTGTTAAATTTCATTATAATAATCCCAGTTTTCTGATGAGGATTTCTCTCTTGTGGTCACTTTTTTTAGTTTCAAATTCAGCAGCTAAGTTCTTGGACAGGTTTATTTTAAGTTTTGCCCTTAAGGTATTTTTTTTGTTTCAATTAAATTTGACTCACTTTCAATAGTTTTGTTTTAATTCTTGGGAGATTTTATTACATTATTATGACACCACCTGAGTCTTATAATTCTCACAGCGCACCTCATTAGTTAAATGACCCACATAAAGTGAGATCATGATTGTGCTGGATCGAAGTGAGGCTGACCAGGTCTCTGGTTGTCAACGACAACTCTCTCACCTTTTCGTGACTCACTCTGTCTGATGCTATATATATGAATGTTGTTTTTAATCAACTCACCAGGTGCAATAACGGTTGAAACTATTCTCAAGATGTTTCTTTAGCCTGGATTTCTAAAACCAGGTCAGAGAAGGAAAGAGATCCAAATGGCATTAAAAGTGAGCTTGGTATAACTTTCCTTGACTGACTGATGTTACACAACTACAGATGGTGCCTTCACTAATCCCATTGGTTCCTCTTTCAGGGCAACTCAGGTTTCTGTTGTTTTAGAACAAAGCTGATCAGCCTGGCAGCAGCCTGCTGAAGCTTCAGACAGTTGTTGGTCAGGTTCACCGCAGCCCGTCTCTGCCAGGAATTAACACGCTTACTGCTGGATTACACAGCAACAGACAGCGGCTCTTACATCAACCTCACCCAATGTTGCACTAATCACCACACTCTCCACAAACCTCAAACAATTAGACATCAAATTATCAAAGCAGAAATAATTATCTTTGATCGTGACAATAAACAGAATGATATTTGTTTTCGTATGCATGACAAAGATGATATTGTTAATCCATTTGAATGTAATAATTAACAGGAGAAATTATACAACTCTTTTCTCTTCTTTCTTGTTTGTTTTGTTTCTCTACAACAAAGACCTCACATACCTTTTCTACGAAATCCCCTTTTTCATTGGACAAAAGCCAAATGTCTAAAATCAAATGTTTAATGTTGTCTTAGCAATAACACTGACAACAATAACAGCATGAACTTGGCTGAAATAAATTAGTATATGAAATATGCTAAATGTTGTCATAGGGTAGGTAAACATAACTAAGTACGTAAATAAGGATTTAGAGGTGTGTTTATGTGTGTGTGTGTGTGTGTGTGTGTGTGTGTGTGTGTGTGTGTGTGTGTGTGTGTGTGTGTGTGTGTGTGTGTGTGTGTGTGTGTATGTGTGCGTGCGTGCGCATTTGCGTGTGTCTAAATCTGGGTGATTTAGTAGTGATTATGGTTAAGGTAAATCTCCAGAAAGTGAATGTAAGTCTATGTAGTGTCCCCAAAAGTGACTTAAGTAAACATGTGTGTGTTTGTGTGTGTGTGTGTGTGTGTGTGTGTGTGTGTGTTTGTGTGTGTTTCTTTGTTTGTACATGTGTGAACTTGCATGTGTGTTTATTAGTCAAACCCACGCACTTAAAGATCGTCATCAAAATGTGTTTGTGTGTGTGTGTGTGTGTGTGTGTGTGTGTGTGTGTGTGTGTGTGTGTGTGTGTGTGTGTGTGTGTGTGAGTGTGTATATATATTTCTGTGTGTGTGTATGTTTTGTTTGCGTGGCTCAAATCAACCACGCAAACAAGCAGTTCAATATCACAAATCACAAATTTGCCTCAAGGGGCTTTACAGCTTTACAACATCCACTGACCTTAAACCCTTGACTTGAATAAAGAAAAAAACCAAACCCTAATCTGGGAAAAAATATGGAAGAAACCTCATAAAGAGCAACAGGACAGACAGGTATGCACTACATGTTGTGTCTACAGAACAGAACAAGAAAAACAAATGAGAGAAATGGGGCATGCTACAGGATAACAAAATTATAACAGATGTATAATATGGATGAAGAATGTGATGAAGAGGTAGTAAAGCATCCCCAAGGTGCCACCAGATCAGAACAGGAACTGAGCCAGGTCATGGAGACCTAGCAGGAGGACAGACTACACATGCACACAGGGGAGACTCACATTGCACTATTCAAATACACAGGAGAGGAGAGAAGAAAAGACCTTATTCACACAGGAGAGAAATAAAGACATCATTCAGACAGACAGAGAGAGAGAGAGGGAGACGAGAGGTTAGGCTGAACTCCTGCAGGGTGAGGAACCATATCCAAAACCTCGGGAAATTGCATCGTCAGCCAGAGAGAGCAGAGCAGTTCCAGGATGGGTGCTGGTCCAGCAAGAGATGCCTGAGAGACAAAATACACAAATCCATGTATTGGAGTCTCTGCTTCAGCCATGGACAGGGAAAACCAGATTTTAGCTACGTTATGTGAGTGTAAAAAAAAATGCAGTTATGGTGATTTCTTTAATGAGTTTATAAAAAGAGAGGCTAGGATTAAATGTTACACCAACATTCTTGGCTGCCACAATTTGTGAAATCACACAGTTGTTGAGTGTTACTGTTAATTTATCAATCTGGCATCTGTGTCTAGCAGGGGCAACAACCAGCATATCAGTTTTATCTGAATTTAGAAGCAGGACATTTAATGATATCCAGTTTTTCTTTAATGTAGTAATTTAAGTATAATCATCTGTGCTTACAGGCATACAGCTGAGTATCATCTGTGCAGCAATGTAAATGTATTTCATGACTACATATAATCTGGTCAAGAGGCAAAATATAAAGAGAGAAACGCAGGGGGCCAAGTACTGAGTCATGACATACTCCATAATTAATATTAGAGTTATTATATATAAGTTATATGTAGATAAATAGGTGAACTACATACACTTCTAATACAGACTGAAGACAACAAGTTTGTGAAGTTGTGAAAACAGTACTGGAAAACATATTAAATTACAGTGCATAAAAATCAGAAAAACATGCATAAACTGAACCTGGAGTCACAAGATAATAAACTAGTTGAACATGCACAGTTTAAACATAGACAGTAGGCGGTCCACAAGGGTGAAGAGTCTCATATATATCAGTTAGCCCTAAACTGTGTGTTCAGACAGAGTGCAAAGCAAATTATAGAGGTAGAGAGATATCAGATAAGGTCAATGGAAAGACTTGAGTGGATTCTGGGTTTTATGAATGTGCTTGATAAATGAACAGAGACCAGAGGAAACACGAAAAAGCCTGGAGGGAAATAAGAGAAAGAACTGGAGTGTCTGACCGTTTGGGGTGAATAATCATGAATTGTCCCATCACGGTCACACTTGCGTAAAAGACACAAGCCTAACATTTGCTTCGCTTCTGTCTGAACACACTTAACAGTTGACTGACAAAGACAACAATTTTAGTGTTAGTATATTAGCTAGGCTGATTAGATCTGAGTTAGTAAATCACAGACCAACAAACTCAAATCAGCTGTAATAAAAGCATATAATGTTGCAATAAAGATATCTGGTAAGAAGATAACACACAGATCTGACCAAAACAAAGGTTGGCCATAACACAATGTCCGTCGAACTGCTAAGAAACTGTGGCTGTAGTAGCTGAAACCAACTGCTGGTTGCAGAATATTTTCATTTACTTAAAATCCTATGTCATGCTTTGAAAAAGGTGTTATCGCCTCTTTTTAGACCAAAAAAAGAAAAAATGCATTACATGAAGTAGGGGAGAACAGGGTTGGTAGTCACACTTTTTACTTTCCTTTGATTTCCTCATAAATCGTATACTGAATAGATTCCCTTTTAATTTGTAATGGAAGCTTAAAGTGTCAGGTGGGAATAAAGTGGTCTTACTCTCCTTAAACTGACTCTGTGCAAAAGATGTGGACCATCAAATGTGTCTTGTCCCTGTGTTATTGTAACGGGGGGAAAAAATGTAGTCAATCTTAAAAAATAATTTCAAATGTTTAGTATCATTGAAATACAACAACCTAACACATCTCTGAAACTTGCAGTACCAACACTTTTTAACAGCGCCATCTAGGGACCAAAATCTTATTAATGTGACAACAAACCCAATCCTCCCCTACTGTTCTTCAGAGCTAGAGGAGCTGGCAACAGCTTGGTGAACACATAATCAGAAAAGGGTGTTTAGAGTGCACAATCAAACCATAAAAATTACTCAAGGATCTCTTATTATCACTGACAAGAGGGATACAGTTTGCTCAGCACTTCATCAGGCTCACATGGACAGTTATTGTTCATTAATTGTGATACCTCTTTCCCTGCCACGCTGACTTACAGTGAGTGCCGGAGGAGAGCACATTTACAAATCACCCTCAACAAGGAATAATAGTTTCAACAGTTATAGACTGCTCAAAGATAAAAAAGGATGTATGAATGGCTTAACCCTCACATATGTTCATATTCTGACCCGTTGATGAATACCTCATCAATCACAGATAAATGTGAGATTAATGCTTAATTAAGCTTTCAGAGAGCAGAAAGAGTTTGCTGTTAAATGTGTTTATGAGGAATAAACTATATAAAAACACTACAATGGTCCAATGTTTCATAAGACAGGAGAAACTATTTCAACAAATGATATTAAATGCAAAGAATTCATATTTTTGCCATTTTGGATGAATATGTGTCAAATATATTTCCTTCTTTGTATGTTAAGTTCAACAAATGTAAGGTTACTAATCTCAGATGTAAAAATGGGTCAAATTTGACCCTGAACAGTATATAAATGATCCTTGTTTAATTATTGATGTGAGAGTCTGATTTTAATGTTACCCTGCATTTACTGCAGTGAACTTTCAGTCACATACACAACATCCATTAACTTCAGTAAGACAATATCTTTCCTGCTAATCCATTGATCAGCAGTGTGCAGTTACTGGAACACGCACAGATTTCACCTTGACTGAAAAGTTATTGAAAGCTTTGTGTTGTTATTGTCAAAATTTCTCTTTGAAGGCAGTAACTATGGTTACTATAGCATTTCATCTTGGCTAATACGTTTTTTAGGCACATAAACACTCCAACAATCAATGTTTCTGAATACCACTAAGAATGAAGAATACTATTTAAAGGAAATCAATCATTGATCTGTGTAGATAACTGGGATGTGCATTGATTCCAGCTTCACTATTTTTATCCATTAATGACCTCATTTGAGGAAAAAAAGGAAATAGGTTTTCATTAAACCTGAAAATAGCATTTCAATTCACCTCCTTCATTAAAAATGTTGTTAAAGGAAAAATTAATCAGAGCCCAAATCATTCGTTATTGGAGAGCAGAAGCTCAACCATGGTGAGAAAATTAATCACGTAGATCATAATTACCACCCTGAATATTGGCTAGATGCATCAGTCTATGCATTTCTAACCATTCAGACCAGACAGAGAAAGTAGGGAGTTCTTATTTTTAATAATGCACACATTTAATATGGATTTACTGATAGATTTTTGTTGTAATGTGATGTTATTAAATGTAGATTGGTTTGTTCATTTCAGTCACAGCTGGCAATAAACAGTTCTTCCTTAATGTCACTATAATGATGATGTAGTGCAGAGGAGAAGAAGAAGATGTAGGAGGATTATCTAAAGTAGCTCAATTACCCAGAATATTTGTAGGATAACACAGTGTGTAGACAGGCAGAAAAAAACAGAAAATAAACCAGATTGACGGAGGGACAGATGGTCGGCCAGCAGAGTCCTGAGAAGATTAAATTATGCCGGAGAAATTCATTTCAATGCGGTTTCACTTCCTGCCAAAATCTTATCATAAGTTGACACATTCAGTGAAGTATTGCAAATAAAATACCGTGTTTAAACAGACTGGCAGACGGAGAGGTCCACACACAAAACCAGACACACACACACAAGAATTAGATTCATATACAGTAGTAATGATGCTAGATATAAACTAATATCATGGAATTACAGACAGAAAAATAATTAGTTTGTTTGTAAATTCATCTTTCATTTAAACCTCTTAATTGTGAGGAATCTGCTTTTTGCTACTCCCTTATTTAGGAGCTTGGTGTTTGACTTGTGTTTAGTTTAGCTAGAAATAATTACGCTAGCTTACTTGCCAAGCTTTTTTTTTTACAAAACAAGTAACAGAACAAAAAAGTATGTCATGTGTCTATGTTCCTGAGTGTTTAAATGCAACAGTATGTGATGTGTTTACTTTTGGAGATGGGGGCTCTGGTGATGAAAAGGTTGAACGCACTAAATGTGTCTCAGTATTGTCCCCTAGCAATAACTATTTGGACATCATGTAAGTCATTTGTAGCATACTTTCAACATCCTTCATTGAACAGCCTTATTTCTGACTTGCAATGAAAAACCAACACAACATAAAGTTTAAAAATGGACTTTACAGGCATGCAAAATGGCTTTAGAGCACAGTGACATGTAGTATAATTTCAGCATTTTGGATCTGCAAAAAAAAGTGGCATCTGATGTTGACAAAACTGGAGAGAACACGAATGTAAATGTAAATGTGTGTCAGCGGTGCAGCTTTCAGTCGAGAGGTGACCTACATAATGGCAGAAATGAATATTGAAAAGTATAACAGACAAGAAAAAGACAATTTTTAAAGAAAATGTATGATATTCTAGAAATGATACTTGAAAGCTTCTCTGTGCTTTGTCACTTCAGCTTAAAAAGTATGGAGGGCTTTGTGGATGAGTTGTAATTGGATCTATTGTGGGACAGAGGATGTGTGGTCACAGGAGTGGAAGTGAATGAGAACTCAAGCAACAGAGTTCTGGATATAACTAAATGTATCAAGAATCCTGCTGCAATAGTTGAGGATGTGATGATGATGTTTCAGCAGCAGGAAAAGGAAAGTGTTAGTTTGTCGAGTGGAAAACAGCACTTTTAGAGATGAGATTAGTGTCAAGGATTAATATAAAGTTGCACATATGTAGGGGCAGGCTGAGTGGAGGTGCTGATGGTGAGGCAGAAGTTGTATGTTGCTTTGGTGAGGACCTGGGAAAAAGCTTATGGGTCCTATTTTCCAGCAGGTGCAAATTCAGCCAATCCACATGCACTATGTGCCAGGAATTAAGATCTGGATCTGTGCCTCGACCCTATTTCTGGAAAAGAGGGCTCTAAATGTCTTTAAATGACTTGACTTTAGAGATTTAGAAAAAAGTCAACATGTAAAACATTTGATGTTTTAAATTAACATACTCACTTGGCACCTACATTACCTACAATACACCTTATCAACAACCTGCAATTCGACTCAGTCCACTAACCTGTGCAGATATGGGCTTGTTATCCTCGTAGTGACGAATGTTAGCCCCGAGCTGTTAGAGTGCGCTACTGTGAAGTCTACTAACCTCACTTCTCTTTAATTCCACAACCCCAGATTTTGTCATTTTCAAACTTCTACTTCATAACATTTTTGATATAGTACTCTCCACAACCTGGAAACCAACTTTGATGTGTAAAGTCAGTTGAGTTCTCCAGTTAAAAAAAGCAGAAGTAGCAGTTAAAGGAATGCAAACCCCATCTGCCAACAGTTAACACTGCGTGACAGCAGTCTTTCCACAACCATATCTGAGGAGTTGCAGTTAACTAAACTTCACCATGGGAAGCAGCAGATGTTAAAACCCTCCAAGAGTTTTTGGTGTTGTTTTGGAGAGTAAAACCTGTTCTGTTGGTGAGGTTTGAGTACCTGTTGAAGGATTATCTTGAATCCTATTAAAAAAATGATAAGGAAGGAAATCAAGGAATGACTTTAAGTTGTTGTCCAGGTGTGGCTAGGTCATTATAAGGGTGTTGGTGTGATATTTGGAGCGCTTCAGTGCTTTAGATAGGTGGTTGCTATGGCATTATAAGGTGAGGATGTCCCAGGTGGTTGCTAGGATGTTATTGATTTCTTTCTGGCTGTTTTTACAGTGAAGAAAGTGGTTGCCATGGTAATTGGGTGCAGCTGATAAAGTAGTAACGTTACTAGGATGTACGATGTGTTTCTACTATTCACAGAGCTTGATCGTCTCTACCTGAGATGGTAGAACTATATTTTTGCGGGATTCAGGTGGGGGTTTTTTTTTTATTCCATTCGTATAGGTTTAAATTTTGCTTCAATTTCTACTTTAAATAGAGCTGAAACGACAGAGTGCAATTGACAGAGTGAGGTTGTCTGATAAGTACTTGGAGGCAAAATCAAACTCTACAGCGAGGTACAACTTTACAACTTTTTCTTTTCTAAAAACTATTGAATTTGTTCAGACAGTCTGCACAAAAAAATGTTTAAATAAAATAAAACGTGACATATCTCTGCGCTTCTCAAGACGTACTGTATCTGATTTAAAAGCCTCAGAAATGGAAATGTTCATTTTATTCTTAATGTCTCACTACAGATCTCTGTTAAGGTGATATTTATTCACACAATGTCAGACAAGAGTAAAAATATACATGAAAATAGTGTGAATTGTCTGAACCTATAAAGCCGCTTTTGGTTGATCTCACCTGACACACTAACAGCCTCAGAAGGGAAAATATCTCAAGATAAGGGACAGCAAAGCCCCTTGAGCTTTTCTCAAGGATATACAAATTACTGTTTATCTTACATCAGTGTCTGGCAAATACCTTTTAGCTGAAATGTCATGTTGTTCTAAAATCTTATCCCTTAGTGTGTGTATTCCTTTCATTTCTCCTCATATACAAAGGATTAAGATCCTGAAATGAGTTTTAACTGAAGCAATCTCAACACTTATTGTTACAGATTCTTATTTTTACTTCTTTTTTCTTTCCGCAGAGACTAAATTAAACAATTGTGTTATTTTTTATTGATTAGCTCTCTCTTTTAAAGTGATTACAGGATCAAACAAGCATCATATATTTCCTACAGAGGATTGAAGATGTTGCAATCATTCTCTTAATCCTCTGTGAGGATATTGAGAGAATGTCAACAGAGAGGTATGAGTACTACTGGCTAATAAAGCAAAGGAGAGAGAAGCAAGAAGTGAACTGTGGTAAATATACTGTTGTAGTTAAAGTGTGACTTTGTTAAATTATACTGCAGTGTGATTGGTGAAGAGGCAGGGAGCATTTTTTACATGCATATTTATGCCAACTAATCTAGCCTGGAGCCAGCAGGACTAAAATTACTATGTATCTGCTATTACAAACCTGTCTGGTCTACACTGAATTACCAGGCCTGACACCTGAGGGGCTGCTTGGCTCATACATTTAGTTAATTGCAATTCAAATGAATGTGAGGGACTGGAAAACATGTATGTGCCTATGTCAGAGTTTTAGCTCTGAGTTCAAGCCTGATAAAGTTTGAATCAGCCATACAATAAAACGAAAAAAGGTCATCAGTTAAAAATTAGTTATGGAGGAAACCTTGTCACACTTTGTGAAACATTTAACACTTCACTTTACTTCAGCAAACATCCCAATAGCCTCCCCATGCCTCTCTGTGAGGTTGTAGAAATATGGGGATTTTTTATGTCTAGACTTTTTGGAAAATGTTTTACCCTAGACCAGTAAGTAGCATATATGGTAACTTCACTGACCTTTATTTGCAACATAACAATGAAAGATTTTGATAAAAGTCAGGTAATATCCCCCAATAACTCTCAAGGGTTGAAATTTCCAAGTATTTCAATGAGTGCCCTATAAACATTAAACATGGTTCAGGAAATTAAGTGAAACCTGTAAAGTGACTTTAGCTTTAGAGCCGACACACACAGAGAAATGTATACCAGTGTGATGCACCTTTCTCAACATCCCTGCTCTATATTCTGATTTCTTTTTGGGCATGTGCATGCTGTTATAATGTGACACAATTTCACCCAAACTCAGATGGAGGAAGTGACATTTTAATAGGCCAGTGTGATACCGATATATTTATTCTGCAGGAAATATATTCTGACCTTTAGATTGAGGTGATGTTATTATTCAGCCCTTGATAGCCTCAACACCTGAACTGACTATATGATTGTTTTACTGACTAATGAACTTTTTTCATGGCAGTATGGGGTGAGTGTTGGGGAAGCATGACATTAGCTCAGAGCTCCACTGCAGGACTGAATGAACGACTGATCGGGTGACTGACTGTTTGACTGACCGATTTTTGAGGTTTGCGTCCTACTGGGGAGCCCCGAAAAGTGTTGTCAAGCGTGATATTAGACCCTGAGCTTCGCAGTGGGAGGTGTCGGAGTCCTAACAACCTCTGAGCATCTCCGACCCTTCAGCTGTGACTGACAGCTGCTCTCATCTGGAACAAAACGCCACTAAATGAGAAAACGCTGATTTTGTAGTGTGAGAGGACTAGCAGAGGGTCTTAGGACTAAACCTGTTATTAGGGCAGAGTGACTTTCTACAGATTACTGGATCACTGGAGAACATAACACTACTAAAAGTGCAGGTTGAGTTCCCAGTCACACCAGAGAGTGTCACAGAAAAAGCTTGGTGGTGTGGTGACTACTTGTGGGTGACTAGATATACAAAGGAAGATTCAACCATTGGCTGAGTGCGAGTTAAATAAAATTGGATGGTGTAACAAAGATTATAGTTATATTTCTTCCATCTTAGGCTCCTGCTCTCTCTTCAAAGGTCAGTGCAAGCCAGATGCTTAGCAGCTGCAAATGAACCTGTTGTTGCCAGAAGTTGAACACTACATTTAAACACTGTAAATCCTGTGAGTGCATTAATACATTTACTGAAAATAATCTATTTATTTCAGTCTTGGCTGATGTTTTTTTACCAATGTTTTGGGAGTGGTCACACCGAGCCATGACTCAAGTTAAGGTGGCATGCTGTGAGTGTTTTTTGTATTACACAGCAGTGCAAAGTAAAATAAGTAGTTTACCCGTTGGAGGTGTGCTGGTCATCTGCAGCTCTTCATCAAACATCACCATCACTGTGGCTGTTTCTGTTTGTACTATTCCTCTCTGGATTATTTCCAATTGATCTACTGAACAAAGAGCTAATGATGCTCTGCTAATTCAATGAAGCAAATGTTTAATTTCCTGTAAATTCTTCACAATAAATATCTCCTGTAAGCTTTTAATATGAAGCAGTACAGAAGGAAATGCTTCCATCAGCAGTAACTTAATGCAACTGCTGCTTCTCTGCAGTAAGTGCTTCCCTGAGTAAGAAATCAACACACCGTTAGTACACTGGTGTTTATCTCTGATAGAGTTTCACTTGCCTGGACTTTGACCTGAAAAAAGCTAGTATTACTGAAGTGTTGGGAATCCTCTCGTTATGAATGTATTGGTTGTTACTGTTCTAGTCTATTCTTGCACGTGTAAAAAGAGGACAATCAGCATCATATGGAAGGAGTAGTGCTGTCTGTCTGTAAATAAGTGTATGTATGGTGATATGAGGCTAAACCAATACAATGTTTGTTAAGAAAAAAGACAAAACATGATTTTAAATGTTGGTGCTAAGTTGCTAATAAAGGGCTTTTGGTCTAGATGCTCTCTACATTTGCAGGAAATTGGTTTGTCATAGTATGAATTAAAGGATGGATAAAAAGATAAAACAAGTTTAATATCGGTGGAGGACAGACACCATTGAAAGGGATTCTTTTACAATGCAGCCACCCAAAAGTTCTTATTAATGGTGCATTACTGATCTATAAACATTTTGGATGCTGCTCAACTCAACTCTTAAATTATGCATGTCTGATTAGAAAGTGATACCAATTAATATTCATTTCTTCTTCTTAAATGCTAATGTTAGTCCTGAGGTTTTTCCACCACACTGCGTGAGTAAATTACTTTTTGACAGTTCTGGTCTGACTGTACAAAAAGTGTAAAGGAAAAATGTCTTAAAAGGAAAATGTGGGATGAGAGGGAACGAAATAATCTGACTGGTGTGAGGTTTTTGTATCACATGCTGGTTTGAGTCATTTTATGAAATGCTCCAGTACTTATGTGCTGGTTTCAGGTCCCAAACCTATAAAAGGTAAATTGCTCGCATATACATTTGGACAATTATTCATTTCTAATAACCTGCTCCACACTCCTTGGTAATAACATAATTTCCTGCTCTTCACTAACTCTTTATGCATTTAGCGTTGCCTCAGGCTACATTCTACATGTAGATTAGATTTTTCTGCACACACGTAATTTCCTCCTCTGCATTCTCCTCCTGTCTGTGTCCCTGCATCTGTCTATCCATCGCTAATCAGTTTGTTCTCTCTCTGTTTTTTCTTCTCGTTCCTCCTCTCTCATCCTTCCTGTCAGTGTCGTTCATTTCCTCTGCAGAGCTCCCTCCTGTCACAAGTGACACTCGTTTTTTTCCCTCCATAATCTCTAGCTGGCTGTAAACATCGAATCTTGACCACCAAGAGAGAGAGAGAGAGAGGTGTGTGTGTGTGTGTGTGTGTGTGTGTGTGTGTGTGTGTGCGTGTGTGTGTGCGTGCGTGTGCATGTGCGTGCGTGCCACAAGGTGTTCCTGCTTCCACAGCTGACATGTTTCAGACGCCTTCAACTAAACAAAACCTTGTGAAAGCTTTGACCTCAATTCTACAACAGGTGAGGACAATAGTGTCTGCTTCTATTACAAAAACTCAAAGCCTCAATTGTTTCCAGCAGCAGGTCGCTACCAGAAACCTGAATAATCAGTGAGCAAAATGTTGTGATAGTATCGTATCATGAGTTAATCTGTGAGTCCAGAATACCGGCACTCACAGATCAAAAAGTCTTCAAGTCTCTTAATGTGTACGAGCCAAATATTCAGTCTTCCTTTAGCTCTGATCTGGGCTCCACAGACTATTTAAAAAAAGCTGTTGCTGGAAATGAGGTTGATTAAAAAGCTGAGGCTGAACTTTACAGAGAAAAAAAAGGCAAGAAATCTGTACAGCTGCAGAGTTCGGGTGACAATTTTCTGTGAGTTTTGTCAATGCAAGCAAATAATGATTAAAATAAAGTTGGACATGTGCAGCTTCACCTATTAGTGGCAGAATGATTTAGATTATAGTAATACTTGACATTTTGTTGTAGTAGGTATGAAAGCAGGGTTAGCCTGTCCTTACTGTCTGCTGCCATTTTAGGATAAGCCTTTATTTTCCCTGTCAAATAAACACGTTTCACATCCGACTTGTCATACATCATTATGGATTTAACATTGAACCGAACAAGCTTTAATGAGGCCTTGGATGATGAAATCTTGCACAGCGGTTACCTTGTAGAAGAATGTAATGCTCTTGAAGTGTTGACACCTGAGCGTAAAGCTGTCAGAGGTTTTATTTTAAGTTAAACACCCCATTTCTCTTCAGTACTTTCCCTACAAAAGGTCAGGCAATCACAAGGCTTTTTTATTGCTGAGCTGCTCGGGACTGTCTCAGCGCTCGCCATCAAAATGTCACCAATCATCTGTTGATTCAGTATCTTCATGTTTGACCTGTAAAGCCGCAGTATAGTTGAATTGAGACCTTTTCTCCCAGCTTAATCAGGATTTACTCTGCTGCTGCAATGATATTCTTCTCAGTAACTTAAGACCTGCTTGTTTAGTCCGTAGGGTGTTTAATTTGTTGTCTGCAGGAGCCAATCAGCTGAGTGTGTGAATTAATGGAGACGCTAATGACTCCACTGAATCAGAGTGGAGCTGTTTGTGCTTCAGTGGCTGCAGGTTCAGAGGGTTTAATGGGTTATTTCTCTTATAGAGCCAGAAAGGCAAATAATGTGGCGATATGGTAATCTGAGAAGTGGAGAGGGGTCAAGAGGAAGAGTGGAAGAAACCAGAAAAAGATTTTTTGGTAACACTTAACGTCCTCTATTTTGAATTTATAAGCAGTATTTGTCAACAATTATTATTAATAACTTCTCCTATGAAGACATATTTTGATCATTACAACTTTTTTACTTTATTGTCATTCATTATCTGTTAACCCTTACATAAAGTTCGGTGCCAAATATGACCCATTTTTACATTTAAGAGCTGTAAAAGCACTATATACACATTCATTTTAGTCAGACTGTTCCTAATGTGACCCCAAATACACAAAAATGGAAATAAATTCCAATATTACTTTAACTTTTGTGCAGCCGTATTCTTCATATTCTATAAAATGTTTTACTGGACCATAAAATTGTGAATATAAATGTCTGTTTTTCCCCCATAAGATTAATCAAACATTACTTAATGACTAATGGTGAATTTATGAATGTGAATTGGTGTAGAGACTAATTATGAGTCAGAATATTAATAGTATGTAAGGGTTAATAATACACCTTAATACACAATATGCAACACAATAAACACAACTATGTTATGGTGTGTTATAAACCATTTACTAAATGTTTGTATATTGCTCATAAATGCTCAGTAAGGGGTCTTAAAGAAAAATGTTAGTCAATATTTCAGTTTAGTTTCTCTTTTATATCCTCCCTCTACTCTTCCTTCTATCTTTTCTTCCTCTCTAAAAGATGTGACCTGCAAACACCTTTTAATCCTCCCTAACAGCGTTAAATAGCAGCTGTGATTCAGCAGGTCATTTACTCATAGTTACACCAGTTCTACCAAGACTAATTAGCTGCTCAATATTCCCTTTTTGTCACAGTTGAATTATTGAATGCCCTGACCCGAGAAAAGTTACATTTCCTTGTCTGCTTCTTTCTGTAATTAATAAATGTTGGATTGAAAACTGGCAAATGTTCAAATGCTTAAGTGTGATAAAGTGTGGAGTTTCCTGAAATGTTGTGTGCTTGTCACCTCATGGCCACCATGTTTAATTCAGTAAAAGTAGAAATAGTTCTCTCTCTAAAATAGTTTTTTTTTTTAATGTAATCAAGTATTTAACATTTAATGTTACTACAGAAGTATTATAACCAAAAGTAAAAGTACTCCTGTGGCTCCTTTTATAGTGTTTTATTATTGTAATATTTTACATTATTTTAATTTTATACTAATAAATACACTTAAGTGCATGTCAATGTTCTATTTGCAAAGGTGAAGCCAATCTTAGATACTTAACATACAACTGGACATAATAATAATAATAATAATAATAATAATAATAATAATAATAATAATAATAATAATAATAATAATAATAATAATAATAATAATAATAATAATAATAAGTTATAATACTGGATCATGTTTTCAAGGCGAATCACATTTTTTTCACAGTGGAGTAAAACATACAACATTTCTCTTCTAAATGTAGTGGAATAGAAGTGTTAAGTAGCATAAAATGGAAATATTCCAGTATAGTACAAGTACCTTTGTACTTACAGAAAATATTAGAATAATGTACTTGGTTAAATCCAACCACAAGTTTAGCAGTAAAACTTGGAAATAGATTAAACATGTTAGAAGAGGTGCCAGCTGCCCCAAAACCCGCTAATTAGTGTGAAGGCTAAAAGCTGACAACTCTGTCAGTTTTTAAACAACTGAAAGCATGAAAAATGCTAAGAATAATTGGCACTTCTGTCATATATATATATATAATTATATATATATATATATAAATGTATTAGTCTCCCTACATTTTTTTTAGCAAGTTTTCTACTTTTCCATACTTTCACTAACAGAAACTGTTCAAACATCAAAATATTCAGGACATTTATGTTATGACTTTTCTTCTTTGTATCATTCGAGTGATTTTATATGATCTTTTTTTAAATATTTAAATTTATATTGGAAAGTGTATGGGGGAAAATATTTAAAAACTGATATTTCAAAGTATTAATTCTTTAGTATTCATAATTACAACATGGGGCCAATAGCGTCACCAGGTGATCAGTTATTATGTGTTTTATATTTTGGCTAATAACGCATAAACTGTGAAGTCTATCAAAACATTATTTGCACACTTTGTTCCTTGGATGATGTTGATTACGCTGATTTAGGCCACGCCCATTTGTACTTGAAAATGTTTTCCACAATTTTTGATTTTTTGGGGGGAAACACATTGTTTTGCTTCTGTATATTTCATCTAATCTTCACCAAACTTGGTATATTCTTATATAACCCAAAACAAAACCTACAAATTAGTTAGTTTTTGGATCTCAGTTCATCTCAGTTGGTCTGTAATTATTTACCAAACTTTTGGAGGTGCCAGAACTCTTCAATACTGTTTTGGATTGCAACCAAATTTGGGAGTTTTACAGTCACATTGCACAAGTTTCTAACATTTCATACAATTCTACTCACAGGGAGATATTTCTGCAATTTGGTAGACAAGTTGTCCATGAGACACCAATACCTCGTAGTCATTACTAAAATACCACCATACCACTCATTAACTGCCATGTCTCTTACATGTGACATACTATGGTAGCCAAAGCTGTACAGATGGAAATGCTGAACAAGTCTGTTGTATTGTCAGCAAATGTTTAACCCAAATTTGACCCATTTTGATATTTGAAAACAATGAAAACCCGCCCTAATTACTTTCTTTAAGTCTGATTTTTTAAGACTTTTCAGAATGTAAAAAATTGCATGTATTTTTTGTGGGGCTGTCTTATTGACGATTGTTGGTTTTAATGGTCATAATGAAACCCACCATTCAAATTTTGTTGCATCCTTCACTTTCAATTAATTAATAGAAATAATGATGGCTGTCAACATGAAAATAAATACATTTGTTAAAAATCTGGTAAAAGGACTAATTAAAAAATGGAATAAAACTGACCCACTCCTTACAGCTACGGGTCAGAATATGAACAGTATGTAAAGGTTAAGCTAAACAGAGGTTGAGAATATATGGGGAGGTATATGTTGGACTGATTCTTTTCCTGGCAGGTGATATCCAGGAGTCTGAAAGGGAGTCACTTGTAAGATTTTGCTACCTTGAGATGGAGCAGGCTTGCTGTTTCCAGTACAGCAGGGAAGATGGCAGATGGCTCTTGACAAGAGAATAAACAAGTATATTTCCCAAGATGTTCCCAAACTATTACTTTCAAGCAGAAACTTAAAATTTTAAACAGAAAATAAACTAAAGAAAAATGAATGCTGGGGTGAATATTTGCTTTGCTTCACATTTAGTGGCAGCTTAGCCTCTTTTAACAGTAATTACTAAGAGATATATTGTAATGATCAAATTAAGCTTCAGATCAGTGAAGACTGGAGTCAAAGAGATGGTTGCCTCCCAGCTTAATCTAAAACCGGTCAATGGCAGCCTGCCGCCACGAAGAAACAGAGCAGTGGATTGTGGGCCGTTGGTATCCAACCAGGCTTCCCATCAGCAGAGCTGGACTGGGCTCAGTCACATCATATTGGCTGTATAAGTGGGACTCTCTCAGCTCTGTGTAATTATCACCCATTTGACACAGTCTGAGCGTCTCGTCTGGAATATGAATGAAGCAGATAAAAATACTGAGATCACAGTGAACCGCAGCCTTGTACCTGAAAGAATTATCAACGCCTCAACTCCCATCAATGTCCTCGATGAGCCCTCGCTAACACACAACAATTATCTCGTTTGTGGCCGCTTTGCCTCCTCTTCAGGCCGGTAATTTATTTCCTTTGAGATGTGTGAATTACTGCTATAATTCCTAAACATCAGCTGGTGTGTCGCAGGTTTGTAGAGGCTATATGGCTCAAAGCCCAGACCTGCTATTGATGTATACAGCATTTAGTGATGCAGCTAATAGGAGCTTAATGATTCCTGTGTGTGTGTGTACATGTGTGTGTTTGTGTGTGTGTTTTGACTGTGTGTTTAGGATTTTAATGCTTACCCTCGTGAGAATCTGTTTCTCAGATATCAGAGGTCAGGTCCAGACAGTTTGTCATCGCATCCTGTTTACTGACCTTTGCTAAAACACATGAGAAATCAGCCCTTTTAAATGTCCTCTTTAGCCTTGACCTTCCTAAAATATGCTAATCCAAAACACACAAAGACACCCTTGTAAATTAAATCCAATCCTTTCGTTTCAGTCCCTTTCCAAAGGCTTATATGTGACAAAAGAGACCAAATCACTTTTGAAGTACAGCTGAAGAATAGCGTGTTAATTGCTGAGGCTCTTTTGCTGTTGAAGTTTGAAAGACATGGGTTTTTTTTTTTTTAAATTAGCTGGTATCACTCGTATTTCCAGAGAGGTGTTTGATTAATTTCTAAACCAGCTTGAGAAGGCTGTGCAGAGCTGGATTAGCATCACTGTCGAAAATGTTCCTTTTAAGCTAAGTTTGTTTATCTCTTTTAAAAAGGAAGAACTCTATTCTACAATCCACTATAGCATGACACACATTTCTTCTGACATATGGTCATCGACAGTGATCATTTTTCATCTTTACATTTGCTTTCAAAGAAATAAATTGTGTGATTTCCCATGACAGCCTAGCAGCCTTTGGCTAGCAAGCTTCATTAAGCCCTTCAGTGACAAGAAGGCTGAAGCTCCCGCTGACTCGCTTCGTCAAGGTCTGACAGGCAGGATAATGGCTCTGTTGTCTAATTGTGTCTTGTGTGCATCTTCTTCAAAGACTGGAAATTATGAGAACATCATGTCACACATTCAAGTGCATTTGATTGGCAATGCACACAAAACGGACAACATAAAAATTATATCTTTCGTGGCTGTTTTTTAGAGTCTAAATGCTTCGTGCAGCAGTGGAAATGAAGTGGAGAAAATCCAGTGACGTTCTTCATTCTACTTAAAGAAAATCTTAATGCTTACAGCAAACTGTGATTATTTAGACAACACTTAATGACAATGTTTCCTGCATTTTTGGCCACCTTGTTTGCACATGGCAATTCGCCATGTTTCAAGACATGGTTTTCTGAGGTTGGTGTGGAAGAACTTGCCTGCACAGAGCCCTGACCTCAATCCAACTGCTGACTTCGAGTCAGGCCTTATCACTCGACATCACTGCTTGACCTCACTAATGCTCTTGTGGCTGGGAGCAAATCCCTGCAGCCATGCTCCAACATCTTGTGGAAAGCACTCACAGAAAACTGGAAGCTGTTAGGCAGCAGATTATGGCCAGCATTTTTTGGAATGGCATGTTTGGCAGTCTCATTTGGGTGTATTAAATGTCCACATACTTGTGATCATATAGTGAAAATATGTAAATGGATCAATAAATAAATAGTTTGTTTTGTTTATATAGCACCTTGCTATGCTTTACTTTAAGCCATAAGAAAATTGAATAAATGGTCATGTAATTATACAGTAAGCAGATATAAGGACGTTTTAAATTACATGTATTAATATACAGTTTCTCAACAATTGTACATTTTCATTATTAAGATATTTTATATTGTTACATTAATAAATATATCCGCTTTCAACTACATTATAGTGGTATAAACCAGACTGTTTATACATGACTTACAAATGTTTAATACAGGGACATAAAGTTACGTATTAGCAAAAATTGCAGCTTAAAGTGACTTTATTATAGACAGAATAATGAAGCAGAAAATCTTGTCCAAAAAAATAATACAATACAATACAAAACATACACAATAACTAAATGTTTATTATGGTGAAATATACAAACATACACCGCTGTTAAAGAAATTGTATTTCCTAGTATATGCTCATAAGCAACTGTACACTACAATTACATCATCTCTGATCATCATCTGCCTACGATGCTGAAACACAAAATCTCATGCTCTCTCCCCAATCCTGTCTGAATACACTTCAAACTTTAATGAATATACCTCTATGAGTCCTTTATAATGTCACACTATTTACAATTTCTTCAAAAGATGCAAAACAATAATTTGCAGTAATATATGAACCCGTTTCATATAATTAGTTACCTACAAATGCATCCTCTTTAACTGTTGAGTGTGACTCAGCTTATCAGACCTTTTTTAGTGCAATTTCCCAACTTTTCTTGGTCATTCATTTTCACTGGATCCCTAATTCAAACAATTCCAACATGATTTAAAGCTTGTTTATGTTCAGACCCTGTTTGGTAGTCTGTTGGAAACACAGAGATGGTCTCTGTGTTAGGGCTGCAACTAATGATAATCATAATTGATTATTCTGTCAATTATTTTTCCCAATTAATCTGTTTTGTCCATTATATGCCAGAAAATTGTGAGAAATATTGATTACTTTATCCCAAAGCAACATCCTCAATTGTCTTGTCAAATGTTTTGTCCACAAAGATATTCAGTTTATTCATAGAGGACAAACGAAACCAAAACATATTCACATTTAACTGGCTGGAATAAGATAAGTTTCAATCAATTAATAGTTGGCAACTAATCAATTAATAGACTAATCGTTGCAGTTCTATTCAACACAACCCACACTCTTCATCACACTGTCACCAACCACAACACGTTTGCTTATGTTAAATCATCATCAGTGCTGGCAGTACTGACAGAGCTGTGACACATTTGTTATTTATTGTTTACAGTCCTGTGGGTTGAGACTGATCCGGCTGTGACTTTATTCAGCGTGGAAGCACATGGACAGGCGTTAAGTGAATAACACTGAAGTAACGTAAATTACACAGAATTGCATGTACAGTACACACGTCGAGCTGATGGGCAAAATACAAGATTTGAAATGAACACATTAGGCTGCCTTGCATTGAGCTGACAAGAATAAATGAGTGCTTATGCAATAGTTTGGATGTTGAGCGTCTAAAATGCAAAGAAGAAAACATGGCAAATTCATTTCAGAAAGTACATAAATTCAAATAAAATAGATTTGACACCTCATTAAGATGATGTAGAGACAGTTTGCTTGTATTCACATAAACCTTATTAGAAGAGATTACTGCAGGTTTCTACAGACTTTAAGACAGATAAATGTCTCTGTCTCTCTAAATAAGCTGCTGAAGAGTTTGCTGCAACACTGACGAGACAGACAAACTTCTTCTGTGGGTGGAATTAAAATAAAATATTATCTAGACAAGCAGAATGTGGCACAGGAGCAAAACGAAATCATTAGTTGTTCATCTGGATCTTGACCTTTATCTACCACCTCCAGCCCACGCTTGCACTGTCTGTCTGAAGTGAGAGGAGATTGAACCAGACCAGAGGTTTTTACACGTCTGTCAGGGTGAAAATGAGCAAACATGACCCAAGAAAAGAGCAGAGAATCAATTTGAAGCCAAGTCAGATTTGAAGTCTCTGTGTGTGTCTCCTCTGTAGCCTCTAAAATAAAGGCAGTGTCAAGTGTTTAGGATGTTGCGACATACAATTGATATCTACGTTGCATTTTAAAGTATGTACGTTATTTTAAAACATGACAGGAAGTGTGTCAATTTAATTTTTACTGATGAGACTAGAAAAACCATACCACATATAGCATGTTCAACTTTTTCTTACAAGCAACTTCATCTAATTAGCAACTTTCATCTCCTTAAAGACAACAGCTTTAGTAGTTTATTGGAAAACTTTTTTTTCACATTAAGTAGCACAAAAAAAAAATCTTAAAGGATTAATTTGACAGTTTGGTAAGAGTTAGATAGGAGTCTCACAACAAATTCAGTTGTAATGATCACAAATCAGTAAAACATAAGATACTATAAACAAGAGTTATACCAAAAGTAGTAAAAAATAACTACTACAGCAACAATAAAAGTGGATTTAGTTACATTATCTCCTCCTGGCATAAAGGACAATACATCACAAATTAAAATCTTATTTAATGAAAATTAAATACCCAACGGAAGTACAAAACTGAAATGAATATAGTGAATATACATAGGGATTCTATTAACTCTTACATATTGTTCATTTTCTACACCCTCACAGTATGTTCTTGGTCAGTTTTGACCCGGTCTAAGAATCCCCTCATAAAAAGTGTCTATACCAAATTGTGAACCACAGATCTGTTTAGAAAGCATCAATAGTCGATCTGACTGATCAATAAATGGGTGATTAAAGCTTGATTAATGTTTAAGAGAGCAGAGAGAGTGTATTATTTAGGTTTTACACCACTCATTTTTGGAGAAAAAACACCTACTATCACATAATATAATGTCCTATTTTACCTAAGACATGAAAATATAACATGGCAATAATGATTTAAATGTTATTTATAGAAACTGAAAATTACAAGAACTGTATGGATCTGTGGGGTTTATCATAACTATGACAGCCATCAGTATCACCATAAAAAGAAATCCTCATGACTACTAACTTATTAAAACTATTAACTATTCATTTAACAAAAATACCTGTCAATAGATAGGTGTCAAATTTGACCCGAACAGCCTCAATGGACAAACATTTGTAGAACCTATACAAAAGTATAACATTTTTAGATATATCAATTTTTGTGCATTTTAGGCCACTTTTGGAAAAGTCATCAAATTTCAAGGTAAAAGAAAAAGACTTGGGGTGTTTTACAGCTGTCAAATGTCAAAACGGGTCAAACCCAAACAGCATGTAAGGGTTAACAAAAACAGTCCAGTAGCCCAGATAGAGCTGAAGTAACTTCACCAGGAGGAGTAGAGATGCATTTTGCACACAAACACACAAAACATTATCTATGTATATATTCATGTATCATGTATATTTTAAAATGCATTACAGAACAACCACTTCAGAGACACAACAGGGGTGTTCAGCACATTCAAACTGCTGCCAGGTACAGTAACACATTCAATCGAGAGCAGTATGAGGGAAAGACAGACAAAGAAAAGTTAAAAAAGGCAAGACTGAAGTGTAACAATGGACAGATTCAGTCAAATTTCATGTAGCATATTCCAGCATGGACAGAATGAAAGAGCGACAAAGAGAGAAAGAGAAGATAGAAATAGAGGAAGCTGGAATAAAGGTTGTTTTTGTGCGACACACCAGCCTTCCATGTGTCTGTGTGGAAATAAAAGCGAGCGGGTTTGACCTGCTGGCAGGAGGTCGATGCACTGAGACAGGACACTGGAGCTGTGTGTTCAGCTGGTGAATGGAGCTCCTCAGGGACATCACACACACACCTTTCTTCTCTCTCTCTCACGTTTATCGAGTCATCTAATCCAAAAGCGACTCTACTGATGAGCTGCTGTTGAGCCAAGGAGCAAGGCAGTCCATTGTGCTGGTGTGAAAGAAGCTGAGATTTGATCCAGTCTGAACACCAGACTGCAGTCTGAAACACTTTTAAAGACATCAACGGCTGCAGTTACTTGAGACACGATTTCTCCTTTTTGAATAGAATCGGTCTGACAATAAACACAAAAAGGATTTATATGAATGGGAAATAGAAAGATTGAATAAGGTGTCCTGAGGTGTCCAATCTGTCACAGGTAAAGTTTTATTTCATGATAATTATCAACCCTGCAGTATTTGGATATCACTCTGGAGCTCCTCCTCCTAGTAATTATGCACTGATTCCACAGGGATTTGTTCCCACTTTACCTGTTTTGTGTCTCTGCTCTGATTGCAGTCGATGCAGCTTTTCAGGTTCACCCCTCCGTGACCCAACCGAGGCCTTGTCTATGTGTCCCAAATTGTGATTTCCAATTGGCTGCTATTCAAAGGAATCAAGTTATATAAATTGCATCCAATTAGCAAGACTCAATGATAAAGTCTCTATCAGATGAAGCTTTTAATATTCTTGTAAAAATTGTGGTATTTTTGCTGTTTGGACAACTGTTTTTGTCTCCATGTTTTCTATTGATTTCTAACTTTGAGAAAGCTTCGGTTCATGCCAAACTCCTGTGAAACAGTCGCTGACTTGAGCATCAGTATTGACTCATTTCAGTGACTTCAACCTTGAAGCCTTGAAGTTAACTTTCTGTACTGATTGCCAACACATCTAACACAAAAAAGTTCAGTTGGAAATCTGCTCGTTGATTGGACTGGCTGTACTTTCTTGGAACGTTTTTTTTTAATTCGTTGACCCACCTTCTGTTTCTGCCCACATTGATTTGAAGTATTTTGAGCTGCTTTTTTTCTCCTGCAACAAAACTGTAAAAGTGAAGAAGAATCAACGACTGGTTTGATCATTTTAATCTAAGATTGTGGATGTAGTCACTGCTTTTGCCTCATCGCTGTGTGTTTTGGGGAATGTGTTTTGTTATCTTTAGGAGGCGCATTGCTCTTCTTCTATCTTAGCCTATATCCAAATAAGGTAGGAACTCAGAGTCTTGGGTGTGGGTACCCTAGTAAGATATCAAGAAATAATTTACCACCTAAGGCCCTTGTTTTGGGGTTGTATGACCATTGTAAGATGTGCATATCTGCTCTGCGGTCATCTTCTATTGGGTAAGATCATACAGGCTGATATGTTTGACCAATCACAGATGATTTCTTTATTTTCTTTGAAACTATAATAGTTTAGGCTCGTTGAGATGAGCTGATGTCAATCTGTATGTATCCTGTCTCCTTATTGTACAATAATACTAGTTTAATCTTTGACCCAGCAGTGTTCGGTGTATCATTTCATAACTGTGGTTTCAGTGTTTTCAGACAATTTCCATGACAGAACATGTCAGAAATCCCAACATTCAACGTTAAAAAAGCTCTCTGTTGGTGGTGCGTGTTACATTTTGGCAAAACATGTTCAGAAACAGCAAATTCAATTAATTCTAACAATGCCAAAATAACCGGTATTAAGTAGATATTCTAATCTTTGCTTCAAACTTTCAATAATACAGAATGTTTATTTACTTTTAATACTATAGTAACTATACTATACTATAGTAGTATAGTAATACTTCTTAAACATCCAATCTTTTTAATCTTATTTGCATTTTGATGAATAGTGGATGTGATTTTTCAGTCTCACAAACAAACATTTCATAAACGTTACAGAGAAATGTCTTCATTTTATGTCTCCACCAATTCATATACACTTGACAAGAATATATAAGGATGAATACTTAAAAAGGCTTTTTTTTTTTTTTTTTTAAACTGATCCTGCTGTCTTCATCTGTATGTGCTATGTGTTTCTTAAGAGACAAGTCGCTGCAACATAAAAGATCAAGCCATAAGTTGTTTGGGTTGACACCGTTGTCACTTTGTTCTAATAATGCACTTTAATGTAAAAGATGTCTTTTTTTTTTAAGGCTGCATATGCACTCAGACATGTTTTTTTCTTCTCTCGACACAAACATTAAAGAAGAAAATCCCACACACACAAAGAGCTCTAATTGGTGCATTTATGTCCATTTCCACATTGATAGGATGTGTGACAAAGGCCTAAGAGATTAAAAAGGAACATTCAGTCAGCGTCGCGCTGCTAACAGCCTGGTTAATGTGTTCCTTTCTCTCCGTAAATGTTTGTCTTGTTGCTTCTTCTTCAGATGGACGCTTGCAAAAGATGATAAGGAACCGAGAAAAAAGGGAAGACTTTAATCTTTTCCCTGTTCCTTCTTGTTGAGTGTCTCCTGAAGCGTTTTTTTTGGGAGGCAGCTTAACATTCAGTTTCTGTCTTCAAAGAAAGAGGAGGTTCTGTGTCGGTTTAAATGCTCGTCCCAATCAAAAAGCTCTTCGAACAGAGCTTTGATAACATTTTTTAAACAAAAATCTGCAGTTTCTCCATTTCACTGAACTATTTTGTAGATTCTAACTGCTTGAGTGTCTCATCATAAAACGTGTCTCTCATCATCTGCCTCATCTCCTGGTAGATTAAAGGGGCACTACACCAATTTTAGACCTGAACAGTTTATTCATCATAGGGATTAATACTGATCCCAAAAGGTTTAATTGCTTCTTTCTTCTGTGGCTTTGGAAAAGAGCTGCTTGAAGTCTGAGAGAATAACCATGAGAATGTCATCAGGGTTATCTTGAGTTAGGGCTTAAAGACTTCATATTTTTAACCCTTACATAGTGTTACACGTTTTGACATTTGACAGCTTGTAAAAACACCCCAAACGTCGTTCTTCTACCTTGAAATTTGATGACTTTTCCTAAAGTGGCCCAAAACACACAAAAATGAAAATATTTTAAAATGTTAAAGTTTTGTATAGGTGCTACAAATTGACGATTGATGATGTAGCAGTGAAGACTTATGGCTCAGGTCCATAAAGTTCTTGTCAGTTTCACTTTCAATAAAATACATTTTAATCATTATTGCTATGTTATATTTTCATGTTTTAGGTAAAATAAGACATGATATTGTGTGATAGTAAGTATCAAAGTGGTATAAAACCTGAAAAATACACTCTCTCTGCTGTCTGAAATATTAATTAATCAAGCTTTAATCGTCGATTTATTAATCAGTCAGAACAGTTATGATGCATTTTAAATATATCTGTGGTTCAAAATTTGGTATAGACACTTTTTTATGAGGGAATTCTTATAGCAGGTCAAAATTGACCCGGAATATAGTGCGAGGATGCAGAATATGAACAGTGTGTAAGGGTTAACAAAGAGCTGCATTACTAAATGGGGCCTAGAGTTTGAAAGATGTGGACATTGTGTTGAATTGTGGAAAATGTGGGATCAAGCATTTTTTGGATCTTGACATAACTAAGAATTCAGTCAGGGTATCTCAGTCTCTGCTGCATCAAGTTTGACCATTGCTGAATCAGTCACTTTTTAACACAAGGTTACAAGTTACTAATGATTAAATATGTACTCACGTTTTTGTCTGGAGGATGCAGGTGTGAAACGGGGAAGAATTTCTTGACACTGTGAGATTGGACAATTTGTCACATTACTGTTCTTTTCATAAACAACTTACTAATTTGAATGAACATGATCTGAGTCATGTATCTCATGATTGTCTATCACCGTGTATAGTGTGATGCAGGACTAGATTCAGATGCATATTTGAAACATTTGACATTTTCTATCATTTAAATAAAACAAATTGTGCTGACTGCGTTCTGTTATTTGATCTATTAAAGTTTAAATGTCTCCAACGTGATCTGACTATGTTGGAAGGAATAAACCTGTCTGTATGTGTGTGTGTGTGTTATTTATTTAGTACTCTTATGGCCTGAGGGGGGAAAAAACGGTTCCTCAGTCTGCTGGTGTGCGATTTGAGAGTCTTTTACTTCCTACCTGAGGGCAGCAGTGAGAACAGGCTGTTATGCGGATGTGATGGGTCTTTAATGATCCTCAGGGACTTCCTGCAGCACCGCTGGGTGTACAGCCCCGGCAGGCTGGACAGCTCACACCCAGTAATGTGCTGGTTTGAGCACATCACCCTCTCCACCACCTTCCCCCAGTGCCCTGTGGTCCATGCTGGTGCAGCTGCCGTACCAGGTGGTGAAGCCTGTAGAACGCTCTCTATGGTGCCCCAGTAAAAAAAAATCCTGAGGATCTGGGGCTACAGGCCAAATTTCTTTCGCCTGAGGCCATGCAGACACTGCTGGGCATTTTTACCAACAGTGGTGGTGTGGCTAGCCATGTCAGGTCCTGAATGTTTACCCCCAGGTGTATGAAATTGTCTACCCTTTTCTACCACTGTGCCGTGGATGGTAACTGGGGAAGTTTTTGGAGGTTTGCACTGGCCAAAAATAAAAAGAATCACAGGTGGTGTTTATGCTGGGAGCTGAGGTGAGAGCAACTGGTGCAAACCTCCAAAACATCCCAAAACTACATTGCAAACAACACATCTATCTGTCCACCCTGTCTGACCTGTGTGTGGCAGTGTGGCTCCTCAGTGTAAAGAGATCTGACAAGGAAGAAAGAAAAATGCACCTCTCCATATCACTATTGTCCAAGCTACACATTATACAGCCTCTATGCTTGACTCAAACTGTTAACTTATAGTCTTTTGAGAATTAATATTTTCCATTATTCAGTGCAGTCTTCCTCATGTTAATATAAAAATATAACTATAACAGTGGCAGAACACTTTAAAGCACTAAATCAGTATAATAACTGAGGTCAGACTGACTTCTTCAGTGTCTTAAAAATCAACCGTTTGTCGAAGCTTTAACTGACATTACAGGCTTTATCTTAAAATTGCCAACATACGTCTCTATCTTCTATCTGAGTTCACACAGTTCTCTTCTCTGACATTCAGCTCAGCACAACATTTAATCTCCATCCAAAATGCACTGAAGCACTTTGTCACTTATTACACAATGACCTGAAAAACACTGTCAAAAGGTAGCATTAGAATATGTTGTCTTTGAGGTAGCTCTTTATCTTTTTATGCATTTTATTTACTTATTTATTAAGAATAAACTAAGATTCCATTACAAGAAAAAAAAAACAAGCACTACTTTATTGCATTTATTGTGCTACATTGCAGTTTATATCACAGAATTAGTCCAGAAATTATGCAACATGCTTCTGGACAAATATTTCTTATACATTTTCTTCGATATGAAACAGATTAATACTTAAAATCTGATATGTTTAGAAAATCTAAATCTTATGACGACACATCTGTTTGGAACAATCTCAAACAGATACATAAAAATCTTACAATCAATTGTTTTTAAGAGGTGGTCATGTCACACCAGCGTTACAGTTCAGTGTCATGCCATCATGAATCCAAGTTTCATGTTTAGCAGCATGTATGTATAGATGAGCTGTTACTGTTGGTGTTGTTGTGCATTCAGAAATGGAAACCCTGTCATGTTTAATTCAGAGTACAGTACTGTTATATGTTTTAACAGCATTTCCCCCACGGTGAAATCGAGCTCTCTGTCAGTGAGCTTTGAACATCAGAGCTCATCATGGAGACCTTTTTGTATGTTCAGAGCTGCAGGCTAGCACTCTTTCATCATACACACATACACACACGCACACGCACACACACACACACACACACACACACACACACTGTGGGGGTAGATTTGATGCAGGCTTAATTAATGATTTGATAACTGTTGAGGCGTTAAATGGAGCGCAGGGATAGGCAAGAATCCCAGATGAGGAGTGAAAGCGGAGCGGTACTAGCTGCTAATATAATGTGAAGGGTTTTTCTCCACCTGCTGCAACACATGCTGTTTCTTTCTTCTCTCTTCATGCCTTATCTTTAAACTGCAATCTCGAGTGAAGTTTATTTTTACAGTCATTAGAGCCTCTTAACATCCAAACTTGAGGGACATGATGAATTACAAGAAAAATCAGAGAGAAATAAGCTAGGTGTACAGCATTTTCTGACACTGAAGATAAGGACTGTGTGCCCTTGTAACATTTACAAGCTTCACCCCCTCATTTTTTGCCAAATTTGTGATTGTTTGGTTTCTGTAACTGCAGCTTTCTGGTAATAGTGAGTCACAGAAGTATTATACAACACCGCCAATGCCACTGTGTCAACACAGTTTATATGACTTTATGACATGAAAAGTAGTAGTAATTTGTAGCTATCATCTTGGAAAAAACCCACCACAGGATCACAGTTTCATTTCCTACGATTTAAGATTTAGTTGTTCAACTTCGGATTGGTCATTTCTCTTTTTTGCTGCACAATCTGGAGCTGCCTGCTTTTCCGCAATGCCTTAAAGTTCACGTATCATGAGCATCTATATTTACAATCTGGGTCTCTACTGGAATATCTTTGCATGGTTTACGGTTCAGAAAATGTACTTATCTTATCATCTTTACATCTTTCAGACTCTTGTCCCACTGAGCCCACTTGGTAGTCAGTGTTACAGGTGTGACACAGTGTTCGAGTATTCAACAATGACATTTCTTGGTAATATGACTTCTGTAGTCAGGTGCACTTTACATGCTGGGATGCGGATGAGTGAAATCAGTTGCTAAGCAGCTAGAGTGAATCAAGGGCCAACTTAGACAAAGTACTGTCATGGAAAATGTCTGAAAACACTAAACACACATGTGAAATAATACACAAAACAGTGCTGGGTTGAATATTTTAAAAAAATATAATTGTACTAATGAGCTACTCTATTATAGTTTCTGAGGGAACAAAGAAATAATCTGTGATTTGTCAATCATACCAGTTTATATGATTACAGGAAAGCAAGGGCCCCAAGGCATATATGACTCTTACCATCTTACCATGTTCTGCTCATCCCAAAAAACTAAGAGCATCTACCTTATTCAGACATAAACCAGAATGAGCGGAAAGCAGTGGGCCTTTTAAGTATAACAGTACATTCCTCAAGATACACACAGCTAACGAGGTAAAAGCAGTGATCTTCACTTTCACAATCTTTGATTAAAATGGTAAATCAACCATTTGATCCTTCTTTACTTTTGCAGCACATTTCCTTCTTGACATTTGGGGTAGATTAGGCCCTCTTCAGGACTTTTTCTCCATGCGTTTACATTCTCACCCCCGTCCCAGACACATGTGAACAATGAGCAGAGTGGATGTTCTCAGGTGGCATTTAGTGAAGCAGTATGGTTGCCTTTAAATTTTTTTTTTCTGTGTGAAAAGAAACTCAACCAACAAGTTTACCAAATTATCCACTGATACATTCCTGGTCAAATGAGAAAGACATTTGGGAACGTCCTTAGTCTAACTTTGAAGTCCATAACATGGGATTCACGTCATTTTCACATTCATCACATTATGAAGTGATCCCTTGTGCCCTATATGGAGACATCTACTTTCATAAGATTTCTCTACTCATTTATTAAGGGTCTTTTTTTCCTTTAATGTGCCACCTGTGTGTATCTTTATGGCCACATAGCAACAGTTTGTGTTACTGTTTGTCTTTGTCTGGGTCTGATTTTGTGAGCGTAAGCATCACAGCTAAAAACGAAAATTATCGGTCTCACAATATGGTGGATTTCTGATACATTAAAATAGATACATAAAATCTGATATATAGAAAGTATTACCATGATGTGTAAAAGCTCTGTCTGGAATTTAATCATTTATATAATAGAAGTACAGGCAGTGAGGACAACTTGAAAAAGTGTAATTAAACATCTATTTCCAGCAAGGACATGGATGAAGCAGGTGTCGTCCACTTGTCATTGAGTCTCGTGAACCTTCAGTTCAACTCTGTGGCTCTTCTCTGTTGTCATTAACAACCCGGCCACAGCTCTGTTCTGCTCTCTGAGCTGCAGGCAAAGTCAGCCAATAAAGAAACAGGACAATTACACACATAATGAACACTGCCGAGAGGAGAAATTAAAATTTAAACCGAGCCAGGTGTACTGCTGAATGAGAGAGAGAAATAGAGAAAGAGAGAAAGAGTGAGTCGAATGCGCCGGCAGGTTTATGAAGTTAGACGGAGGGATGAGAAGCAAAGGTGGCACTGAATAAATGATCAAACTGAAGTGAGGTGAAAATTAGTCCGACTCGTTTTGACTTCACATTTCTCTTCATCAGCGGCTGGTTCCAGATCAAATGGCGTGCAGTGATGGACACAAAAAGATTAAAAAACAAAAAAGGAAACACATTATGTCCGTTATATGTTCCAATATTCAGTATTATTAAGTCAGAGTAACTGGCTTCGTCCTCATGAAAACACTTGTACAGTCAGTTTTGAAGGTTTAGAGTTTAAACACCGTCCACAGTTTAAACATTTTGTCGCTACAGACTTTCATGAATCTGACTATTTGAAGACAAAAGTACTTTAATTTCAGACCAGAAAGTTGTGTTCACTGCAGTGAGAGAGTAGTCTCATAACTCTCTGCCCCTCTCTCTCTTTCTCTCTCTCTCTCTCTGATGACCTTATTCTCTCTCACCTATAATTAAGAGGTCTTGAGTTAAGTGGCCTTTTGATACAAATGATGTTATTAATCAGCACCCAGAGGAGAGCAAGCACAAATGACCTTTATAAAGAGATGGCTGGAGTCAACATGCTTCTTCTTCTTTACTTCTCACCTCCTGCTGTGCACTTATCCTCCTCAGCCTTTTCTCTTTTGTCCTTTAAAGCTAAGGTGCAGGACTTTAGTCTCCCCCTTCTGGTAGTGAGAGTAATTACAAAAACACTGTCGACAAGCGCTTACGTCATAGGCTCTGCCGTCGCTTAAATTCATTCTTTCAGCTTTAAATTGTTTAAATTGTTTTGACCACCACACAACACCTGTGAAATGACTCATTTTGTTATCAGAATTTGATTCATTTAGTCTGATAACATTTAGAAAGTCTAGGAGAGCCACAAAATTCATTATTTTATCCCCATTTAAGTTAGACCTGTGGAAGTTGCCAATTGTTATCCTGCCTTTTGACCTGGGTAAAGGCTGTTTTAAACTATTCTTTTTTTGGTACTGGAGTCTGTTTTTTTATAAATATTCCCAGTGAAAGATAAAACACTCATCTTGAAAGCGTACGTGCTTTGTTTGACCCATGCATATCCAAGGAATTCAGCTATGGTCATCCCATTTGACCAAGTAGATACTACACACACAAATAAAAATCTTCTAATATAGTAGCACTGAGCATACAGCCTGATAATGAGCAGCTGTGACTTTTTGTGACTGGTGAAAATGTAATAATAATTATACCACCATTCCTGATTTAATTGGCCTGGAAGCAGCTAAAAAGTCTGCATTTAGGAGTTAAGCCTGTGAGTCAAAAGTGCGAAGCAACAGCTTGTTTTTCTCCTGAACATAATGAAAAGGTCATGTTGTTTCATACAACACTCAGCTTTGTATTTTTTTGTCTGGCAGCACATAATATTTCAGGAGCATTTTTTAAATGGAAGTCGCAAGGATGACCAAAAACTATGTTAATGTGTGAGTGTTTTTATTCTTATTTCAGATTGAGCTAAAAGATACAGCTGCTCTGGTACTGAAACATCTGGAAAAACAGTGTAAACATATCAGTTAACATCACAAAAAGGGGAAATAAAACTTACTTGAGTCAAAAGATGAAATAGGTCTCAATCTCTGATACTTCTGTTCTGTTGGATGCATTGTTGATTGCTTACATTGTGAATGCTCTGTATTGGACATTGCCTTTGGTACATCGCTGCATGTCTGTCTGGCACCTTTCTGCTTGTATTGATGCAGAGAGAAAGATACGTGCAGCCTCAATAGAGAAACCAGGTTAAAGAAAAATCAAGATGTGATTAGAAAAGTCCACCTGAAGGCTTGAGATTCATACACAAAGAAACACAGACATCAGTATGAAAAGAACTTTTTCAGTTTTACAGTCAGAAGTGAGAGCAGAAGGAAAAGAAAGAGGAAAAGGTGAAGACAACAAGCATATATCTGAATGCACAGCATGCATAGATTTAAATGGTGATGACTGATTTGTTGATTTGATTAGAAAGGATGAGGTCAATATGTCACCTGTAGGCATCCTCTATCATTAAATGAAAGATCAATCCATTAAAAGAATGGCATCACAAAAGAATACAAGGTCCTGTTTCCTCCGGCACTGCTTGTGGCCCGACATGGTTTCTATGGAAACAGAGTTGGCCCAGTGAATCTCGGTGAAACACACCAGAATGACCCACCCAAAATCTCTGAACAGGAAATATTAGATAAGGTGAAACTTCACTGGGGAAATTGAAATTAGATTTCAGGAAATATATAGGGTGATATGACTTTGCCTCTCCCCTGTGAGAAGCAGCTTTGTGGTGATAGTATCTCGCTGCCAGGTGCCAGGTTAGTATCCGACAAAAAAAAGAACAGATATGAGCCCGACTGCTGTTACAGATACCAGACACATATCTGACAGAGACAGGCCACTGGGCGGGCGCTGAAGTCTTGACTCCCAGGTTCTTTTTTAATTCACACTGAGATTTGGACATTGACAATAAATCTGCATTAACTATTTTTTTTAGGGTGGCACCTCGGGGCAGAAGAAGACATATAATCACCTGATGGGTAAGTTAGCAACAGCAGATACGGGGTAACACTGTCATTCATTTGGTGTCATGTTTGTGTGCAACTGATGAATGAAAGTCCAATTTTCACTCTCATTTCAGCTGTTTTAGGTCTTTCCACCAACTCCTGAGAGAAATATCTGGCTCCTAACCTTGCCTGTCTGATATTTGGTTCTTGGTAGGTAGTGTCAATTTGGTTTTCAGTTCTTTTTCCTAGTTGCCTTCTGCATCTGGAAATGACAAAGACTAAGCCAAAACAGCTGCAGGCTGTAAAACTAAATCAATAAACTGAGGCCAAAACACTCAACAGAGCTGAGGGGAACTGCAGATAATTTTGTGTGATAAGTGTTAATTGGTTAATCACTACAAAAAAAACCTTTTCATATGCACCTGGTGAATATAAGCCCAATATTCACTCTTTTTGCTCCATTTTTAGTCTCAACCAACTCCTGAGGGAAATATCTGGCTCTTTTAGCTGCTAAATGCTCCACTATGTTCACCAGCTAGTCGCTAACTGTGACATTTGGTGCTTAGCAGGTAGTGTACAGTGGATTCTTTTTAGAGCTTCTTCTCTGAAAACAGCTGTCTGCCAAGCTAAGAGTGAACCAGTAACAGTAAAGTTGCAGCCAGACAGCTAAACAATGAGCTGAAACTCACTATAAAGCTCTGTCAAGCTGCAGAGTCGCAGATAATTCGCCTTAGCTTCATCACTTCGAGTGACACCTCTGACATTACACATTGTCTTTTGATATACTGTAATTATGAAAAATATAGTCGTTTAAAAGCATGTGGTGGTATATTCCAGTTTCTTTATGTAAAACCTTAAATTAACAATTCAAAGTCTCCCTTAAAACCACTTGAGACCTGTATTTACTATGACAGGAGCACCAAGAAGACGAGAGTGCGCACACTTAAATCCTCACCTGGTAATTTACCATAAAAGCAACCACCCCGAAGTAGAAGAAAAGATATCAGATGTGTCAGAATAAAGCCAGCTGAGGCAGAAATGTCACGGAATAAAACCTCCAGTCAATGTGAAAATGTGTTGTTTTTTTCTCTTTAATCATCTGCTGCAAGGAGAACTAAACATTAATCACTTATAGACTAAAATAGGGGCAGGGAACTATGATCAAAGCATGATTCAGCATGCAACAATCACCCACACACTCAACTATCTATCAGCAGCTCCACAATCTGAAGTTCCAGCACAAATATTTAAATCATCCTGACGGAGACTTTTTCCTCAATGGTTGTTTCCTGTTCGTCTGGCCGAGTGAGAGAGCGTCTGTCTGGAGGTGAGCTCGTTCTAGAGCCGGTTTCATCTGATATTTGGCACTGAGAGCCCTCTGCTTCTCTTCAGTCAACTGTTGCTCTCTGCCAGCAGAAGACTCATCATTAAAATGTTGTGCACAGCGGTGTTAAAGCACCCAGGAATTCACAAAGCGTGCAGGCTCAGCTGGGTCTGTTTTCAACACTTTCTAGGTATGAATATATGGAACCATGATGCTTCCCCTCCAAGAGACACACAGAGAATGTCTACATGTAAAGTGATAATATACTCTGCTGCAGTATCTCTGCGCTGTGCATAAGCATATTTTCTTGACCCTGACAAAATATGGAGAATTTGCATTAGTTCGGGCAGCGCAGCAGCAGGCATCAGTGGCATATTCATCAGCTGCTTGGCTACCAGCTGACCAGTAACCTACAATCATAGTAGTATAAGTGTACCAGGAGTATTAATTTAACTACTACCCTGCTGCTACACCTCCATCCTCCACCTTTAGCTTCAACTTATTATGTTGAAAGTTTTTGGTGTATGTTCTTTGACAGCTCCCCAAAAACAGCTGTGCCTTTTTCTGCCAGCTCCTCCGTCTGCAGCGCTGTTTGATTCACATTTCAAACACCTGCTTATGTTTGTTTTCTTGTCTAACAAGATGTCTTTTTTTTTGTAGGTAGCCTTTTTGGAGATAAAAGCAGTTGTACACACGGTTTGACACATTAACTAATTATGAGATAATGATTTTCCACTGCAGTCAATGGTAACATGCGCCTGGCTTCCTTTAGGCAGACAACAGGTCTGGGATATTTTACCTTTCTCCTTCTGTTCTCCAGAGCTAAACACTTATTTCATTTTGGTGCAGCTATAAAAAGAAAAAAAGACTACAACTAAGGAGACTAGAGAGAGATATTCTTGTTAGAATAAATCTTGTTTTATCTACAGTAATAGCAACACAGAATGCTAAATGACTATCAGGAAAACTGTAAATCCAGTTTAAAGGAGACTTATGGTAAGAGTTCAGGAGGACCCAAATGCAAAGAAAGGACAGAGTAGTGAAGAGAAAAGGGTTTATTGCAGGAGAGCTCTGTTCTTGGAGTGATGAGGAAGGCAGCAGGTGGACAGAGAGAGAGGTAACAAAGGTGCTTGGCTGTGAGTGTGGAATAAGTGGAAGCATAGCTGCCAGACAAGCAGGTTGGCAGGCAGGAATGAGATGATCCTGGGGCGCAACGTTAACTACCGCTGAGGTTGAAACAACAATCTGGTGAAGAGCCGAGGGTAGATATACTGGAGACGAGGTGAAATGATGGATGGCAGGTGTGCTGACTGAGGGAGAGGATGAGTCGATTGAAGGCAGGTGTGTAGGTGGAGGAGGGAGCCGAGAGAGTGAGGAAGGGAAACCGCATGCCGACGTCCACACACAGACAAATGATTGACAATCACACAAAAAACACGTTATATGTCTCATTTAAAAGGTTTGACACTCCCCTGAACAGAAACACTTCCTGTTGTTGTGGCTGTGATGATACAAGCTTGGACTTGCTGTGCTGTGCTTTAAGAATTCAAGACAAAGCCTGTTGATGCTTGTGAGGACTTTAGTTTTTATCAACATTCAGCTGCAGCAGATAAAGACTCCTCAGAGACGGAGACATTCTCAGTCACGGCACATTTGTTTGGAGCTTTTCTCTTAAAGCTGCTGGTTTATTATTTAATATTTGAGTGACACAGTCACTTCATTAGCTGCTGATCAGCCTCCCTCATGACTCATTATCTGGTTAACGAGTGATGAGAGGCAGGTGTGACTGTAGCAGTTGATTGTCCGTGGTGCTCAAACATCTCTGACGTCTTCTTCTGGTTTTCAACCTTTTTGACTCACAACCTTCAGCATTGTGTGTAAGTGCTAATCAGTTAATGACTGGTTTTTATCCTTTTTTTTTAAATTAAAGATTTATTTGGGGCTTTTTTTTGCCTTTATTTCGATAGTAACTGGCAGAGGTGCCAACAGGAAACAGGGAGAGAGAGAGGACAATGACCTGTATCATTGGTCCCTGGCCGGATTCGAATCAGGGACGCTGTGAATGTGGCATGCGCTCTAACCACTTGACCACCAGGGCATTTTATCTTTTTATATTTTAATTAGTGTTACCTTACAATGAGGCTTTTATATTTACATTGGAAGCAGGCCAATCTTCCACAGAGGCCGCTGTGCTTCTACTGTAGCCCAGAATGGATAAACCAATCACTGGCTTTAGAGAGGGCACTGTAGATTCTCTGAAATGCTTGAAAGGGGAAGGAAAGGGGGGAAGGGTATTCGGTTGGTTGGTTATTGATTATTGAGAAGCTCACAGCTGGATGCCACTAAATCCTGCACACTTCAGGGAACACTCAATGAAAAATGTACCCTTTTAAGTAAAAATACCAGTTTTACAAACACTGCTATCAAAGTGAGTCTTCATACATTGTATGCAGATACTGTATTTTACATACCGGTCAGCCTATAAGACAGTTTGTTTCAGCCAACAGCTGCAATTCCCCTATTACAATTGTTTTGTTAGGTCAGATAAACAGTCCAAAAATAGCAAAAGATTTTCAATTAATTATTGCAGAGAAAAACAGCAAGAACTATGTTGTGGGGTCCTTGCTAGTGAAACATAATAAAATCAGCAAACAGCAGTAATAGTTTTGTAAAACCATCACCTCCTGTGTTAAGATTCCTTGCAGTTTCTGGCTTCCCACATTGAAAGTCTATACAAATCTGACCTGTTATGCAATTTAACCATAAATGTGCAAGTATCAGAAGTCATGTAAGTACATCCAGAGATAGATTAAACTGTTGCACCCTCCACTTCTGCCTCCTCCTCCATGTAGCTTACATAGACTCTCATCCCCATACATAGACTCTCCCTCTCCCCCCTCCTTGTGTGTGTGTGTGTTTCTTTAATTAAACAAGTGGAGAGAGGTGTGCGGGAGTCAGGCAACCGGGTGCCACTCATCATGATTAGCCCCGCATAAATACCTTTTTTCAGCCTCCACCTCATCATCGTAGATTTCAGCCTGATTCCAGTTGCTGTCTGGAAACTTGATTTACTCCCTCTTGTCTCTGTTTACTGCACTTGGGTTCACTAAATAACACAACAACAATGCACTTTGATGAAAGATGTATCACAAATAGTGGACAAAAAATATTGCAGATGTTCAGATGTAACTTTTTTAAGATGAGAGGGCTTAGAAGTTGCTATTAATTATCTCCAATTATATCTATTATTGTAGTTTCTGAACTGGAGGAGTGGCAGCTTTGATTATCGTTCACTCGGCCTCTGTCAATATGGTCGCTCTGCTTCTGGTTATAAGAAAGATTCATTGCCTTTTCATCAGCCCAGTCAAAAAGCTGCTCTGTGTGTGGTCTGAATTTCACATGCTTTATATATAAAAGTTAGCTCAAAAGTATAGCTGAAGGACAGAGGCAGTCTATGTCATTCAGATTAGTATATAAATGGCGTCTGATCTTTTTTTTATTCTGGGTCATTGATGGAAAGGCTAATTCAAATTGGATGATCGCATTTGTTCATATCAAAGCCAATACAATTATACAAACAAAAATAGCAATAATGGCACAAAACAGTCGGAAAGTCGAACATCCTTTTAAAAAACATTGTGAACATCCTTCGGTGCCCGAGGCAGCATCTTCGGTCATTAGCCGGCTACGTTTTTATTTTTCTCATCTGATATTCTTTATTTTTATTTTGTTTCTATCTTTCTTGATTTGTGTTTTGATGCGTTGTGCTGTATTTCTTACCCAATGTTTTTATACATTATGTAGAGCACTGAACTGCCTCCGGTTACAAAGTTTGTGGCTAATTTATATTTTGCTTCTGGTCTAAATCTGTTAATATTTAATTGTTTTCCATTTATAATGTAAAAATAAGTGGTTTTTTTTTTTACATGTAATATTCTTGGTGACCAGGAAAAAATGTTTCTTGTTTCTTCCAGGTTTAAATTTGACTTGTAAAAACTTGAATATTTGGATTTCACTGAGCTGCATCATCCTTAAAGGAAAATCCTCTTAGATCATGTTGCTGAAAACTTTCTTTCTTTATGTGATTATCCACCTTTCAAGGTCTTTTCTCCAATAATTCCTCTGTAATGTATTCCCTCAGGTCACTGGGAAACTTTCAGATGGAGCTTTGGAGTAATTATGATTCTTCCTTCTGCATGGCCAAAGTCATCAAACAGCTCTGTCCTCTGAATAAACTGAACAGAAAGTTGTTTAGCAAGGAGGATTTTCCTTTTAAAACCACTGATTAAGACATGTTTGATTTAAAATGACTGAATGTATGAAGAGCTTAAGAAGAAAAGACTTTGAGAGTGTTTTTGGTTTAGTGTTGTGAATTTATACTAGCTAATTACGTGGTTTCAAACAGATGTATTAAATTTATTAAAGATCCCCTCCAGACATGTACTAAGACATAAAATAAAATACTCAGCATAACAGTAATGTTTGTTTGATGACAAAAAACATAATTACCTCTTTAAAATTACATCTCATCTTTCTTCTCCCTCCATTAAAAATTCCAAAATTGATGAATTTTGTAAATATTTTTCATTTCAGAAGTTTAACTGCTGGACACAAGATCTCCCCTGCTTCACTATAAAGTCCAATCTCAGTGTGTGTGCACTGGAGACTTAAAGGTTCCAGATCAGACTTATTTAAGTTGAATATTGGACCAGGATTTGCTCAAAATTAGTTGTAATGTGACAAATCATGCTTTATACCTGCCCCTTAAACTTAGATTCAAGGTGAGCACAGAGAAACTTTCCTCCTTCAGCAAATTAATATGAAAACAGCCTTCAAGTTTCAAACTCTGCATATATGTCATTCTGCAATGTGAAGTTCAAACATCTAACTATAGGAACAAGAAGAAAGACATATTTTTGAGTGGAGCAGGACTTTAAGCTTAAAGCAAATACATAAATCCAGAAAAAGATTAATTATTCGTCCAGATCCTCAAATCAGGTCCTTAACTGAATGATGCAAGATGCTATTTTTCTTTCTTTTTTGTTCCACTGACTTTCATAATGGTACTTATTTTCTTTAAACAAATGCAAATTTGAGGCAGAGTGTCAAAGTGACATACAATATTGTCTTGTTTTTTCGTATGTTAGAGCATTAGCTAGAATAACTCTGAAGTACAGGTTTGTATATGCTTTTTAAATATTGTGAGGATGTGACACTTCACTTATGAAGTGTCACATCCAGTGTGACATTGTCACTTTCACCTTTTTAAGATCTGTGGTGGAAACGTTATAAGAGATGTCTGTATAAACATTGCCAGTCAGTTTGATAAAACTTGAGGAAATTATACATCTTATCGCCTGATTGAAGTGTCGTTAATCACTATTTCAGTCGGTTCAAGCATGGAAGTATGCTGAATCTTGATTGGCTGCAGTATTCATGGAGGAGAAGCATAACATTTACTTAAATCTGTATGCACTGATTTATTTATTTAATTATTTTGTCCACTTGGGGGCAGCGCAACAAGCTGTAAACACAGCTGGTCACCTGATTAATGTAAGTCTAGTATTATAGTCTCCCTTTTAAACTTTTTTTTCATCTCTACCAACTCCTGGGGGAAATATCTGGCTCGTCATCTGCTAAATTCTCCAGTATGTTCAAGTTGCTGGCTGTAAAATCAAATCAATGACTGAAAGACACAAAAAAGGCTGCAGGGAGCTGTAGCTTTTGGTGATAATCCTCTGTAGGTTCATCACTAAGTTACAGGTAGTATTATATCATTCATGTAGAAATATTGATTATTGCAGTCTCTACACCAATTCACGTTCATAAATTCCCCATTGGATTAATAATATGAAAAAAAAGACATTCACAATCACTATGTTATGGTCCAGAAGAGTATTTTATTGAATATAATGAATACACACAACATATTTGAATGCAGATTTTTGACACAAACAGGAAGGATTCAGATGGAAACTAATGAACTCTACTGTACTCACATGCTGAATAATTTAGTTCTAACTTCAGTACAAAATTTTGAGCTCTTTCCATCTGTGCCTCCATTATGTCAACACTAAAACCTTAAATGACCGGTGTGCAACCTGTCAGAAAAGTTTTTTGACAGAGCCACAGACAAGCAGAGAAACACAGATACAAAAGTCAACAAGTAGAGAAACTCCTTCACGGTCAGCGGGTTTCATTTCCACTGGGACTCTTTAAACTCAGAGTCTGTGCACTCTCTGTGCTGTGAGCTGCTGCAGATAAGAGCAGCATGTACATATGATGACACTGAGGTGTTGATATCTGTCTCTGTCTGCTGCTTCTGTCTTGTGTTCCCTTGCTGCGTCATCCTGCTGGCTGTGTTGGTGCAGAGACAATGAGGAAAAAAGTACTGCTACCAAGAAACCCCTCCTGGCTCCCTGGCTGAGCCAACACTTTCTGTCTGACGGCCTCCTGATACAATCCAGAGGAGACCGGACTCTTCCAAAGGTTTATCAGCAGCAAACAGCAGCACAGTTACACCACAATCTACAATGGAAACGATTACTGGGAACAGCTTCTGGAAATTTACATAACTTAGAATGACTGTCTGTCTCTCTCTCTCTCCTTCATCATCTCTGCTTTTGTTTTAATTTTTTTCTTCTCTCCTCAGTCCTGCAGCTTCTCACCCATTATTCTAAACTCCACTGTTAAACCTGTTAAGTTGCATTTCAGAGAGTGAAAGAATTCCCTCACTTCCAATTACGTTGCTGTGATTTCCAAGACTGTTGTTGTGTTACTCTGGCAGGTTTCAGTTACACAGCGATTAGTGGAGAAAAAAACCCCATCAACTTTTCAATCCAAAGCAGCTTAACACACACAAACATCTCCAGTTTGTCTGCCAACACACCTCCAACTTTACAGACAATAGGTACTAGTTTTTGGGATGAATTTCTTATTCATTATTGCAGATGAGATGTTGTACTGTCTTCTTTCTGCCATATCACAAGGTTCAGGATCATATAAACAACAGAATGGAGATACAGGGGAAAAGATTTGTTTTTCCCCCCAGAGGCTCGTAGTGACAGAGAGGGCAGCTTTTATGCAAATGACTCCGTAAATCAAAGCATGTGATGTTTTTGTTCCCCATTATAACTTGTTGACACCAAATGACTTGGAGAAGAAGTGGAACTTGTTTGGAGTAATCAGGCAAGACGGCGAAGCTCGAAACTCGACACGGTGGACAAACTTAACCGACCGTGTAAAAATCACAACGTTGGCGTTCCTCACTACTTTGTTCGACGGCGTCCCCGCAGAGCAGGAAGCTCGCTGATATCTAACCAAGCATGCTGTGTTAGCAGATGCTGCGATGATCTGCAGGATTGCTTTAATGATTTCAGATGGAGGTTTTGTCTCCCAGTTTCTTATTTTAAAAAAAACACCCAAAAACAAACAGCAGAGCAAAACAACTCCTTCTCCTCGAAGCCTCAACTTTAGGAGGACACATTTTTTCTTTTTTCTTTTTAATACAGTGAATACATTTACAGCAGTGTGCAGTCGAGAGTGTGGTGACAAATCCCCGAGCTAATTCTTGACACTTTATGCTAATCTGCTCTATTATTTGCCTCCATTTGCCCTTGATGGAGACAGCTGCACCCTCAGGCGTGTTGGAGAAATGTTAGCATTGATCTGATATTTTGCCTCCTAGCATAGATCTGTGTCACCAGTACAGCCAGCAGACATGTATGAGCTTCATCATCCAAAACATCAGAATAACACAGTGTTACAGATGCTCATTGATAGTTTATGTTGATAAGACCATCTGCATGTTTTTAAACTTGTTGGGTTTTTTTCTTATTCTTATTCTTCTTAGGAAGTTATTCCTTCCTGCTACTGTACCTCCACAGCTGCACAGAGTTGGCAGGTACAGAATATAGCTCATTGTTGATTGTGAAAAGCTCTCAACCCCCATTTTGTCACTCCAGCATAGTTTGATATGATATGACAAGTCATGCATTAGTTACATAATACAACACAATATAGCATAAACATTTTATTTTCATGATTTATTCAGTTGTTGTCATTCTTTAGTGAGAGAGACAAGTGATGAGAGGCAGCTGTGTGCGTGCTACAGGATGTGTGTGTGTGTGTGTGTGTGTGTGTGTGTGTGTGTGTGTGTGTGTGTGTGTGTGTGTGTGTGTGTGTGTGTGTTGTGTGTGTGTGTGTTTGTGTGTGTGTGTGTGTGTGTGTGTGTGTGTGTGTGTGTGTGTGTGTGTGTGTGTGTGTGTGTGTGTGTGTGTGTGTGTGTGTGTACTACAGCAATTATTGTGTACATACCCGTGTGAGTCCCTCTCATCTGTGCAAGAGTTGTCACTGTTTTCTGGCACTAGATTGCTAGCTGCAGGTGGCAATTGTATACACTCAAGTGTTGTTTTTTTACTTGCTTCCACGTTCTCCTCTTTATTAAAAATGACACACTCTGAGCACTTTATTTGGAACACCTGGGCAATTCAATGCAATCCAATACAACAGCTCTGCCACAAATTCTACTTTTTATAAAGCTTACATTTTCAGTTTTGTCGACATTGGCAAAAAGGTGATAATTATACTTTCTGTTAATTATTGAGGTTGAAGTGGGTGGTGGTAGTGGTGTACTGCAGTGCATTATACTGAAAAGTGTTTTACTATTATTTTTGCATCCATTATGGATGTTAATGACGTGGGAAAATATAAGCTTCGATCTGCACAAAAAAACATACAGTAAAAAAAAAGGACACAAGAATCTTTTTCACTCGATTTCATCAACAAATGGCTCTAAAGTGGCCTTTAGTGAGACAAGCTGCTCATCCAGTTGGAATGGATCTAATTGAGTTACTATGAGAGTTACAAGAAATACCACCTTGAGTCTATTTAAATCAAAGTAAAGCATTATACTGCTTCAAAACAGCAAATAAAAAATGCAAATAGCAGCAGAGAGTGAATTGGAGAGGGAAACTGTTGGATAGAAGGTTAAGAGGTTAATGGAAGTCTTTTTTAACCTAAATTGTTCAAAGCTCATCATTTCTGGAAACAAAGCTTTCGGAAAACAAAAGCTACCACCAAGGGCATTTACAACTGTCAGGTTCAATGCCACACACACACACACACACACACACACACACACAGAGAGAGAGAGAGAGAGTTTCAGCTAATGAGTCAGAGGTCAGTGGATTTCACGGAGATGTAAGTTCAGTTAGTAGAGACGAGAGAGTGGAGCTACGCTGAGCATTAAATTGGCATTTATTAAAATGGGGAGCATGAATTTCAAAGACTCAGGGTCAGTTTAGTCAGGGTCAATTTGGTATTTATTAATCCATTCAGAACACTAATATCCAAATGGGAAAATTGCATCCAAGGAAAATTACTGTAATATGAAATTCTTTATAAATGAATCCTGAAGCCTGACTTTGTTGCAGATGTATTATTCTATTGTTGCATTTTCTATGTTAATACTTCAAGAAAGTGTGTGCACTGAATAGATGGTCCCAAAAAGGCAAATGTATTATTACAATTATAACGTTTAAATATTAGGTTATATTCCACATTTGGTACATATATAAATGTCCCTTGATTCAACTGAAATGTGAAACCCATTAAATTATTAAGAATGTTCACAACAGAATGCTCAGAGATATCAATTTGATATCTGGTTTGTTGATTAAGAAAAACAATCAAAGATACAATTGAGTGGACATTAAAATCTAATGAGAGAAGTAAACTCAGTAGCATTGTTGTAGAATATAGGAGCTCTGGCTGAAAAAGGTCAAAGTTGGTGAAATGGTTCAAAACTCGCTGATACAAAATAGAGAGGCGGATAGTGAAACATGCATTTAAGGATGAGTGGACTGAGAAATATGTGTACATTTTGCCCAACAGAAGGTATGAGACCATTGTGCTTGATTTGCAATGAAACAGGGGCCATAGTGAACAATGGGAACCCAAAATGCCACAACAACTCAAACATGGCTGCTTTACATCAAACTATCTGAAAACCATGGAGGTGAGAACCACAAAACTGAGTTAATTTAGGCTGTGATGACTGTAAAATCAAATATTTTCAACAAAGAACACAGTGAAGACCTCAAACTGCAGCAGACACAATGAACACCAGGGTCTCTGCCTGGCCGTCGCATCGTTTTATGGTCAAGTTTAACGACTTGGTACACAACAAAGGTCAAGTCTCCCATTAATATAAAAATGCTGATCATGTACAGAGGTCTGGAAATTTGTAGTGGAAATGTATTAAGTGGAGCTCAGAGGTCTGTATTTTAGTACTTCAGAAAAAAGTCCATCAATCAAAGTAGCATACACCACATTTAATGGACATTTTTTAAATGCACACAATTCTGCTCTGTAGCCTTAAGCAAACTGTTCATTCAGTGTGTAAATTCACATCTGTCATCAGTAACACTGGAGATCATCTTGAGTGGTCGGATGGGAATCTTCCCCGTCATTACCCTCCATCACACATGATGTGAGTGTAACGTACACTTCAAAACAGAGGACAAATGGCAGATTTATGCTGTGTGTGTGTGTGTGTGTGTGTGTGTGTGTGTGTGTGTGTGTGTGTGTGTGTGTGTGTGTGTGTGTGTGTGTGTGTGTGTGTGTGTGTGTGTGTGTGTGTGTGAGAAACCTCCCACAGTGCTTTGTACTATAAAGTGATCGTAGCCTCTCTGCGCTGTGTGTTGGCAGATCTCAGTATTAGATTCTCCCTTTTTTTTCTGTCTACGTGCAGAGTGTTGACATGCAGCTCACTGCAGGGAGTGTAATCATCATGCAGATGTGGTAGCAGGAGTCAGCAGAGAAGCCTGCCGGGCTTTAAGTGTGTTTGTGTGAGTGACTGTGTTTTAATGATTAAGGAGAATATGATCACCATGCAGAACTGGCAGCAAGGAGTCAGAGAAAAGGTCTTATATTAGTGAAGGAGGAAATGTGTGTTTACCTGTCTTGCATTGTGTTTTTCTTCCTACTCTCTCTCTGATGCTGCATTGCATTCAGCTGCTTAATTAAACCTAAATAAATGTGGAAATATTAGATTGGAGATGAGCAGACAGGCATATATTCATTAGAGAAAATATATATATTAGCATTCATAAACAGAAATTAATAATGAGTTTGAATGATTCAGTGGAGCTTGAGACTGAACCTCCATGGTTGTAGGGATGAGAGGTTATGAGGACGATATCTGCCATAAATCAGCCGGCGATGAGCCTCTTTAAACGAATCATTGCAGGAATCAATCATTTCATGAATATGAAAATCGAATCAAGTGTGTTTAAAGGGTTTCAAGTTTAAAGTCCGACTGCAGTCCCTTTCAATCATCCCTTTCAACATGTTTTGAAAATATATTGATATTTGTTTTGTGTTATTAAAATGAATAAAATGGTCTTTGGTTTGATTGACATTAAGTGTGAAATTAACTCAGTGTTACTGAAAGGAGAATGGAGACAAAGTAAACTTAGCTAGCAGGGATTTTGAAGAGTAAGGAGCATCAAAAGAGACTGAAGTGACACTTGCAGGTATGTTTAAATGCTATTAATGTGCTCTGTAGCTGAGCAGCTAATTAGATATAAGCCTGCTAGCTGAAATTAGCGGTGCACTTTTCCCTTGTGAATGTTTGTTTGGGGGCTCGTTCAACAAGCTAAGGCGCAGGACAAGATATGTGTTTGTAAGTTAGACAAGAAGGAGACTTTAGCAGGAAAGCTGATGTAAGATGAGTTTTATTTTTGTGAAGAATTGGAGTAGGGGATTTCTAGGACCTTTAAAACTATAAGTAAGACAAAGTAGTATTTAGGTGGAATAAACCTTTAAAACTAGAGTCCTAGACTCATATTTTAAACAATTGTGTGAAAATGACATCCACTATTTGAAAAAAAACAATGCTTTTAGACCTTCCTTGTTAAAATGGTAATCACTTGTTTACTCAAATATAAAAATACTACTTCAACACTTTCAGGAAAGACAAACAGCCAGCTCATGAATGCAACCAAAGTTATTTTCTTGTAAATACCCTTGTCGTATTCTGCTCATTCATTTGTCAGCATCTCCTCTATCTATTATCCCTAAATCCTTTCTGCCTAGTACACATTCACACTTCGATAAATACAACATAAGTGGAATCAAGAGTGAGAAAATGTTTGGGTGGGGTGTCTGTGTTTCTTATGGGGAACATCCACTTCTTTGTGGTGTCTATCAGGAATCTTATGGGAGAGGAAAATCTTCACCAAGTGATTTCACTTATTTGTTCTTTGTTGTGATTGAATGAGGGTGTCAGTTACAGTAAATTAAGTTTGTTGTTTTTTTTACCACCTGTATGAATCAATTAATAAATGAATTTGTATTTTTGTGCCATACCATTAAAAAAGATCCATCCCACATGGAAATATATGACTTTATACAGTACATATTTTTTTGTTTTCTGAAGTGATGGCACTCATTTACTACTGGTGTTCTCCAGTGTTTGTGAATTTTAAGCATCAGTTTTTAAACTATCATGAGGCCAACAATATTAAGATAAAATAAGATATATGGCTGTGTTAAATACGGCTGCATATAGAAAAATACAAGGTACACACATACATATTATCATAATATGATTTTTAAAAAAATTTTAAACAATGACCTGTACTCAGTGAAGTAGAAGAGCACATTTTGAATAGAATTAAAACAATAAAACGCTTAAAACCACCATGTGCAATGTTTAATAGAATTGCACTAACTATCAGTAAATATTGCACTGGTTGTACATTCAAGTCCGTTAAAGTAAACTTCTGATAAAAATAACACATTATTACATCAGTACTCTTAAAACAATGCAGGGAAAGGACAAATAATTTTGAAAAGACAAAACATTTTATGATGTGATTTGACCATTTCAAAAAAGTTATAAGTCTCAGATTAATATCTTTTACCACTGATAACTAATTTAAAAGGTGTCTTAAATATTGTAATTTGGGTTTTTTAGCATGAAATGGTTAAAGGGTTTTATGCATGTATTTCTGTTCTGTTATCCAGAGTGACATATAATGATAGACAATGGTTTCATTATCTTTCTCAAGGACATTTCGACAGGCTGGACACCGGCTGTTTCAGGGATTGAAACTGTGACATTTTGCTTATGTCACAGCCATTGTAACCACTAAGTCAATCTGTCACCCTTTCCCTGTCTTGTGTTTTGTTTCAAGCACCTATTCAGGATTTCAGCTGTACATACACTGTCCTCTGTTGTCCAATAACAATAGCCCCGGGGGCTAGATTCCAGTTTCTGTTGTTCTGATGGAGTGGACAGCAGCTTGTGCCTGTGTTTTCATCATTTCCAATGCAGCAGGCCACAGAGCAGATATTAGCTGGGGCTTATCAGCAGGAGCCACAAAGGGCTGAGGGTGAAGTGGAGCTGATGCAGAGGAGGAAATGGCTCCTTGGGGAGGAAGCTAATGATTGTCCCCGCTGACGGAGCCTTACTTGTGCCCTGGAGCACCGCCACCACAGCCTCAATGTGGAGGACCAACAGCGTCAGCAACGACTAGCATATCATTTTAATGTTAACAGATGAATCCTTTAATCATATAAAGCCAGAGTACACAAAGTCTGTGGTTGATTTAAAAAATCAGGGTGGAAACAGCTTGGGAAAAGTGTTGTTAAGAATACTTTACTCCACTGAAATGATTTAAGCAGGTCTCATTTGATTATTGAGGTGAAGTATTTATATATTATTGACACAATGAAAGATAAAAAATTCGGTCACTGGTTCTAGAGGTTTGGTCTGGAAATGGTTTTGAATTAATTAACTGAATGTTTTGGAAAAGTTTTGAATATACACTGTTATTGGTTTTATTGCTATTGTTTAAATATGTTCATAAAAATCTCAAATCATGTCTAATGTTAAGCGAAACTTCACAGTGGGAATGAGAAAAGTTAGCGTTAGCAGTTAGCTTATCCACAAAAACACCTGAGAAGATTGTGTTTAATAAGGTATGGCTTTTGAACAACAAATATAATACATCGCTCAAGAGAGAGCAGACCCTAGCTGTGCTGGATGAAGGCTCTGCACCACAACATTTGATGTTGGCAACATGGGGAAAGTGGCTCTCGGCAGCCACGCTAAAAGGAAAAAGCATCAAGACAACTAAAAGGCTGCCTAACAGACTTCCAGCGTCTGCACATATTTCACACCTGCTGAAACCAGAGCAGATTACGTTACCACTTCTACAAGCATGGCAAGCATTGGTATAGCTGCAAGACGATTTAAAGCAACATTCAACCAATCCATTGCCTCATCCAATAATCTGCTATTGGCTCAAGTGATATAGAGACTGAAGACAATGGGGTCACATTATTCATACAGCTCATATGCAATATACATCTCCAGAGCATAGAACTATCTAATATAATACAAGTGAGGTTTAAAAAATAGACAACAGTATGTTGTATGGATTATGCAAAGTAATCGGTGCAATTTTTGCAATGCTATAAACACCATAAACCAAATGTACTCACCTCCATCACATCGTGGTGAGGGAAAATATCTCAAAGAGAGATATTACAAAAATTAGACAAATAAAACCAAAACTATCTGCATGTTAAGTGTCACTAGAACTGACTCCATTTAACCCTCCTCCAGTGTTCACTGCTCCACCGTTATTTAAGTGTCCATGGTCACATTTGACCGGCCTGTTTTAACTTCTCTTATGTTAACACAAAAACCATAAATCATCACCAAATTTCAACACTTTTTAACCTCTGAAACAATGCCTCAGATTAGTGGTTAACATGAGTAACTATCATTCACCAAGATGTCATTTTGCTAAAAAATATGGTCTAGAGCCTTTTCAGTCACCTATTCATTGTTTTCACAGAGTAAAATAAGAGCAAAGCACAAATAAAGCTACTAAACGACTCATACATCACTGAATGTGGTGATCAACAATTGTATATGTTCAAAAGCCTCGTGTGGAGGATATCATAAGGCCATGATGCAATCAGATGAAAAACACAATGTTTATGATGCATAAAAATTGTAAATCGGTCAGATTTGACCCGAACATTGGAGGAGGGTTAAAGTAGATCACTCATTTCCAAAGTGGTATGTGCTTAAGAGTTTTATTCACATACTTCTCCCCATGGAAAAGACTAGTTGTATTTAATAATTCTGTCGCTCCCTCATTGCATGCTGAGAGAATACATAAAAAATGTTTTGATGATAAATTTCATCACTCCCACTGTTACAGTAACCTTGCCACCTACATCGCAGACAATTTACAATTCAGATCTAGCGTCATATCTACTTACAACATCCTCTCGGTTGGTGTTTGTAAAGAAAACATCCTATCAAATGCTCATCTGTGGCCTGAAACGTATCAACCTGGTGCACCTGCATGAAAAGAGTGTGAGCTTCTGAACCCCGAGGCCTGCAGGTGGCTGCACAGCACGTCATTTGTTTGCTATGTTTCTGCACGGATGTATCTGATCTCTACATGTTATTTCACACATGTCTGCCTCTCTGTGTGCTGTGATGGGAGGTGTCACGGCTCACGTACAGTTGTTGAAGTTTGCAGCTATGGATTTAAGCAGATAACTTCCCCTCCGAGCTGCCGGTTGGAGGTTTTTAAGTCATGAAACTAATCAGAATGTTGTGTTGAGGGAATCTTGAAGCCTGTTGGAGAGGAAATGCCTTTGAAATGAGACTGTGGGCAGCAAGAGAGATACATAATATCCTTATGCATCCCTCTAAGAGCAGATATGTTTTCCGTGGATCTGATGCACCGGAGCAGTCAAATGCGATATCAGAGGCAAAAGAACAGCGGGGGAGAAGTCGAAATGTTGCCAACATAAAAGATATTTCCACAGCATAATAAAAGAAAACCTCTTTTTCTCTGCCAAATGTTTTGCTTTCACCTTCTTATGCCAACACACTGCTGATAAAAGGATCCATTATCAATTTTTAACCCAGACCAGACATCAAAGATCTAATCAGATTCATTTCTAAGAGGGATATCGCTGCTTTTTGAGCATCACATAGGATAAATGGACTTTGTACTTTGCTTCAATGCAATCTCCTCTAATATGTTTGTCTGCATTGAAAGTGATCGCTAATCTTTGGGGGGAATGGTCTTTAGATTTGGATCACAGGACAAAACTTAACCCTTACATACTGTTCATTCTGACACATAATTTAGTCTCTATACCAATTCACATTCAATCAGTTATTAATAAATGTTTGATTAATCCTTAATGAAGCTGTGAGACATTCACAATCACTGTATATGGTTCAGGATTACATTTTATAGAATGTGAAGGATGGTGATTTTCTGGTTTTTAATGAAAACATTTCAAATTTGGACATTTGCAAAGACAAAAACGTGTATCAGCTGCACAAAAATGTAAAAATGATGCATTGTTTGTCCTATTTTTACATATTCAGGATCACATTAGGAAAAATCCACCTAAAGGAAAAACCTACAAAAGATTATCACAATGAAGCGAGTTCTTCAAACACACATACAGAAGTGTTATATTTTGCCTGTGTGTGTGTGTGTGTGTGTGTGTGTGTGTGTGTGTGTGTGTGTGTGTGTGTGTGTGTGTGTGTGTGTGTGTGTGTGTGTGTGTGTGCGTGTGTGTGTGCGTGTGTGTGTGCGTGTGCGCGTGTGTGTGCGCGTGTGTGTGCGTGTGTGTGTGATTGATGGATCATGTTGCCAGCTCTGGAGAGCACAGCAGAGACCTCTGTCAGTAAAACTATTAGATGTTGCTACCAGAGGGCTGTCACACTGGCTCATTTCCTCTCCGCTTCACTGAGATGGCAAACACACTGCCAGGAGTACAGTGACAACTCGCAGGGGGTGGACAAAATAACACGAACACCCGGTGTTATAATGCAGTCCAATACAATAGCTTTGTTGAGACCGTTTCTTGTTTTGGATATAACAACAATAAAATGATTAAAGGGTAAGGCTGACGATTTTCAGTTTTTTTCTTAGTTGTCAACAAATCTCGGACTCATGCACATAACTTTTAAGTAGGATCAACACCAGCCATATCTTTTGAAAAGCAGACTACACTATATACTATTCTCAAACAAACCTAGTATTTGGCTGGATTATGAAACACTTAACAGATATGTTATTATGTGATTCAGTCTGTTAATGCAGCTACAATAAAAATCCAAACTGTAGTCTAGTTCTATTATAATAAAATGAAATGTAACATAGACTGATCATTTGTTCATTTGAATGCATTCATATTTATTGTAATGTGGTGATATCTTTACATGTAGAACCCCAGAGGCAGCGCTGTTGTTGAAGCTTCATTTAACATTCAGACAAACTAATGTGGCAGCTACAATTTGTTAGATTTCATTTGTGAGACCAAACTTTAATCTTCCAAAAGAAATTATATCATAGATCAAAATGCTACAGAGACTTTAGACCCAGTGGTAAATCAACTAAGATGACAGACATTGACCGGCTGATCACCTCAAGAGTCGGATTGCTTCAGCTGAGATTGACCGGCTGGTTTCACCCAGCCAGCAATCTATGAAAACATTACAGCAAATCTGTTCACATTTAGATGAACTGATCATCATATTGGGAATTTACATGATTACTCTGTCACCTGAAAAACAAATTAAACTTAACCCTTACATACTGTTCAGTGTCAAATTTGAGAAGTTTTTTACATTTGAGAGCTGTAAAAACGCCATATACACATTTCTTTCAGCCCGACTTTTCCTAATGTGACCCACAGTATACAAAAATGGAAATAAAATGCATTTTCATAAATGCAAATCTACAAATTTAACCTTTGTTTTTTCCATAAGATTAATCAAATAGTAGTATGAATGTGAATTGGTGTAGAGACTAAATTATGAGTCAGTATGAACAGTATTAACAGTCCTACAGCACAAATTAACAACATCTTTAGCCTGGCTTAAAATATCTGCCATCATTGTTGGTTGGTGCAAACTTGGCTGTCCCAAGTCTAATAAGTCTACAGTATGTGACAGTTCTCTCTCAATGTGATAATGATGATAGTCACACATTTCAGTATCCATGGTATAAAAAAATGATCCCTTCCTGCTGCGGCCTCAGCACTGTCTGAAAAAATACTAAACACATGAAGCCACCAGTGTCTCTCATCAACACTTCCTAGTGTTAGAAACATGTAATTATTACATTTGGGGTTGGTTTTTTGGGTTTTTTTCTTTGGGGGAGGGAGGGGGGGGGTGTGTTCACGTGAGACTTTATGTTAAATTGGACCAGTCACTGCGTCTCTGTTTGATTTAATCAGCGAGCGAATTATAAACAGTTCTAGGAAATGCAGCAGTTTTTTTTAGCCTCATCCTTTCATGTGCAAAATGATCAAGTAGTACCAAATATCTCAGGGCAAAGACTCTCTCAGGGGCAAAAAATGAAGAGGCATTTATCTCTTTCATGTGCAGTGTTACACTTGAGGTTTTTACTTTTGCCCCATGAGGTCAAATCAGAGAGGCTGAAGATAAGCAGAGGGGCTGTTGGGGCGTTCAAGTGCCACTCTGGTGTGACATTAGAGTATCAAATCTCTTTACTGAATCCAAATCCCTTTAAATCCTTCAAACCATCTTTTTAGGTTCAGCTTTGGAACAGAAACACAAAATCACTTACATAAAACTTATATTTAAGCAGATTTCTATTGATCTAAATGACTCTTATCATCAGTTCATTGGTCTTTTGTAATAAGAATATTTCAATTAAATATTGGAAACCTGGATATTTTTCTAAGTTGGGACTGAACCAATAATTGGGACTGAAGAAACAGAGTAAAAATAATTGTAAATCAAGTATATCAACAAACGTGATATTTCATGAATGAGAGGTTGAACCCTGGACATTGGAGAGACTCGTGATTAAACAGGCAATGTGCACCAGGAGATACACTTTCTTTAACACCTTGTTAGGAGCATGATTGAAGGTTTTCAAGTTATCATTTATTTGATACTAGTATCTAGGTCACATGACATGGGTCAGATTATTATTAACTGTCATTGTTTGGTCAAGTAATTATAAATGAATCATAGTTAATTTCAATAAAACAACATTATAAATACATAACACTAATTATGAACATTGTCTTAACAAACTGTGGAAGAAAAAGTTTAGTGTAAAGGTGTTCGTGGTGTTATTCAGCAACTTTTGAAATGTATGTATCCCATGAGTAATGTTGCCAGACTAGGGTTATAAAATTGGTCAATGTGTAGTGTTAAAAATGTAGATTCAAACTGGAAGATATGTTCAAATTCAAAGTAATCATCATTGATATTATCATTCACAGGTACGTACATTATGACAGTAAAATCATTTTTTGTATTACAAATAAAACATTTAACTGTTTACCATTATAACCGATTTAATACCTTAATAGGGCAATTTATCCTGGGAGATACAACTCATAATATCCAAAATGAGTAATGTCAAATTATTAAACAACCTTTCTAAGTTTGCATACTGTGCTGTAGTGAGATCATGTTTTTCTCTAAAATGGGAGCTTAGAGCAAAAGAGGAAACATAAATAATTGTTGTACATTAGTCTGACAGCTGTGTCTTGATTTTATTGAGTCTATATTGAATTCAGTTTATCACAAATTATGAGCAGCCGGTATTCTTCCAAATAAACTTACACAATTATTCTCAGCAGCTTCTCAGCACAATGTTGTTGTCAGTTCAGCTGAGAGCCACCAGTTCTGACTCCATGTTTGGCCATGTGTTGAACAAGTTATACACATCATACATCAGCATTTAGCATTATGTAGCATTATGTTACTGCATGTTGCTTTGGTCGTACTTGTGCAGCTTTGTTTCTATATACGTTCAGATAAGCATCTCTTAACATTGTGACAACTCTGCTTATCTTTGTGTTTTTCTTTCAGCTGAGGCTTCTGAAAAAAATGTAAATGAGGCTGAAGAGACTGCAGAGGTTACAAAGACAAATCTGAGTCATGTATAATGGAAGACAAAGAAACGAAAAGATAAAAAATCTCAACAGCCTCATCTTGAACCAGCTCTGATCCATCTGAGGACTTTATTTTCAATGATTCTCCTACTTCCTAACCATGTGGGGAATATTTTTCCCTCCTCTGCTGCACGTCGTTGCCCTCCTGTTTAACATTTCTATTAGAAGTTGACCTGCCGGCTGACCGTCTTCTCAGCTGGACAGTGAGCTTGTAGATTCAGAGCTGGGTCACTAAAATTGTATCAGATCAGAGCAAAAAACACCTGAATTAATCATCACATGTAAAGTGTATGACTCTGTCTTTCTCTGACAACTAGATATTGTTAAGAAGCTTGTTCAAAGTGTTGAATCTGCTCGTTGTTTAATAAATTTAACTTTTTTTCCCAATTTAACCTGCTCAAATATTAATCATTTTGATTCTCTATAATGTCAAAAAAAACAGCCCTCAGAGACTAAAGGGACGTCGCTCCAGCTGGGTGTTCAGGTTCATTATGTTTTCAGGTTTTAATAAGCACAACATTGTTGCTCATTTAACAAGCATAGATGTTGTTCGTGGCTCACAGATAATTAAAGTCGACTAAGGATTGTCAGCAGCTTCTGTGTATGCAGCAGTAAACTATATTTTTTTAATCACATTCTGCTTGTTTACAGGTTTCATTTGAGACTTTGCTTTCCTTGTTTGTGCTGTGTACGGTATATTTCCTGTTGCATTTGGTTTTATCTGACATATCCTTTTAACTAATAAATAATTAACTAAGAAAGCAAGATTTATAAGCATGTTTTTAGGGGTTTTATATCAGAATTAGCATTGGTTTTGGTTCTATAACTTCCATTACAGACATACAGACTATACAGTAATCTGTACTGCATGGATGGTTTTCCTATGTTGTATCATTGCCCTTCAGAAACCGCTGGTCTAGTAACATGTTACCGGTCCTACATCATTATTGTTTTTCTACCACAAAGCCATCGATGTTAAGGACAACAAATATAATCTTTCTGCTTTGATTTAACAGAGTTTGCGCTATTGCTTAGGTCAGAAATAGCATGCAGGCACCCCAGCTGGAAGGTGTGAGCTGCACCGCTGTGTGATCAATCTCTTCTCTGATACGATGCAAGTTTAAAAGGTTATTGTATTTCGAAAGGAATCAGACCTGAGCCCCCCCTGCTAGTGAGGTACGGTACAAATACATTACTACGGCTATATTGTTACTGAAATAACAGTTAATGGGACCCCAAGAGACCCGGTATCATTATTATTTTCAACATATATATAGGTTGGTGTATCATGATGCCCATAATGAACCTGACTGTGACCTTAACCATATCATTTGTTGGTCTTCCAGCTGTTGTCAGACATTGGACAAATATATGAGATGAAATTTGTGTGATAACATTTGGACAAAATCTCCCTGCTGGAATCAAACAAAAAATGTAACTGTAAGTGAATAAAAATGAATTTAAACCAAACAAAAGTGACCGTAAAGGCAAAACCTGTACAAGAGTAAAATATTTCATTTACAATACTCTCACTTTTCTTTGACTGATCAGGATTTCTTTCCTTTTTTTCAGTTTCACTTCTGACACAAAGTCCTTGTGTGCTTTGGTGGGTGTTACAGGCCTCGGTCCCCATTGGCCAATTACTTTAGGAGGGACAGGTCAATGGTCTGAAGTGAAAGAAAGTAAAAAATTAAGTTATTTCTGCCCACCAGCTTTATCTTTTCCTCACAACTGACAATCCTAATAAAAGTAAGAGTTGACTTCATTTTTCTTAGGTCATTATTAGTAGTTTTAAATACCCATATAGGTAATTTGGCTGCTGTAAACAATGTGATGCAATAATTGATGATTAATTAATGATTAGCCAATGGTGACGCAATTCTGCAGCGAAAAGAGAAATCCTAATCATTGAAGTAAAAGTTATATTGACATCAAACAGTTTTATTAGGGCCCGAGCGGCGACTGCAAGTCGCCTGGCGAAAGCCCTATTGAAATTGTAATGTTTATTAGGGCCCGAGCGGCGACTGCAAGTCGCCTGGCGAAAGCCCTATTGAAATTGTAATGTTTATTATTATTATTATTATTATTATTATTATTATTATTATTATTATTATTATTATTATTATTATTATTATTATTATTATTATTATTATTATTCCGACATTTCGTGCCCCAATTTCGCCCCTTTCCCAAATGCGAAAATGCTTATATTTTTGCACGGACGTCCGGCCTCATCCGAAATTCGATATTTTTGGGTGGTCGCACATAGTCGACGCAGAATGGCGGAAAAGCGCCCCCTACAAAGTCCAAAAATGCCCATATGGAATTTTGCTAACTTTGTCCTATGCTCACAAAATTCGGTACACATATGTATTATACCCACATATGCAAAAAAGCCTCCTGACCTCATGACCTCAACCCAACAGGAAGTCGGCCATTTTGGTTTTGATTTTTCCCGCCTAAAATTAACTCCTCCAACAGTGTTCGCCCGATCAAGTTCAAATTAGGTACGCAACATCTCCAGACCTAGCTGAGCTTAAGTTGTGCTCTGCGCATCCGTAGGTCAAAGGGCGTGTCTGCCAGGGCTCAACTAACTTTGGCGTGCTCGCCATGTACATACGAGTGGCTCTCACGCCCACATACTCCAATCAGCTTCAAACTTGCTGGACATGATGATGGCTCCGCCCTGAACGTCCCGATATATTAACTTCCCACGTAACTCATAGCGCCCCCCGGTGGTAACAGGAAGTTAACTAAGATTCATTAAAATTACATACTTTGCCCCATCAACTTCATTCAGAACCAGTTGGTGAAGCTACATTATGAAGACTGTGAAGCTACGAGTAATGGCGTCCGTGTGGCGACGCGGCGACCATCAATTCCTCGCCATGAAAATACGTTTGGCTTTTTGATGGCTTTATTGAACTCGTATCATCATGAAAATTGGTACACAGGTCCAGGGTGCCGACCTCAACGTCTCCATTCGCTCATAGGCGATCTCACTCGTGTCGCCCCTAGTGGAAACAGGAAGTGCCATATTTTACATCATCATTGTGCGATTTCCACAAAACTTCACATGTGTAATCACTGTCCCACCCTGAACGCAACAGCTTGTGTTTTGTTACACTCTACTGCCCCCTGGTGGATGATCCATCAACCTCTCATAACTCCTTCATGCTTTGTCCAATTCACTCCAAACTTCACATGACTGATGAGTGGCCGCCCTGAACTCACCAGACCACACCAGACCATATGTGTAACTACCTGTGACTGCCCCCTACTGGATGAACGAAACATAGCATTTTTGGCCTCCTTCCAGGTTTTTTCTCCCTTTCTGCTTCACGCCACAGCCCCGCCATGCCTCAGGCCCCGCGGTGGCATGGGTGAGCGAGGGCCCGCCATCGCCGCTTGCGGCTCTAATTATAAGTGTTGCCTTTGAGGTTATTTCTTTGTTTTCAATGTATTTGTAGTCACTTTTTTTTCTTTTTTTTTATTATTATGAGACATATTTAATCCCATATGATTACTTTTCTTTTAGTGTTTGACGATGCTCTTTCTGGAAATCAGCACCGCATCAATATGTATGTCTATGCTTATTATCTAATTCATATTTCTCAACTCTAGTGGAGAAAAAAAGAAGATTCATCCTAACAAGTGATGTATGAAGCATTTCACCACTCTCATTTCCACTCATAATGGGCTTCACCTGATACAGACAAATGATGACAAGCAGTGAAGCCGGGACGCGGTTGCCCTCATGTTGACCAATGATTTGTTTGGAAAAGCAACAATTTATGATGAGGTCACTGAATGTTTAATGTATCAAGATTGTCCTTCCTGGATATATCGGTCACGGTGGCTCATTAAAATTCAAGATGTATATTGACTGTGGTTTGATGCATTAATAACGGCGGCTGATCTCTTCCCTGCAGGCTACAGAGAAGCATTTTTTCCCCCTTACTTATTAAAGCTGACTGCTGCCGCTGGAGCGCATTTTTCCCATTTCTTGGCCAGTTGGTTTCTCTATTAAAAACACATAAAAGCAGTGATATTCTTTATGAACCATTTTATAATACTCCATATGTCTAGTTGATGCACACAAATTTTCTCTTAACAAGAGCCAGTTAGCGTTGGAAAAACATCACCGCAATTCAGAAACAAAACACAAACAACATAAAAGTGATGTATGAACACTGTCACTGATAATTTAATTGTGATGAAATGTCCTATAAAACGTTATTTGACTTTCCTTTCCTTTACTGGAAAGAAGAATAGTTTCAAAGTGCACAAACCATGATACGATCAAGATTAAAAGATTAAGTTACTTATAGTTGCATGATTGACACTATGGCTGTTGGATTAACTTGGTTGCAAAAAGTCCAAACTCTTACTCAATTAATTACTTAATTAATTAATTACTTCAAGGATATTCAACTACATTATGCATTATGTAGAAAAATACACATTTTTTAAGAATATATTCTATGTCTTATGACTAAATGAGCCACATGCAATATTTACAAATGTGCAGGTCAGGATTTGAATTAATTAATTTAAAAAAAAGAAGGTCAAATTAGACCCTGAAGAGTATGTAAGGGTTAAATAAATGTAGCATGGAAACTTGCATATCTTCAAATTGTTACACTTCTTCTTGTTGTCAGCAACCATCTGTATTCCTCTGAGTTGTGAAAATTATGGACAAAGCAGGAAAATACTGTTCATATAGAAATTAAGTTGAATGTGACTTTGTCTGCTTTAGGAATGCAGATGCCATGTTTAGTACGAGGGTTAACAAGGGTGAGAAAGTTGAGATATCACAGTAAAAGCTATTCCCAAAGTGCATGCACTTCATCACAGCCACTTTTATTTGCAGAAAATCTGATTTCTTGCCTTGTAGGGTTTTCTGTTTCACATCATAGAGCTCTTTAACCACAACATCTAGCAGAATCATGCCACTGATGTAATGCTAAGTGCCCAGAGATATGAAATAGTAAAAAAAAAAAAAAAAAACATTTACATTGCTGCACGTTCAATTTTAAAGGAACTGATTCAGATTTTTTCATGCATTCAGATCAGTTAATGAATGATATGCTCTTCTACAGGTTGAGTAATTTATCTTTAACTGGTTAGATGGTATCTAAAATGTATTGTGTCATTGAGATGAAGCTATTTTCCCCCACATTTCCCTGAAATGACATTGACACTTGACATTTTAGAGATGTCCCCTGAAAACAGTAATTTTTAAAGAGCGTCTCGATGTTTTAATGTATAATCTGCACTGGAGTCAAATGTGCCGTATTTCCTTGTAATATTAAGTAGGAGGTAAGTAGAGCATATCCCAAAATGGATATAATCAATACAGTACATCGATATTGTACTTAAAAACAATACTTGAGCAAATGAAAATAATCATGTCAGAAGAAGGTGGATTTTTTCTCAAAGAATGTCTATAAGGCTGCTGTTTATTGCCCACCAATACAAATACAAATTTGCTCAGGAGGGTTTTTTCCTCATTTTTTAAATATTTAACATGTTACTGAATATATATATTTCTGTTTTTACTTCTTTGAAAACAATATTTTTTTATATGTTGTAAATAAATCATGATGTGGGCTTATTTGGAGCACATACCAGACTCTTGACTTTTCTCATAAAATATATTTATTTTATATTCCAAAATATACATGAACTAATAAATACATTTTCAAATGAGAGATAAATCTTGCTTTATAAGAAATGTTCTCCCTTATAAATCATGTCAGTATCCATAAAAAAACACCTGAACTTGCTTAATGGGTACACTTACCCTAACAGCTGAAAACAACTAGAAAAGTAATCAAAAAGTAATCAAATGTAATACCTTACATTACTTTGATTAAGTCATTGAAATATTTACATTACTTATTACATTTTAAACAGGTTAACTAGTAATCTGTAACCTATTACATTTCTAAAGTCCCCTTCCCAACACCAGTCTTGTTATTAATATAAATCACCATGAGTAGCAGTACCCTGGTTTGGCCTGTAGGGGGCAGCATGTAGCCGCTCACCTCACCGGAAGGAAGTACAAGGCACATGTGGCGGAAGTAAATAAACTGCCTTCCCGCGCAGTTAAACTGGCTCAAAAAAGAGGCTCATATTTACGGGAAACACAGCAAAAATGGACGAGCTTTATTTGGATAATATCGACGAATATGTCAACGACCACGACAAGATAGTAAGTGGACTGCTGGCTGCTGATATATCCTAACCCTAACCCCTTTTTATTAATGTTTAAACTGATTTAACGTTTATGTTTAGCCTTTACAAAACTGCCTGTTATATATTTGCGTTACTATAAGGTTAAATGTGTGTCCTGCGAGGCTTATTGTACAATTTAGTCTGAAATTGTGTGGGTCTTTTGGTCAATTCGGCTTATGGATAGTCTTTTAAATCACATTAAAAACGTGCAAAATGCTTCGTTTCATGGGTGAGTAGCTTCAGTTCATTTTTGGGGGATAAACACCAACATTATAGGATTCAAATGCTATTAAATAACATAAAAATATTGATATTTTCCATGTATCTGAGTCTAATGATGGAAACTTAAAGATAAACAAAAGCTAATTGTACTTCAACTCAAGACAGTCTGGCAAATGAATCGCCTTCATTTTAAAAAAAGTTGTACATGAAAACCCTAAACCTATTGTAATCTTTATCTATATGTGTTATATTGCCTAACTTAACTTAACACAATAATTAACATGATTTTTATCTGTTTCACAGGTGACTTACAAATGGCTGAGTCTCACTCTGGGAGTTCATGTCAACACAGCAAAACAGTGAGTGTTAATCAGCTTATTCTTATTTTTAGGCTTTTGACTCATAAAATGTGAAGATATGGAAACATGAAGCACATGATCATTTTCACTCACTACATCACAAAATATGAAGTGTGCTCCAGGTTCATTAATAATGATATGCATCTTTTTCAGAATGCTCTATCATTACCTGGATCACAAGAGGAAGGAAAGCTCAGCTCAGCTTCATGCTACCTATCTGGTGTCGGGGAAGTTTGTGGGCAACGGCCAGACGGTGAGAAAAAATTATTTAAAGTAGAAAAAGATCTGTTTTTCCTACTATTTTTATTTTACTTTTTTTTGAGTGAGTGATTAACGTTATGCTTCCCTTTCAGAGTCACAAGGTGTCCGTTGTCAGAGAGGAGCAGCTGGAAGGTGTGTAAATGTGTTTCTGTACTTCTAGTCCTTATCCTGCAAATGTATAATTGTAAAAAGTCTTTGTATTTGTATTATTTAGAGAGAGATCTGTATTAGAGGAGGCAGAAATGTCTCAGTGGACTCTTAACTTCTGGTGTTTTCTTTTGCAGACTTCAAATCCAAGATGAGCTTGATAGTGAGCGTCCATGTGTACAGCGTCCAGAAAGCTTTACTGAAAGACAGCGGTCCTCTCTACAGCGTTGACTATGACGCCGTGAAAGACAATCTGAAGAACTGCAGCAAGTATGTTGTTTAATGCGAGCTTCAAAGTACTGAGAAAAGAGTTGAGTTTTTACACACATGAGGAAACACTTTTTTGTATTTATGATTAAAAGGTATATATAGCTATAGTGCAATATTTCAATCAGCAGGTCCCTTTAACAGCTTTCAAATGTATAATATGCCTGAAACATCCACTTTAGCAGTCTTTTTTATAATTAATTAACTAGTTCAGGGATGTGAAACCTACAGATTTAATAAAGCAGGGTAAACAAAAAATTCCCGGTTGAAATGTAGGATTGTCACTTTTTTTTAGAAATATGTTAAATTGTCATTTTCAGATAAACAGGGCTATAAGAACTCTAAACAAACAATAATCCTGTGCCATACTCTTGATCGCTGCTTTTATTTATTCTATTTATCTTATTTAAGTAGGCACTTTTATAGCCTACTATATCATCTTTTTAAGCTGTGTGTGTCTTGTTTTTATCTGGTTGTCATGTTTTTATTTGTCTATAAAGCCCAAATGGAGTGGCACCTGTAATCTCATTATATGTCAAATATCGTGACTTTCTATCTATATTCAGATACAGTGCGATTCGCTGTGCCTCTGCGGTGCCCATGTCGTCTGTAGAGCTGCAACGGGTGAGAGAAGTGCAGCAGGATCCTACTCCAGCGCCTGAAACCAGGAAGTCTGGCATGAATGGCAACTCTAATATCGCTTCAAAACCTTCCACTAAGCCACAGAAAGGCATCATGGGGATGTTTGCTAATAAAGCTGCTGCTAAAAACCAAGACAGCAGCAAAGAGATAAAGTCAGAGGTGAAGGAAGATGCACCTGTGGTATGTGGTCTTGTTATTTGGTTTGATTATTTAATCTTTGTAAAGAAATTAAGTCAAATCTTTGCTTTGGTTTTTTATTTCTGGATTTTATATTTTAGGTTGAGGTCACCAAAAGCAAACCAGCTGTAAAGGCAAATCCTATGACGAACTATTTTGGGACTCAAGCAACAAGTGAGATTATTATTATTATTATTATTATTTATTTATTTTTTAGTGCTTTTTGCTCCAATAGGGATTTTCATTCATGTATTAACCTGAAGGTTTAATATCTGCTTCCACAATGTGTTTGTTATGAAGGGACGACTATTATGAAAATAAAGTTACTCCAGAATATGATGAAGACAGTTCTACTTCATATCTATCATATCCTTGTAGTTTTCAAGAACCTGTCACTATTTTTATCACTACTATGTCCGAGATAACACAGTTTGATAACATTTTAAAATTGGTGATTTTTGTCTTTCTGTTTGTGCTAAATTGGTACAAAGTTCATTTTCTTGCTTTGGTCCTTTTGATAGACTTAAAGCTTCATTAATTAATTTCTCTTCTTGAGACAGTAGATTTATTGCCATTTATTTAACCCCCTGCTGTTAGACAGGCAGGGTACATGAAAGTGGCAGCAGTTCTCTTTAGTCAAGACATATTCAGACAAATAATGAGCTTTGGCATGAACAAAAACATGTTTATAGTCACACTGACATCTGTCTGTTTAACCAGTATTTATTTTATTTATATTATAAGTTGTGTATAATCTCTCCAAGCCTGACATCATTTTAACCTTTTGAAGCCTGTGTGAAAATGAAAAGGGTTTAAAATGTTTTCAGCTGTAATGTTGATTATTTTTCTTTCAAGTCTGCTGAATTAATTCGATCATTAACTTGTAATTAAAACACTCTTCGTCACTTTTTCAGAAAAACAAGACAAAACTGTGAAGGAGGAGGAAGCTGCTCAGTCGTCTTCCTCGGTAGAGCAGCAGCGTGCAGCGAGTTCACAACCTGAAGAAAAACCACAAGCTGCTGCAGTTGAGCTGCCGAAAGACACTAAGAAAGACTCCAGGAGGTGTGTGTGTGTGTTTGAAATTAATACTTTATAGAAGAAAAGATCAAATTTGACTATGGACAGTTTCAAAAAGTAAAAAAAAAAAAAGAAATCATAGAACAAAGGAGACCCAGATTTTATATATTTCATGGCTATAAATATCTGAAATGTTGTGACTAATTGTAGAAAAGTAGAACTTTTAAGTTTTTGCCGACCTGCCAAAGTCCATTTATAGTTTTGATTTTAATAACTAAAAGTTTTCCCTCCTCCTGAAGCAAAAGCAAACGAATAGAGGATTCTGACAGTGAGGATGAGAAAATGGAGAAGAAAAAGAGACGGAGGATTAAGAAGCCTGAACCAGATAGCAGCGATGAAGATGGTGAACTATTAACTTTTTTTAAATTCATTCATTCATGTTTCATGTCTTTTTCCTTGTTGAAAACTCCCCAAAACAATTCGAATTACCCCAGAAGGCCTGAAAATGTAGGATACTGTATTTTCTAATTGATGACAAGAATAAACAAATATAATTTTTCACCAGTTTGCATTTAACATAATTGCTGTGCAATCTTTAATAATAATACAGTTAGTGAAGAATAGCTTTAGGCTACTGTAAAGCTAACATATTGAATGCCTTGAAAAAGGAACATTTCAAAATCCACTTCATAGAAAACTAATATTTGTTCACCTCTTCAGTCATCCCAGATTCTCCACAGCAGATGGAAACAAGAGAACCGTCACCACCACCTCCTAAAAAGGAGCCTGAACCTGTTACACATGTAAGTGCTTAGATATTAAAACGTCCCTTTTTTTTTTGAAGTCTCACCTTGTTGAGTTAACATATTATAGTGTTGATTTATCAATTTGTCCCTCTATTAGACTGTAATGAAATGTTCTCTGTGTATTTAATGCTGAATATGTAATTAAACATCTTCATGTGACTGTTTTTTGTTCTACAGCGAGGCGACTCTGAGGTGAAGACGAGGAAGAGGAGACGAGTCCTGAAATCTCGTACGTTTTTGGATGATGAAGGATGCATCGGTAAGTAAAACAGACAGCTGAGGGAAAACTTGTCTTGTTGCTGGTTTGGATTTGTTAAATTTGTATAACATATTAATTCACGTACATATTCAGTTGAATTAAAGGAACCATATATGTATCTTATATATCTCATATATGTTTATAAAGATATCCGGTGTAACGATACGTAGTAATAGTGACACTTATTCATATGACCAATTTACATACTGAAAAATAAATACTACCTTAATAAAACTATAAATACATTCTTTTGCAGAGGTGCTTCTTTGTTCATTTTAAATAAATCTATTTAAAACAAGACACCGCCACATTACTTATGTTTGTATATAGTCAGGCCCAAAATCAGAGGGCTTTTTATAATCTACACAGCATATGACACTCTCTCTCTTTAGAGGCATGATTTAAGAAACTCTGAAACAATAAAACAATCTGTAACTGTATAAATCTTGCTGGCCTCAGGATCAGTAGTAGGTTTAATAAGTAGATAGATAGATCTTTATTTGTCATTGTACAAAAATATAATGAACAACTGTTTAGTAGTAGTATTATGAGATTGGTTGTCTTGCCTTAGTTTTTAACTCTAGATGATCTCTTCTTCACAGTGACGGAGAAAGGCTACGAGAGCGAATCGTACTCTGAAACAGAAGACGATTTTAAACCCACCAAACAAGCTCCAAAACATCCTTTCCCTGCAAAACAACAAAAAAGCAACAAAGAGGACGAGAAGAAAAGTCAGAAGAAAGCGTCTGCAAACGCCAATAAAGGAACTAAACAGGCTTCAATTATGGGATTCTTCCAGAAGAAGTGATGGAGGACAGAGTCAGACACTTTAATTATTAGCACTGAGGAACAACAAGCACTGCTGCTGAAGTCCTGTAATGATCTTTCAGTAAAACTGAGTTGACACAAATCAACATGGACACTCACAGCAACACAAGACGTGTCCAGTTCAGGATGACAAATCACTGTTACATCACACCACATCAGCTGTAAATACATGTCGTACTTAATAAACATGGGTGGAAAATAAACATGCATTTTACTTTAAAAACATTGTAAGTGTGGTGCACAGTTTTTATTCAGCTGTTGCATCATTGAGGCTGCTCTAATTACAGCTTCAAATTCATTGTCTTTGTGTGTACTGGTAGCTTACTGGTTACAATAAACACCACAAAGACTCCAGTGTCCAGGATTGACCTTTGCCATTCCATGTTGTTCCCCACCTGTCTCTAAACCCTCATTTCTTATCATCTCTATACTGTTGCTATGTAATAAAGAAAAAAATCAACAAAAAAAGAAGAGAAGAGAAAGAAGAGAAAATTAGACTTTTTACTGTCCAGCTATCATATTCTCAGAGGTAAGGATGTACTAAAATTGTTTTTACCTCTGAATAGTAATAAATTAAAGTCATCATTTTGATATTTTCAGTTGTGGATACTACCACTTCCCTTTCTGTAAGTGAAGTTGTCTGGAAGCTAAAACAGTAAAAAAAAAATACACAGTACCTTCAAGTGCCTAACTCCTCATTCATCCATGTAGGTGAATGTAACTAATCCAAGCCCAGCCTGTTAACTTATAAATGAATCAGTGGGTAGTTTCAACCAACCTTTAAAAATGTAAAGATAAAGACTCAAAAACTTAAATGCAGATCAGACAATCTCACCAATAATATAATATATTTATCACTTACTTGCTCTATAAAATGTCAAAAATGCTTAGGAAAAAAATTATCCCATCATAAAGTTACCAAAGCCAAATGAGGCTGGGTTTTGTCTGACTAACTTACCAAGTCCTGAATTGGCTATTTAATGTCATTATATTGACTACTAGTTGTTTCTACTTGATAAAAATGCCTAGTTGCCATACTCTGGATGGCAAGCGAAGTGTCTCGCTAATATTAAACTTCTGACGTCCTCAGTTCGACAGTCGTCCCCTCTTCTCCCATTCTTCTCCTCTGGCAGGATAAATCTTTAGTAGGACGGCAAAGGACGCTCAAACGCTGGAACACAGGAGAGACGAGAGATGCAATTTTCTACATATCTATAGTAATTATGACATTCACAGAAGACATTACAGGAAAGTCTTTTTTGAACACTCACCTGTCTGAAGGTGCCTGCTGTCAAAAACATCTGTCCAGCTGCACAGAGTGGCACCATGACAACAGAGGAGAGAGTCATGGTCCAGCCTAGAGCGTACGCCCAGTCGGGGTAAACGTACCTGTCGTTAATCCTGAGGTGTTTGTAATCAACCAGGTACAGGATAAAGGAAATCTGTGTGGAGATGATTCAAACAAAAAAAGATGATTGGAGAAAAAAAGTAAGCAAAGTGCCATTAAACTTATTCCAAATGTATTAAAACTGAATTACTAGTACATACGTATCTTGTTTAAGTTCAGACTCATTGCTTTGACACAAACAGATCTTTAATGAATCCTGTAATTATGTTAGATGGCTACTAAAAGAAATAATATTTGTAATGCAATAGTGAGTCAAGGATTGGCAGAATTCCAGGGCAAATTGCATGTAAATCGAGATCCTTTAATGCTGGAAGGTGAATATGTAAAGTCTCCAAATCCAACTGTCAATGGATTGGATCCAGCAGAAAATCTAAATGTAAACTCATTGTCAATAGGGAAGGACCACAAAAAAAACCTTTTACTAGGCTGACTCACCAGTGACAGCAGAGGAATGATGTATCTCCAGCACAGTTTGAAGAAAACACATGGTCTCTGTCCAGTCATGTCCTCAATGATGTTATAAAAGCGATCAGCACCTTACAGATGTTCAGATTGTCAAGTTAGATCAGTTTCACATTATGTTAAATTATTTCAAATATTTTGCAAAATGATTTAATTTACAATAAGTTTTTTACTCACCAAAAATCCAGCCAACAGCTACACATTCACATACAGCCATAAAATTCATAGACACTCTAGTCGACCCATAGAAATCAACGAGTTGGAAAATGTAAATTCCTCCCTGAAGCAAGAAGAGACTAGATTTTAATAAAAGAAATCATTTGGAATACATTTTTATATTAAACATGTTTAAGTGGTTCATGAAAATATTTGTATTCACCTCAGTGACCAGGGTCAGATGTACGAGGAAGGAGGATAAACAGACAACAAGGACAAAGATCTCGTGTCTCACTGGTGCACGAAGCCACTTTGGAAACAAGTCGCTCATTGTGGTGATAAAACTCTCTACTATCACAAACTGGGGACAACAAAAAAAGAACAGTTAAAGTTGTATGTGGCTGATTAATATATGGCATTAATCAACAAGTAATGTTACAAATATTACATGTGTGTCAACAGTAAGGAGAATGAGCATCAGGAAAAAGCAGACGGTCCAGAAATGTGGCAAAGGCATTAAAGCTGTAGCCTGAGGGTACGCAATGAAGGCCAAACCTGGACCTGTGGATTAGAGGAGGAGATTGATATACTTTGAAAACATCACATTAAATGCATGCTGTGAAAATCTTGAACATCGCTTTTGATCAGATCTTTGAATGTACCAGACTCAGCCACAGTGTCGACACTAACGCCCTGTTTCTGAGCCATGAATCCAAGTACAGAGAAGACGACAAATCCAGAAACAAAACTGGTTCCACTGTTCAGCAGACAGAGCCAAAAACAGTCCCTGGAGGTCACAGAATTAAAGATTCTTTATTTTGATAAATGAACACCTTACTGGTTATGAACACTGGTGGAAAGAAACTAAGTAAATGTACATTTACTTAAATACTGTGCTGAAGTACAATTTTGAGGTACTTTACTCAAGTTCTTTGATTCAACATTGTAAGGTGAATACTTTTTGCACCCGCTGCGTCTATGTACTTATGAATTTGGCTATTTTGCATACAGAATACTTTTATAAACGTTGCATACTTGAGGTCAATTTTGCAACTACCACAATGCTGCTGTACTTTTACTTGAGTACAATGGAAGTTGGTTGCAAGAGTATTTTTTGTGTTATTTTTTAGTAAAGAGATCTCAATCATTCTTCCACCACTAAGGATATTAGTGTTATTGTGACAATGTGACTTCTACTTACTTGTAACATTTGTTGTTGTACTCATTGTAGCTTCCCAGAACATTTAGAGTCCCTGCAGTCAGGCTGTAGGAGAAAAATATTTGGGATCCAGCCTCTATCCAGACCTGGAATGACATCATATATACTGCATTAGTATTTTCAGTGTAATTCCTAGGATGCTTGATAATTACAGACCCAGAAAGGACTAACCACAGTGGAAGGATATACTATATATACAGGAGGCACGACAAGATTCCATAGCACAGCTTGGAGAATGAGGCTCATTCACCAATTACTGGCCCAAACCCATAAGTTCCTCTAATTAACTGGTTGCCTCAGTATGCTTAAAAAAGTGCTTATTGGATCATCTAATTCCCTTTCTGATGTCAAAATTTGGGGAAGGCTGCATCTGACAGTTTATAAGGGGTAAAGCAGTAATTCCCAGCTCCTCCTGTTCACATGTCAAGGTGTCCTTGCAGCAAGACCCCCACATTGCTCACAATGGTCAGGTCAGCACCTTGTATGGTAACTGGCTGCCACTGAAGTGTGAGTAAGCAACAAATTGTAGTACTTACCATTTACAAAACTGAAAATTCAAAATATCATAAATCATACCCACTTGATACATCAATTAGCCAGGTGTGAGGAGGTGATAAATTAAGGGTGATATTTAATCTTCTCTCTCAAGTTCTTTTTAAAATGTTCCCATGTGTTCTTCTGCCACTTTACATGTGTACAACTGAGTGCAACAACATGAAGTTTTCAAGGAGAGACTATGTTTGCACACTTATTGCCTGTTTGTACAATCAAGACACCACATCTTATTACCTTTAGTTTGGTTTAATAAATCTTCAAGTACTAACTTAAAGTCCCTGTCCACTCAAAATTGTTTTTTTTATAGCTTTACTTCACCTGGATGTTTAAGCTTCACTGACACTAGATGGCTGTTTGAACATTCATTTGCTGAAGAGTTAAGTTGTGAATCTGCAAGCATGATTTGTGGACATCACATCTTAATTTTTGGCCAATTAGTCCAGGACACAACTTGCACAAGTGTGATGTGGAAACATAAAGTCTCCAGTGCATAAACACTGAGAATGAACTTTACAGTAAAGTAGGAGGCATCTTGTGTCTGGTTATTAAAGTTTTGAAATGAAAAATATTTGCATCTTCATAGATTCAGATTTTTCAATGGAGGGGAGAGTATTAGATGCTATTTTAAGGAATTAGCTTGTTTTTTATATGTCTTAAAACCTGTCTAGGGGGGGTCTTTAAAACATTTTACACAGGTTTTATATTCAGTTCCTTCTTAGTTACACTCCAGTATTTATAAGGTTTGGATGGAATAAACAGGCTACCTCAAGGTGAACCAGGCGTTTCAAGTCCGGATACAGGTAGTAGTAGATCCCTTGCCAAGCTCCAGGTAGAGTCAAGCCTCTGATGAGCAGCACCAGGAGCATCACATAGGGGAATGTGGCTGTGAAGTACGCTACCTAAGAATAAAATGAAAAAAGATAAAAGGTTGAACGATATATTTTATGCAAAAAAAAAAAAAAAAGCAGATAAAGAATATTTCCACAAGACCTTTCCAGATGATTTGACACCTTTCCAGATGCTGAAGTAGCATAATACCCAACAAGCGAGAAGACACAAAGCCAGCTCCCATCTCACACTGCCCAGCTCTTCAATACCTCCCGACATGGCCAGCACCCGTTGCCTGAAGTACACATGATGTGGTAGGTTGGGATGTTTGGAATCACAATCATGTCTTAAGATATTGCTTACTGACTGATAATTAAACATGGCTTTCTTTTTTTACATCCTTTCTTGTTGGCCAAGAATCTCAACCACTAACAAAACCTCAACGCCAAATGTCCTTGAAAGTTGCATGTTTTTGTTCTGAGTGCATTCATTTTTGAGGAAGCTTTAATTTCAAAGTATTTAATGGTATACCGGGACAAGAAAGACAGAAATTCTTTCTAACATCACACACAAAAATAAAATTGTAGGACGATCTGCAGTCATGTAAAGCAAACCATAAGAATTAAGTTATAACTCAGTGACAGATATTCTTACTATATATTTCTTTTGTGTAGCAGTATGTATTTGAGGCAAAAAAAAAGTGAAGTAGTAATACTGTATTTTTTGAAGAAAAGAAAGTTAAACCCACTCCCAGAACTCAGTTGCAGCAGAGGTGGTGTTGGTGTGCTTCACGGACACATTAGCTGAATTGAAAGTTTGAAGACCAAGACATTTAGCTGGATTTGGGAAGGACAAAAGATTACATTGAGGTTAGGTGAGTCTGAACTTAGTTTACTGCATGGCAGATTCAAGATTCATCAGCTTATTCTAAACTTTTTACCTGTATTCCAGGTGTTGTCACAGGTGGCCCAAGGGAGCTGGGATCGAAACGAGAACACCAAGTAGAAAAGAGCCCAGGCTTCGATTAAAATATAGATGAAGAAACAGACTGAAATTGTAAGTTGTCCAAATCCAATTCCTAAAATGAAAGTGTAAACCACATTTTTTTTATAATGCAACTTTTTTGGTAATAAAAGGGTAAAAGCAACATTGATAAGACAGATAAAATTCTTCTTGTTTTTTTTTTTTTGACTGCACATTTTAGTTAAACTCACCTTGTGCCAGTGGACACAGTTTCCTCCAACAGGTGATGAATCCTTCCTGGGTGTATTGACCAACTGCACTCTCCAGTAGGAACAGAGGTATCCCAACCAACACAGCTAACACACCATATGGCACCAGAAAGGCACCTGTAAGTATAGAAATACAGACATGTATACTCATGGAAATTACAGATTAATTTAGGGTAATCTACTCTTCACTTAATTCAAAATATCATTTACCTCCTCCATTCTTGTAGCAGAGGTAAGGAAATCTCCAAACGTTGCCTAGGCCTACAACACTTCCTGCAATAACTAGAATATATTCTCTTTTACTGGCCCACTGTCCTCTGTCTCCATCCCCTCTCTGATTCTCTTTTCTCCTTCTTTCTCTCTTCATGTCAAGATCAGGAACTTCATCCATTATGTGTTTCTGTGATGATTCCTAAATACTGCTGAAATACTGCCGACACTGATCTGTACTGCTTTTTATCAAGTTTTTTTCCAATTTGAATATATCAATATGTCAAAGCCAGTTATCTTTTTAAATACAAAGCCAGACATTCTGGTTTTTTATATATTTACATTGACGGCTCCCAGTGTGTACACACTGAAGTTAAGATTTGCTTCTAATTTTATTTCTGCTTCCAAAGTAAATGGGTTTCATCCTCTAGTGACTATAGATTTATGTATATAATTATATGACATTATATTCAATAACTGAGATATGTCAACCAAAGTTGCTGTACAACTGAAAAACTGCATTGGCAGTCCAGCAAAGAGTTCACTTTTCTAGTCTTGGTTTTCTCCCGTTTGTTCATTGGTTCAGAATTATATTTGAGTTTCATGTTAAATAATATGATTGACCTGCTGTGGATACACTCTGTCCAAACCTTAAGTTAACTCTACAGATAATTCAGTGGGAATTGTGCACCGGAAATCTTGAATGTAAGTCTTTATTTTACTCTTGAAAATTTAAAATAAAATAAAGGCGAATACCCAAATACCCAAAAATATATAAAATACCCAAGGCAAGGCAAGGCAAGGCAAGGCAGTTTTATTTATAAGGCGCATTTCATACACAGTGGCAACTCAATGTGCATTACATAAAACAAACATTTTACAGAAAAAATTGAAAAAAAACATGGAATTTGAGAAATAAAGATAAAACCCAATAATAGTCCTCATTTAATCAAGTAAACATTTTGGTAAATCTTAGCCATGCTGAATATTACAAACATAAACAATGACAGAAGTGTCTAGCTAATGTAACTGTTAGGATGGCACTAAGTTGTCTCTCCAGACGTCCTCAGCTCCACATATAACCCATCCTCTTCCATTTTTCTCCTCTGTGAGACTGGATCTTCAACAGGATGAAGAAGGACAGACAAACGCTGAGAAAAAGGATGAGTACGTAAGTTAAAACACAACAGTAATCATTGGGATGACAAAGAAGCTTTTATTGAGGCATCCACTCTTTTGAACACTCACCTGTCTGAAGGTGCCTGCTGTGAAACACATCTGTCCAGCTGCCCAAAGCGGCACCATGAGAACAGAGGAGAGAGTCATGGTCCAGCCTAGAGCGTACGCCCAGTCAGGGTAAACGTACCTGTCGTTAATCTTGAGGTGTGTGTAATCAACCAGGTACAGGATAAAGGAAGTCTAAGAAGGTATGGACAGTTTTTTGCAGATATTAATAAATACAGAAGCCAAAGGTTTTCAGCACAAAATTGCTAAAAGACTTCAAACTGTAGAAAAGTGACATTAGTCTACTTTTACTGGAATAACTATGAAGACTGTAAAGAAGCAGTGAAAGTGATTTTTTGTTTTGCAGATTGTACTCTGTCATGTCTACACCGGTCTTACCAATTAATGAAACTAAATACAGACTACGAAACCTTTTCTGACTCACCAGTGACAGCAGAGGAATGATGTATCTCCAGCACACTTTGAAGAAAACAGATGGTCTCTGTCCAGTCATGTCCTCAATGATGTTAATAATACGGTCAGCACCTGATGGGAATTCAGACTGTGTATTAGACTTGTTTCTATGTTGTTTCTAAGTTCTATGTGATTGATCTTATCTTGTGACATGGGGACGATAAGAAAAAAGATATAATCTGATGACTTATTGAAAATAAAAACATCTGAAGCACAGATATATGCAAATAATCATATCATATCATGGAACTACAATATAATATAAAAGCATTTTTTCTTACCAAAACCCCAAGCCAGAGCCAGACACTCTGATAAAGCCATGAAATAATTAAAAGCTCTGGTACAAGCATAATAATCAAAAAGCTGGAAAATGTAAATTCCTCCCTAGAGCCGGAAGAGACAAGATTTGAATATGAGAAATTGCTTTTTTTAAGTTTTTTGTGTTGTTTCAATGTGTTTTTAGGACTTATTTTATTCACCTCAGTGACCAAAGTCAGATGTATGAGGAAGAAGGATGAACAAATGACGAGCACAAAGATCTCATGTCTTCCTGGTTTACGAAACAGCTTCGGAAACAAGTCGCTTATTGAGGTGATAAAACACTCAACTATCACAAACTGAGGACAAAATAAAATCAGCAACTACATTAGTTTGTGCATGCAGTGCATTAGTTATTAAATGGTTGGTAATAATAAAATAACATACATGTGTGTCAACACTGAGGAAGATCAGCATCAGGAAAAAGCAGACAGTCCAGAGCTGTGGGAAAGGAATCATAGCTGTTGCCTGAGGGTAAGCAATGAAGGCCAAACCTGGACCTGTGAATTGGAAATAAACGAGTTAGAAAGTTTATTTGAATAGCTTTATTTCATTACTGAACGCAGCATATTATTTCAAAATCTTTAAAGGATATGACTGGCAATTTTCTACATTTTATTTATTGTCAACAAATCTAATGTGCAGAGTAAACCGAACATTTTAATGATCCTACATGTGACTCAGTGTGGCTCATTGACGTGTTTTTAATAGTTTGTGGACAACAACCGAAGTCTATGGCAAAGAGAAATAAGATGTATGAGGCTTTATACATGAAATTTATTGTCAATAAGATCAATTTGGAAAATCACCAGCCACATCAGTTCAACTTTGTGTGTAAGTATGAATGTGTGAGCTAAAGGTGATTCAGAAATAAACAATTTTCAGATCTTTGAATGTACCAGACTCGGCCACAGCGTCGACAGTAACACCCTGTTTCTGAGCCATGAATCCAAGTACAGAGAAGACGACAAATCCAGCAACAAAACTGGTCCCACTGTTCAGCAGACAGAGCCAAAAACAGTCTCTAGAGGTCACAATGAGACAGAATATCTCGTCAAAGAGAGACATTTGTATAGTATTAATCATATTGGCTATTTAAAATGTACATATGAAAAAAGTGATTATTTATTGTATTAGTAATGCATTGTGAACAGCATTGGCTGTTATTTTATGTGACATTTAACTCTTTAACACTTCAATTTATTCAAACATCAGATACTTACTTGTAACAATTGTTCTTGTATTTATTATAGCTGCTCAAAACACCAAGAGTTCCTGAGGTCAGGCTGTAGGAGAAGCATATTTGAGATCCTGCCTCTATCCAGACCTGTAATGTAACAAATAAATATAATACATACACGGTGGAGAGTTGTTCATACTGAAATAAAAGTAACATTTACAGTTAATTCTCTATAGAGAGTCAGTTTCCAAAACATCTCCTCTGCAGGCAGCACAGCATCACCTGGATGACGTCAATAGTCAACTAGCCTGACGTCTCCTGTAGCCAAGCTCTCGTCATAGATTCAAATACGTACATAAACTAATTGGATCAACATTAAAATGTCTGAATTTACTCTTCAAAACTGTTTTGCACTGGATTCAGAAGATCAAATTGGACACACAAGTTAGAAATATAAATTGTCACTGGTGGATTACAAACCAGTCTGGACAGTCTTTCTCTCACATGTCATTAAATAACTCAATGGACTGTACATGGTATAAATATAAAATACCTCAAGGTTAGCCAGGCCTTTCAAATCTGGATACAGGTAGTAGTAGATCCCATCCCAAGCTCCAGGTAAAGTCAATCCCCTGATAAGCAGTATCAGGAGCATCACGTAGGGGAAGGTGGCAGTGAAGTACGCAACCTTAAAAAAAACCATAATTTTGTTTTGGTCGTAACAAGATTTAATCTGATTTACTATTGATAATGATAATTTTATTTACAGTATATAAGAACTTTTTTTCACAGACTTGCAAAGTGCATAGCAAAAAGATACGATAAAAATATTTAGATTATAATTATAATTTGAAAACTTAACTTATTACAAAGATAAAATTAAAACACAAAAATATATTTATTTTTTATTACTGGTCATCATTTCAGAACACATCATAGCATCATCGTAGCCTTTATTAGGCAGTGGGTTGGCCGTCTCTGGCAATCTTATTTATATTATTGTAAGTTGTAGCCGCCAGTGCACCATCAAAAATGAGACCTCGGTCTTAACAGGCTTTCCCTGGCTAAATAAAGGTAAGTAAGTAAATAAATAAATAAAAGTAAATAAAGCCACCATAAGTGTACCATTTAGGATGAAATATCAGTTCACCTTTGCAGAGGATTTGACACTTTTCCAGATACTGAAGTATGTGAACACCCAACAGGCCAGAAGACACAAAACCAGCTCCCATCTCACACTGCCCAGCTCCTCAATGCCTGCAGACATGGCCAGCACCCTCCGTCTGTGGAGAGGGGAAATTAAACATTAAAATAACATGATAACCATAACTACACTAGCTGGTGGCAAACAAACAAAAGTGATGGTCATGTACAATTGTGTGATTTATTAAAGCACTCAGCAATCATGCTGTATTGACAGGCGGGGAGTTCTGGTCCTCTGAGATGATGCCAACGCGGAAGTAACTTAAAACTGCATTCTATCAAAAGGCCACCAGGGGGCGACCGTTTTGGTGTCAAAAGGACTTCCGTCTCTATACAAGTCAATGGAGAATTCACCAATTTCTCACTTGATTTCTAAACTCAGTAAACGTTTTCAAAATGTGTTTATGGTCTCAATCGCTAGTTTAAAGCCTTCTTCAATGCAGTATGATGTTCATTTGTGAAATTTTGCCCTCCCTGATTTTATAATTGACGATAAAGCAGGATATGCATTAGGGCGTGGCTACGTCGTGATTGACAGGTTGATTGGTTCACAGGTTCAGGAGGGTGCCTCATGCTCCTCCTGATGCCCATATAAGTAGATTCCGTGTTTTTATTTTTCCCGGCATGCACCGGAAATTTTCAAGATGCCGCTGCTCAGATCCGAAACTATTGGCTTCTAAGCAGCAGTCCACAAACCAATTGGTGACGTCACGGATGTTACGTCCATTATATATACAGTCTATGTGTATTGAACAAGATTTGAAACTCGTGATTGAGACCATCAAATCATCATTATGCAGCAATGAAGCAATAAATCATGTGAGAAATCATCGTCATTTTCACATTCACTTCTATGCAATCAGACATATTTTCGGAGCCAGTGAAGTCGGTCCGTGATGACCATTATAAAGAATGCAGGTTTAAGTCACTTCCACGTAAGCTTCACTTGTCAAAACTGGAACTATCTGCTTGAATGCAACTGATTGCCTCTTCGTATGTCCACATGTTTAATACTTTACAGTTCAAGTTTCAAACAGTTTCTGTTAAATCAATTTATTTTGTCCAAACCCGAGCTGAGATGACCCGGGCGACATTTTACAAACCTTAAACATCTTTAAAAGGACATTAACACAACATGTAGTTAGACTCACTCCCAGAACTCAGTGGCAGCAGAGCTGGTGTTGGTCAACATGGTCTGATTTGACGTCAGATTTGTCGACACAGAATCCGAAATCTTAAGGCCCACACAGTTCGCTGGTTTAGAGCACAAAAAAATGACGATGATAAATGTGTGGAACTATTCATACAAACTAACAGAGAACATTTGACAACAGGCAGCGCACAATGTCTGAATTTAAATCAAATAGTGAAGAACTGACAGATGAATTTCAAGCTGTTTGTTATTGTGACATAAAAGTAAACTGTTACTGGTGACAGCTTTTGATAAAGTTCAGAAAGTACTCTCATATTTGTAATGTTGTGCTACTGATGAATATTATTTAATTCCAATTAATCTCTCCTTGTTGAGTTTGCAGACGTAGAAGAACAGGGGAATATGTTTATCAAAATGTGCATTTACCTGTATTCCAGGTGTTATCACATGTGGCCCAGGGGAGCTGGGACCTGAATGAGAACACCAGGTAGAAGAGAGCCCATACTTGGATTAAAATGTAGCTGAAGGCGTAATGTTTCATCACAAATTGTGCATATCCAATTCCTAAAATACAGAACAACAAGCAATAGTTAAGTTAAAACAGTTTTAAATCCCTAGATGTAGATCTTTAGACACAAACAATTTGATTCCTCATCGTGTATAAAGTGAAATTTGGATGTCATCTGTTTATTGTCACATTTTTATCTCAACATAAATCAAGTCACCTTGTGCCAGTGGACACAGTTTCCTCCAGCAGGTGATGAATCCTTCCTGGGTGTATTGACCAACTGAACTCTCCAGAAGGAACAGAGGTATCCCAACCAACACAGCTAACACACCATATGGCACCAGAAAGGCACCTATAGGTATAGAAATACAGATATGTATACTCATGGAAATTACAGATTAATTTAGTGTAATCTACTCTTCACTTAATTCAAAATATGATTTACCTCCTCCATTCTTGTAGCAGAGGTAAGGAAATCTCCAAACGTTGCCTATGCCGACCACATTTCCTGCAACAACCAGAAAATATTCTCTTTTACTGGCCCACTGTCCTCTGTCTCCTTCCCCTCTCTGATTCTCTCTTCTCCTTCTTTCTCTCTTCATGTCAAGATCAGGAACTTCGTCCATTGCGTGTTTCTGTGATGATCCCAAAATTCTGCCAAAACTGATCTGTGCTACTTTTATTATGTGTCTTTTCCTAATTTGATTACATTAATATCGCAAAGCAAGTCATTCTGGTTTTAAAGTTTTTGTTTTGCAAAATACACAGGAGCTTTTAAAGAGGTATTTTGTTAATCTTGTAATCAGGTTTTATTGTAAAAAAAAAATAAAAATAAAAATAAAAAAAAATATGCAAGTGCGTTGCATAATATTAGCTTTTGGGGGCATGTTAATTTGTCAGGTAAATGCAGACCAAAAACTAGATGCTAGTCATGTTAATGGCATATATCAAAAGGAAGACGACCACACACACTGAAAAACAAAAATGTTATTACAAAACAGATGCACAGTACTGTCACTTGAAACATCAGTTTTATAATAAAATCATTAGACTTTGTGTGCGGTCATCTTACGTTTTAAATGTGTAGAGTTAAAAAAGAAGAGCCTAGAGAATTAACCCTCGAGGATGTCCATGTCATATTTTGCACTCAACATCTCCACTAACACAAGATCAGATATTTCACCAACATAGCTGTTTCAATGAATGCTGTGGTGTGGTGTATGTTGTACATGACATCCAGATTAGACTAAACTCAAAGTCTAATTTTGCACTCAAATGATGCACAAATCCTTCCCATTAACTTCTGTGTAGAGCAGATGTGTCCTTAGTCTCGTGCCAATGGGAAAAGTTTGCCTACAAAGCTTTCTGCCATAAAGCCTTTCGAACAGAAATACAACCTCTTTCCTCCAGAATCAAACAAGGCTTCAGTCAATTTAATCCAGCTCCCAACCAACTACCTAGAGCTTGCATCCTTAGTAATTATCAAAGTTACTGACATTATAGAGGTTAATTAAATACAGAATACTTATTGGTCACTATGAACTGTGCTACTATACCTGTTATCACTTTGGATGAAACAAAATCTACCGTTAAGTATGAATGTTAACAAGGTAACTAGCTAATTTTAGCTTGCTAGCTATATTTTTACAGAAAATACTAAATTAAGATTAACATTCACCCCTTTAGCAGTTGAAGGCAAATTTAGTTTAAAATTGTTACCAGTCTGCTGAATGAATTGAAGTGTAAAATGTTTTTTATGAGAAATAATAATAATAATCAGTTGTGTTTTTTTCTAAAGATTAGTGCATTTATCACTGGTAGCTAATAATATCTACTGTATTTCTGTCAGAAATAGTGCATTTACTATCAGTGGTAGCTAATAATATGGGTGAACAGCTGTTGATATCTTGTTGTTCACCTCGGATGCTTTTGCATTTCACATATGCTTTCTGAATCTCTACCTATAGCTATCTGTCAAGAATTGTATTCACAGCAAAATATAATATTTTTATTTTTATGGAGTATATGTGTAAGGTTCTCACATTTTAAACTTTAGTGGCAAGGCTTTCCTGGGGGCAATTTTCTTTCATTTCCCTTTGCAAGGGGTGTGTACACTGTCTGCAGTGGCTGTATCTGGCAAGACGCCACCCTGTGCAGTTGCTCATATCGCTCTTTTCTAAGTGCACCACTGTTTCCAAAGTGCGTCTCCAAACTGAGAAAAAAGCTGTGCCCATTTACGCACACGGTACAGCAGCGGGAACTTCATTAACCGGATCATTAACAGGATCAAACGGTAATTAATATTCAGTGTTCTGCTGCACATCTACACAGATCAGCTGTTGATCACAGGCTCAGGTTTATATGGTTTTATTGTTTATAATGCATCAAAACTTATGGATGTACCTTCAACCCCATCAGAGCTGTCAGGACATTTTTATTTTTAAGTAGCTAAAAATTATTTTAAGTAGCCCAGAGTCTGACTGAAGATTTCACTATTGATAACAATAAGTATCAATTATCTGTAAAGTTAACTTAAGGTTTGGACAGAGTGTATCCACAGCAGGTCAATCATATTATTTAACATGAAACTCAAATATAATGCTGAACCAATGAACAAACGGGAGAAAACCAAGAATAGAAAAGTGAACTCTTTGCTGGACTGTGAATGCAGTTTTTCAGTTGTACAGCAACTTTGGTTGACATATCTCAATTATTGAATATAATGTCATATCATTTTGTACATATATCTATAGTCACTAGAGGATGAAACCCATTTACTTTGGAAGCAGAAATAAAATTAGAAGCAAATCTTAACTTCAGTGTGTACACACTGGGAGCCGTCAATGTCAATATATAAAAAACCAGAATGTCTGGCGTTGTATTTAAAATGATCGCTGGCTTTGACATATTGATATATTCAAATTGGAAAAAAGACTTGATAAAAAGCAGTACAGATCAGTGTCGGCAGTATTTCAGCAGTATTTAGGAATCATCACAGAAACACATAATGGATGAAGTTCCTGATCTTGACATGAAAAGAGAAAGAAGGAGAAGAGAGAATCAGAGAGGGGATGGAGACAGAGGACAGTGGGCCAGTAAAAGAGAATATATTCTAGTTGTTGCAGGAAATGTGGTTGGCATGGGCAACGTTTGGAGATTTCCTTACCTCTGCTACAAGAATGGAGGAGGTAAATGATATTTTGAATTAAGTCAAGAGTTGATTAAACTAAATTAATCTGTAATTTCCATGAGTATACATGTCTCTCTATTTATATACATATAGGTGCCTTTCTGGTGCCATATGGCGTGTTAGCTGTGTTGGTTGGGATACCTCTGTTCCTACTGGAGAGTTCAGTTGGTCAATACACCCAGGAAGGATTCATCACCTGTTGGAGAAAACTGTGTCCACTGGCACAAGGTGACTTGATTTATGTTGAGATAAAAATGATAAGGAATCAAGTTGTTTGTGTCTAATACTAACTCTAAACATGTTGCTCAAATGCATATCTAAACTAGATCTAAAGATATAAAACTATTTAACTTTTTTCTGTGTTTTAGGAATTGGATATGCACAATTTGTGATGAGACTTTATGACTTCTGCTACATTTTAATCCAAGTCTGGGCTCTCTTCTACCTGGTGTTCTCATTCAGGTCCCAGCTCCCCTGGGTCACCTGTGATAACACCTGGAATACAGGTAAATATTTGACTGTAGACAGTTTCACATTATGTCTACATTTGCAAGTTCAACAAGGAGAGATTCATTGGAATTAAATACCAATATAGAAACAAGAAAGTCAAACTTTCTCAAAAGCTCCCACCAGTAACAGCTTGCAATTTATGTCAGTTCTTCACTATTTGATTGAAATTCAGATATTCTGTGTGCTGCCTGTTGTCAAATGTTCTCTGTTAGTTTGTATGAATAATAATGTTTTAAAAACATTAATCATTCTCATCTGTTCTCTAAACCAGCGAACTGTAAGGGCCTTCAGATTTCGGATTCTGTGCCGACAAATCTGACAGCAAATCAGACCATGTTGACCAACACCACCTCTGCTGCTACTGAGTTCTGGGAGTGAGTCTAAATGCCTGTTCTTTTATTGTCCATTTAAAGTTGTTTAAGGTTTTTAAAATGTCTTGTGATTGAAGCTTAATGATGTCACCCTAACAGAAAGCCTGTGTTTGAAACTTGGGCCGTAAAGTATGAAATATGTGAACAAGGAGCCAAGTGGCTTCTAATGAAAGATACTAATCAACTGCATTCAAGCGGATAGTTACAGGTCAATGCAAAAGTGACTTAAACCTGCTTTTTCTATAGGATGGCCATCATGAACTGACTCAACTGGCTTCATATCAGTCTATGGAAAAATAAAACAACTTCTCACTTGATTTATAGCCTCAGTAAACCGTGTACACTCTAATGAGTGTATGGTCTCAGTCCCTATGTAAGTCCTCTTGAATACAACTTGCCTACAAATAGTAGTAAAATCTGTAATTTCTCCTCTCCTCAGACGGAGGATGCTGGGCATGTCTGCAGGCATTGAGGAGCTGGGCAGTGTGAGATGGGAGCTGGTTTTGTGTCTTCTGGCCAGCTGGGTGTTCACATACTTCAGTATCTGGAAAGGTGTCAAATCCTCTGCAAAGGTGAGTTGATATTTTATCCTAAAGGTTAACTGCATAACCACTGTTAATGTTAATATTTTCATTAAGTAAATGAAGCCTCCAATTCCCGATGAGTTTTATAACTGATTGTAGTATTTTGCTCATAACTTTTAAGGTTTTGCAAGTCAGACCACTTGTTATGTCATTGATATGAGCCACAGAGCAGCCTGAGATTTCACAGCAGTACTTTTTTGTTTACGAACGTGTTGTATGTGGTAAAAAAAAAGTGTTGTATATAAATGTAATTTCGAGAGGACTGTATTGAAACTTGCATTCTTTTAAAACATTTTTTTGATGCAAATATGTTTTTATTGTGTTTATTCTATCTATTATAGTTTCTAATGTAATCGTTATAGCATGTATTGCTTTACTTTTTTGTTGTGCATTTTGCAACTCTGTTTAGGAAAGTGCCATATACTGTGAACCAAATTATCATTATCAATAGTAGCTACAATTAAGTTTGGTTAAGTTTTGGTTATGACAAAAAAAGATCATGTTTTTTTTAAGGTAGCGTACTTCACTGCCACCTTCCCCTACGTGATGCTCCTGATACTGCTCATCAGGGGATTGACTTTACCTGGAGCTTGGGATGGGATCTACTACTACCTGTATCCAGATTTGAAAGGCCTGGCTAACCTTGAGGTATTTTATATTTATACCATGTACAGTCCATTGAGTTATTTAATGACATGTGAGAGAAAGACTGTCCAGACTGGTTTGTAATCCACCAGTGACAATTTATATTTCTAACTTGTGTGTCCAATTTGATCTTCTGAATCCAGTGCAAAACAGTTTTGAAGAGTTTATTCAGACATTTTAATGTTGATCCAATTAGTTTATGTACGTATTTGAATCTATGACGAGAGCTTGGCTACAGGAGACGTCAGGCTAGGTGACTATTGACGTCATCCAGGTGATGCTGTGCTGCCTGCAGAGGAGATGTTTTGGAAACTGACTCTCTATAGAGAATTAACTGTAAATGTTACTTTTATTTCAGTATGAACAACTCTCCACCGTGTATGTATTATATTTATTTGTTACATTACAGGTCTGGATAGAGGCAGGATCTCAAATATGCTTCTCCTACGGCCTGACCTCAGGAACTCTTGGTGTTTTGAGCAGCTATAATGATAACAAGAACAACTGCTACAAGTAAGTATAAGCAGCAAACAATTAGTTGTATAATAGCTCTTTAATGTGTGTGATGTTTGAATGAGTAGAATAAGAGTTAAATATCTAATGCAAAATAACAAATATATGCCACGTCACCATTTTAAATTGGTAGTATAATCAATACAATGCAAATGTCTCTCTTTGACATGGTATTCTGTCTCATTGCAATATCTAGCGACTGTTTTTGGCTCTGTCTGCTGAACAGTGGGACCAGTTTTGTTGCTGGATTTGTCGTCTTCTCTGTACTTGGATTCATGGCTCAGAAACAGGGTGTTACTGTCGACGCTGTGGCTGAGTCTGGTACATTCAGTCTCCCAAGATTTCCTGTTAAAATCACAATAAAAGCATTTTCATGAACACATCCACATACTCACACACAACATTATACTGATAAAGGATATAGCTGGTGATTTTCTACATTTTTATTGACAATAAATCTCACATTGATGTAACCTTATGTATTAAGCTTCATATATCTTATCCCTCTGTGCCGTAGACCTTGATTGTTGTCCAAAATCTATTAAAAACATGTCAGTGAGCCCCACCATTGCACTGGGCAACATGTTCCTTTGGCCTCAAGATTATGGTCCCCTTAGTTTGTTGAGAAACCGCTTCAAAGACAATAACTACATTGTTAATTTCTTTAAGAACCTAAATACAAAGTCAAGTTATGTAGCACAAAAAGCTTGTAACTCTGTAAATGTGACTGCATTTCCACAAATGCTCAGTAGTGTCTGCCATGCACTGAACTACTCTCTGGATACTGAAAATGGGTTCACTGTTATTAGTCTTCGGAGCTGTTTCTAACTAACGTAAACAAACTCTTTGAGTCAAAACAATATCTCATCTAATGCAACGATGTTCCTTAGTCATCATGAGTCTTTAATAGTTTTTGAACAACAAGTTCAACAGGTCTACATCTTTGGATACACACACAACACTTGTATGTAGGATTCATGAAATGTTTTAGTTTGGCACTGCACATAAGATTTGCCAACAATGCATATAATTTAGACAATTACTAGCCTTGTGTTTTATATATATTGAAATAACAATTTGTTCAATGATGAAAACCAGCTACAGAAAGAACATACTTTCCACCTTGCCTATTTCCAATCCACAGGTCCAGGTTTGGCCTTCATTGCTTACCCTCAGGCAACGGCTATGATTCCTTTTCCACAGCTCTGGACTGTCTGCTTTTTCCTGATGCTGATCTTCCTCTGCATTGACAGTCATGTATGTTATTTTATTGTATTATCAACTAATTAATATCTAATACACTGCAGGAAGAAACTAATCTAGTTGTATACTGATTTTATTTTGTCCCCAGTTTGTGGCAGCTGAGTGTTTTATTGCCGCAATAAGCGACTTGTTTCCGAAAGTGCTTCGTAAACCAGGAAGACATGAGATCTTTGTGCTCATCATTTGTTCATCCTTCTTCCTCATACATCTGATTTTGGTCACTGAGGTGAATAAAATAAAAACACAATGAAACAAGATACATTTTTTTTCTTTTTTTAATTTGTCATATTCATATCTTGTCTCTTCCGGCTCTAGGGTGGGATTTACATTTTCCAGCTTCTTGATTATTATGGTTGTACCAGAGCTTTTCATTATTTCACGGCTTTATCTCAGTGTCTGGCTCTGGCTTGGGGTTTTGGTAAGGATAAATGCTTTTATAGTATATAAAAATGTTTTAAATGATCTGACTTTGTTTGTATTTGTGTTTCAAATGTTTTTGTTTTTAATAGATCATCAGATTATATCGTTTTTCATATTGCACCATGTCAAAAGATGGGATGAATCATGTAGAAACGAGTCTAATGTACAATCTGAATTCCCATCAGGTGCTGACCGTATTATTAACATCATTGAGGACATGACTGGACAGAGACCATCTGTTTTCTTCAAAGTGTGCTGGAGATACATCATTCCTCTGCTGTCACTGGTAAGTCAGTCCAGCAAAAGTAATCTTGCTTTTCTAAAGTGTGAAAAGTGTTTTAGCAACAGTAAATTACATTTTGTGCTGAAGACCATTGGCTACTTTTAAGTGCTTCTTTACTTATTCATATCTGAAAAAAAACTCTCCGTACCTTCTTAGACTTCCTTTATCCTGTACCTGGTTGATTACACACACCTGAGGATTAACGACAGGTACGTTTACCCTGACTGGGCATACACTCTAGGCTGGACCATGACTCTCTCCTCTATTCTCATGGTGCCGCTTTGGGCAGCTGGACAGATGTGTTTTACAGCAGGCACCTTCAGACAGGTCAGTGTTCAAAAGAGTGGATGCCTCAATAAAAGCTTCTTTGTCATCCCAATGATTACTGTTGTGTTTTAACTTACGTACTCATCCTTTTTCTCAGCGTTTGTCTGTCCTTCTTCATCCTGTTGAAGATCCAGTCTCACAGAGGAGAAAAATGGAAGAGGATGGGTTACATGTGGAGCTGAGGACGTCTGGAGAGACAACTTAGTGCCATCTGAAGAATTACTTTAGCTAGACACTTCTGTCATTGTTTAAGTTTTTAGTATTCACCATGGCTAAGATGTACTTACAGACAGATGTTTGTGCTAAAATGTTTAGTTGATGAATTCACTGAATTATCTGTAGATTTAACTCAAGGTTTGGATATGTATGTATCCACATACATTTCTAGTGAGGGAACAGAGTAAAATCATTTAAAAATGGTGATACACTGTATAGTTTGTCACATCATACACCATGTTTAGTGTCAGTCTCCAACAAGTATAACATGGTATAATGACATTTTGAAAAGTAAAACATTAGTCATCTTAAACTGGTCAAATTACATCAGAAATTACATTTACCATTTTCCATAATACCAATGGTTATTTGTCAGCAGTCAGCAGTTTGTCACATTAAGTATACAGCCCCTCTCCATCCATGAATATCTATCAGGATACAGTCAGTTAAAGTGTGCGACACACTGTAGAAGTGTAAATATATGCAGATGACACTGTTCTATACACACATGCAAAATCAGCTGATATAGCAGCTGCTGAACGAACAACTGCATCGGAAAGGTTCACACATTGACTTGATCATGTTTGAGTCTAATGTATACAAGACAAACTGTATGTTTTTCCTCTAAAACCATGGTGCAAGCTTTTTGACATTGAATCCAACTTTGAACTTTAAGAAACATTTTTAAAATGGTACAACAATTGTACAGTATGTACGTCAAATGGAAACATCTATGTTTAATACTTTACATAGTCACAATAAATACATAAATGAGAATGTGTTATTGTTGTTACTTTACTGACTGTTTGAGCTTCACTGTGCAGAAGGAAAGGATCTTCTATATTTATCTGCAGAATTGGTTTCTCTGTGATGACCATAAATTTGAGTTTAATTCATGTGCCTATGAGTATGATTTTTAGCATCATAACTACACGGTCGCCCATAAAGTTGGAATAATTTTGTTTTCAGACACATTCCTCTTTTTATTTTCTAATTATACACATCAGTAATCGCCTTTGACCAGGTGCAATGAGATTGATCAATACAATTTTGAGAATATATACACTTTATCTATCAAGAATAAATCACATTTTCACAATCATTTCATGGAAAGAGGTACACTATACCAGGTATATTTTATTCCAACTTTATGGGTGACTGTGTAGTTTGAAGGTCAAGGTCTAGTATGCAACTTACACATTTTTGATGTGGAAATTTGAGGTTTTCAGAATGGATTTTATGGAAGTAGAAGACATCTTGTATCCATTTTGAAATGAAAAATATATATCATCTAAACTTTGGGTTAACTCTCTACATACGTCTGTGAGAAGTTTAATATGTGCCTCAGTAATCTTCAATGGTAGTCTTTATTTTACTTGTGAAAATCTAAAATAAAACACCCAGACATCAGTAACACCTCACCACAATCATAGATCTAGGGTACAAACTTATGAAATCAGTCTTTAACTGATTAAATGTTTAATCAATAGTATGTTAAAAAGAAATTAAAAATCAAAAAAATTAAGTGATAGTTACAAAACAGAGCCTACAAACTATTTTATTTATTTGCTTTATTGATATAAAGCTGCAAATACTCACATTTAACATGTTGGAACAAGCAAAAACCATTTGACTTACATGATAGACGATCCATTAATTCATCAACTTATAATTTCAGTACAAAAATCTGTCTTTAAATAAATCTTAAACACACTGAAAACTGTAAGCTTAAAGGGGACCTGTTATGCTTTTCCTTATTTTCAGTCATAATGTTAAAATGTTGCGTGCTCATGGTAAAACTGTCAAGTAATGAGGTATTTGAAGAAATATAGCAAGGAATGTTGGGTTTGCATCAACGGTAATTTAACAAGACTACCCACACCCGGATAATAGGGTCATTGGAAGGGCAGCCTTAAAGAGACAGGAGCTAAGACAGCCTGTTATAGACAGAGACTGAACTGAGGGGCAGCGTAAAGATAAAAATATAGAGCTGGAAATTAGCATAATAGGTCCCCTTTAAACAATGACAGAAAAGGTTTCTAGCTAACATGACTTTGCAGATAGGACTAAGTTGTCTCTCCAGACGTCCTCAGCTCCACATGTAACCCATCCTCTTCCATTTTTCTCCTCTGTGAGACTGGATCTTCAACAGGATGAAGAAGGACAGACAAACGCTGAGAAAAAGGATGAGTACGTAAGTTAAAACACAACAGTAATCATTGGGATGACAAAGAAGCTTTTATTGAGGCATCCACTCTTTTGAACACTCACCTGTCTGAAGGTGCCTGCTGTAAAACACATCTGTCCAGCTGCCCAAAGCGGCACCATGAGAATAGAGGAGAGAGTCATGGTCCAGCCGATGGTGTACGCCCAGTCGGGGTAAACGTACCAGTCGTTAATCTTGAGGTGTGTGTAATCAATCAGGTACAGGATAAAGGAAATCTAAGATGGTATGGAGAGTTTATTAGAGAGAACAAAATAGAGTTTAATGAAAAACAAAAAAGAAGAAATTAATAAATACAGAAACACTTATAAGTAGCCTATAGTTTTCAGCACAAAATGTAATTTATTGTTGATAAAATACTTTTCAAACTGTAGAAAAGCAAGCTTATTTTTGCTGGAGTGACTGTGAAAACTGGCTGTTAAGAGTTTTACCAATTAATGAAACTAAATACAGTCTATGAAACCTTTTCTGACTCACCAGTGACAGCAGAGGAATGATGTATCTCCAGCACACTTTGAAGAAAACAGATGGTCTCTGTCCAGTCATGTCCTCAATGATGTTAATAATACGGTCAGCACCTGATGGGAATTTAGATAGAGAGTAGTTTCTATGTTGGACCCGAGATTTGCATGTCTTTTTAAAGTTGCAGTGTGTTGAACTCTTGTTTCAAAGTCATATGGAGGTTTTTATCAGTATTGTAGGGTATTGTAGCTAAAATGTGAATGAATGCAAATAATGTACAGGATAAACAGTCACTTTAAAAAATTTGGTTACATTCAGGCAATGGAAACAGTCGGGCCTAGGCCATCAAATCAAATAATAGAAAACACTCAACTTAGAAGCATTTATATTTATCCTGTCTTGTGACATGGGGCAAAATAAAAGACAGATATAATCACATGACTTATTATTGAAAACAAAAACATTTGAATCACAAACAGTCAGGTCTTATAATGAGAAAATTGGATATATAAATGTTTTTTTGCTCACCAAAACCCCAAGCCAGAGCCAGACACTGAGATAAAGCCGTGAAATAATGAAAAGCTCTGGTACAACCATAATAATCAATAAGCTGGAAAATATAAATTCCTCCCTAGAGCCGGAAGAGACAAGATTTGAATATGTGAAATTGTTTTTTTTAACATATTTTGTGTTGTTTCAATGTGTTTTCATGGACTTATTTTATTCACCTCAGTGACCAAAATCAGATGTATGAGGAAGAAGGATGAACAAATGATGAGCACAAAAATCTCATTTCTTCCTGGTTTACGAAACAGCTTCGGAAACAAGTCGCTTATTGAGGTGATAAAGGACTCAACTTCCACAAACTGGGGGACAAAATAAAATCAGTACATTAGTTTGTGCATGTAGTGTATTAGTTATTAATTAGTTGGTAATACAATTAAGCAACATACATGTGTGTCAGCACTGAGGAAGATCAGCATCAGGAAAAAGCAGACAGTCCAGAGCTGTGGGAAAGGAATCATAGCTGTTGCCTGAGGGTAAGCAATGAAGGCCAAACCTGGACCTGTGAATTGGAAATAGGCAAGGTGGAAAGTATGTTCTTTCTGTAGGTAGATTTCATCATTAAACAAATTGTTATTTCAATATATGTAAAAGACGAGGCTGGCAATTGTCTATTTTAGTTTATTTCAATAGCTGTATTTCATTACTGAACGCAGCATATTAGGGTTAGGGTTAGGGTTAGGCTTCAATATCTTTAAAGGATATGGTTGGCAATTTTCTACATTTTATTTATTGTCAACAAAATCCACAACTTAAATGATCCCACTTACAGGTATTGTGTGTATATTCAAAGCCTGATATATCTAATTTCTCTGTATCGTAAACCTGTGTTGTTGTCCAAAAACTACTAAAAACATGTGAATGAGCCACACCACTGCACTGGATGACATATTGCTTTGTCTAGAATAGATGGTTTAGTTTAGTTTTGTTTAGAAACAGCTCCAAAAATTAATAATAGTGATCCCATTGTCAGTATCCAGAGAGTAGTTCAGTGTATGGCAGAAACTACTGAGCATTTGATGAAATGCAGTCACATTTACAGAGTTTCAAGCTTTTTGTGCTACAAAACACAACATCTTGACTTTGTACTTAAGTTCTTTGAGAAGTTAACAATGTAGTTATTGTCTTTGAAGCAGTTTTTTTAACAAAGTAAGGGGACCATAATCTTGAGGCTGAAGGAACATGTCAACCAATGCAATGGTGGGGCTCACTGACGTGTTTTTAATAGATTTTGGTCAACAACCGAGGTCTACGGCACAGAGGAATAAGATATATGAAGCTTTATACATGAGGTTACATGACTATGAGATTTATTGTCAATAAGAAAAAAAACGTAGAAAATCACCAGCCACATCCTTTATTAGTATAACTTTGTGTGTGAGTATGTGGATGTGTTCATGAAAATGCTTTTATTGTGATTTTAACATGAATTCTTAGGAGATAACATTGAGCTGAAGGTGATTCAAACATTTTTAAAGCTTAGATCTTTGAATGTACCAGACTCGGCCACAGCGTCGACAGTAACACCCTGTTGCTGAGCCATGAATCCAAGTACAGAGAAGACAACAAATCCAGCAACAAAACTGGTCCCACTGTTCAGCAGACAGAGCCAAAAACAGTCCCTAGAGGTCATAATGAGACAGAATATCTTGTCAAAGAGAGACATTTGCATTGGTATATTAGCTAGTGTGAACTGTTTACTTATTGTAATATTAATATATTGTAAACTTCATCGACCCTATTTGTTATTTTGTTGTTTTTTGCCACTCATACTTACTTGTAGCAGTTGTTCTTGTAGTCATTATAGCTGCTCAAAACATTGAGAGTTCCAGCAGTCAGGCTATAGGAAAAGCATATTTGAGATCCTGCCTCTATCCAGACCTGTAATGTAACAAATAAATATCATATAAATGTGGTGAAGAGTTCTGCAAACTGAAATAAAAGAAACGCATCCTGTTCATTCTCTGAACGTGAGTCTTTTTCCAAAGTGAGATCCTTATGCTACACCCCTGCAGGCAGCATGGGACATTTTTAGGCTATTATGAAGTCTCCTGTAGCCACGTTCTCATCACAGATTCAAATACATACATAAACTAACTGGATGAACATTAATATGTCTAAATGAACTCTATACAAATAGTTTTGAACTGAATCCAGATTAGTAATATTACCCGTGACTGGTGGATTACTAACTAGTCTGGACAGTCTGTATCTCACAAAACCTAAGTGACTCAATGGACTGTACGTGGTGTAAATATGAAGTCATTTAAAATACCTCTAGGTTAGCCAGGCCTTTCAAATCTGGATACAGGTAGTAGTAGATCCCATCCCAAGCTCCAGGTAAAGTCAATCCCCTGATGAGCAGTATCAGGAGCATCAAGTAGGGGAAGGTGGCACTGAAGTACGCTACCTTAAAAAAACACACAATTATAAGTCAGTCATAGCCAGCAATAACAGGAATAACTATTAATAATTATAATTGTATTTACAGTATAAAGCATTTATCTAAATACATTTTCACAGAGTAAAGCAAATCATGGATTATAATAAGAATATAAAACTATGACACAGAATAGAACAGTGAAACAAGGAGGAGAATACAAAAATAAAAATGAAAACAGGATAAAAAACATATTTACATTTGTAAAAATGGGTTCTGAATAAATGAAAGTTTCAATCCTGTCTCCTAAAAAATTTAAAAGAAATTTCCGCAAATACAATTCATTGACAAACATAATTGCAGAGGAATCTCAGGCTGCTCTGTGGCTCATAAGATGATATCAATGATAAAGCTAGTAGCCTGACCATACAAAGCCTTGAAAGTCAAAAGGAAAATATTTAAATTTAAAATTCACAGGGAGTTGGAGGTGAGCAACTGACTAAATGTAATGAATTAAAATGAGTTATCAGTTATAATATTAACAGTAGTTCTATTGCATCTACTAAAAAATCAACTCACCTTTGCAGAGGATCTGACACTTTTCCAGATACTGAAGTATGTGAACACCCAGCTGGCCAGAAGACACAAAACCAACTCCCATCTCACACTGCCCATCTCCTCAATACCTGCAGACATGGACAGAACCCTCCGTCTGTAGAGAGGGGAAATTACACATTACAATAATGTGACACCATATGCTGCACTTACTGGTGTAAAGCACGCAAAAGGTGAAGGTCGTGTACAATTGTGCAATTTATGAAAGCACTTTTATAAAGTTGAAAAGGCTGATTGAAAAAAGAGAGATCATACCACAAAGACACAGATTCCTACATTTCCCATAATGCAATCATAGACTGTTTAAGAATACTGGAATTAGCCACATTTTCATTTCATTTTCACATCTTTCATACTCCACAGCCTAAGTAACGCAGGCTTTCTGTTATACATTTTGCTTTGTCCAAGCCTGAGCTGAGATGACCTGAGGTGACATCATCAAACATCAGTCACAAGACATTTTACAATCCTTTGACAGATTTTAAATTAAATTAAAGGAACATGTAGTTACACTCACTCCCAGAACTCAGTGGCAGCAGACGTGGTGTTGGTCAACATGGTCTGATTTGCTGTCAGATTTGTCGACACAGAATCCAAAATCTGAAGGCCCATACAGTTTGCTGGTTTAGAGAACAAACAGACGACGATGATAAATGTGAGGAACTATTCATGCAAACTAACAGAGAACATTTCACAACAAATAAATCAAACCCGACAGATAAAAGCAAGTGGTTACTCTTTAGAGAAAGTTCAGCAAGTATAAAATTGTAATTTTCTACGAAGAAAAATGCCCAGTTTCATGACCAACGCTCTAATTGATTTTCTTCTTACTATATTATTATTGAATTCTAGTGAATCTCTCCTTGTTGTACTTGCAGCTGTAGACAGGAGAACAGGGCAATATGTTGTATGTTTTTGGTAGACAGTGTGTCCTCATTTGTTCTTTCGTTTTCCTTTTTCACCACAATACATAATTGTATTTAACTTCACATTGACTAGCGTAAGGCACTGTTTATCTAACATTTTCATATAATTATGAGTAAACCACAATCAAACATTTACCTGTATTCCAGGTGTTGTCACAGGTGGCCCAGGGGAGCTGGGACCTGAATGAGAACACCAGGTAGAAGAGAGCCCACACTTGGATTAAAATGTAACTGAAGCCATAAAGCTTCATCACAAAAAGTCCATATCCAATTCCTAAAACACAGAAAAATAGTTAAATTAAAATAGTTTTAAATCGTTAAGTCTAGTGTTAGATATTCATTGTAACAACATATTCAGAGTTATTAATAGACACAAACAATTTGATTTCTTATTGTGATTCTTAATTTAGATGTTAACTATTGATTGTCACATTTTTTATCTCAACATAAATCAAGTCACCTTGTGCCAGTGGACACAGTTTCCTCCAACAGGTGATGAATCCTTCCTGGGTGTATTGACCAACTGCACTCTCCAGTAGGAACAGAGGTATCCCAACCAACACAGCTAACACACCATATGGCACCAGAAAGGCACCTATACATGGGTCAATGACGTGCCTATGACATGTTCAGTCTAACTGCATTTGTTTCAGTTAGAAAAAGGTTTAAATTGATTTTAAAAAATACCATATATATGTAGTACCTTTCATTTATATGAAATCACTTTAACTTTTCAAAAACCACAAGTTATTAGTAATTTTTCTGTTATTTAAAGTGACAAAACATCATGTGGTGCGACCAATAAAACCAATAACTGTATTAAATTCAGAGTAAAATATCACTTTTAATATTAATCACTGATACAGTATGCTTAACTGAATTGTATTTTTAAATTTTTTCAATCATTTTTAAGCAATTTACAGGAAAAATAAGTCTTACATACATTTAAGAAGGCAACTGTGACATAATAGAACATAAATATGAGATTATTATTTACAAAAACTTAAAGGACATGCAAATAATTTGTTTCGAAACACTTAAATTCATTTATTTTAAGATAGATCACGGTCGCACCACATGACTTTTTTAAGGTCAGTTCTAATTCATCGAGATGGAAAAACACATAAAACACCTAATTTACTATTTTAATATGTATTTATGTGTACTCAACCTTTCTTAATGTTTGAATTACTGCAATAGATATTCCCATATTTATTATTTTTAAATAAATCCTTATACGTCATTGACCCACATATATAAATTCCGATATGTATGATCATGGAAATTACAGATTAATTTAGTATAATCAACTCTTTATTTAATTAAAAAATATGATTTACCTCCTCCATTCTTGTAGCAGAGGTAAGGAAATCTCCAAACGTTGCCCATGCCGACCACATTTCCTGCAACAACTAGAATATATTCTCTTTTACTGGCCCACTGTCCTCTGTCTCCATCCCCTCTCTGATTCTCTCTTTTCCTTCTTTCTCTCTTCATGTCAAGATCAGGAAATGTGTCCATTGTGTTTCTGTGATGATTCCAAAATACTACAATTTAATAATGTATTCTCCTAATTTGAATAGATCAATATCTCAAAGCCAGCAATCATTTTCCATATACAGCCAGTCATTCTGGTTTTTTGTTTTGCAAAACACAGTGGAGCGCTTAAAGAGGTATTTTATTAATCTTATAATCAGGTTTTATCGTGAGAATATGTAACTGCAACCTGCTTACAATAACCCTGAATAAACGTATATTATATTTCACAATTTAATTTCAGTGATTCAGCAGTGTAAATGAGTGTAATACACATAATCATGGTTAAAGATGCTGTGTATAATTTGAGCTTTTGGGAAAATGTATATTTGTCAGGTGAATACAGACCAAAAACTAGATGCTGGTCATGGTAATGGTATATAAAAAGGAAGACAACCACTAACCTCCAAAATGTTATTCTCCAGTATTATATAACAAATGTATAGTATTGTACCGCTGTGCCGCTAGTTATATAATAATTAATACCCTTTATGAGCCACAAAGCAGCCTGACATTCAACAGTGATAATGTTTGCAAACATATTGTATTTGGTGAAAAATGTAGTAGTATATAAACAGTATTTTAGGTATTCATTCAAAAGCCTTTTCTTGAAATTTAAACATGTTTTTATTGTGTTTTTTGTTTTATCTTTGTATGCTGCACTTTGTTTTACTCTTTTATTCTGTGTCATAGTTTTAAATTATAATGATACATTTTAGTAATTCCCATTAAGTCTAGTTATGACCGATGTTAGGGAATTTTAATATGTGCACCAGTAATCTTGAATGTACGTCTTTATTTTACACTTGAAATACCCAGACATCAGTACAGATCCAAACACAACATATCCTCACCACAATCATCTAGAGCAAGGGTAGAAACTCGTGATTTTGAGTGTCAGTCTATAATTGATTAATTGTTAAATCTATAGTGTAAAGCATTAAAATGATTAGAAATAGAGCCATTTAATTAATTGATTGTTGATATAAAGCTGAGAAAAGCTGCAAATCTTCACATTCAATATGCTGGAACACGTAAAATCAGTTTGACCTAAATATTTTTATTTTTTCTAACTTTATTTTAAGTCCTCATTTCATCAAGTAAACATTTTGTCACGAAAATCTGTAAGTAAATCTTAGCCATGCTGATTACTACAAACATAAACAATGACAGAAGTGTCTAGCTAATGTAACTGTTAAGATGGCACTAAGTTGTCTCTCCAGACGTCCTCAGCTCCACATGTAACCCATCCTCTTCCATTTTTCTCCTCTGTGAGACTGGATCTTCAACAGGATGAAGAAGGACAGACAAACGCTGAGAAAAAGGATGAGTACGTAAGTTAAAACACAACAGTAATCATTGGGATGACTAAGAAGCTTTTATTGAGGCATCCACTCTTTTGAACACTCACCTGTCTGAAGGTGCCTGCTGTAAAACACATCTGTCCAGCTGCCCAAAGCGGCACCATGAGAACAGAGGAGAGAGTCATGGTCCAGCCTAGAGCGTATGCCCAGTCAGGGTAAACGTACCTGTCGTTAATCGTGAGGTGTGTGTAATCAACCAGGTACAGGATAAAGGAAGTCTAAGAAGGTATGGACAGTTTTTTGCAGATATTAATAAAGTACAGAAACACACACAAAATACCATGTTCTGTTGCTAAAATACTTTTCAAACTGTAGTAAAGCAAGATTATTTTTGCTGGAGTGTCTGTGGAAACAGGCTGTTAAGAGTTTTACCAATCAAGGAAACTAAATACAGTCTATGAAACCTTTTCTAACTCACCAGTGACAGCAGAGGAATGATGTATCTCCAGCACACTTTGAAGAAAACAGATGGTCTCTGTCCAGTCATGTCCTCAATGATGTTAATAATACGGTCAGCACCTGATGGGAATTCAGACTGTGTATTAGACTAGTCTCTAAATTGGACCCGAGATTTGCATGTGTTTTTTAAGTTGCAGTATGTTGAGCTCTCGCAACTTTCAAAGTCACATGGAGGTTTTTATCAGTATTGCAGGAAATTGTAGCTCAAATGTGAATGACTGTGAATAACACGGATCAGAAAAGCAGTGACTTTGGTTACATTCAAACAATGCAATCAGTCTAGCCAAAGCTATCTAAAATCAAATCATAGTAAACACTCAAATTCAAAGCATTCCTATACATCTTATATTGTGATTATATGTCAAATTAAAGGCAAAGCCTGAATAAATGTGTGGAGAAACACAAGGACTACAGATGCTTCCACATGGCTGTACTACATGGTACAATTAAGCAATTAACATCCAATAATGCTCTGTGGCTTGTATTAAAATGCTGAGCAGACCCAGCTGATTCTGTTTTTGTATCAAGATGGCATGAGGTGAAGATCTAAGTGACTAAAAGACAGTTGATTTAAAGCCAGGAGCTTCAGTCACAAAGACTATTCAACTAGCTGCTGCTTCAATAGGAACAGTGACTAAAGTGACCTCTGCATTGAGATCTATGAGAAAGACATCAGTAAATAGGGTTGGAAATTGCGGTCGACCAGGCATTTATTTGCTGACGGTGATGCCCGTGCATTAGTGCGATATGTGAGGAAAAACAGAAGAGCAATTCCTCCTCAGGTGACTGAGAATGTCAATGCAGGATGTGATCAGACTGTGTCAGCAAAACAGTCTGTCAATAATTACATAGAGAGGGATATTGTAATACGGTTGAAGTGCATAAACCCCTCCTTACAAAGACGAATGCACATTTGAGAGTTCAGTGGTGCAAAAACCACTAGTCTACAGTCAGAGGTGTGATACAGTGAGATGAGTCATCCTTTATATTATTTTCAACAAGTAAGCTAGTACATGTGTGGCGTTCACCAAGAGAGTGGTACAGGCCTGAATGTTGACCCCTACAGTGAGGGGATCTGGTGGCTCTGTTATGCTGTGGGGGGCATTTTGCTGGCATGGTTTGGGTCCACTTGTCCCAATAGAGGGAAGAGTCACTGCAAATCAATACAAAGTTGTTTCCAAGTGATCACCTTTATCCTATGATGAAACACTTCTATCCTGATGGGAGTGGTCTTTTCCAGGATGATAATGTCCCCATCCATAGGGAACAAAAGGACACTAAATGGTTTAATGGGGATGAAAATTACATAAATCATATGCTATGGTCTCCAGATCTCAACCCAGTTAAACTCCTATGGGGGATTTTGGGCCGACACTCTCCAGCACCACCATCAACACACCAAATGAGGGAATATCTTCTAGAAGAATGGTGTTCACACATCCAATAGAGTTCAGGGACTTGTAGAATCAGTGCCACGGTGCATTGAAGCTATTCTGATGGAACGTGGTGGTCCAACACCTCACTAAGACACTTTTATTTTTAACTTTCGTTTTTTCCTTTAATTTGTACCCTGTCTGTACATACAGATAGTCAGATCATATCATGAAAACAGGATATAATAAATACATTTTTTACTTACCAAAACCCCAAGCCAGAGCCAGACACTGAGATAAAGCCATGAAATAATGAAAAGCTCTGGTACAAGCATAATAATCAATAAGCTGGAAAATGTAAACTCCTCCCTAGAGCCGGAAGAGACAAGATTTAAATATAAGAAATAGTTTTTAAACATATTTTGTGTTGTTTCAATGTGTTTTCATGGACTTATTTTATCTACCTCAGTGACCAAAGTCAGATGTATGAGGAAGAAGGATGAACAAATGACGAGCACAAAGATCTCATGTCTTCCTGGTTTACGAAACAGCTTCGGAAACAAGTCGCTTATTGAGGTAATAAAACACTCAACTGTCACAAACTGGGAACAAAATAAAATCAGTAAACCACGATATTAGTTTCTTCCTGCAGTGCATTAGTTATTAATTAGTTGGTAATAAAATAAAATATCATACATGTGTGTCAGCACTGAGGAAGATCAGCATCAGGAAAAAGCAGACAGTCCAGAGCTGTGGAAAAGGAATCATAGCCGTTGCCTGAGGGTAAGCAATGAAGGCCAAACCTGGACCTGTGGATTGGAAATAAACAAGTTAGAAAGTATATTATTTCTGTAGCTGGATTTCATCATTGAACACATTATATCATTTCAATATCTTTAAAAGATAAGGCTGACAATGTTCTACATTTCATATATTGTCCACAAATCTTATGTGCAGATCCAAACCCAAAAATGAAATAATCTACAAAATACAAGTGTTTGTGTGTGTACAAAAAGCCTAATCTATCTTATTCCTCTGTGGTCTAGACCAGTGTTGTTGTCCAAAAACTACTAAAAACACGTAATTGAGCCACACCGCTGCACTGGGTGACATGTTTTTCATCACGTTAATCTGTTTAGAAACTGTAATCTCGTTTTTAGCCCTGGGCGGCTGCTCATATCAGAATCCTCTACTGACAAAGAAAGCCCCATCAATGTGTGCAGACAGTGCAGGAATATGACAGCAGCAAGAAGACTCCTACCATATGGACACATGCTGTGTACTGTGCACAGTTTACAGAGGTCGATTTTAACGACAATCTTTGACAGTCAGTGAGTCGGATGAGGAGCGAATAACGTGTTTTTAAAAATTAACGCATAACGCTCGGCCCTTAAGTCATCACAATAAACGCGTTAATGCTGACAGCCCTAATATTTATATTATATATCTTATATATTTATATATATTCTGTCTGAAATTTGGCTTTCAACAAAAAAAAAATTTCTGTGCAGATTGTTAACAAAAGAGGAATACTATCCTATTTTGTGTGCCGAGAACTTTTTTCGTTTTGCCGAGTTATCAAAAAAAGGTAAAAATGTATGGTAAAAAATCATTTTTAAGTTTTACTTTTGTACTTAAGTTGAATCAGTATTTCTACTTTTTCAGTCTTTTTTACACAAGTATCTGTACTTCTACTTATGTACAGAATGTTAGTACTATTGCCACCTCTGAAAATCACTAATGCAAACGATGTCATATGTGAGGACCAGAGCCAAGATCACCCCGCGAAGCTGTCGTTCCGTTGTGAACCTCGAAAGCGGCGCGTTTATCTACACTACCGGTCAAAAGTTTTAGAACACCGCAATTTTTCCAGTTTTTTATTGTAAAAATGTTTTCAAGTTTACCATCTTTGTCTTTTTTCCTTAGGTAGTTCTGGCATAGCTTGGACTTATGTTTTGGGTCATTATCTTGCTGTAGGATGAACCCCTGACCATCTACGTTCATAAAAGAGGGTACTGCATGGCGCTGCAGAATGCTGTGGTAGCCGACCCTGGATCCAGAAAAACAGCCCCAGACCATCATGCTTCCTCCTCCATATTTGACAGTTAATGTCACACACTGAGGAACCATCCTTTTGCCTACTCGAAGGCGTACAAAACTCCTGCGTGATGAACAAAATATTTTAAATTTTGATTCATCAGTCCATAACACCTTCCAGTCTTCAGTAGTCCATTGATGGTGTTTCATGGCCCAGACAAGCCTCTTCTTCTTATTCTGACGTCTTAGCAATGGCTTTCTTGCTGCAACTCGACCTGTCAAACCTGCAACTTCTCTTCACAGTTCAAACTGTGACTTGCTTACTATGACCACTATGAAGCTGTGCTTGAAGCTGTTGTCCTGTGAGCCGTCTATCACGCAAGCTGTTGACTCTCAGAAACCTGGGTCTGCCAGACCTCTTCCTTTTTAGAGTTTCCCCCAGTTTCTGAGAGCTTTTTGAAGGAAACTGTACTAACTGACACCTTGACTTTCTTTGCAATTTCTCTGTAGGAAACACCTACATTTTTAAGTGTTTTTGTATAATTTTCAGTTTTGGGTAACCTTACCTTTTTTTTTTTTTTACCTCTGTCAGTTCACCACTTACCTTTGTACCATTTCAAGCTATTCATTTGACTTGAACTGCTTGAATTTCAATAAAAAACTGGAAAAATTGGGGTGTTCTAAAACTTTTGACCGGTAGTGTATGTCCGGAAGATAAACACCAAAGTGACCTATGAGGAGTAGCCAGCTCAACTATTATGTATTTTGGTTTGTTTAGAAATATGCGCATGTGAAGCCGAACCGTACCAAAGTCTCTATTCTACATCTTAACAATTTATTTCCTGCTGCGGACCAAAACAATCGAACTATAGGTCCGAAAACGCCCTTAGTTTCAAGAGCTTTTTCTGCTACACAACCCAACATCCTGACATCATATAGAAGTTCTCTGAGAAATGATCTATGTAGTTTTTATCTTTGAAGCCATTTCTAAACAAACTTAACCAACGAGTGCACAATCTTGAGGCTGATTTGAAATCTTGGGAAACTATAGCGTTGAACTAAAGGTGACTTAAAAAATCTTTGAATGTACCAGACTCAGCCACAGCGTCGACAGTAACACCCTGTTTCTGAGCCATGAATCCAAGTACAGAGAAGACGACAAATCCAGCAACAAAACTGGTCCCACTGTTCAGCAGACAGAGCCAAAAACAGTCCCTAGAGGTCACAGTGAGACAAAACTCCATGTCAAACATCAGACATTTGTATTGGTTTGATAGTTATATAAATAGTGATGTGAAAAGAAGTTAAATGGTAAATGGACTACAGTTATATAGCGCTTTTCCAGTCATTATGACCACTCAAAGCGCTTTTTGAGAGGTTATTTCTTATATTATTAATACATTATGAACTACGTTTGACATTTAACTCTAACTTCCACTTTCATGTATTAAAAAATCAGACATAAATGAGTTAAAAAGCTCTTATAAAACTTATTGTGTTTTGCAACTTATGCTTACTTGTAGCAGTTGTTCTTGTATTCATTATAGCTGCTCAAAACATTGAGAGTTCCTATGGTCACGCTGTAGGAAAAGCATATTTGAGATCCTGCCTCCATCCAGACCTGTAATGTAACAAATAAATATAAAACATACATGGTAGGGAGTTCTGCATACTGAGGTAAAAGTAACACATCCAGTTCATTCTCTAGTGAATCTTTTTATAAAGTTAGCTCCACTTGCATCTCCCCTCCCCTGTCACCTAGCCTGAAGTCTCCAGTAGCCAAGCTCTCGTCATAGATTCAAATATATACATTAACTAACTGGATGAACGTTAAAATGTCTCAGTAAACTCTTCAAAGCTGTTTTGAACTGGATTCAGAAAATCCAATTGGACACAAAAGTTAGAAATAAAAATTGTCACTGGTGGATTACCAACCAGTCTGGACAGTCTTCCTCTCACGTGACCTAAAATGTTTCCATGTATTGTACATGGTATAAATATAAAATACCTCAAGGTTAGCCAGGCCTTTCAAATCTGGATACAGGTAGTAGTAGATACCATCCCAAGCTCCAGGTAAAGTCAATCCCCTGATGAGCAGTATCAGGAGCATCACGTAGGGGAAGGTGGCAGTGAAGTATGCTACCTTAAAAAAAACATAATTTTAACTTTCTTTCTTTGTCATAACTGGAAACCCTACTGACGATAACAATTGTACTTACTGTATATAAGCACTTTTTCTAAACAGAGTTGCAAAGTCTTTAACAAAAAGGTACAGCATAAATATGATAAACCAGTAAGAATAATTAGAATTTAAACCTATGAAACATGATAAAACAGTGAAACAAGGAGGAGCATACAAAGATAAAATAGGATGTGTTAGGGTTAGGGTGAGGATGAAATATCAACTCACCTTTGCAGAGGATCTGACACTTTTCCAGATACTGAAGTATGTGAACACCCAGCAGGCCAGAAGACACAAAACCAGCTCCCATCTCACCCTGCCCAGGTCCTCGATGCCTGCAGACATGGTCAGCACCCTGCGTCTGAGAAGAAGGGAAATTACACATTAAAATAATGTGACACTGTTGAATACACTGGATAGTGGCAAACAGGCGAAAAGTGAAGGTCATGTGCAATTTTGTAAATTATTTCTGCAGTTTTATAAAGCTGAAAAAGGTCAAAATCATAGCACAAAAACAGTGAAGCCTACATTTCCGATAATACAATAGACTGCGAAAATAATAGATGTAGCCACTGTCACCCATTGGTTTGGGCCTAAAATTATTATTGAGACTTACATTGTGAAAGAGATGTCAGTAAATCAGTGGATACAATTCTATTGTGTGTCACAACCCCGACTCCCCTCTTTATATTTCCATAGTTTTGAAGCCTTGAGTTTCGAATTCTGACGGTCACCATCTTGCACTTTTGGAGTCAGAAGTGACCATATTTGGACGAGAGGATGGAGCTAAACCTAACGCTAGCTGCCACCTTTGTTAGCACAGTGTGTTTACAGTGTATGGTTAACTGTGATAATGCTAATGCTAGTGCTAATGCAATCTGGCTTCTTTTTGGAGCCAGTGGAGAAAATACAGGTTTAAGTCACTTCCACATTGGCTTCACTTGTCAGACCCAGAAGATTAGCATCTTTCAGTAGAATCTACTTGCCTATTTGTATATTCACATCTTTCATACTTCACAGCCCAAGTTTCAAACACACATCATCAAACTTCAATCACAGGTCATTTTACAAACCTTAAACAACTTTAAACGAACATTCAAAGAACAAGCATTTAGACTCACTCCCAGAACTCCGTGGCAGCAGACGTGGTGTTGGTTAACATGGTCTGATTTGACGTCAGATTTGTCGACACAGAATCCGAAATCTGAAGACCCATACAGTTCACTGGTTTAGAGAACAAAATAATGAGAATGATAAATGTTTTTTTCTTATTATTATTCATGCAAACTAACAAGATAAAGTGCCAGCTGTTGTTACTGTATGGCATAAAAGCAAGTTGTTACTCTTTTTAGAAAGTTCAGCAAGCACAAAACTTTCCTTGAATGTTTGTAATGTTTTATTGTACTATTGGTGAATTTCACTGCCAAGAAACATCCAGTTTCATCATCAATTCTGCTCTCAATCACTTTCCTCTTTTTATATTGTTATTTAATTGCAACTAATCTCTCCTTGTTGAACTTGACATGTAGACAGTAGAACAGGATATGTTTGCCAAAATGTGTAACCCTCTATTTAAAAAAAAAAAAAAGTTTTTTATCATTGACAGTGTGTCCTCATTTGCTGTTTCATCACATTAAATTATTTTATTCAACCTCATATTGACTATTATAATGCACTGTTTTTCTAATGGTTTTATAAAATTATAAGTAAACCACAATCAAACATTTACCTGTATTCCAGGTGTTATCACATGTGGCCCAGGGGAGCTGGGACCTGAATGAGAACACCAGGTAGAAGAGAGCCCAGACTTGGATTAAAATGTAGCTGAAGTCATAAAGTTTCATCACAAATTGTGCATATCCAATTCCTAAAACAAGGAAAAGCAAGCAATAGTTAAGTTAAAATTGTTATAAATCCCTAGATCTATATCTTTGATTTTAGACACAAACAATTTGATTCCTTATCGTTTCATGTACAAAGTTACAATATTTTTCATCATCTGTTAACTGTCAAATTTTTATCTCAACATAAATCAACTTACCTTGTGCCAGTGGACACAGTTTCCTCCAACAGGTGATGAATCCTTCCTGGGTGTATTGACCAACTGCACTCTCCAGTAGGAACAGAGGTATCCCAACCAACACAGCTAACACACCATATGGCACCAGAAAAGCACCTATACATATATAAATTCAGATATGTATGATCATGGAAATTACAGATTAATTTAGTGTAATCAACTCTTCACTTAATTCAAAATATGATTTACCTCCTCCATTCTTGTAGCAGAGGTAAGGAAATCTCCAAACGTTGCCCATGCCGACCACATTTCCTGCAACAACTAGAATATATTCTCTTTTACTGGCCCACTGTCCTCTGTCTCCATCCCCTCTCTGATTCTCTCTTCTCCTTCTTTCTCTCTTCATGTCAAGATCAGGAACTTCATCCATTGCGTGTTTCTGTGATGATCCCAAAATTCTGCCAAAACTTATCTGTGCTACTTTTATTATGTGTCTTTTCCTAATTTGATTACATTAATATCGCAAAGCAAGTCATTCTGGTTTTAAACTTTTTGTTTTGCAAAATACACAGGAGCTCTTAAAGAGGTATTGTGTTAATCTTGTAATCAGGTTTTATGGAAAAAATATGCAAGTGCTTTGCATAATATTAGCTTGTGGGGGCATGTTAATTTGAATCCTACTCCCATGATGCACTGAACTCATCTCTCCTCCTCTCTCTCTTTATCCATCCATCTCCATTAACATTCATGTACTATTAATGCATTCAATAACCTAAACTTCTTCCCCGGAGTTGTCTGTGCTTTCTAGTCTCACAGGTAATCTTGGCCTGTAGACGTCAGGATGACAGATTCCAGTCCCGGACCTTCTAGCTTCAATGTTTATTTTCAATATGCTTCTCTCTCTCTCCTATCCTTCCTCTTTCTCCTCTCTACCCCAACCGGTCGAGGCAGATGGCCGCCCACTTTGAGCCTGGTTCTGCCTGAGGTTTCTTCCTGTTAAAAGGGAGTTTTTTTCTTGCCATTGTCGCTAAGTGCTTGCTCATGTGGGAATGTTGGGTCTCTTTCAAATTAAAACCTGAAGAGTACGGTTTAGAACCTGCTCTATGTGTAAAGTGCCTTGAGATAACTTTGTTGTGATTTGGCGCTATACAAATAAAGATTGATTGATTGATTGATTGATTGATTGATTGAATACTATAACTTCAAACATTGGTGTTATAATCATTCAGTCATTAGAGCATTGTGTAGTCTTCCCTTTGAAACATGTAGAGTTCAAACCATAGACTGTTTATAAGAAATGGACGTAACGTCACCCATTGGTTTGTGGACTGCTGCTCGGAGGCCAATAGTATCGGATCTGAGCAGCGCCATCTTGAAAATTTCCGGTGCGTGCCGGGAAAAATAAAAACACGGATTCTACTTATATGGACATCAGGAGGGCCATGAGGCACCCTCCTGAACCTGTGAATCAATCAACCTGTCAATCACGACGTAGCCACGCCATAATGCATATCCTGCTTTATCGTCAAATATAAAATCAGTGAGGGCAAAATTTCACAAATGAACATCATACTGTATTGAAGAAGACTTTAAACTAGCGATTGAGACCATAAACACATTATGAAAACATTTACTGAGGTTAGAAATCAAGTGAGAAGTTGGTGAATTCTCCATTGACTTGCATAGAGACAGAAGTCCTTTTGACACCAAAACAGTCGCCCCCTGATGGCCTTTTGATAGAATGCAGTTTTAAGTTACTTCCGCGTTGGCCTCCGCTCAGAGGTTCAAAGGAGGTTCCCCGCCTGGTTCAAACAGAACAGACTATTGTTGAGCCTTGGGGATTTCCATGTCATATTTCACACTCAGATATACCATTTGACATAAAGTTATTGCTTTCCTGTTAAATGTATTTCCATTAACGCAAGATCAGATATCTCACCTGTTAATGCTGTGGTGTAGCTGGCATGTAGACTAGACTAGACTCAACACTTTAAAGCCAACAAAGTGTTAAATGTAGGAAAACAGCTCATACTTTATTACTGAGAAAAGACTGAAGGCACAGTCATTCATAGTCAGATCATATCATGAAAACGATAACTCTGCTGTAGCACCGTAATAATCAGTAAGCTGAAATGTGCAAATCCCTTCTTAGAGGGAAAAGAGAAGATTCAAAACATTACTTGACAATTTTGAATGTGCTACCAATTGAAATATTTCATTCATCTCAGTCCAAGGTCAGATGAAGAAGAAAAAGAAGAAAAAACAGATTAAAAATAAAAGACAAAAGTGCATCTTCTCTCATACTGAAGATCGGATTTACTAATTTTATTTCCACTTCCATTTTCTTTTCTTTTCTTGTTGTTACATTGTATTCTCTAACCCATCAGATTATTGTCGTGTCTTGTTTAGAAATGTCAGGTCCCGGAAGAAAAGGTTACCAGACCTTTTCTTCATCATCCTCTAGTGACCATGGACATCTGTAGAAAATTTCATGACAATAAAAATTAAATATTCATTAACAAAAACAACATATGAATATAGTGCTGCCTGGGTGTAGAAAGGTATCCCAATGATGCTCTTTGGTTTGGGATTCTTTTCTACTGTAGAGTTATTGAAAAGATGTGAGGCACTTAAGAGGGTAATACATTTAAAAAGCCTTTAATACTTCATGGCTACTTTGATAGTTGAAAACATGCACTTTTCAGCCATTAAGGCAAGGGCAAGTACTTATTACCCTCTTGAGTGCCTCACATCTTTTCAATAACTCAAATACATTCAATAGTTGAGACTAAAAACCAACAAAAAAAACATAAGCTGCATTCAAAGGGTTTGGTTCAGCATTATATTTGACGATTTTGTGTTAAATAATGTGGATTATGTGTCAGTTCTCTCTGTAAATATAGACTCATTAATGATGAAAATGTTATAAAATGCACTTTTATTTTCATTCGATTTCCTTTATCCTCTACCTGATTGATTACAAGCACCTCAGGATCATCGACTGGTACTTTTACCCTGAGTGGATGCACACACTCTCCTCTCTCTTACTGTGGTGCCACTGTGGACAGAACAGATGTGTTAGCCAGAAGCCACCTTCAGGCAGGTCAGGGTTTTCAAGAACAGTTTTATGCCTCCTTGGAGAACCATTAGACCTTAAAACGAGCTGTCTGGTTTTTGGATTACTGTCTACATCTAGTGTCAGTAGGTACCTTGCAAAATGGAAATAAGCCTGTAATTAAGGGCAAAGATCATTAGTTATATCAGTCTATATTAAGTGCATTTTAACATATGGTCCTTTAAGAAACTGAAGTGAACCAAAAACTTTGTATACATTTTCCTTGTTGCACACTGTCAAGCAAATATTTAGCGTCATTAGACAAATCCTTTAGTGTTATCAGTGATTATGCAATGCCTCACCTATTGTGTTTTTTAAAGTTGTATATCAAGAAAGTCACACAGAGGACTTCATATTCACATTAAAGCTTTACTCCCTCAACTGTTTCTTTCCTGGATCCAACCTTTGTCCATCTGCTGTCATCCTGCTGAAGATGGAGCCTGGAAGAGAAGGGAAATGGAGGGAAACCAGTGTCCAGATGAGAGTGTTTTCATCATAGTTATGCAGCAGACCTGTAGAGTCAAATTACTTAAAAATGTGATTATACTGTGTAAGCTTTTAATCATTACATTAAACAATTTAGTATACCCCTCAGTTTATATGAATATTTTCAACTGTGAAATTCTATGTTATGATGGGACATTTGCACCAGTTTTCTATTATAATCCAATAAATACAAGACGGGATATTTACTTTCTTGCCACACTTAATGGATCTATAAACTGAAATTGAATCATAACATAAACACTTGGAGTTGCATACAACAGTACATGTTTCTGAGCCCTCCATGAAGTTCAATAGATGTATTGTGAGTGACTATACCAGTGGTTTTGCATGTTTAATCTAAATTTTTCAAATCTCATACTTTGCATGGCTCTAAATCATTTTGCAAACTATTCTACTGTGTTAAATTTGAATGTGTTTTTTTCTACTGTCATAGGTACTAGTTCCTTTAAATGTATGCACCATATGAAAATCAATTATAGGCTACGATCCTAAAAAACTTGCCTGAGCGATGTTATCCACCACTCTCTCATGTCAAGTTTGATTTAATTTTAAATTCTTTGTCAAAGTTCGATTTTTTTTTTTTTTTGATTTAATACAGTGCTGACCTTTTAAATCAACTGACAAAAATGAAAGCAGACTTGATGGATTACACCACTCAATGTTTCATGAGTCTGCAAACAGAAGAGAGTAGAAATGAATGTAACTGAGGGAAAATTAAAACTGTACACAATGCATTCAGACAAATTATATACTAAAGAAGTACAGTATGCATAAGCACCTGCACTGCTGAAGATGGGAAAACACTGAATCCCTGCAGCTTCACAAATGATCTATTCTGCATCTTTATCTCTAATATCCCTTATTAATTGAATGTCTTTTGGAGAGATTTTGTATTGTACATATTGAATGGTGTTGTTTCCCTACATGGATAGCACTGTGTAAATAATATAAATGACATGGAAACAAATCATCATCATTTAGTCATTTGTAAGCACTAATCAGGTATTAGAGACACATCAAAGGTTTGGACACAATTTCCCATTCACTTAAATTAGAAAGTGTGTCCAAACTTTTGACTGGTGCTTTGAATTAATGCAATTTTATTGTCCAAACACATCTATGCCTGCAGCCTAATGGATTAATGATGAATGTAAATCCACACACTACACAAGACTGTAATAACCAAGACACAGCTGTCAATTAATAGGCTTAGCTGGATGCTGAGTCCATTGGTACATAGCAGGATGGGGTGGTGGTGTTGGTGTTGGGGGGGTGAGGGGTTTCAAATAAATAACTCATATAAAGTATCACTTAAGCCTGCTTTCTTATTATATTAAAGAAAAATAGCAGAATGTATAAGAAAGAACAGGAAACCAGCTTGTATTACTGAATAACCTGCTTTTATTCTACTAGTCCCTTGAGGATGAATAGCAAACAATGTGGTCTTTGGGGACTTGTTGCTCAAAAGACAACCAGACTGTTAGCTCAAACGGCAGCGCCACGCCCTTTCTCTCCCATAGTAAGCACACAAGAGGGCCAGAAGAACTGGTATTTGTATTAGCTATGCACTGTAACTTGTAAAAGGATATCCTTCACTGTTCCAGGGAGTGGCCAGAAAATGTGTTCAGCGACTAGTGTTTTCCATGGCTTTGCTCCATTATGGCATCTGTTGAATGAGGTCAGACATGATGCATTTTTATTTAGGATGAGGTCTCACAGCTGCAGCTCCCACAGCACACAGTCGTAAAGACAGCTGAGTCACAGGCTACAGTAATGTCCTCTTTTGGGGTATAACAATAGCATTAGTGTTCATAATATTTCCATTAAAGCAGCTGATATGAAACATCTTCCACACTGTGTGGCATTATACCCTGTGTTAGTTTGCCCCAGTGCTCCAATTAAGCTTTATCACACTTATATTGAATGAAATATATATATATTAAAAAAAGAAGCAGTATTGTTTTTATGGCTGCAAGTCAAATGGAAAATTCTAGTTGTCTTGTGTTTCATTTCACTCACGTAACATATTTGGCCTCCTGGAAAACTCTGGGATTTTAGGTACAAATTAGTTTTATGGGTTTTAACCACAGACTGTTTGAAAATAGGTCTATGGGGTTATACATGGAAGAAGAGAAAGCAGGGCAAATATTTACAGACACTGAACCACTCTTTCAAAGTTTTTATTCCAAATCAAACATTTGGCAATTTTGCAAAGTAATTAGCCCAAAGTAATTAGCCCAAAGAAGATATTCCAATCTATTTTTTGATAAACATTTTCTACAATAATTTTCAGAGTGATATAAATCAGATGAAAATCCAGAAAATTATTGTATTTGAGAAGCTGGAACCCATTAATGTTTTGCTTGAATAATGACTGGAACAAGTAATCAGCTATCAAAATATAGTTGCCATTTAATTTACTGTGGTTCAAGAGTTCAAGGAGTTTTACATTTAATTGGGGTTTGTTTTTAACATGGTGGCACGGCTTTGCAATAAATAAAGCCATTATAATTTTAAAAATAAATGATTGTATTCCATTCCCTTTATTTAATATAAAAAACATATAATGTAAGATCATGCCAAACTAGTTGATATGGCGTTTTATTGAGAATGTAGCATTTTTAAGCATTAAAATTATGTAGTACGGGGCGGCTGTGGCTCAGGAGGTAGAGCAGTCGTCCCCCAATTGAAAGATTGGCGGTTCGATTCCCTGCTCCTCCAGTCCACATGTCGATGTGTCCTTGGGCAAGACACTTAACCCCAAATTGCTCCCATTGCTGTGCCAACGGTGAATGAATGTGTGTAAATGGTTAGCCTCCCCTGATGTGCAGGGTGGCACACTGTGTGGTAGCCCCTGCCATCAGTGTATGAATGGGGTGAATGAGATGTAGTGTAAAGTGCTTTGAGTGGTCGTAAAAGACTAGAAAGGCACTATATAAGTACAGTCCATTTAGTACAACGTTTTTTATGGTTACACCACTTAGACATTTTTGCCATAATCTTCTAATATATCTCCGTATATATATATATAAGGAGATTTTATGCTGGGTCCACAAAAAAAGAATGTAGGCAAGTTAATATATGCAATGTAATGTAACATGTAACATGTAATATAAAGAAATGTATGTATTCAGTAACATGTTAAATATTAAAAAATTAGGTCTTCAATAATTGACTTCAGATGTAACCCTCTTTCTAACCATCAATCTTTTCATAAATAACTGTAATTTCATTACAAGAATATAATATTAGATATCGTCTTAGAATTTGGATATCAAATTTGATTGTATCTACATCGCCCAGCCAGCCCTACTGTGACACGATTGAAGCCCATGTGTGCTCCAAATAAGGTCCACGTCATGATTTATTTATAAAATATTTAAAAAATAAAATAAAAATTGTTTTCGAAGAATTAAAAGCAGCAATATATATGTCAGTGACAAATAAGGGTTGGCAAGATGAGCTATTCAAAAATATCTTCAAGAAATTGTCTTAAAAGTAGCATCAGATTTGTTAAAATGTGTTTTTTATTTCATTTTCCTCTTTTTAGTGTGTGTCTCCCCCCCCCCCCCTTGTATGCTTTGAATGTTGTTACTTTTTTGCATGTTCTCATTTTCTTTCATCTTTTTTGTTGTATTGTTGTGGGTTTTTATAACTGTATTGTTTTTCTTTGTGGACCCGGGAAGAGTAGCTATCCTAATAAACAAACAAACAAACTGTTGTATTGTTTGTATTTTAGTTGGTTTTATGTTATTTGAAATGACATTTGCACATTTTTTTCCCCAATAGCTAACTGTAACAGATTACAGTTACATTTTATTTTGTATTTCAAAAAATAATATAACTAGTTACTCCCCCCCTCCAACAACAACAATACCAACAAATGTTTAGATACTGTAGATACTGTCTGTCTGTCTGTCTCTCTCTCTCTCTCTCTCTCTCTCTCTCTCTCTCACACACACACACACACACTGCAGGCTGGCATTTTTTGTGTCTATCCACCACAGATCACTTGAGGATTTCATTACAATAACACACACACACACACACACACACACACACACACACACACACACACACACACACACACACACACACACACACACACACACACACAGAGGGGTGGGGAGAGGAGCGGTTGGGTGACGTCATGGTGATCCACATCCACAGCAGCAGGAGGAGGAGGGGTGAGGAAGACACACATGGGTATGCACATTTCAGAAAGTTTTGGCAGATAAGGCTGCTTTGTATAAATTAAAGTATTTCTAAGCCTAAAAATTGCAAAGAGTGTCCCACATTATCCTAATCAACCCAAACTAAATACTCCCGTCCAACATTAATACCAACAATGTTTAGTTGCTTTCTCTATCTCTCTCTCTCTTTCACAACCACATTGCAGGCTGGCATTCTTTTGTGTCTATCCACAGATTATATGAGGATTTCATCACAATAATGCAATAGTTTTGCATGTTCTCATTTTCCTTCATCTTGTTTGTTGTATTGCATTTTTGTATAATGTTGTGGGTTTTTATAACTGTATTGTTTTTCTTTGTGGACCCCAGGAAGAGTAGCTATTGCCCATGTTTAGTTGGCTAGCATCTTTTGTGTCTATCCACAAGATTATTTGAGGATTTCATTACAATAACACACACACACACACACACACACACACACACACACACACACACACACACACACACACACACACACACACACACACACACCGATTACTAGTTACCATATTTAAAATGTAATAAGTAATGTAACTATTTCAATTACTTCATCAAAGTAATGTAACTGATTACATTTGATTACTTTTCTAATTTTCTAACCAATATTTTCAGCTGTTAGGGTAAGTGTACCGATTAAGCACCAAAATCTAAATTCAGCTGTTTTTCATGGATACTGATATGATTTATAACAGAGATAATTTCTTAAAAAGCGAGATTTATCTCTCATTTGAAAATGTATTCATTAGTTCATGTAGATTTTGGAATATAATCTCTGCAATATTAGTATTTCATGTATACGGACAATACTAATAATTTCAATTGTGTGCAATATTCATATAATATACATATATATTTATTTCACTTTAATCTGTGCAATAAGAATATCTGGTATATTACCACTCAATACTAATATTACTCTTGTAAATCTTGTAAATAATGTCATGATTATTTTACTACATATTTCTTACTATTATTGTTCTTATAGTTTTTGTACTTATTTATTGTTCTTTATTCTTTTTCTTAATGCTGCTCTTTTATTCTATTTTACTATCCAATTTGCTGATGTGACAATGCAAATGTTTTATGTAACAAGTCGAAAGTCTGGCATGGGCTTAGGGTACAATTTTACAAAAAATAAATAAATAAATAAAGATGAATACATAGCCAGTGTTTAGTTACTCCCCCCTCCAACAACAATACCAACAATGTTTAGTTACTTTCTCTCTTTCACAACAACCACACTGCAGGCTGGCATTTTTTTGTGTCTATCCACCACAGATTATTTGAGGATTTCATTACAATAACACACACACACACACACACACACACACACACACACACACACTCTCTCACACTGAGGCGGGGTGACGTCATGGTGATCCACATCCACACACACAGCAGCGGGAGGAGGAGGAAGAGGAGGAGGGAGGAAGGAGGGGTGAGTGAGTGAGTGAGGTGGACACACAGCCGCTGATCTGCCGGTATCATGGCTTCCTAACCGAGGAAGTGAATGAAGAGCAAAAACAAGGATTAAAACAAAACAAAACAACTTAAGACAGCGGGAGTGAGGGGCTTTGGGCTCCTCTCTTTCTTTTTTGCCCCCTTCCTCTTCAAAAACAACAACACACAGGATCCAGGATACGTCTTGTTTATATCATTTTAATTGTTGAATCTTTGCTGTTCGTGAAAACGGTGGAAGATGGCCGACCCGGCGGAGTGCACCATCAAAGTGATGTGTCGTTTCAGGCCACTCAACAGCTCCGAGGTGACCAGAGGAGACAGATACATCCCCAAATTTCAAGCGGAAGACACTGTCGTAATCGCGGTGAGTTATATTATATGTTTTATCTTATTGAAGGGCGTTAGCTGCCTCCCCTCCTTCCCCTCTCCTCTCTGTGGGTTTAATGACTGGGGCCCTCAGGACGCCATGTTTGATTGTCTCATAGCTTTAACACGGTGAGTTAGCAACCTTAGCTTAGCATAGTTAGCCGACGCCTGACCTGTTCGTGACACACAAACACCTTAAAATCTACTTAATTAAAATCCTACATAGTGCACAAGTCGACAGCAGCTGTTACTTTAACATTTTAATGCTTTTCACCGTGTTAATATCACCTATTAACTAGCTGTGCTGCTGCTCTGTCATTCAACAAAGCCACAAACACACACACACACACAGGTGGATAATATCATATCACCTCCATATCTATCTCATATATAATGTTAACTAGATTGTTATCACTGATATTGTTTAATACGTGGCAGTGCATGTGTTTAAGATAAAGGTATTAGTTATGATTAGTTCACGTCAGCATAAAAAAGGGTGTAAGCCAGCTTTGATTGAGTGCTAACAGAGGAGGAGGCTACACACAGGCCAGCTGGTAGGTGACAGATTAGCCTGGCCTTGGTTAGCTGGGCTAGTTTATAATACTGCTGCTGCTTAATTAGAGGTAATATTAGCTATCTGACCAGCTGGACACACATGGTCAACCTTTATTCTGTGTAGACCCAAGTAGAAATGACTTCGAACAATATGCTTTAATTTAAGAATAGGACACTAATGTCAATGACATGCACAGAAATGTCAAATTCAGTGTCAATGCAGGTTCAGTGGATAGTTTACATGCTTAATAACACTACGTGTTCAATTAAAGTTTTCAAGTGATTTTAGTTAGGATGTTCACTATGGGATCCTGCCAAAAGACAACAACCTTTGGCTTTAATTACATGTGACCAGCAGCATGGACACATGATCAACCCTTTTCTGTCTAGACCCAAATAGAAATGACTCAAAAATATATAACACCACATGTTCAATTCAGTTTTCAAATATGTGAGGGACTATTTTAATTAGGACGTTCACAATGGGATCCTGCCAAAAGACAACAAACTTTGGCCTTAATTACATGTGACCAACAGCATTGACACATGATCAACCTTTTCTGTGTAGACCCAAGTAGAAATGACTGAATCTAATACTGAATTAACACATGCTTCAACTAAGTTTACAAATATGTGAGGGATTATTTTATTTATGATGTTCACCTACGGGATCTAGCCAAACATTTGTTGTCTTTTAGTGTAATTAAAGACAACCAACTTTGGCCTTAATTACATGTGACCAGCAGCATGGACATGATCAACCTTTTTTCTGTGTAGACCCAAATAGAAATTACTTGAATAAATATGCTTTAATTATAAGAATAGGACAAATAATAATGTCAATGACATGCACAGAGGATAGTGGATAGTTTTACATGCTTAATAACCCCACATGTTCAATTAAAGTTTCAAATGATTTTAATTAGGACGTTCACAATGGGATCCAGCCAAAAGACAACAAACTTTGGCTTTATGTACAACCTTTTCTGTGTTGACCCACGTAGAAATGACTAAATCTATTACAGAATTAACACATGCTTCAATTAAAGAGTAGGACACTTCAAAACTGTACACTTACTTTACAGTCTTAATATCACTATATGTTCAACTAAATGTAATGTGAGGGATTATTATCGTCTTTTAATCAGGACTTTCACAATGGGATCCAGCTAAAGTTTGTTGTCTTTAGTGTAATTAGCCCTTTAGTGAGACACACACACACACACACACACACATACACACACACACCGAGCCCTCTGGCACTTGATAAGGATAATAGTATATAGGCACAGTTTTCACAAACACAAAAGAAGGAAATGCCTTTTCACTAATGCAGTGGCATGTTAACGCCACTGTAATTGGGCGACGGAGAATTTGCCCTTAGGTCTTAGGTTTTTTATAAGCGATGTGCACTTGATGCTTTGTCATCACTGGCTGGCGCACATATCTTTTTAAGAGGCACTGTTTACACAACCGAAACTATGGCGGGATTAAAAAATCACTCGCAGACGGAAGAGGGTTTGGTCGGCCTCACAATGCGACTGTAGTCATTAAGAAGCACAACAACATCGAGTGAGAAAGAGTGTTCATGTACATGTTAAACAAGCCGAAGTCAATGGCGTGTCATTCACAATGAAACTCGGTTAAACATTAGGTTTTCTTTGTGACAAACGATCACGCTCTTTGTGGACTTTGATGCCCTTGCAGTACACCCACCAATGAAAAGACAGCTCTAAACAAGTTTACAAGGCAATAGAAAGTGTTTTTTACATCTGCAAAGTTGTACGTTTTTGCTGAGTACATATCTTTATTTTTTCGGAGTTTAACCCTTCAACAGGCAGGAGTGGAAAATGAGATGTGAAAATCTTTCTTTTTATTTACTTTGTTGTTACTAGTTATCTCATTTGCACCTAAGTAAAAGCCGCATCAGGTTTGTTGGTTTCATGTCATTTGAAATAACATTTGCACCATTTTTTTAAACCTAAAGTAAGACTGAATGCTCCTAAAAATGTCAAATGGCGTAACCAATTTGAGCATGACATATCCTAAAAACAACAATCTATTTTCCTGTATTATATAATCAGATTTTTTATGAAGAAATACTGGTTACACCAATTGACACTGGGTTACATCACGTCATTGACCCATGTATCTCTTGGTGCCTGTTTAAGGACTAACTTCTAATTTAAAGCAGTGAATTTAGAGTACAACACCACTATTCATTTTCTACTGTGGTGACTTTTATTAATACTTTTGTCCATCCTTACTTCAGGCCTTTTCTTTTATTATCTATTGGCAAGCGTACTGTTCTGTCTGTGCCCGTCAGGCATGGTGCAGCCCCAGCCCAGCCCATCCCAGTCCAGACCAGCTCAGAGTGCCAGTCATAGTGCCAAAATACCAGTGCACACATTGTGAAAGACGCAAGTGTTGCAGGCCAAAGCCCCACTAGCCTCTGCTCCTCTCTCTGCTGGGTGCATCTGCTTTTTTTTTTAGGAGTACAACACTCACTCATACACTGTGCCCGGAAGCAACAGGAGTGATTGAGTGAGTGGCAGCAGCGGCGGCGGTGGTGGTGGTGGTAGCACAGGCCTCGCCGGGTAATCCCCCTGTGTTTTCTCTCCTGGTAACCAGCTGTTCGACCAATCAGAGCAGGCAGTTGGTCAGGCGCTGGGGCGATCTCACCGGATGGGGAGGGAGGAGGGGGGTAATTATTATGGTGATGTACTTTGTTTTGTAGATGCTCTTATCCAGGATACAGGGTGACCGACTCACTCGCTCACTTTAGCTTGTATTTTTATCCATTTTACAACAATCTAGGGTGTGGACTTTGTATTAGGGCTGCTTCTCATCGCTCAGCTACTGCCTATTTTTTGTAAAAGACTCCTGGCATGCAGCTTCCTAGGCCTCTGTGACGCTATGACGCTCTCAGATATTCACAGAGACTCACCAACTCAGCTTTGGCTCACTTTTTAAGCCTCTGCCTGCTTCCTTTTCGCTGTAAGAAAAAAGGGAAAAAAAGGTGAAGATGAAGTTTCCAGATGAAGTAGCACGGGTGTCCTCACATACTGTTCATATGCTGACTCATAATTAGTCTCTACACCAATTCACATTTATAAAATCCCTCCATCAGTCATTAATAAAATTTTGATTAATGCTTATGTTTGATTAAAAAGACATTCACAATCTCTATTTTATGGTCCAGGAGAATAATTTATAGAATATGATGAATACAACATATTTTAAAGCCGATTTTTAAATAAGCACAGGTCAAATTTGTACATTTGAATATATAAAAATGTATATCAGATGTATTTTATTTCTATTTTTGTGATACTGTGAGTCACATTAGGAAAAGACAGGCTAAAATGTAGTATAGGGTGTTTTTACAGTTCTCAAATGTAGAAAAGGGGTCAAATTTGACCTGCCCTGCCCACCTTTTTGATGCAAAAGAAGGTGAAGATGAAGTTAGTTAGATGAAGCAGCACTAGTTTTTCTTTATTTTTTGTTGCTCTGCTAGGTTTGCCAGCATAGTGTGAGCGTGCAGCAGGTGAATTATTCATGCATCCATTACTTCCTTCCCTTCCCGGTCACTTCCCCTTTCCCTGTGCAAAGAAAAGAAAGATCAGGTCATTCCCTCGTGCCGTGCTTTTGACGTCAAACATCTCCTATTTGCATACAGTGACACGGGGAAAGCTTGGCAAGAACACGACTTTGAGCTACTTTTAGTCAGGAAAGGTTTAAATAGATGCGTAAAATAACTCCTTTTAAATCACTTTTTAAACTAGTAAATAATAACCTAGAAGCAGTCTACACCTATTTTTTTGCCAGCTGTGTACCACGAAGCAAAAACTACCCACAAATCCAAACTGATAAAAAGTGACCTATTTTGCCTAGCAACACAAATCCAATTAGATTTCATGCATCATTCAACAAGAATCATGTGGATGCTGCAGAATATAACCTTGGACTGTGTGGTGCTTGCTGTCTCCTCCTTGAATAGCTTAGCACGAGGGCGAAGTATCATAACAAAGCCATCAGGAAGCAGGGAAACCAGATAGAGGACTTATGAATACTGTATAACTAGGCTTTTTTTTCAGCTGTAATTATGTTTTTAGGCAAGTAATCCCATTAGAGAGAAGAAGTGTAGGTAACGATGAGGACTCACGCAGCATCTGGAGGAGTAAGATAGTGGGAAAGGTTAATTTCCAGGACATGGCTACTAGCTGGAGTGAATTAACAACGTTTTAAGATGCTGCTGGTCTGTCTGTGTTTTTTTAGATGTAACACTCTGTCAGTGGGGGGATTATGAGCCAGGGGTTGCAAATTGAGGACATCTCAGCTGTAGAAGAAGTGGTAGAATGATTCAGTTAAATGCTGCTGGTGTTGCTTTAAATACCAGTGACATATGTGTGGTTTCACCTCAAGTTTATTCATGTTTACGTAGCTTCTACGAGGTGACGGAAGCTGCTTGTCCATATTCCCAAACATGAGTTGAGGCCTTCATCTGCTAATACAGGTGTTTAAACTGCACCCGACAGTAGCTAATCTAATACAAATAAAAAAAATTTACCCTGTAGTATCAGATTTCGATGTAGTTTTCCTCTTCTTAAAGTCTTAACACACCACATTAAGAACCACACCCATCAGAGCCAGAGACTGGATGAGTCAGCTGGGATTTCAGACCTCCAAAGACAACGTGCTGTCTCACTTGAACCTCAGAATCGCTTGTAGCATCATCTTTTTTTCCCCTTTGTTTCCCCTGAGGTTGCTTTCTTAAATCCAGCTATTGATTGCTATCATTTAAATCGTGCTTTTTCTTGTTGTTGAAGTTTTCTCGGCAAATGAGATGTCAAAAATCAGCCGCAGTCCGCTCGTTTGAAAGCAGACTTGGCTTCCTAAGCCAGCGGTAAAAGCTCAGCCGAGGTCGAGTTAAGTTCATGTAAATGTCGTGCAGAGAATTTTTGAAGAGCTCCAAATGGGATGAGAGACGCTGATACTCATTTTCAAATGAAAAAGCTAGAGGCGTCCTGGTGGTGTACACGTTTAACACAGACTATAATTGCAGCGATCTGGGTTCAAGTCCGAGACGAGTGATCTTTATTACTTTATACCTTCTTCTATAATTCATCATTTTCACTCTTCTACTGTTGCTATTTAATAAAGGCTGAGATCCCAACAAATTAAATAATAAAGCACATAAAAAAAAACCTAACCCTTGACCTTAGTAATGAACAGTAATAAAAAAACACCCATAAAGCAACATATTTAAAAAAAAAAAAAAAAAAGGGAAGACTAGTGTAGTAGACTAAAAACAACTCTCATTCTTCTAAAAGTGCGTTTCAAGACAAGATTTAAACATCAGTGTCGGGTCAGTTTATGCTGCTTATTTATTTTAATTGATGAAGTTTCAACCAGATCTCACTGGCTTTCGCTGCTCATGCTCCTTTTTTTTGTGTATAGATATTTTTATTGAAAATATACAAATGATAGAATATGTACATGCTTTAGAGGCATATTCCCTTTCAAATGTTTAACAATACACAAAAACAAAACAAACAAAACCTCCTGCTGCTGGAGATATATGCAGAGTATTTCTGGGCATTAAACTCACGTTGAATCTCTTTTGTGTGTGTTTGTCAGCTGGTGAAACAGAGCAGCACAGATGGATCTGTTTACTGAACGTGTCACTCATGATAATTTCGAGAGAGGCTGCAAGACAATGGGTTTGGTTTTGGTGTCGTAGCCAATACTCACTCTGCTTCTTCTTCTTTTTCTTCTCTTTATTTCAGAGCAAACCGTACATGTTTGACAGAGTGTTTGCATCAAATACAACACAGGAACAAGTCTACAACGCTTGCGCCCAGAAGATTGTAAAAGGTGAGGTCTCATGTTTGTTTGTTTTTATCAGTTTATTTACACATCAGACTTGTTTGTTAGAGACTTAACAAAACATATGAAGATGATGTTATCCAAGCATTAAAAAACACTAATAAGTTCTGTGCTGTGTCTTGTAGATGTTCTGGAGGGATACAATGGGACAATTTTTGCATATGGGCAGACGTCATCTGGCAAAACACACACCATGGAGGTAAGGGATGACTTCTGAGACCAGCTGTTTATTTCCAGATGGAGTACATCATGTTTTTGAATAATATTTCAACTTCCACATCATTACATTGTATATTAATTTTCTTCTCAATTTGCAGGGGAACCTCCATGACACAGATGCGATGGGCATCATCCCCAGGATAGTTCAAGACATCTTCAACTACATCTATTCCATGGATGAAAATTTGGAGTTTCATATCAAAGTGAGTAGTGACACTAACTAGAAGTGCCATTTTTGATCTTCAAGAAACACATTTTAAGTTCAGAAATATGTTTTAAAATGTGATACTTGTGGCTCGGTGTCCTAATGTCAAACACAAACTGTTTGTACTAGCAACAAACAACATACTTTCAGTTTTGCACGTTTCTGTTTGTCATTCTGAGTCAGCGTATTTGCTTCCTTTCCTTCCTATTATAGTCGTTGATCTTTACTCAAACTGTGCTTGTACCGATGGGAGGATGACGGATATAATGAAATGTTTAAAAATGTAATGGTGAGAGCGTCACTTGCTGCAGTGTTTTTACAACATTATCTAAAATGTCAGACTTGAGCATGTCTGGAAATAAAAAGGCTGAAGAAATAAATGTAATTAAAACTGCAAGCAGTGTCGAAGGGCCCTCGCACCCCCCCGTTTACCCCCCCAATTGTAACGCCGTACGTGCACGTCGGTGCGTGCGGCGGTCGCAGGGCTGTCAAAACTGGCATGTAGATGTCTTTGCTCCTGTGCCTTTAATTGAACATTGTGTGCAGCTGTTAATGTCTCCACTAGATGGCAGTCTAAGACCACAAATGAGTCTGAGTGACTTCTAAGCAATAAGGAATGTGGGTGAAGGGTCAAAAAATCATTAAGATTGAGCATTTTTGCCTAGATGGCCGACTTCCTGTTGGACTTAGGCTATGGCTCCAAGAGGCTTTTTTGTGCGTCTTTACACGATACATGTGTTTCCCGAATTTGGTTTGTTTACGTCAATCTGAGTGGAGGGGCTTGATTTTTTAAATTTTCTAGGGGGCGCTATTAATCAATTTTTGCGTCGGCCATTTCCGCGCTCCTTAAAATATCAAAGTGTTCTCCGGATCGGACATGATTGCAAGTTTTGGTGAGTTTTGGGGCATGTTTAGGCTGTCAAAAAGGCGTACAACTATAATAATAATAAAAATTATCCAGATTGAAAATTTTAGCCTGGATGGCCGACTTCCTGTTGGACTTAGGGTATGGGTCCAAGAGGCTTTTTTGTGCGTCTGGACATAATACATAGGCCTTGTCGATTTCATTTTTCTATGTCAATGTGGAAGGCGGGGCTTAAACTTTGAAATCTTCAAGGGGGCGCTGTGGAGTCATCTTCTCACTTAAAAATCCCAAACTTTGTCAGTAGTCAATATGTGTGACTGTTGACGTATGTGTACAATTTGGTGAGTGTAGGAGTTTGGAAAAATGTACAAAATGGATAAAGGCATTAGGGGGCGCTATTGAGCTGTTGTGCCACGCCCAGAGGCAGTTATGGTCTCAAATTAAAGTGCGCCTGAGTGTGAACCTATGTGGGCAATTTGGTGATTCTGTGAAGATGGGAAAGTCCTCTAAACGCAGAGGGAAAAACGGAAAATTGACGCAGGAAATGCACAATAACTCACTTCCTGTTAGAGCGAAAAATTTGAAAAAAATAATTTGAGGGTTTACCCATGAGTGCTATGAGACCTGTAAATTTCATGAAGATCAGACAAAGTTTGTGGTCACATGACCTGCTGTTAGGGGGCGCTATGGAGACCCCTTGCCACATCCACCCCCAATGATGTTGAAATTGAAACGGCGTCACCAGGTGTGACATTTTACGCAGTGCATGTATAAACATCCGACAATGTATGGAGGAGTTATAAGGAGTTGTTTGTTTATACAAACAAACGACTGCCACGCCCACCTGGTATAACGTAGGAAAAATCTGTCGTCAAGTTTACATCATCAAGGTCTGAGGATGATACAATGCCAAACTGAAGTCTGTGGAGTCAAAACTGCAGGAGGAGTTCGTTAAAGTGCAAGGCCTGGAAATGGGGAAAATGGCGGAAAAAATGCACCTGTGATCCAAGATGGCCGACTTCCTGTTGGACTTAGGGTATGGGTCCAAGAGGCTTTTTTGTGCGTCTGGTCATGATATATATGAATCCTAAATTTCGTTCATGTACGTGCATGTACAAGGCGGGGCTTCATTTTTTAATGTTCTAGGGGGCGCTGTAGAGTCATTTTGCCACTTAAAAGGTTGCGGTTATACCAAAAAATAATATTTGTGAGTCTTGATGAGTGTGTCCAATTTGGTGAGTTTTAGAGCTTGTCAGTACATGCTAAGTGGGAAAAGGCATTAGGGGGCGCTACTGAGCTGTTGGGGCAAAATATTGGGCAAATGTGATATCAGATGAAAGAGCTCATGATTTGAAACCTACGTGGCAGGTTTCATGATTCTGTGAACATCATAAAGTCCTCAAAGCGTTGTTCGAAAAATGAAAATCGGTGCACGCCACGCCGCGTGGGCGACTTCCTGTTTGGTAAAAAAATTCCACAAAATTAATTTCCCAATGATCCAATGAGAGCTGTAACATATTTAAATTTCATGCCGATCCGAGAGGATTTGTGGTCACATGACCCGACGTTAGGGGGCGCTAGCGAGTCCCCTTACCACGCTTGCGTCCAATCACATTAAATTAAATAAATTTTCACCAGCTGCGACGTTTGTGCAGAATTTCATGAGTTTTCATTTATGTTCAAGCCGCCAAAAATGCGATTCATTACACGGCATAAGAACGTGAATAATAATAATAAGAATCCTGGCAAAAGCAATAGGTCCCTCACTGACTTGTCAGTGCTCGGGCCCTAATTATTCAAGAAGAGTAGGACAACAAAACGATGAGATACAATTCTCAAAACACATTATTATATTATATTTTATTATACATATGAGTTTTGTTTTTAGGTGAGTCTGACTTTGTTTACCTTACCTGTCTGTAATAATTAGGAAATGCCATTTTTTGTTATTAATGTTTTTTTTAAACTTAATAACGTATTACTGTGCTGCTGTTTTGTGACTCTGCTGATAAAATCTATGTCTGGAAACATCGTGATCTGTCTCTGGTCTGACCTCTCAGCTGGATCATCACCAATAATCTGATTATTTTCTCTGTTTACAGGTTTCATATTTTGAAATCTACTTAGACAAGATCCGGGACCTTCTGGATGGTAAGTGACTGTGACGGTGGAGTAAACACTGTATCTGTTCTCTCCTGTAATTGTACCAGACATGTGATCACAGACATGGCTGCACAAGCTGCTAAAAGCCTGAGATGTTGACAAAATTATGGAGCATCTGTTTTAGCTGTAAATGCACCAACTTTGTTATTAATTGGTGTAAAAATGAACCGCAGAAACTTGAAAACCTGTAATATTCTGTTGTATAAAATTCTCATATTTCCCAGTTCTTATTGTTTTAGTTATATATTAAGGCGGCACAGAATTATATTAGTTCCTTTCGTGCAAGTAATATAAAAATGGTGAGTGCAGTTTTTTCACTTCAAAATTGCTGCAGTGTAAGGATGATATAATAGCATAATTCAACAACATTTCTCTTTTAAAAGCTTAAATTTGACTTGTTAAGAGCTTTAAAAAGTAAAGCTGTGTATCCACAATCAGCCATGCATGAAGAGTGGAAAGTAAAACGCCCTGACACATTTTTCTTCTCTCGTTTCCAGTGTCAAAGACTAATTTGTCGGTGCATGAAGACAAAAACAGAGTGCCCTATGTCAAGGTGAGAACTAACCTCCTTTAACATGTCAAAAACCTGGTAAAACCTGTTAGTGTGGGCCATTAATCTCACCTCATGTTCTGCCTTTTTTCTTTCTTTTTTAAGGGCTGTACTGAGCGGTTTGTCTGCAGTCCGGAGGAGGTCATGGATACAATTGATGAAGGCAAATCTAACAGACATGTAGCAGTTACAAGTAAGATACCATCCTGTTCCCATTAGACAATCTATACGTATATATTCTACATTTGAGTCCAATGTTTTTTTGACCAAATTGATTATTTTTTCTCCCTTTTTTTTTAGACATGAACGAGCACAGCTCCAGGAGTCACAGTATCTTCCTGATAAACGTCAAACAGGAAAACACTCAGACAGAACAGAAGCTCAGCGGCAAACTCTATCTGGTGGATCTGGCTGGTAGTGAAAAGGTACAAAAGGAGTTTCCTTTTGTAATAGTTTGTGTATAATAAAATAAGTCTGTTCTTTACTGAGCTTAATGTCTTTTTTTTTGTGTGATCTTCAGGTCAGTAAAACAGGAGCAGAGGGAGCCGTGCTGGATGAAGCCAAGAACATCAACAAGTCTCTGTCGTCCTTGGGCAACGTCATCTCCGCTTTGGCTGAAGGAACGGTCAGTAATTCTTCTATCTATCAATCAGTCACACTTTATTTATATAGCACCTTTTATACAGACTATTGCAGTTCAAAGTGCTTCACTGATTAATTTATTGACAAGCTGATAATGAGACAGAGCACGTGACAAAGAACCATTGAAATTAAGAATGATAAAAAATGTTTAGAAAATGTAAATAAAATAAGTAGATAAATAAAATGATTAAATAAATAAGTAAAATAAGAGAGAAAACAAAGGGTTTATTAAAAGTTAGAGTAAAAGCTAGGTTAAAATAAAGTAAAAAAGTAAAATAAAAGACAAAATAAAAGATTAAGTTTAATAAAAGCTCTAGTAAAACTAGGTTCTAAAAAGAGATTAAAAGTCAGAAGACAAATAAAATAAGATAAAACCATGAGAATGAAATAATAAAACAATCTTAAAAAAAAATAAAAGATAAAATAAAAATAAAGAAACAGCAATGTGCCAGTTGGTGCAATTATGGAGATCCATTTGTTGAATATGTTTTGGTTGGTTACCCAAGTAGCGCTTTAGGCAAAAAAACAACAACAGTCTAATGAGGTGAATATGTTTCTACACATCATTATGAGCCCATATTTGCTTTTTTCCCATTATCATCTAGCCTAAGTCAGCACAAGAAGTGTTGACTTAACCTCAGGTGATGATTTTTTTTAATAGTAAATTTGAAATTAGACATTACTGCTAATGTAGCTGACAGAAGGGCGGCCTGCTTTACCAGCTGCACAGCCCCCGGAGCTAGGTGTGTATCTGGAAAAGCAGCATGTTTATCACTCATCATACTGTGAAATTACCGCTTTCAAAACATCTACAGGTCCTCTGTGCTGCTGAAATAACTTTAGCAGATAAAAACTTAACTCCGAGCAATGTTTTCTTCAGCTGTTTCATAGCGATTTCACACTTTTTTCACTCTGATAAACGGATTGGTTTGTTCTAGCGACCCATCCCTCTGTAAACAACCTGAGGCGGACAGCCGCTGATGTGACGGTCTAACACAAATGAGCTATTGTACAGACATGTCTTACTCCCAGACTGTGTGTGCAGTGCTGTCTCAAGAATTACAGTGAACTGCTGCAGCTTAGCTCCTTTATGTCAATACTAACAACATATTTATATATCAAGTTATTATCTTTTTCTTTCTTTCTCTAAACTCATGAGAAGTGTAATTGAAGCTGTTGCTTCCTGTTGGCTCAGTGCTGGAGAAACCTCAGGTCTTCTTCGGTTTCAGAGGAGCAGCAGCATGTTAGGGCTGGGAGATATGGGCAGAATATGTATATAACAATATTTTTTGACCAAATACCTCGATATCGATATTTTGACAATATTGTAGGAATGAATATTGGTGCTTTCTGATAAATAATCATCAGTGATGTGGATATGGGTCAGTGATAAATAAAGGTTGGCAAGATGAGCAATTCAAAAATATCTTTAAAAAATCGTCTTATAAATCAAAAGTAAGACTGAATGCTCCAGAAAATGTCAAATGGTGTAACTATACTGTATTTGTGTCTGTCTGCACACCAGGCCTACATCCCCTATCGAGACAGCAAGATGACCCGTATCCTGCAGGACTCGCTGGGAGGTAACTGTCGAACCACCATTGTCATCTGCGCCTCGCCTTCCTCCTACAACGAGGCCGAAACCAAATCCACCCTCATGTTCGGACAAAGGTTGGTAGACCAAGAAGAAAGAAAACAACCACACTGCTGTTATCTAAAATTAGTCGACTGCATACCTTATTTATTAATGAATTTATTTATTTAGTGCGCAGCAATATATTTTTATTGATACTGTGATGTAAGACTAGATGGCTTGTTGATATTGTGATATTATGATATGGCATAGGTGGTGTTTCTTTCTGTGTTTTAAGGCTGCATCACGGTAGAGTTATTTGCCTTTACGCACTTAGTCATTATATGTAGGGCCCCACCGATGCTGGATTTTAGGGGCCGATACCGATATTAGGCAGCAAAAAAATTGACTGATAACGTTATATGTACAGAATATGAACATAAACACTCATTTTTTTGTGGAGTGATCCCTCAAATGTGGTTATTAATCACTTGTGACAAAGATATGTAATGGAGTTATTGATATTTTGCACATATCGTACTACATAGTCGATGATACTGATATATTGGTCGGGCTTTAATTATATCCACATTGCTGATGATTATTTATCAAAAATCTCATTGTATTAATACTTTATGAAAACACCAACAGTCATCCCTACAATATTATTGTATTATTTGGTATTTGATTTTATCCATTTCGCTCAGCCCTATTATTTACAATTTTTAAAAAACATTTTTATCATTCTTATTTTTTCCTCTTTATAATTTGTTCCTTGGTTCTGTTCCTTTGTTTTTGTTCCTTTTCTTTATGTTGTACTTGTTTGTACAACGCTTGTTCTGTCTTATTTTCATCTTGTCAGTCAACTTTGAAGCACTTTGAACTACATTAACCTGTATGAAAGGTGCTATATAAATAAAGACTAATTGATATTTTAAACATTTTCATCAAGTAATGAAAATCCTGAAAAAGTAAAAAGCTAAACAAAACTGACTTTAGAGTAATAATAAGATAGAAAAGATGTAAAAGTAATAGAAAGTAATGAATAACACAGAAATAGATCCATAATCATCGTCACAGTTTGTCGTTTGATGCTTCAAGCTTGGCTGCTGGTACATTTTTGCAGCTTTTTGAAGGAATAATGATCTAATTAGTTCAGTTGCCAATCAGGTAATGTTAATCCTGAAAACCTAACAAAAAAAAACTTCCAAATTTAGAAAATAGTTTTTAAAAGTTACTTTATGAGAAATACTGAGATAGAAAAGATGGGAAAATAATAGAAAATAATTAACACAGAAATGGATTGATAATCATTGTCACAGTTTGGTACATTTTTGCAGGTTTTGAAGGAATAATGATCTAATTAGTTCAGTTGTCAGTTTGATTAAAACCTTTCTTTTTCTTCTACATTCAGAGCAAAGACCATCAAGAACACTGTGACGGTGAACGTCGAGCTGACGGCGGAGCAGTGGAAGCAGAAGTACGAGAGGGAGAAGGAGAAGAACAAGACCCTGAGGAACACCGTCACCTGGCTGGAGAACGAGCTCAACCGCTGGAGGAATGGTGAGCCTGGCGGACTCTCGTCTTGCACTGTTTTAAAAAAAAAAAGTAACGCAAAGTACAGTGGAAGTTCTTAAATATATGTGCGATCTCTCTCCTCCCACCTCAGGCGAGAGCGTGCCGGTGGAGGAGCAGTTTGACAAGGAGAAGGCCAACGCCGAGGTTGTGGCACTGGACAACATCATCAACGAGAAGCCGGCCACCACGCCCAACTTACCCAGCAACCGCCTCACTGACGTGGAGAAGGACAAGTGTGAGGCTGAGCTGGCCAAGCTTTACAAACAGATGGATGATAAGGTGGGGAGGAGCACAGGATCTGCTGGTTTTAATAATAACAATAATAATAATACATTACATTACATTACAATACAGCCACTTTACAGATTCAAAGACAAAACAATAAAAACATGTAGATTTAATGAAAACACAATCACAATAAAAGCAATGAAGAGAAGAATTAACAAAAATAGAAAAACAAAACAATCAAACAGTAAAAGCGGATTTAAAAAGGTGGCTCTGCAGTCACGGAGAGACTACTTACACATTTAAACAAGTGGAGTAGAGTGGAGAGTTATTCTTAATTCCTTGCAAATATATATTAATTCATAGAAGTTAATTACTATGAGATGTTCAGGATGGATACTTTATACTCTGGGGAAAAAGAGACCACTTCAAAATGCTCAGTTTTATTGTTATTTCTTATTGTTGTTATAAAATCCAACTTTTAATATTCTTTCACAAGCTATTCACCACATTTGATTTTAATGTCAAGCAGCAATATTTTAGTCAGAATATTTGTTTCCCAAAAGTGGCACCTGATCAATATTGCATAAATATTAGAAATATATATTAAATAATGTAAGCTATAGAAATGTATATTCATAAATATCCTTATTTACTATATAATAGAATAATCCTCATTCTTTCTCAGTTTTATTGCATATTTCCATGCTCATACAATTCCCAAACAGTGCACTATTAATGCATTAGATGATCCCTTTATTTTTTCTCATGGCTGCTAAAGTTGAGCACAGTATTTCACTCTGTTCTTGAAGTCAATAAGACCTGAGGTTAATGTTAATATTGCTGCGGGTCTCTGCTCTGTACAGGACGAGGAGATCAACCAACAGAGCCAGCTGGCAGAGAAGCTGAAGCAGCAGATGCTGGACCAGGAGGAGGTGAGTACTAGAGGTTTGAGTTGGTGGGGGGAGGGTATCATGTGCAGCGTAAACTTTTGATCTTTCTATTCTCAGAGGTGTGAGGAGACTTTACACATGAAGCTCTCAGAACAGTCAGGTTGTGTTTGGATTTTACTTTTTCCAGTCTGTTGTTCTGAAGCTGCCGTCTACTGTGATTAAGGCTTTAAAGGATAGCCTAATAGTTTAATAGCAGTGTAGAGCTGGTTGTCGATAACCAATCATGAACAGCTGCTGTCAGACTCTCTGTCCATGCTGGAAGGAGGGATCATGTGAATAGTGTAAAAAAAGGATTTTCATGTGTAGTTCCTCTTCAATAATTATGTCCATTAGTCACATTTTACTCACTGGTTTTTATTGGTGGAGTTGATGTGTTTTCCATAAGCGAAGTCAGTCATGTGCACACTATATTTATTTATATTTAAATGTAAGTGTATATAATTTACTCCCACGCTGTACTACAGTGGTGTGTGGATCCTTCAATTTCAGAATATAAAGAAAAATCAGCAAGGAAGAAATCTTGTTTGTTAACAAATCAAATAAATGTGCAAATTGTTGCAGCCCTAATGCACTCAAAAGCAAATCACATAATTACACTCTTCTCCCTGGCTTGCAGCTTCTATCCTCCTCACGCCGCGATCACGAGAACCTCCAGGCAGAGCTGAACCGCCTGCAGGCAGAGAACGAAGCCTCCAAGGAGGAGGTGAAGGAGGTGCTTCAGGCTCTGGAGGAGCTGGCCGTCAACTACGACCAGAAGAGTCAGGAGGTGGAAGATAAGACCAAGGAGTTTGAGGCCATCAGCGAGGAACTCAGCCAGAAATCGGTGAGCCGAAGACAGATGTCAGCATGCCTAAAAACACTGTTGCGCTTTAATTTTGGCCATGTGTCCTTTGTCTGTCCTTTATTTTGGCTGCGTTATTATGTAGCACTCACACATGCACCACTATAATTAAACTTGTATAATCTGCAGGATTAAAGATGACTGCTTACACATGCAGCCATGCACACGTACACATATCTACTGCTGCTACAGCTTCTTTTTCTGTTTCACTTCAGGTTTGGCATTTACTGTAAAGTGAAATTGGACGCTGCGGTTGATTATATAACCTCTTTCTCATGATGTGTCTCTTGTTAAACCAGTTAAGCAAGAAACAATAAATCACTTGAATGAAAAAATAGAAAAAAAAGAGCCCTGGATTGATGAGAATTATTTTTTAATTGGATAAAGTACAGAATATAACACAACATAATAATGTAGCTATTGGGATTAAGTCAACCTGCGTCAATAATAAAGTAAAAGAGAAAATGAGCAGTGTGAGTATGCAAAAACAGTAAAAGAATAAATTTATCTATATCTGGTATTAAAATCTTCTCCTCCTACCCCGCAGTCCATCCTGTCATCCCTGGACTCTGAGCTCCAGAAGCTGAAAGAGATGTCCAACCACCAGAAGAAGAGGGTGACGGAGATGATGTCCTCACTGCTCAAAGACCTGGCTGAGATCGGCATCGCTGTGGGCAGCAATGATATCAAGGTACTGGAAAGGTTTCTGCAGCGTTACAGTAGCAACACCAGCTTCTAATCTCCTGGGAAGCTAGACAGAAGTAGATGTTCAAATTGGTTAAATGTTTCCTGATGCAGGTCTGAGAATAACTTTGATAGCACTTATTTGGGAAATAGACGACTTATTAGAAAATGCATGAACAACCTAATTCAATCCCAATCTATTCAGATATTCTGATGATGAAAATACCATCTTAATCTTCCCTCTACCCATCTCGTCCTCCATATTGTGTTAAAACTCTCTTCTTCTGTCCTTCCAGCAACACGAGGGCGGCAGCGGTATGATAGACGAAGAATTCACGGTGGCTCGTCTCTACATCAGTAAGATGAAATCAGAAGTGAAGACCATGGTGAAACGCTGCAAGCAGCTGGAGGGCACCCAGTCAGAAAGCAACAAGAAGATGGACGAGAACGAGAAGGAGCTGGCCGCCTGCCAGCTGCGCATCTCTCAGGTACGCAGGAAACGAACCACCAAACACACAGTGACCTCTTAACTGTAACACAACTGATCCCCCTGTGTGTGTATGTACAGAAATAATCATTTTATTTTTGTATCCATATAAAAAATATTAATAAACATGATGTCTTCTGTTTCCAGCACGAGGCTAAAATCAAGTCGCTGACAGAGTATCTGCAGAACGTGGAGCAGAAGAAGAGGCAGCTGGAGGAGAACGTGGACTCTCTGAATGAGGAACTTGTCAAGATCAGCGCTCAGGGTACGTCACTACGAGACTCTTAGACATTAAAATATAGGAGCTGTAGAATAAAAGAAAAACAGGGTTAGGGTTAGAGTCTTTCTTTAACCTCAACATTATCAGCCAGGAAGGACGTGTTAAGTTTCAAACAGAGTGTTTATGGAACTGCTTTAACAAAATGTATAAGAATCAGAGATTAGTTGGAAACTCTTTTTGTTCCAGTTGATTCCTGAAAATGAAGTACTGTGTGTATGGAAAGTGCAGGGTAGTATTTGCAGTATGGAGGACTTAAGCACAGGAGTGTTTTGGGGGCAAATAACATCCAATAAAGTCACTGTTTTGGCTGGACTGCAACTTTAGGGCCCTGTAAACACCAAAGTCCGCAACAGACAGACTTGAGTGAGTGATGAAGTGACACCATTAGTTGCTGATTACTACTACTTCCTGTATCAGTTTAAAATTAAAAGTCCGTAAGCATTTCATATACGATATATGGACTTTTATTAGGGCCCAATATCGCAAATCACAAATTTGCCTAAAAAGGGTTTTATAATCTGTACAACATACAACACCCTCAATCTTTAAACTCTTAAATAAGAAGGAAAAACTCAAAAAATAACTTTAAAACATGGAGGAAAATGTAAGAAATATAGTAGGCTAAATCTGCTGAAAACAAACACTTTAAATATATCATGGCTTCCTTACAACACATTATTTTCCTTACAATCCTAACTACTGTTTATAATCAGTGGATACTGACGGTGAATCATATGTTTGTGTTTTACAGAGAAAGTTCACGCAATGGAGAAGGAGAATGAAATTCAGACGGCCAATGAAGTAAAGGTACGAGCCTCAGTCTTTTTAACCAGGATACACAACTGTACACTAAAGTTTTACAGAGAAATGTTTATTCAGGCTTGTTAAATCAGATTAGTGTCTGTTCTGACACAGCAATATGAATCTAAAAAGTTTAAATCTAGTATTACTAAAAAATATTGTGTAAATAATCCCAACATGCCAATTCCAAGTTTAGCTATTTTATTTTATTTGGAACATTTTTGCAGGTTTTTTTCCATATATTTTAATGCCTTTTTGTCAATTATTGCAGTACTTATTGTATGTTTGTTTGTGTTTACAGGAAGCAGTGGAGAAGCAGATCCACTCCCATCGCGAAGCTCACCAGAAGCAGATCAGCAGCCTGAGAGACGAGCTGGACAACAAGGAGAAACTCATCACTGAGCTGCAGGAGTAAGTTCTTCAGTTTCTGTATATAATTACTTTATGTGCTGCAGCTGTTGCCTTCAGTCACTCCTGTAATTAGTGGTGAAGTTACCACAGAAAGATTTAAATAGACAGTCAAAGGGAAATGTTAAATAATAAGGAAGACAATGGCAAATACAGGACTGTTCCTACAATACAAGAAAACCCACATATTCGTTATTGACACAAAATATACACATCCAGTCAGTGTGTTCATATTAACACAATGTTATGCTTTTTCTTTCAGTTTGAACCAGAAGATCATGCTGGAGCAGGAGAGACTCAGAGTCGAGCATGAGAAACTCAAATCCACCGACCAGGAGAAGAGCCGCAAACTGCATGAGCTCACGTAAGTCTCACACACACACACACATAATGGTCACTTTTTTTTGGATCAGTATTGTTCAAATGTGCAGGTTTTAACTGTACGTTTTGTTGTTGTTCAGGGTGATGCAGGACAGGAGGGAGCAGGCCAGACAGGACCTGAAGGGACTGGAGGAGACAGTGGTGAGTTTATCTAAATTAACCTATGATTTAAAGACACCCAATACAAGAAAATAACATTAACAACCTTAAATTAGATATAGACTACAACCTGGATTCATGTTTATTTATTGGATCTTGCCATAAGTAGAATTGATTGTGTTGTTGAGCTCCAAAAGAAGTCTCACATCTTTTCTCCATTTGGCAGCCAGTACTTGAAATAAAAGCAAACATTTTGAATTAATAAATCATTTTGAATGTGACTCACATAGAAAAGAGGAACACCTGTTCACATCTGTTTATTTTATTTCGCACAAGTTAAAATGTACACCAAAAAATTACACATAATATACGAAGCAGAGAGAGGCAGAAAACCCAAAGGGCCTCCACCTAGAACATTTTAAAATTACACGATGCTACAGAAGATAATATGACTACATGGAACAAACCAAATAATTACAAATATATATACTAACAATAAAAAAGAAAAATGTAAAAATCTGCCAACTTCATTACCTGTTTCAGGGAGTTTTGTTCCTCTTTATTAACATCTGAAGGGTTATCAGTTTAAGTCTTGGACTGTGCTTGTTCTTTTTGTTTATTTATTTATTAGCATCTTCCGTTAGCTATAACACATGGTAATAGCTATTATTCCTACTCATTCTCATACTAATACAATAAAAATACATGATGAGGTCAGCAAGAAAGAAAAAATGAATTAAATACAAAATGATATTAATACTAAATATAATAATGTAATTAAAATATAACACATATGCTCCTCTCCATCTACACTGGAGGAGTTAAATAAAGAGGATCAACATGATATATTCATGACAATAGATTATTCAGTTATTCATCACGTTTGTAAAGATGCATTTTGCAGTTGTTCTTTCAATCTCAATTTTTCTCTGAATTTGATTTCTTGTCTTTTTTTTCCATTTTAAGGCAAAGGAGCTGCAGACTCTGCACAACCTGAGGAAGCTGTTTGTCCAGGACCTGGCAACCAGGGTTAAAAAGGTAAACTGCCATGAAAAGAAAAAGCTCTTTTTACAATAAAAGGGGGATATTTTTTTTAAAAGGCACCAACACTACATGATTGCTAACAGTGGCAGTTTTAATGCTTTTGCTTTATTTGTTGTGCAGAGTGCTGAGATGGACTCAGACGACACAGGTGGGAGTGCTGCTCAGAAACAGAAAATTTCCTTTCTTGAGAACAATCTTGAGCAGCTCACCAAAGTTCACAAACAAGTAAGAGTTTATACACCCATCGCCAGTTTTCCCATCCTTTATTCCACATTTATCTTACTTCCCTGCTACTCTTCTCTTTCTTCCTCTTCTTTCCTCCATGTCAGACTAGATAGAAATCTAAATGTGAAAGCAATGTTTTTTTTAACCGCTGTAAATAATCTGTCCCCCTGCAGCTGGTGCGTGATAATGCAGACCTGCGCTGTGAGCTTCCAAAACTGGAGAAGCGTCTTCGGGCTACAGCTGAGCGGGTCAAGGCCCTGGAATCTGCTCTGAAGGAGGCCAAGGAGAACGCCGCCCGCGACCGCAAACGCTACCAGCAGGAGGTGGACCGCATCAAGGAGGCGGTCAGGGCCAAGAACATGGCCAGGAGGGGACACTCGGCCCAGATAGGTGAGTACTGGAGGATTGGACAAGAAGAAAAAAAGGTTGCTTTGTGACACGGCTCAGTGGCTGGTGGAAAAAAATGGTGTACAGACCTTTTTATTTAAGTTTTTACATCTAGATAAGCATCAGTTTCCATGCAAGGAGACCACTTTCTAGCTGCATTTACAGCTAATAAGTTGTGTCACATCAGGCCAAGAGCACATGTTTATTTTAATTTTCTATAATGAAAGAATCAAACTGTAGATTACAAAGCGACAAACACAAAGATTTCAGCCATAATCACATCATCTGTACTATTTCTTCTGTTTCATTTTACATCCCCTCTCTCTGTCCTCTTCTCCTTCTTCCCCACCTCAGCCAAACCCATCCGGCCTGGGCAGCAGCCGGTGGCGTCACCCACTCACCCAAACATCAACCGCAGCGGAGGAGGCTTCTACCAGAACAGCCAGACGGTGTCCATCAGGGGAGGAAGCGGAGCCAAGCCAGACAAGATGTAAGTGGACTCTGTTTTTTATGTAAGTTAACAAGATAATGCATCATCTTAAGAGATGAAAGAGAAAAGGATTTAGCTGAACTGGTGGAAAGAAGTGAGATGCAGCTGTGAAAGAGCATTCTGGTAAAAAAAAAAAGATGTTCTGATCTATTTTTTTCATTTAATACTGTAAGAAAGTTGATTAAATCTCAAGATGAAGGTCATTTGGGTGTCATAATACTTTAAGAAACCTACCATATAAACTGCAACATCTGTTTCAATTTACAGATGTGGGCTTGCATTACATGTCATGGTTTACTGCATCTGATTTACTAATACTAGATTGGGGGGAGTTTTTCCTCACCTGAATCAAGGGGTCTAAGAAAAGAGGACGATGTATTGCTTGTATAGATTATAGAGCCTCTTGAAGCAAGTTTGTGGGTTATACAAAATAAAATTCCCCCTATTTGTAGAAAAAGCAGCTGCATGAATCCAAGCTTCCTCCATTTTAATTTGTATGATCGACTGCAGCGTTCTCGTGTGCATAAAATAGACCATTCGCTAAACATTAACCTTTTAACTGTATCCATCTGCAGCTGAAGAGCAGAGGGCTAGAAGGACGACATCACAGAAGAAGAAGAAGCCAATATCACCCCCCGCCCATCCCGACAACCTGTCATTCCATTACAGTGGACAGGCTCCTCGTCGCTGCTCTGGAGCCACGAAGGAGTCTCTGAATTATAAATATATATATATATATATATTATAAATATTCCTGGCCTGTACAGCTCCAATCCCCCCCACCCAACACCACCACTACCACCAAAACCCACCCATCCACTCAATCCCCCCTACACGCCCCCCCAACCCAATTCTTATCATGACTTATCTCTTTTTTTTTGTCTCTCTTACTGGATATAATTTAAAAGGACAAAACAAAAAAATTTAATTTACAAAAGATAATATTCTTAACCACCGAGCCAACCAAACGCAGTCTTGAGCGCAGCCTCTGCGAGCGAAACCGCACACGACACGAATGTGTAAAGCTTCGGTTTCGGGGTTGTTTTATTTTTGTTTTGGTTTTTTGGTTTATTTTTTATTTTTTGCACAGTCTGTCGTCATCTTGTCGTCGTCGTGCGAGTTAGTGTCTGCACTGTGCCAAGCTGAATGTAATGGTAGCAAGATCCGAGAAAAAATACTAAAATAACAAACACCTAAAATGAATATTAAAAAAGAAACAAAAAACACAACAACAAAAAAAAGAAAAGGAGACCCTACCACAAGAAATAGCTTGACCCCTATAGGCTAACCTCTGTACATTTCAACATTACTACTATCGGTTGTTAACCACACTTTTCTCTGGATAGATTTTACATGCTTCTTTAAGGAAAAAAAACTACAAAAAAAATAAAATTGTAAGGTTTTGAAATGACTAGATGGCGTCGAGCACTACTGTTCTGTCCGGTCTTGATGTACAGATTGTAAAATCGGCACTACTGCACACACGCGCTTCCCTGGTGAGAGAAAGAGAGAAAGAGTTTTATGGGAAAAACAGGGGAACGGCTAAAAAAGAAAGAAAGAAGGATTAAAAGATTTGAAAAAAAAAAAAGCCAAGACATGCGACAGTGTACTGTAGATGTATTTAACTAAATACCTGTGGAGGCCAATTGTTTTTATCATTAAGTTAAAAAACAAACAAACAAACCTATACTCGTTTATTGGTGACTTCATGAGAAGGATGTGAAAGAATGTAGAGAAAGAGGACGACGGATAAGATAAGGAGGAGAAGAAGAGGATGGTCCGGTTAACACGACACACTTCCACTTTTTTAAAAGCATAGCGTATGCTTCTTCGTAGCTAAATGTACTGTTTTTACTTATCTCGGTGGTAAAATAACGCTGTGTTTAAATGGACGCTATTTATATATCTTCCTTGCACATCGGAGCACATAGACTTCAAGGCTGTTTAGACTGAGATAACACACACACAATGCTCGTCCTGTCCTAGCTGGGTCGCTGTCACTCACTCACTCACTCACTCATCCCCCAAAAACCTGTGCCCCCCCCCCTCCCATCCCCTCCTCTCCTTTCGCTCAAATATTTAGGACCTAGTTTTGTTTTATTTTGAAGTTGTAAACCTCATCTTCGATCCCTGCCGTATCAAGTTGATTGAATTCTTTTCAAGGGTGCCTCGCTTCTCCACATATATATATTTTTCTTTTCTTGTCTTCCTTACCCACTCCCCCCCCCCTTTTTTTGGTTTGTTTTTTGGTTGTTTCAGATAGATTTTAGGACCTGTAATTGTACCTCCTTTTTTGGTTGTAATTTTGCAGAAAGCAACGTGTTTCGCTGGGTTTTATGTACTGTATCAGTTTCATTGTTCAATAGATCGTGTAGATGCATATTTGACAGGGGGGGCGAGGGGGGAGTGTGTCAGTCGATGGGTCGGGACCCTTTGCCGCTGATCAGCCAGTCAGGAGAGCAGGGTCTTTAAAAATTGCACAACAATCTTCTGTCATCATCTTTAGGAGGAAGGGGTTTATTTAATCTAGTCAATGGTGTAGGATTTATTTTGTTTTTTTGTTGTCTTTAATGTATTTTTTAGAGTGTTTTTCATGATTTTTCCCCCTCCCATTTTAATTCCCACTATAGTTTGTTCTTTTTTTTTTTTTTTTTTTTTACCCTGTGAAGCCCCCCTCCCCTTCCCCCAGTGCATTTGCAAAAAAAAAAGAAGCTTGTTGTGATTGTAATCCCAGCACGAGAACACTAAACATCTTGTGCAAGTGCAATATACTGTAAAATACACTGTAAAAAAACATCAACTCGACTGGCAGGTGTGATCAGGGTGTGTTTGCAGCGCTAATCCTGCCACACAAGGAGTCAAAGTCCTCTCCCTCCAACTTCTCTGTCAGCTCCTGTTTCACTTCACTTTTTTCTCACTTCTTTCGTTGCTCTTTCTGGAAAGCTGAAACATTGAGAAAGGAATTTTTTATGTCAATTTTCTAAGATAAAGAAGAACTCCATGTACGTGATGATGGTCAAACTTAACGATCCAACACAGAAGTAGATATTTAATGTAGAAAATGGAAGTTTCAGCTTTTTAAGAATCTGCTTGTAAATGCTGAGACTGGTGGACCAAATCTAGCTTGAAAGAGAAGATGGGGGAGTATGGCTTTCTCTCTCTAGTAAGATGTCACACTTTAAAAAAACCTGTCATCTTGAAACACGAAAGAATTGGGTTTTAATAGCACTTCTTCACTATATCCGCACTCAGTAAAACACTCCACATGTGGCTGTTTTTTTTGGTTTTTTTGACTGGAGAGGAGAAAAAAAAAGTTTCCATAAGCCCTGTAAATGGTAAACTGTGTGTTGACGGCAAAAAAATTAATACTTTAACTAGTAATAATTACTTTCAAGCTGCAGGGGGGGAAGGAGTAGCCCCCCTCTACCCTTTATCTATGACAGGACAGTGTTTGGTGTCTATCGAGATGGTTTATTCCCTCTGTGTAATCTAGATTAGCTAAAACTTTGCAGCATGGACCTCAAAAATGTTTATCCTTTTGACCTCCCACCAAAAACTGGATATGAAATGAGGAAAAAAATAAAATAAATAAATAGTCAAATAATAAATACAGCAAAAGAATATTTGTGGTGTTTAACCTAAATTGAATTTTGCATTAATTCTAAATTTGGAAAAAAACAACAAAAAACAAAGTGTAGCTACTTTTTTTATTACTGTGTAATAGTTGGTCAAGTTTTAAAGGACAGTTTTGAGGATCCATCAGTGGACGAAGTACTGGATCATTCCTGGAGAACTGGGGCACAAAAATAGCACGGCTCTGATATGAACGGAGATGGGAAGTTAATGAGATCACAGTTTTGGATTGACTGCATGATGTAAATGTATGTGTGATTAAATAATTATGAGAAAACACTAATGTCTGCTCTGTGGTTTCTTTTCCCCTCCCTAATTGTTTTATCACAGTGGGTCAAACTTAAGCTCGAACTTACAAATCATTTAGTTTTGAAGAGGTATTGTGCTCACTAATTAATTTTCTGTAATCACATTTGTTATTGTTAATGTTGTAGAAAAGCTATTTGATGAAGTTTATATGTTATATGGCCAATACTGATATTTGTTTCTGGTTTTGGGACTGTTTCTCCTGTTCTCCTTACTTTAATGATGGGAAATCTTAATTTTGTAGCATAAAATTATATTTTGAAGAGGTGTGCTCATTGTCTACATTTTTCTGATTACATTTGTTACTGTTAATGTAGAAAAGCTATTTAATTAAGTTTATATGGCCAATACTGATATGTACTACTGGTTTTGGGGCTGTTTTTCCTGCTTTTTTAGGTCATGCTGCTTACTTTACTTACTTTAATGATGGGAAATCTTGATTTTAGAGAGTTAAGTTTTATTTTAGGCAATATAATATGCTTCAAACTTGGCAACAATTGAGTTTTGCCAAACCACAAATCCAGGTCTATAAATGAAGTGGGTTCCCTAGGTTGGTTTGGAAGAACTTGACTGATCGGCCATCCAGCACTTTTTTGGATAAACCCACCTCAATAAATGCTCTTCTGGCTGATTTGGAGCATGCAAATATCTCCAATTGTGTCCTTCCTAGTAGAGAGAGGAGGTTGTTAGTCCACAGCGGCAAATGAATAGTCTGTGGTTTTGGAAAGACTTAGTCCTCAAGTGTAGTGAGATCAGCTTTTACATGGTCATTAAAGTCATGCAGTCATCGGTTTAACCAGGTCAAAATAATGTTGTTAAAATAGAAAAAAAACACATCTGTAATGAACATTTTTAGTCTGGAGTTAACAAAACAGTATTTTAGAAATGTGTTGTTTTTTTTAAAAAGTGGATTTCAAAACATTTATATCATTATATATTTGTTAAAAAAAACTATAGTGAAGTTTTTTTAAATGTTGGGTTTCATTCCTAGCTCATTCTGTTACCTGGCAACCAACGTCTCATTCAGGTGGATGTGGCTCCATTTGTGACGTCAGAGCAAATCTACAAATCTAGCATGTTTCCTAGCGACAGGTTGTATTTTCTAAAATATTTTCGTCTGCCCGGCATTATAAAATCTTTCCCCCTAGTTGAAACCAGTCGCTATTATTTCCACAGCCCCTCCTCCCCAAACTGCTATGGCACAGCCGAGCGTTATAACCACACAATCTGAAAATATAATCATGGTGGAGTTTTGGTTGGGAGTATCCTGTGTTTATTTTATTTAAGAATGCACATTAATTAATTTATGTGCCTGGCAAATTGATGTTAGGTGCCTATATGAATATTTTTCTTGTGCAAAAATATATTTTTAAGTGTATCTGAAGCTTATATAAGAGTTCAGCAGTCTGAGTGAGTCATATCAAGTAGGTATCTGCCTCATTTACAGTCTTTTTAGCCTCTTTGTGTTTTGTTGAGCTGTGGTGGAAGTATAGTAACAAAAAGAAGGACCTGGGCACTGAAAAGACTAACGTTGGAAATATATCTACTTTATTTCACTCGTATTAGCTCCAGATCAACTTTTAAACACATTTTTACACAGTGGATTTTGTCCTCCATCACTTAAGATAAGATGAGATAAGATATTCTTTTATTAGTCCCACAATGTGGAAATGTGCATTATCACGGCAGCAAGTGGACAGTAAAAATAGAAAAGAAGCAATAAGAAAAATAATAAGGACAACAATAATAGTGAAAGATATATAATAAAATAATTCCGACATTATTTAAAAGAGTAATATTGTTTTGTTTTTTTAATATATATTTACATATATATTGGATTTTGTCCTCCATCACTTATGTTGAAAGTATTATGAAGGGATCGTTTAATGGTCAGTATGAACATGAGGAATCATTACAGCAAGAAAAAAAAAATTGAGAAACTATCCTTTAACTCAAGCTTGCCACCTATCAGGAACTACACCTATTCACAGCTATATAGTTGTAGCTCCACGTCATGAACGCTAGGTGGCGCTTACTCCCTGTTTACGCCCTGAACACCTGAGGGCTCAGACATAGAGCACAAAATAGACAGGAGTCCTCACTCTGAATGTATTTTCACTCAACGCAAACATGTTGCTGCTTTTTGTGGGTTAATTGAAATGTTAGCTAACTGTAGTAGATATTACTTGATGGTCAGTAGTGGTGGAAAGAAGTATTCAGATTCTTTACAAATATAACATAAGAGTTAAAATGAGATGTACCTTTATTGATCCTTCTTTGGAGAAATTCAAATTGAGAAAAAAAAGTAGCAGCATGAGGGTGAAAGTTATAAAAAATAAATAAATATAAAATACTATATACAGTAAACAATATCTGTGTAAATAAATCTGCAATATATAAATGTGCAATATGCCGAAATTCCTGAGATTATATACATGTGTGCAACGTTCCTGGGATGTACATAGTAAGGACAGCATTAAATCAAATAAAAAAAGAAAGGAGCAGACAATTTAAACAACATTTATAATATTAAAATATATTACTTTATGTAAAATCTTCAATTGAAAAGTAACTAAAGTTGTCAAAAGAATATAATGGAGTAGAAAGCGCAATATATTCCCTCTGAAATATAGTGGCGTGGAAGTACAAAGTAGCATCAAATGGAAATACTCAAGTAAAGTTCAAATACCTCAAGATTGTACTTAAATACAGTATTTGAGTAATTGTACTTAGTTACTTTCCACTACTGCTTATCATCAATGCTTTTCACATAAACAAACGGCTGTCTTAAACATCAAATAAAGCAATATTTATGCATCTGTACTCAGTGTTGGGGGGTGTATCTGAATGACAAATTAAAATATATCTTATTTTATCTTAATATATCATTATGACCAGCTTAATTATTTCCTGGATTTTGTATCACTATAATCTCTAAATTCCTTTTAGTCTGAAGGCTTTTTATGGACTAATGCTATTTGTCTGTTATGGGATGGTGATATGAAGCCTGTCTTTTAATTTATAGTTTGTTTGTGTGTTTGTTTTGTGCCCCCCTCACTTCTCAAACCAAAGTTACACCATTTTCCCTGGGTTTAAAAATGCTCTCTATATATAAATAAAGCTGCCTTGCCTTGTTGTACTACATTGGTCGCCATGGTAACACCAGCGTTTACTCAAGGTGAAGGGGGACGAAAACAGACAGTGTTGCCTCCTCACTTTACACACGATCTTTGCTCTGGAAGGTAGTTGCCAAAGTTGGCGGAGCAGAGACGCAGGGAGTGACCGAGAGGAAGGATTACACCGGCCGGGACAGGACCAGGATCAGTCTCCCTCACTCTCTCTCACACTACAAAACCCTGACAAGTGGAAAAATAACTATATATACTTTGACACGGTGGTTTTTTGTGGTGGTCATAGGCGACGACGGGGAAGTTTACTGGAGGATTTGAACGCCACCGAGGAGCATTCGAAGGTGTGTTTAAGGACTGTCGGTCACACAGCATACGGAGAGACGCTACAAAGGTGTGGATCTTTTTTTAACATGTAGCAGCCAGAAAGCTAATTAGCCAGCTAAAAGGTTAGCGACAAAGTAGCTCCTGAGAGACACACACACAACTGAGAGGTGTATCTTCACGTCTAGATTGATAAAACATGGATATAAGTTAAACCTTTTACTCCAAAGTCTCCCCACTGTTGTGAAGTTCAGAGGAATGCTGCACAAATATCAGGTAATCCCATTTAGGAATAAGCTAAATCTTCCAAGGGGGTGTGTTAAAAAACAACAACCTTAAAGCCTTACCAAGAGGACTCTGCTTATAATATAAAGTCACTGTTAATTTAGGTTTAAAAAGGTGCCTGTCACTAGTGAAATGAACCTGTCATGATGCAGCAGGAAAAGGAGGTGACCTATAATTTAACCCTCTGAAAGTGATAAATGAGTGTTTTTAAAGGTCAAGATTGCATTTTTAGTAGTTCCCCTTTATGATTTAAGACTAAAGAGCTGTGGAAAGTGGAGTTTAAATCTCAGTAAGGCTGGTCAAGTCATTATTAATTTATGTTTATAGGAAATATCACTTAGCCTATAGGATAAACAATAATGATAATGACAAAGTGCTTTAGAAGTTATTAGACCTGCTGAAATGAGTTTATTAATCAATTAGTGTATTGACAGATTGAAGAAATAGTGCTAAATGTGAATATTTTCTAGTTTATTTAGTCCTCTGTGATTGTAAACTGAGTGTCTTTGGGCTGTGGACTGTTGCTTGGGACATTTTGGGATGCATATTGGGCTCTGGGATCATGTGATAGAGTTTTTTCACTATTCTTTTGACTTTTTATCTTCCAAATGACTTTGATTAATCGAGGAAATAGTCAACAGATGACTCAATAATGAAAATAATCTTCAATTGTAGCCTTAGACGTTGTAAGTTACTAAAGAGATGTCATGTAATAGCTAAAAGTATTCAGTTTTTATTGATTGGAGAATAGATCAAATTTAATCTGCAACTATGTTGAAAATCGGTGAATCATTTTCAGACTTTTTTGATGAGTCAAGAATGAAAATAGTTGCAGCCTCAGACATTATTACACCCCAAAGAGATGTCATGTAATAGCTAGAAAGTATTTTTTAATTGCTTAATTGGAGAATATCAACACCAATTCTTTGCAATTTTTAACATCATTATGTTTTAATATCTAAAATGATTATGTAATTGATGAGGGCAGAGAGGGTTAGTTGTCAATGAGTGCAGGACTTTTAGTTGGAGAAATCAAGTGAGTTTAAGATGTCATCTGATTCTTTGGAAAACTGAGGGACATTTAATTTGCTATTTTGTGATATTTTATAAACTAAAACATTCAAGTCATTAAAAAAATATTTGTTGTTGGTTTCACCTCTAAAAACTGATTCTCTGTCAGTGACCTAATCACATGATTGTTTGAGCACAATAAATCATAGACTCTCATTGACTACGCTGACAGTCATGCCTGTTTGCGACTTAAAGCCGGTGAACTGGTTTATTTACTTGTAACTGAGTGACTGGATAGTTCACACAGGGAAACGTGAGAGGAAGATTATGTCGCACTGAAACGGATCAAACGAGTCCCTGCTTCTCCTGTTATATTGTTGTCGATGGTCGACTTGCATCACAGAATTTTTAGCATTTTCTTTTTCTAACAGTGTGAAGGCATTTTTGACAGCTTAAAATTGCCCGAAAACTCATGAAAAAAATTGGTACACACGTCAGACCAGGCAAAAAATTAGATATTTTATAGTTAGCGGAAATGGGAGTTGCAAAATTCCATTTAGGCACATTTTTTAAAATTGAGCCCCTCACTCTAGATTGACGTAGACAAATGACATTTGGTTCATACATCTATCATGTAAAGGCGCACAAAAAGTCTCTTGGACCCCTACCCTAACTCCAACAGGAAGCCAGCCATTTTGATTTTGATTTTCGATTTTCGCGCCATTTTTGTGATTTCCACGTCATATTTTAACAAACTTCTTCCACAGATTTAATCCGACCAACTTCAAATTTGCTCAGTATCATTTTAATTTTAAGACCTTAAAGATGAAAATCTTTCGTCTCCTTTATACTTGGTGGACGTGGCGATGCAGCAAATTTTGATGTTTCGCCATAAAACAGGAAGTGAAGGCCAAACATTGCCACTGCACCCACTGCAAAATGAAAAAAATGTAGCCCCTTGCTCCAGATTGACGTAGACAAACAAAATTTGGTACACACATCTATCATGTAAAGACGCACCAAAATGTATCTTGGACCCCTACCCTAACTCCAACCGGAAGTTGGCCACTTTGATTCTTTTTTTAGATTTTGCCGCCATTTTCGGGATTTCCATGCCTCGTACTTTAAAGGACTCCTAGAGATTTAATATGACCAACATCAAATTCACTTAGGATCATTTTAAGACCTTGTAGATGAAAATCTTTCACCTCCATTAGACCTCGTTGGCCTGGTGTTGCGGTGAATTTCGAGGTTTCGCCATAAAGAACAGGAAGTCCTCATAACTCCAACACACATTGTTGGACTGACATGTGCGGAGCAAAGGCCCGGTCATCACTGTTTGCAGCTTAATTTACTTTTATTTATTGTGTGTTTTATTTATGGTGTGTGCTCTCATTTATCTCCTCTTTTAATATGCTCACACTGCTCTCATGTTGTGCTGAAGTGTGACAGATTGTGGTTATTACAGTCATAGCAGGACCTCGGGGGAGCTGAGTTTGAAGGAAAGTAGCAGTGAGAGGTGTCTAACTGGGGCAGGCTGTGCTGGATCCAAGCAGTTCGGGGGGGAACGGGGACCGGGGAACTATATTTGGTGTGACTATACGTGTGAAGGTCACAGTACACTATTTGACTGTTTTAGCTTCTTTCTGACGTTACAAGTGGTTGCATCAGTTTCTCGTGTTATAGGGTCGGTTCACCCAAATCACAAAAAAAACAAAAAAACTAGAAATGCTGCTGTGCTGTTGTGTTGCAATTTCTAGTGAAGAGTTAGTAAAAGGTATTCAGAGTATTTTTCCTTGTATGTGTTCATATGCTTGGACACAAAGTTGTCATCCTCACTTATTCATGGTGAGAGTTTTTTAGTTGTTATGTGCGGATATTTTAAGACATTTTTTGACACTTTAATTAACTTTTTGATTCACCTGCCGAGGGGTAAAATCCATGAAAAAATCCCCCAGCTAAAGCATATTTTTTACTGTTAAATTTCTTTTTTTAACAGCAGCTAGCAGCAGACTGGCAGTAAGTGACAGTTTAGCGTGAACAGTGAGCTGGAGACGGTCTGTGGCTGGCGCTCCTTCATCTCAGACCATCTCAAGTGGTCCTTCAGTTTGTTGATGCTATTTAAACATGTATAAAAAGCACATATAGTGCACATTTCTACACTTCATAGGGACAAGCATGAGTACTTTTCTCTGAACCATCATACCAAATATTTTATTACATGACTATTTTTTGGTAGAGTGTCTTCAAATAGAAAGTGACACTTGGCGGGTGTTTATTTCGGACCCTGAGTGGAGGTAAAAGTACTGCCTGTCTACTGCTTTTTAAGAATAGTTTCTTTTGCAAGATGTATTTCCAATGAAAGTTGCTGAGTGTGAGATTTATGGTTTATGTAGCGGGGGAAAAAATCAGTGCGTGTTTTGTTTTATATTCATCTAAAAAGTTGACGTCTTGGCAGTAATGTGAACACTGAAAATGAGGTCTGTGAGACTGATAACCATCTCTCCAACCTATTTTCCCCTCCTTCTCTCTCTCTCTCTCTATCTCTATAAATACCTCCATTATAGAAGAGAAATTAGCTCTCTCTGATGAAAATAACTCGTTTAAAGTAATCACTGGCAGGCCAGATCTGGATGGAAACAGCCTGCTAACAAGAGTCATGTGTCGTGTCTCACTCTGTCTGACTCTGTCCATATTTCAGTGGAAACATTTTCATGCGTTTGTGTCATAAAAAAAAAACCAACCCTTCAAAGGTGTTGCTTTTAAGTTTGCTGAAGCGGGAGAAAATGGGAGAGGGTGTGTTTCCTACATGTGCTGACAACGGCAGATTTTTCCACCACATATCAGTTCAAGCAGACTCACACATACATCTCCCTTCTCATCAGCCATCAGTCCCAGCGCCTCAGCTGAAGAAAAAGCCTCTTCTTTATGTCCTGGAGCCTGTAGATAGTTTAACTCCTTTAGACCCACCCTGCTTTAAATCTTATTACTGTTACATCAAATTAAGGCGATTCCTCTGATTTTTACAGACTAGACTCTAAAGATTTGTGCCGTCTACTAAAACTCGGTGCTGCTGATGATGCTGAAGCTTAATCTAGGCAAGGATAAGTAAAAGAGACAACTGCCCCCCCAAGTACTTAACCTGCTAATGCTGTTCAGTATGAAGAATAAGAGTGGTTTAAAAAAAAAAAAAAAAAAGCTCCTAATTAATATCTGTCTTGTTAGTTGACTTGCACAGTTTAACTCACAAGAGGAAAAAGACCTCTTGACAACGTAAATTGATATTAATGCTCACCAGAAAAGTTGTTCGGCCCAGCAGGGGGTCAGCTCAGGACCGGCGCGCTGCCAGGTTTACAATACACTGAATGCTGGAGTATTATTTAGCAAGAGAAAGGTATGATGCTGATGAGAGGGGAAAAGAGGCAGGATTGTTTCAAATGTGTGATGTTTAATTGAGCCGCAACTATAAGTCGATTGACAAAAAATCAATAGCCAACCGTTCTGATAATCGATTAATTAAAAATCCTCTGGTTTGAGTTTCTTTTCTTTTTTTTTAGTCCTCTATGACAGTAAACTGAGCATCTTTAGCTTTTGCACCGTCGGATTCGACAAAACAAGACATTTTAGGTTGCATCTCTGGGTTTGGGACATTTCTCAGCACTTTAAAGACCAAACAGTTGATCTATTAATTACGGATGTCATTGACAGATTAATTAATAATGAAAGAAATAGTTTTCTGCTTTAGAGTACATAGATAAGATAACATGTTCCTTTATTAGTCCAACAATGGGGAAATTTACAATATTACAGCAGCAACGTGGACAGTAAAAAAGCATCAATAAAAATAATAAATAACAATAAATAATAAGTACACAAACAATAAAAAGCATTAGTGGTAAAATAAATATAGTAAATAGTGAGTTAACCATTAATGTAAACCCTTATCATGTAGGTAATATACATTAACATTAAAGGATGGAAAATGTTTGTATTGTAGTTTCTTTTCATGTGAGGTGATGATGTGTTTCAGTCTAAATTTATCCCCTTTAACCCACGGCTGTCAGACTGGTCTGTTATTTTCCTCGAACACGTTGGTGTTAACATTAAAAGAGGAGTTGAACAAGTGTCAAGAAAAAGGCACCAGGGGAAATGTTGCGCAAGCAGGACAGGAAATGCACTGCAACGGCTACAGTGATTTGTAAGTCCCCAAAATTCCCCCCAGCCACCGAGGGCTCATTTAGCAGCCAGAGCAGAACTTTTCCAAAGAATAATGTTTACTTTGCAGGTGCGGAAAGAAAAGGTTCACTGTTTGCTCCTAGTTTTTTTTTTGTTCACTATTAGAGAACTGCAGGAAAGATAAGCCTGCAGCAGGACTGACCAAACCAGCTCTCAGCCAATCACAGAGATTTTTTATATGGATTACATCACCTTTTAATTGTGTGATAGAGCATTCAGGGTAGAAGACGGCACAGATAAAATCTCACACCTACTATAGATGTAAATGTGGACCATTGACTGTATATATACATAAGAATGATGGGATGATGCTCCCTCAGCTGCTCTGCTACCTGATGGAGGTTTGAGAGTAGCTGGTTGTCACAGCTGTCAATCTTGACGTCACACCCCCTTCTTATATCATCACATTACTAATTAAAAACAAACTTAGAAGAAAAATGAGCACTTGGATAAACAGCAGTGTGATAAGAACTACCTAAAATGAAAGAAACCATCAAAAACTGACTTTTAATTTTATCTTCATGTCCCATCTCACATTCAGCATTTCCCATTAATTATATAGAGTGTGGCGGCCGACCATAGTCTAATTTGTAGTTTAGTTATTTGAAGAAACACAACGCTAACTTGAATCAACGTAGAAAAAGATATTTACTGAAAAATGCAAATCTAACAGTATTTAATATGTTCCTAAGTAATAAACTAGTTGAACTTGGATAATCACTTCTGCTTTCTTTGTTCCAGAGCTGAAATATTGGGCGTTAGTCTTTTTTTGGTGGTTTGTTTGGAACATTTATGGAACTGGTAAAAATGTCTTTCCCATGCTTTGTGGGTGTGACCTTTTTGCTGTGTCATCACTTTTCATACCCATACAACCAGTACTTTAATTACTAAAGCAAAGAGAGCACACATTTTTTATACATACTGTATAACCTTTTAATTTTGATATAAGAGTGCACCACAATGATGCATTTGACTTCAAGGGGAGCCGGACCCCACCTAGAGGGTCAACATGAGATCCAACCATCATAGTCTCTTAAAATACTGTGGGAAACACTGAACATGCACCATTTATATACAGTCTAAAACAGCACTCATCATTCTGATTATCTTGATTGCTTTTGATGATTTAAAGAACACGATTACTCTTTTTTTATTTGCTGCCACATCAACAGGATCCAAGTATATGTTTGGTTTTATTTATTTATTTATTTTTTGTGTGTGCCTATGTTTTAACCATTGCTCAGTCAGGGTTAGAGGTTTCTGGAATAACTTCACCTACTTCTAAGGTGCATGAACGCATGTTGAAAGGGGAAAAAAAGTCGAAAAAAAGTCAAAGCTCCAGCTACACTTGGGAGTATAGAACAACTTCTACAAGCAATATTAAAATACTATACACTATCTTGGAAGATAACCCATTGATGGATACAGATCTGGATGCACATAATTGGTTATTTTTTGTATATTTTTTTTACTTAAACCCTGTTTAAATACAGCGTGTAATGTTTTTATGATGACCCTGATGAAGGCCACAGGTCAAAACACATTGGTCTATTAATAAAGTTGTTCTATACTAGGAGGGTTGCTGGATCTTTGACTTTTTTTGAACCATTGCTCTCTCCTTATTATTATCTCTCCTTATTTCTCATCATTTTTATTGACCTTTTTGATCATAAAAACAACAAACCCTTTTGTTTTTAAAAAAAGTACTCTATTAGTCAGGCTTTTTTGTGTGTGTGTGCACGGGAGCCCACATGTCTTCAGCTACAAGGATTAGCCTCGATATAAATAGAAAAAACACCGTCTCCTTCCTGCCAGGCCAGCCAGATGAATTAAGAGGTCACAGGTTAATGAGCAAGCCTGCCAGTTCTTGTCATGATACGCCCATCAGCCAGTCTAATGCCCCACTAGTCCGCTGGATTCTGGGTGTTGTCACTGCGAGCTGTGAATTGGCATCATTTTGTTTCATTTGGCTAATGGATGTGCTGTCTAGCTGATAGATTTGGTGAGCTTTCCCTCAGAGCCTGTTAGTCTGAATCAGTGAGGTAATCCATGGTGATATGATCCCTCTGGTTACCGCATCAGGAGTAATCCAGGTGGTGTCTGTCGAGTCATAGATCTTTAGTAAAGGATGACTCTAGCTGGGGGTTTTTTTTGTTTTTGTTTTTGTTTTTTTCTGGGTGTGACGTGGGTTAGAGCACACACACATACACACACGTAGTTAGCTGAAAGTGTCTTCCTAATATACTCGCTGAGCATGACAAATTGTCGAGAGATGACACAGTGCTCTGGAGGAGAGAGCTGGAGTAGAGCTGGAGCTTCAGGACTGGTTTCTGCTCTGATTTGGTGCAGTTGACTGGTGGGAGGAGAGGTTAGCATTTATTTTTTTAAACTTTGAGCAGCAGCAACAGGGACTGCTCCATCTGTCTCTGCTGCTGCTTGTCCAGGCAGGCTAGAAAGGTTTATATCAGTTTATATGTTGCAGCATCATCATGTAGAAACCTATGTTAAGTCATGCATGTAGGCAAAGTTTTTAGAAGGGCTTTGGGAAGGATGGCATTTTGACTTTAAAACATACACCAAAATTGACCAAAATTTGAGTTTTCAGATTTAACTTTTGACTGTTGTTTTGATCAAACGAGCCGCAGCCTGAGAGAAATTGTGAATCCCACATTTATGAAATTATGTAGACTTAATGAGTAATTGAGAAAAAAAATTGGCAGATTAAACAATGATGAAGGTAGTCATTTATCGCAGCCCTACTGTTCGGCGGCAGCTTTTATGACGACATTGGACCTTCATTCAAGTAGTAATAAAAGAGCGCAGGTGTGGCTTTATGTGCGTGCAGTGTGGATTCTATGTCTATGTGTCAGGACACACACTGGATAGGAATAGGCTTGTAAAATAACTCTGAAAATATGGTTTCAAATATCTTGACTGTGTAGCGTCCATTACAAAGATAGCTGGACGAGGTGACGTTATGCTTCTTTTTTATATAACATATCAAAACTACCTAGGAAAATAAATAAATAATAAAATAAAACTTTAGCTTAATACAACTGAATAAAAAGAGGGATTAAACAACTCAATAGAATAAAATATGTGTTATATGTTTTGTCATTGAACAGCAATTGTACAACAAAATTTGAGTGCTTCTCCTTTTACTGGTATATAAAAGAACAAACAAACAAATAACTACCAATAAAAGTGCAGGATAACACAATTAACCATGACAAAATGAGTAAGTGCAATAAATATAATAGTATAATAAAAGATTCTCTGTAAATATGACCCCCAAATAGATCCAAACCATTAGCATTTCTAGTCTTTAAAGTCATCATCTTGGTTTTTAAGTCAAAGGTCTCACTGGATGTGACTCATGGATGACTTTCTAGGATTGTTATAATGACTAAATGTAATATTGTAATATCCTGTTTCTAAGTACTGCTGATGATGTAATATCCTGCCACCAGACTACACCACTGTCTTGTCAGGGTTAAAACTTCTCAGAGCCTCTTTTTTGTCTTATTTTGGATATCTGGAGACATGAAATTGATTTTTTTAGAGAGGCTAAAGTGTTCAGTAAGATTTATTCTGGTATGTTGTACTCCAAACCTTATAAATATGAACTTTTGTTTTAGGTCTTAGTAATAATGTTTCTGCTTTTTAAAATATTACACAGGTCAGATTCATGTGGGTGTTATGATTAAATGTTGTAATAATAATAAAGTGTCTGATTTTGCTAAAATGTGTAAAGTTTACACAATTTATGCATAGCGTTCTTGTTGGTCTTATTTTGGCTCACTTACACTAGTGGGCTTGGCATGTTTACTTGCTTAAAGCGTATAATTAGGACATATCTAAAGCTCAGATTGATTTGTAATGGTTGCAAAAGGTAGTTGCAAAAGTTTTATTTCCTAGATCATGACCATCCCTGAAATCTGTAGCAGTGGCTTTAATGCAAAACAAACATTGAGGCTAGGTTACACACAAAAAAGAGCTAAAAAAAAAAAAAGAAGAGGTGTATGAGGCATTTTTATGCAATGTCAAAACTTGACATTTAATTATATTATCTAATAAGGCCAAAGGAGGCAGGGCAAAGTCTATGGGTGGAGTATACTATTAAAATCAAACACTGTACGCAATAACACAGAGCTAGTCATTTAATTCTTAAACGGCACATATCGTGTTTTTTTTGTGATTTTCAGTGATTTTTATAAAGTTATGTTGTCGGATATCTGTGTTTAACATGGTCAAAGATCCAAATCTGGAGGTGAACATATGTAAAAATGTTCCCTGAAAGTGAAAATCCAAAGCTCCGTTTGCAATATTACCTCTACCTCCTCTTCGTAATGATGTCTGATTTTCACGCATTCACACAAACGCCCCCTTGCGTCGTCTTGGTTGCTAAGGTTGTTTCATGGTTTGTTGACATTGTCCACTCCTATATTTCGGATCACATTCGGGCTCAAACATGTTCGGATGCCTTTGAGAAGTTTCTAATACAAGTAAAGGATGACGAAAAAAGGGGTAAAATCCTTCTACTACTGCTAGAGCCAATCAGAACAGAGTGGGCTCACTGGGAGGTGGGCCTTAAAGAGACAGGAGCTAAAATGGCTTGTTTCAGACAGAGGCTGAACTGAGGGGCTGCATATAAAAATAACTAGTCAAAAAGGTGTTTTTTAAAGCTGTAAATCATGCAAAGATATTCCAGTAGAGCCCCAGAATATAAACATAGACCTGGAAAAGTGCACAATATGAATAAAGAGCATAAAATATTCAGCATTAGTAGCATCATTATGCTATCTCTCGCTATCAAAATAGACCATAAAATAGCCCGAGGTTGAATATGAAAACTCATTCTGCACTGTCACACTCCTGTCTACCAGTAAAACCAGTACCATCATTTGAATGAAGCGTTTGATACAGATAGAAGAAGCCTTTTAAAACCAAGCCTCGGCTTTTGTGTAATCTTTATTGTCACTGTCAGTAGAGTTATGAGGATTTTTATTTTTATTTTATTTTTTTTTTGCTCAAGTTTTAAAAGGAAACACTTCAAAGCTTGGGTTGCTCAAGGTGTGCTGAAGCGTCACCTCATGGTTTGTGTGTGTGTTTGTGTGTGTGTGTGTGTGTGTGTGTGGGTGTGTGTGTGGGTGTGTGTGTGTACATAGGTGACTTCAGCAGGAAGCTATGTGTGTGATTCGACTAATCTCCCCGCTCAGCAGCAACATGCCTCTCTGTTGCTTGCTTGACTAACTGTCAGCGGCAGGAAGAGGAGAAAGGGAGGAGGAGGAGGAGGAGGAGAGAGAAAAAGTAGTGGAAGACGACAATGTGAGTCACATTACTGTCTTCCCTCCTTCCGGCTAATCTTACGTTCCTGCTCTGAAGCTCTGAGTGGACTGTGTGTGTGTGTGTGTGTACTCAGTTTTTAAGGTGGATTACGGCTCTTCAGTTTGTTTCTTATTTATTTGGTCTAATTGGGTTAGTGGAGTCTTGAATGACAGCGTTGTTTGTGTCTGTTTCAGTGTGTAAGCGAGACGGAGAAGGAAGAGACACCGTTTATCTTCCCTTTACTTACTCATGTTTTTTTTTAAAAACAGTTCATTACGTTAATTTGATTTAAAGTCCTTTTTGTTACTATTAATATTTTATCTTTTCCTGTGGAGTTTTTGTTCATGATGTTTGAATTTCTTCTATGGTCTGTCTATATTGCTGCTCTGTGCTAACAACCCATTTTTTTTCTTTTATTAAAACAACTGCTGCCATCTAATTCATATTAGTGTAATAAGATCTTTCAGCAGAAAGTAGACTAGTACAGCCTGAAAACGTCATACGCCATGAAAAGGTTTCCTAATCTTTAGTTTTTGAAAAGTAGATTTAATGACACGTTTTATAAAAATGAGGCCAACACTAGCTTTGTTGTTTTAGCAAAGTTTTAATGATCATCCATATTTATTTTTTGGTCTCTTTATTAAGATACAAACAGAAAATACAGGAAATATGTACACAAAATGTAACATTATTGCTCAAGTGTAAAGGCAGGTCACACTAAATTTTTGCCACTTCATCCTATAGAAGCCGTTCTTTTTAATAGTGCATACACATTTCTGGTTGTATTCTGATAAAGAGACTTAGAAATACTGATATATGGTCATTATAAAACAAAAAATCTAATGGTGGCCTAAGACTTTTGCACAGTACTGTATATTGTTATATTTGCATAATATTGGGTCAAATTCATACTGCCAGGTGAAAAAAACACTATTAAAATGAATGTTGGGCATTTTGCCTTCATGTTGTAACAAAGTAGAGAGGCAGTCGAAGTGTGGAGAGAGTCCCCCAATCAGATTTAAACCAGAGACATTGCGGTTGCATGGTAGACAGCTTAGACATTTACGTCATTATAATGTCCAGGTACAGATTTGATCATTATTCTGTAATATAAAGCTACAATTGGAAGTATTGAAATGGAAATGTATTTGTCATTGATCTTTACTTTAAATCTGTTTGTGTTCCCTCAGCTTTGCTCAGGAGGCAATGCTAATAAACAGCTTCTTGTTGTGGTGAGCTGCCTGGTGGGACAGTAAGAGGCGTCATGGCGGAGCTGCCTATCGCCCCGGGCCAGATCTACATCGAGGTGGAGTACGACTATGAGTACAAGTCCAAGGACCGCGTCATTACCATCCACCAGGGGGAATGTTACATGCTGGTCAAAAAGACCAACGAGGACTGGTGGCAGGTGAGGAAGGACGAGGAGAGTAAAGCTTTTTATGTACCCGCTCAGTATGTCAGAGAGGTCCGCAAAGCCCTCATGCCTCCTCCTAAACCTCTACCGCATCCTCCCGTTGCCTCTGGAAACCCACCCACGCAAAGTGGCGGAGTACTCTGGATAAAGCCGACCAACCTAGACCTGGGACCTCCAGCCGAAAACCTCCACAGACACGACTCCAGCTATCAGCGTTCACCCACTGCCTCTTATGGACACTCGAGTCCCCCGATTTATCGCAGGGACAGCAAAAACCAGCACCCGCCGCCTATCACACCCGCCGACCACGAGCGAGCTCTGGCCGAGATCCTCGTCCAAGGCCCCCACCCTCCCCACCGAGGCGGGTCCAGCACTCTGCCGCGCAACCGAGCCCGATCCCCAGACATGGTCAGAGCCCCGCTGGATGTGGACAGCACCCATCACTGTGACTCTGCGGGCGAAGAGAGGCGCACAAATGATTCGGAGTCGGGAGACGAACTGAGCAGCAGTTCCACTGAACATCTCCAGGTAAAGTCAGAGAAAGTTGGAGTTGTTTCGTGCTGTGAGATGGTTTGAAACATGTGAAGCTTGGTTCTAAGTTAAGCTCTGAGACCCAGTTTTCACCATCAGGCCCAGAACTGGAGCCGTCTGCAGCCACTTGTTGAATTTCATTGCTGATCTTTGAAGACAGTAGAGGGGGGGGATATGGGCAGAATCAAATATCATGATATTTTTGACCAAATACCTCGAAATCGATATTTTGACACTATCATAGGATGACTATCTGTGCTTTTAACAAAGTAATTACACAATGAGATTTTTGATAAATAATCATCAGTAAAGTGGATATAATGACTAAGTGGATAAAGGCAGATAATAAAACAGTCTGTTAAGCTCAGAAAATTACATTTTTACTGTAATGCAGCCTTTAAAAGAAGGAAAAGACACTTATTCCATATCACGATATTATGATATTCAAAATCTAAGACGATATTTATAAAATATAATATATATAATATTGATTTATTGTCCATCCTAACTTAGTATTTGTTTTTCTTCTGTCAGACTCTAATGTCTGTTGTTGAGTTTTGACAAATAATCTACAACCGCAGGATTTCCTCCCATAAAAGATATTAAATAGAGGTTTTGATGCATCTCATCACATGATTACATTAGTTATTACAAGTTGGTCAAACAGAAGCCACACTTATTAAACATTTGTCGTTTGTTGTGTGAAATAAAACCTCTGTTCATCCTTCCTATATAATATCGGTTTATTGCCCAGCCCTGGTAGACAACGTAGATTTTTCACCCTCTGCCTCTTCTTATTATACTGTGATTTAATAGTTCAGTAGCTAATTCAAATCAAATACCAACTTTCTACTTATTCTTCTCATCATATTAAATTTAAATCCATGCAGTTTCCCTTCTTTTCATGCATGTTACATGTTTATGAGATCTGACCTTTTGACCCACTGGAGAGCTTTTTGTCGTCACTCAGTACCTAAAGCCTCTAAACGCAGCTTCCAACAACAAGCCTCAGTGGGATGAGGCTGCTGATTACAAGCGAGCTCGGTCAGGAGGGGTTGGAGTTGGTGGTGGTGGAGGTGGGGGCAGTGTTTGTTCCTGAGATCATTAACTCGGTCTGCTGCTGAACAAAAGCCTGTGAGAAAATAGAAACCGGGTCTGCGTAGTGCTGCCACTGGGTGTACACCTCTCTTTTTGTGTGTTTGCTATGTGAAGGAGTGGATTACAGTTGAAGTTGTGTTCGAGTTACACATGCTTTTTATTGTTTTTTACAGTTTGAAGAAATTGGCGACCTAAATACCATCACTAATATGTGATGAATATCAATTCTGCCGTGGTAGACAAGAATAATCCTCCAACATCGCTGCTGCTTTGAAAAGTTATTTGTGTTGGAGCACATGACTTTGACAGATTTATAGCTTAGTTTTGAACATTTTTAATGTCATTTAGGTTTTTTTTTGGGTGTGTGCATGTCCACTTTCAAAGAGCCTGAGAGCAGTTCTTTCTATTCTTATCCTTTCTCTTTTGATTGTTTTATTTGTAATATAACTACTCTCGAGAGATGAAATTATTTGTTTTCTTCTTTTCAACTTAAGGACGACAGGCGCCAGCAGTCAGCATTACTGTAAACGTGCCATTGTGACCCAGCTGACAGATTTTCAACTAGATTCCTTTGGCAACACGTTTAAAACAAGTGACAGGTTAAGAAAAACAAATGTAAGAGGCTGAAATGACAAAAACACCAAAATCAGCTGACACAGGACAGAGCAGAGCAACAAGAAGAAGAGATTTATAAAGAAGAGCTCACCAAGAACAGTGCAAAATACATATTATCAGACAGCTTTGGCTTAAAATGTAATAAATAATTCACTTTTTAAGACACCCACATATTCTCAGATGACCTCAGAAATGGACTTAAGACGACACATTTGGTCAAAGTGTTTATGTTATAAAAATATAGTATTAATAACTTTATTTGTATAGCACTTTTCATGCAATAAATGCAGCTCCAAGTGCTTTACAACAAGATAAATTACAGTGCTTCACAATAAAAGAGCATAAAAAAGGATAATAAAACATTAATGTAATATATGATGGAAAATAAATGTAGTTTAAATAGTACATAGTAAAAGTAGCTAAAACATAGAATAAACAGAATATAAGTAAACTACAACATTTTAAAAGAAGTTGTGAATCAGTGTGAAGACGACTGATAGAAAAGCTGCTTAAAGGCTAACATGATGCATTGTGGTAAAAAAGGTAATGTCAAAATGTAGGTTAACACTGTAGACATGAATCCACCCAAATATTTTCAAATAAGCTTTGTCTAAGTGACATTTTTCTTTGACACGTTTTCAGTTCGCCCCCAAAGCCGACTCAGCAGGGACAACACACACAATCTAACAGATCTACCGAAACCTCAGTTTTATTTCAGAGTGACGCATTTACACGCTGACGTAACCCGCAGACCGGTTTGTTTGTTAAAGGTTATCTAAAAATGAACATATACAATTTCAAAAAGTCCATATATTCAAGTGAAAGCCTTTCAGCCCCGCTCCACAATGGGAGTCCCTTCCTTCCTCCACCAGTCATTGTGCCATGTAAATGGCAGGAGGAAAGGTCAAAGTAGTAACGCTTGTTTTATTTTTGTAGAGAACCGGGTCAGCTTTGTCTGCAAGTAACACACACTTGTGATTTATCTCTCATTTATGTGAGTCATTTAAACAAGTGTAAATATCACATTGAATACAAAGTCACATGGTAATGTAGTTCAAAGTGCTTCATAGTTGATTGACAAGCTGATAATAAGACAGAACAGGTGTAGACCAAAGAAAACATAAAGAGAAGGAATAACTGAGACCAGTGCACACAATGTACTACTCTAAAATTAAAGAAAGTAAAATAAAAGAGGAAAAAAAGAGTATTAGAGAGAAAGTTCATTAAATGTTACAGTAACTTTAATTAAATAAAATAGATAAAGTTTAACAAAAGCTAAACTAAAACTAGGTTAAAAAAGAGATTAAAAATAAAATTGATAAGATAAATAAATTATAGAATGATAAAAATGTAAAAAAAGAGATTAGATAAAGTAAAACTAAGAGAAAGTTGGAGTAAAAACTAGGAAAAATAGATTAAAAAGACAAAACAAAAGTAAAATAAAAGTTTAATAAAAGCTACACTAAAAGTTAAGTTAATAAGAGATTAAAAAGACAAAAGAAACAGATGAATAAAATTGAAAACAAGATAAAAAATTATAGAATGACAAGAATAATATAATAAAATAACTAAATAAAGTAGAATAGAATGTTATTTCATGGCAACATAAAGTATTTATTTCTTATTAGCTATTTAAAATGAGATATCAGGACACCTCAAACATAACTTTGGTCATCAGTTTAGTTTTAGGAGTACTAATACTGTAAAACACTTAAAGGTACAATCCGTAGTTTGGAAGTTTGAAACCTACTTTCACTTTAAATACACAGTTGAGAAGTCAACAGGGATTTTTAGTAAAGTTTTTAAAGTTTTTTTTTTGAGTGATGAATTGTTATCACCATGATATTTCCTCAGTGACTGATTGTTTTTGGGTCAGGTGGGTCCTGCAGAGCTCAGGTGGGGCAGATAGTGGGTGTTTCCTGCACAGGTCTGCTTGTTTGTGTTTGGTTCTGTCCTGACGGCGTGATGCAAGTGACAACAGATCAGGTGTGAGTCAGGACTTACAAAAATATGCAGGGCAAGCCTTGCCTTTTCCTACCGTCTAAAAATGTTCTCCTCTCATGTCTTATCTTATCCTCTTTTATTTACTTTTTTGCGTAATTTTTAAAAAGGGAAGAAGGGAGTGACTGTCTAAGTAGGAGAAGGATGACTGACCATAAAACCAAAGCTGCGATATATAGGATGATTTGTGGTTGCACCATTTGACATTTTCAGGAGCATTCAGTCTTACTTTGGTTAACAAACCTGATGCTGCTTTTAAAACTATAAGATATTTTTGGATCGCTCATCTTGCCAACCCTTATTTGTCACTGACCCATATATATAGAAAGTAGAGCTGTGTGTTTCTGTTTCCAGCTCTTCCGATAAGCTCCTCAGTCAGACTTAAGATGAATGCGTCTGCAGAGCTCCACAACTCCTCGTCAGCCTCTTATCTGCTACACTGGACCTGACACTCAGGCCTACTTTGTCGCTACTTTCACAGCTACTCCACTTTCTCCGGTCGCCGCTGTTGCATCATCGGCCGGGCCTCGTTCCCTGGTTACTAGAAAGGAGAGCAGGGTTGTGATTACATCATTTATTCTGCAGTATCGCAAAAAGCTGAGCGGCTTTTTAATAAAGTTTAGGAGTTTTGTATGTAGTGATGCCTCCTGAAACCCAGTTCTGAGTTGGCTCTAAAATCTTAAGTTTGTTTTTTTTATCTGTACTTTTATACGTTTTAGTGTAACTTATGGTCATGCTGTAGCCTCTCCTTAGAGTTTGACTGAGGGTGGGAATCAGCTCCTCCATCATATACATACAGCAGAGCACTAATATCATCAAAACTTACTTGACTTTATGTAGTCCTTGGGTTCAAAAGTGTGCATGTAGGAGGTATGGCCCTGCAGTAAGTGATGAGCTATGTGCATGTGATTGAGGAATAGGGAAGATATTCAACTGTATTTACATTAAATCTGGTTGTTTCGACCAAGATTATTCCCATATATTCCTGTTAATTCCCATGGAAAGTTTCCAACTTTAAAAATTCCCGGAATTTTGCAGTGCAAAGTAAATGGTTTAGGCCTGTTCGAAAACCAGCACAGAGCTCTTGAAACATGCCTATTGAGTTTCTTATAAGCCCATTAGCCATTGATCCTTAGTTGAAAGGTGTTGAAGTTACCACCTGAGATATCACTTGATACTTCCATACACACTGCGCCTTGTAAAGCCCCCGGCCACGGTGGATTGATCATTGAATCCACTGAAGCAGATGTTTCCCTCCAGCCACTGAATATAATGGCCGTCAAGGTCTCACTGTATTTTAATTTGCTGCTTCGCTGCACCGCCTCGTCCATTCTGCTTTTCATCATCATCCCTCCTCTTCCTTCAGGATCGTAATAATCCTACAGCACATGTGAGAAACACTGAGTATGCTATATGTATGCTTTAAATTGATAAACTTTGCATAATTACTGTGGGAAATGATTTCTCTGTTTCAGCTTTAAAAAAACAGCAGAGTCAGGCTGTAACATTCTGTCTACTGTACGCTGAGTTTTTCCTCTTGTCCTGTGATGTTTGGACTTTGAGCTGTCACAGTGGATCAGGAGAAGTTTCCAGTTGAAGCATAAAAATATCTGGACCTCTAAAAACCTGCAAAAATAATATTGAAAAAAGGGTTTAAGAGGTTGGCTCTTCAGGTGGGGAAATAACAAATTAAATTCAAGAGCAGAGCTTAAAATGTTGCTTATATGTCTTACAAGCTGGACCACCTTGTTAAAGAGTTGAGTTGTCTAATAACTCATTAGGACTGTATCATTTAAAACATTACGATTCCAGTACCAAGCCACGTGTCTTTAAAGTGATACTGATACCAAGTGAGTACTTCATGTGAATAGAACCACTCCACTCCACATCTAAATGATTAGATTTTTACACAAATGCATTTTGAAAGTCTTCAAATTATTAATATTTATTAATCGAAGAACACTTGCGTTGATTGGCTGTGAGCAAGTCCATACAAATAGTCATAGTTTGTAGCTCTGGGTGCAAAAAGGATGTATTACACGTATCGTTTGATGGGAGACATTTCGATACTACTTGGTATTGATTTATTTCAGTCGATACCTTAAACCTTAAAGAGACTAAAACAGCTTATTTACGACAGAGGCTGACCTGCTGGGCTGCTTGAGAGGGCCAGTATAATATAAAAGGTGCTTTCTTTAACCCTTACATACTGTTCTGTACTGTACAGTGTGATTGTAAATGCTTTTTCTTTTTTTTCATCAAAAAAAAGCGTAAAAAACTGAAGAATAAACTCTCTGCTCTCTGAAAGCGTCATTAAGAAATACTCACCAGTTTATTATTGATTGATAAGATATTCATGAACGATTTAAGGCTTAAGCTTGAGCATGAAAACATATTCCAGTAGAGCCCCAGAATACAAACATAGACCTGAAATGTGCACGATATGTCCTCTTTAGCCAGAGCCTTTCTCTTTAAAGTTCTTTTCTCTGTGTTCCTAGAGTATCGTGGTAAGTCTTGAGGAAGCTTTTTATAAACCTTTGATTCCAAATCTTACATTAAAAGCTTAAGAAGTCTGTAATTTACCCCCAAAACAAGAAAAAGATCAACATCTTGTCTGTAAATAAGATGTTCTTGTTGCTTGGCACTCTCATTTTTAGTCGGAAATGATCCAGTAGAAAATATATTAAATGTGAGATGCCAAATTAAATAGAAAAACAAAGTAGAAGAATGGAGCTTCTGGCCAGTGTTTCACTTTCACTGTAAACCCCCCCCCCCCTTCTCTTTCTCTGATTGTCACAGTCAATAACACCCACTCAACCCAGCAGACTCACATCGTTCCTTATGACAGCTGTAATCAACTAAAAACCTCTAATGACTCTCAGTAGGATGATTGATCGGAGGAAGCACTTCCTCATTTGTTTATTGCCTGGAGCGGCAGGAAGTTGAGTTGGCAAGTGTGCTCGTCTTTACACTGTCACACCTTGTTTTACGTTGAGTCGTTGAAACACGCCCTCGCACATATGTCCGTATAGCATATAAAGTTGGTCATTTATTAAACCAGTCAGTCATTCATTCATTGTCTCGTTCTTTCTCAATCACACACACACACACACACACACACACACACACACACACACACACACACACACACACACACACACACACACACACACATAAAAACGTGTCTTTCTAGGATTCATTTATGTTCAGTTCGGCAAAGACACACACTCTCACACACACACACACACACACACACACACACACACACACACACACACACACACACACAAATACACACACACACACACACACACACACACACACAAATACACACACACAAATACACACACACAAATACACACATACACAGTGAGAGGGATCCGTTATGGGAGCCAAGCCATCTGTACTACTGTTAATTCTCATTCTGTGCCTAATAAAAAAGGCTTATTATATCACAAGTTGGCAGGGGGACGGAGCTGAACTCACTGCAGGGTTACATGGATGCTAAATCATCTTCTTTCAGGGGGTCCCAAATGTTATTACAACCCCCCCCTCCCCCCTCCCAGATGGAAACATAATAAACCATCAGCTGCAATTAGTTAAAAAAATGTAGTACAGCGTGAATTTATCTTCATTTTTTTAGACTTTGTTTGCATTGATACAGATTAAACACTGCTGTCGGATACTCAACAGCATCACTGAAGCAATTAAATGCGTTGCTCAAGGGCACAATGACGCTAACTGTTGACAGAAAGGGAGTGTAAGTATCACCGAAATTGAAATAAATAAGCTATCAGCAGACTTTCACCAGGCTCGCTGCTCTTACTGTCCTCCCGACATTTTGCTGAAGTTGTCGAGTTACATAATTTTATATCTGTGCGGTTTATTTTTTCTTCTCGTTCGTCTGTCGGGTTTCCTGCCAGATTGTTTTTCAGGATTACAACTGGTGATTTTTCTGTCACGAACCCACTTTCTCTATCATCTGTGCCATCGTTCAGCTAAACCAGATGACTGTGTTTATTTGGGACTGAATTGAACAGTTATTTTCCTTATCAATTAATCAAATGCAGTATTTTCGAGGTATTTGGTTCGTAAAATGTAAGAAAACAATGAAGTTAAACTATCAAATTGCTGGTTTCCAACTGCACTGTCTTGAAATGCATCAGTATCAGTTAAAGGAGCAGTGCGGAGGATTAAAGTACAACTAACTGATAACCGCTACACCCACCCTCCTCTATGAGCATGTAGGAGAACCAACGGTGGTTACGAAACTCATGAAAAACATGAAGGCCCTTTTCTTGAGCAAGTTTGTCCCTTGTCCACTACTGTAGAAACATGGTGGGCTCATCCGAAGAGGACCGGCTCCCTGCGTAGATATAAAGGGCTCATTATGAGGTAATGAAAACATGATTCTTATTTTCAGGTGATTATACACTAATGAAAACATACTAGATCCCCCTAAATCCTACACACTGGTCCTTTAATGAAGGCAAATGCTGTGTCTTGAGTCACATACGTCTGTTAGTACACTGTGTACACTATGTACTTGTGTAGTGTGCAAATTTCGACAGGTTAGTGTCGTCTCAAATCAAACATGTCTGTTGCGCTCTTACCAGAATTGATAATTAGCATTTAGTGTTAGCATTTGTGGTACCAAATCATTACAGACTGCTAAATTAACCCAATAAACCTACTGATGGCTTATATGTGACAACGGTATAGTTGTGCTTAGTGCAATAAATACATGTATAATTTACATTTGTATAATGCGGCAATGTTCACCATAGTTACGACCTCCTCGGACACCATTTCCTGTTTGTAAAGTGGTCCCTCCCCTTCTGCTACGTAGCCAAGAGGGCGACCATCGAGGGTGAGAAGCGTCCATAGTTACACACTCAACTTGTTGACCATTTTGAGCCATACTTGAACGCACTTATGTAGTCAAAATATGAACTGCAAGTACTATAATATGTGATTGGAGACACAAGATATATCTTTGGTGTTTCTGTCGTGGATTGAAGCGTATTTTGGGATTTGAGCCTCAAAAAATGACTTTCAGGAAAAAAATCACCATCAGCAAACATCAGTTCATTTGGGGGGAAGAAAAAAGGGAAGTCTCAGTGGTGTACTGAAGAGTGTGTGTGTGTGTGTGTGTGTGTGTGTGTGTGTGTGTGTGTGTGTGTGTGTGTGTGTGTGTGTGTGTGTGTGTGTGTGTGTGTGTGTGTGTGTGTGTGTGTGTGTGTGTGTGTGTGTGTGTGTGTGTGTGTGTGTGTGTGTGTGTGTGCTGTCAGTATTATGAAGCAGCCCTGAAGGGTTTATAGTACCGTTCTGCTCTGTGCTCACCTGGGACACAAACACACCGAGCTGCAGGCGGTCTGGCAGCTGACCCACCGCTTTGCAACGTGTTTGGTTCTTGTGTAAAAGGAGAGCAGGAGCGAGTTTCTGTCTGTTTTCTTTTGTATTCTATTTAAAATTCACCTGCTCCTCTTCCCGCTCTCGTCTAGCTGTCCAACTGAAGCTCTTTATGACGCAGCAAAAAATAGGCTAAGATGCAGTAATGAATTTATTCTAGAAAATAGATGAGCTCCTGTAGCTCAAATACTGCAAATTGTACATATTTTGTGCAAGCAGTGGATCATATGTGTCTGGTTTGTTTAGTCCTTTATTACAGTAAACTGAATATTTCTGGGTTTTGTGGTCTGTTGTGGACAAACAAGACTTTAAAGGAAATCATCTTGTGCTCTGGGAAACAGTGATTGACATTTTTTAGTTGTCTGACAGTTTATTGTCGTAACAATTAATTGATTCATGGAGAAAATAATCTACAGATGAATCAATAATGAAAATAATCATTAGTTGCAGCAGCAGTTTTTCACAAAACTTTTTTTTCACTTTAATTAAACAAAGGAAGTCAACGTTCTTTATAGTTAAATGATTTATATTCAGCTTATGATTAACCCTTACATGCTGTTCATGGAAAATCTGACCCATTATTACATTTGAGAGCTGTAAAAACATCATATACACATTTCTTGAATGCAAATGTCCAAAAAAAAATCACATTTCAAACATTTGTATTCATTATATTCTATAAAATGTTCTCCTGCACCATAATATAGTGATTACTTATGTCTTTTTTCCATAGATAAATAATGTTTGCTCTCTTACAGCTTCATTAAGGATTAGTCAAACGTTTATAAATGACCGATGGAGGAATCTATGAATGTGAACTGGTACGCAGACAAATTATGAGTCAGAATATAAACAGTATGTGAAGGTTAAATGAAACCATAAAGATTTTGAATCCTTTGAAGTTCAACACCCAGCCCTAATTCAGTATGGTGAGAATCACTCTGCTGATAAGCAAGAAGATAACAAACACACACAACTGTTGAATGGTGTTATAGATGCTCTGGATGGTGATTATGGGAGATGATCCTTCACTTTGCCCTGTATGACTTCTACGATTAGACACAAAGAAGTGAAGTATTGTGTGTGTGCGTGTGCGTGTGTATATGTATGTGTGTATAGGGGGCAGGGAGGCACACAGTTCCTCACTTTATGGAGCTTCTCTTAATCCCTCTGTGAGCTTCAATTGGATATTTGTGTGTGTGTGTGTGGTTCAGCACAGCATTATGACATTATGGGGGGGGGGCAGGTCAAGCAGTGTGTGTGTGTGTTGTTATGGCAGATCGGGGAGAGCGAGTATCACTGAGCCCTGTGTGCTCTCTGTCTCTCTCCCCCTCTCTTTATCTCTCTCTCTCTGTTTATATAAGAACGTGTGAGTGAATAAGAGTGAGCATGTATGTGTGTGATTCTGAGTGTGTATCCCCCCCCCCCCCCCCCGAGTGTGATTATCTGCTTTTGCAACAGTGACATGTCAGTCAGGGAGAGAGTTTGCAAATAGGCAGAGAGGCTGCTGCTTTGCGTGTGTGTGTGTGTGTGTGTGTGTGTGTGTGTTTCTCTCTCTCTGCATCATCATCATCCTCATCATCAGTGTCCGTGTCAGCACCGCCGGCTACGAGACTTATTTCCTCTGCAGCGGCAACTCTGCTACAGGACAGTATGTACCCAGATGAGAACGAGACGGTAAGACAGCTTATTTATTCACGGATGTGTGCCGGACCCTCAAAAAGAAATCAACTTCATTTTATGCTAAGTCATAGTTTTGTATCAGAAAAATGCAGTGCACAGTGCACAACTCATTTTTGGGGGGGATGCAGGAAACACTTGAGCACACAGCTGGATCTATAGCATTTGCTATGTTTGTTGCATTATCTTTAAATGAAGTCCTGCCTACATAGTGTTGATATTTTGAGCCCAGTCATGCAATAGCAGCCGAGCTTTAAAGTTATCCTTAAAGCTTACGTGACAACTGTTTCTTCAGCTCTGTCTTTGTGGGTGTGTGTGTGTGTCTCTCTCTCTCACACACACACACAATCACAATCAAAGCTGCTGATCTTGCAGCTTCTGTTCTCACAAGCTCTGGGGCAGACTTTGTGTTTTATTATCCATTCGTTCACCAAGAGTGCTCACAGTGATCCATAAAATCGATCGTTGGAAATCCAAGCTTTTTTTTTTTTCCACCGAGTCCATTAAAAAAAAAAAAATCAGCAACCAGCCAGGAAGGGGGGAAAGAGACATGATGTTCAGTCGTATCCAGAGACGTTCAGACTGATGATGGCATGCGACAGGAGAGCCGAGAGGATGCGCTAAGCACTTGTCATGCTTCATTACATAAGCGCCGGCTATGTAACATTTGTTTGGACAGCTGGCTGGTGAGACGAGCTCAGAGCAGCAGCGATGATGATAGGAGAGAGGACGAGGAGGAGGCGGGCTGGCACGCAGGACACATTATTCTTGAGTTTTTATTAATACACACAAAGCATGATTTTAGTTACTGAGTGCACCGAACAGAATACATTTTACAGGACAGAGCTATGTTTTTCAAAATAATGAAGAACTGAATGAGGATTAGCTCTTTGTTACCTTTAGTGTCTTAAAACATGAATGTACTGGCAGTCATAGCCCAAAACTGTTCAGTTCAGATCACTTCAAGTCTTTTTTAAACAGTTTTTTCATTATTAATGCTTCCAGTTACAATTATATGCATCTTATATAACATTACTTTCAACTGACATCCTTCATTTTCGTCCTTTTTAATCTAGTGTTACATACTATTTCCAAGCATCTTTAGAAACCTTTTCACCTCTTATAAGATATGCTGTTACAATCACATTTGTTGTTTTGATATTACTCAGTTAATGCAACAGTTTTTAGTCATCAGATCAATCTCTTTAAATCTTTGTGTTTATCTGAGTGTCTATAAATGACAGAGAGCTGTTCTCACCATATAATCTCCTGTTCCAACATAAATAAAGGTTTCCTCGTGGCCCTGCCCATGTGTACTCATGCTTGTCTGGCTGTTGACAGTGTGCACTGTAATTTCTCAATTTACAGAAGAAAGGACCGTCTCTGTGTGCACTTTGCCCCCCTTGCCACCCCTAGTGTAGTTCACAGTCAGAGATGATTAACTTGGCAACAGGTTTAAGTTTTATATCGAGCCTTTTGATCTGATTATAACGCGCACGTGTGTAATGTTTATATCAGGACCGCCAATTGATTAAAATAAATATACATGTATTGTTCAGTTGGCTGTGACTTATTGCTGTTTTTCTTCTTAAGACTGAAGCTTGTAATAATTACTATTTAACCCAAAATCATGGAATTAACACAAAGGAAGTATATTTAGATTCAAATACTATTATTTAATAGCAACTTTTTAACTGTGAACACAGATGATCTACTGTGAACTACAGATTTCCAATAAAACCACCAACACCATTAAAATTAGACATTATATATCCGTTGAGAAGGCAAACATTCTTATATGGCTGCAAAAAACTGTCACTGAGATATATTTCTTACCAATATATATATATATATATATATATATATATATATATATATATATATATATATATATATATATATATATATATATATATATATATATATGTGTGTGTGTGTTAAGTACATGCTAAAATATATATATATATCTTCATAAATTGAATATCTTAATTTTTTCACTGTTTGGACAAAACAAGCAATTTGAAAATCTCAACTTGAACTTTTACAATTCTTAATTAATAAAGAAAATAAATTGCAGGTTAACTGAGAATTCAATCAATCATTAATTGTACCTCGGCATATTCAGTTTATCTCGAGCAGTTTACCAAAGAATCATCTTTAGTTTAGTCTTAACTTTCTTCACCTGTGACATTTAGATTGTCATCGTCGTTATGTCATGCTAAACATGAGGATAACAATTACCTTAACTTTCAAGGTGTGGATCATGTATGGTATGTGTATGTGTGTGTGTGTGTATGTGTGTAGGAGTCATTCATATGTTGTGTGTGTTCCAGCAGTTAAAGGTAGGTGAGGACAATGCATGTTAGGCTGGTTTAACCATCAGTTACTATGACCTACTTTCCTCACAGGGTGTACACTACATTTCTTATAGATGCCACAAGTTGGAGGTTTGATGTCAGTGGGTCAGTGCATCTTCAGCAAATGAGGTTTTTTTTTTTTTTTTTTTTTAAAGCTTTACTGTATAATCCATGCTGGTTTACAGTGTTGTTATAATCACAGAGGGCAAAGGTCACAGGATGAAGAAACCAGTGTTTAAATGGAAGGACTATGATCTGGTTGGGGATCAATGACAGTGTGATCCAAGCTTAAGCTTTGTTCTGGTGCTATTCGTGGCAAATAGGCCGATAAAGACCTGTTTTTCTGCTATTCATTTTGTCATAATTTAGAAGCTGAAGCTCGTGGTTACATGTAAACCTGTGATTATGTAAAACTCATAATACCAAACCTCATGTCTCCTTGTGTTGTGGGTGCAGCAAGACACTGACATTATCGGGGTTAGTGAAATGAAATATTAGACATGATAAAAACTACCTACCCCAAAAAATGTGCATATGTCTTCTTGTGTTTTTAAGGGCCATTTGGCAGGGGCACTCTGCCTTGTCATTCCCAATTCAGTCTTTATTATTCTTCATGTAAAGACAATGTACATGTAGAATAAAAGACCAATGTTCTCAATAGTTTATTGCCAACAAATGGTCATTTTGGTCTCATTTTCAGGTCCCGAAGAAGACCTATTTGTTGGAACGTTGTTAAGTGTGTCCTTAAATTGGGAATAAGATGGCAGTTTGCAGTTAAGAAACATTCAACCAGTTCCTTGTCATCTCTCTTCAACTCATGGATGTCTTAAAACAACTGGATACCTTACCACCATTCGGCCTTTGCTACCAATTTCCCCCAATGATCACTCATAGTATACTCATAGTGGCCCCCAAACAAGCACAACAAAACTTTTGATAGGACACCTTCAACTGCAAACAAGGTCAATTATGACGGTTTAATCTGTGAAGGTTTTATATCTGTAAATAATCAATCTTAACCAGTACGTACTGTTCACGGTCAAATTTGACCCATTTTTACATTTGAGAGCCTTAAAAACACTGTTTCTTTTAGCTGGACCTTTCCTAATGTGACCCACAGTGTACAAAATAAAATCATTTTTTTGTGTGCAACTGATACACATTTTTATATATGCAAATGTTCAAATTTGAGCTGTGTCAGTTCAAAAATCATCTTTACAACATGTTGTATTCATCATATTCTATAAAATGTTCTCCTGGACCATAAAAAAGAGATTGTAAATGTCTTTTTTACATAAGATGAATCACAAAGAAGGATTAATCAAACATTTATTAATGACTGATGGAGGAATTTATGAATGTGAATTGATGTAGAGACTAATTATGAGTCAGTATATGAACAGTATGTAAGGGTTAAAGTTTGTGACGTCTTGCAGGAGAAATACTATAATCACTGGATCACGCTACGCAGAAGTTTAAAAAGCTTTTTGGCTCATGTGCCAGGCAAACACTTTTAACTTGTGTGTGAATAGGCGCCATTTTTTAGTCTAGTATCCAGTTCCTATAATACAAACATGGTTCAACTGAGTTCGTTTCAGTGTTTGACGGAGGTGAATGTTGGCCAACGTCTACTTGACCTTCTCTCCATTCAAATGGATTAGTCAGAGAGAAAAAAAGAGAAGAGTCACAAGAGAAAAGATGTCAAGATCCATTTAAGCAGTCTGTACTTTATTGTGACACAAAGCTGTATAGATTGTATCCTTTAAAGATGCATCTACAGCTAAATGTGACACAACCAGCTCATCATCAGAGTCTCATTTTACTGGTGCGAACATTAGAATAAACTGAACTGACGCTTTCTTCGTCTTTTCAAGCTCCTCAGTGAGTACTTTGTGTTTCTTCATGGCTCAAGGCTTCCTTATTTGGAGTCGAATCATAAATTAGCCGGGGCATGTTTACGCATGTATTAGAAGTATTTGCTGAAACGTCTCTCTCTCTCTCTCTCTCTCTTCAGCACCGCGATAGCTCGTGGCATAATAGTCGAACCGTTTCGACTTTTAACTGCAAGGCTGCAAGTTCAAACCTAGCTCTGCAAGGACTCGTGTGTGTGTGTGTGTGTGTGTGTGTGTGTGTGTGTGTGTGTGTGTGTGTGTGTGTGTGTGTGTGTGTGTGTGTGTGTGTGTGTGTGTGTGTGTGTGTGTGTGTGTGTGTGTGTGTGTGTATCTCTTAATTTGTCATCAAGCAGCTGTGTGGCCTTGAACGTCTCCTTGCTCCCCCCCCCCCCCCCCCCGTCTGAATCCTTGAGCAATTTGCACATTTCCGAGTGATTTGCAGAGAAATCAGCTCCCACGTTGCACCGTCTGGAACACTGTGATTGAATTGCTCCGATAAAACAAAGATTACAGCCTTTTGAGTAGACGGACTTGCAGTGTCATGCTGGGTGAATTGGCTCCACACTGTCAGCTCCTCTAGGTTTTAATGTCAGCTCCTCTTCCCGCAAGGATAAAAGCTCCTTAACTTCTTGTTTTGGGGATAATGCCATTTTAGATTAGATTAGTAGATTATTCTCTACAAGACTTGGCTGCCTGGTTCCTGTTCCTCCTCCTTTTCCCTTTTCCTCCTACCACTATGCCCACTGATGATTCATGATAAGTATTAAACTGTTATCAAATATCATTCCAGGTTTTCTGTGTTATGTCTTGCTTTTGTAACTCACTGTAAAATGTGTTTAAATCCTGCAGAGAAAACCCAGCCAGCTCCTCCTTTTTTGTCTGGCTAAACTGGTTAGACATGAGCAAGTTCTTTGCGACTTGCTCAGGTTTGCTGTTAAAGACGCCGAAGACGTGGTGCACGCTTGTTCACTTGCTTTCAAAACCAGAAATACAGGTTTAGGACTAATTAATGACTTGTATTTTGAAAGGGAGCCAGAGTTGTTTTGTCTTTGTGAGCTGGATCTGATCCTCCTCATCGCTCTGCTTCACACAGTAATAGAGTAAATGTGTCTGTATAAGGGGTCAAGATTGGCTTCATCTGTGTTTTATCAGCTTGTTTTGAGATCATGGGGGAGTATGAAAGACTAGAGTTCATCGTGACCCAGAACCTGTGAGATGTCAGCATTTTATTTATTTATTTAAAAAAAAATTCAGGGTAAAATGATAAAATGAGATGAAAAAGTGTCGAAACCACTTGCATCTAAAAGGGGTCAGATGAAAAGGCTACAGCGTTCACCCTTGTAATTGTATATAGGTCAAAAACACAGAAGATAATGCCAAATATCCATTAATTCAGAAATCAATCACATTTGGGAACCTTTGTGCAGCACTGTTACGAAATGCGAGTCAAAATCTGCGTCACTGCCAGGAAAACTCTTGGTCGTGTAGCCCTTTGAAGTAGTTGGGCCGTGCAACAATGTGCGTGCATAGTAAGTGTGTTGTTGAGCCAGAGTTAGCAGCAGACAAAAGGTTTGCAGTAAATTGTCAATTTGGCAGAAAATGTACAGTTTAGGCTAATAAATAAATGCTGCAGCTTCTCAAGATGATGAAAAATCTCATCTGTTGTCCCAACTGCTAGAAAAGTGAAGCCCCGAAGTTAGAATAGTCCCTGCGCCCCTAAAGCTAATAAAGTGTTGTTATTCACATCCACGTGAATAAAGGTGAAAGAATTATTGTGGATTATTATAAGTTGGGTTTTATTTGCGTAGTTTTGGACCAAGTCGAACTACGTTAAATGGTGAGATCTGAGAATGCCTGTGACAGACTTCTAGGTTCACTTATTTGAAATATGTGAAAAATATTACCCAAATTGTTTGTTGTAAGCATCCAACGGTTTACAGAACAGTTGTGTGCACAGTTTTCCTGCAAAATGAGAAATTATTATGGATTTTTCAGGTTTGCTCACTTGTGGTTTCACCTCCCAGTGGGAAAGTGGTTTAGATAATTTGACCAGTTTGTCTGTTTTCTAGTCTTGTGGCAACCCTCCATTAATTTGGTTTGGATGATGCAGAAATGTACAACAATAATACGAATACAAAAATAAATCTCAAGTTGTAATAAACCGGTATTATCCTTCACAAATCCTGCTACTCAAGCAAATCCCAAAATTCAACAAGTGCACATTGTGGTTTTACCACCTAGTTTGAAGAATTTTAATCAGACTTTACAAAGATGGCGCTGCTTAGTATAGAAAAATAAAGATTCTGCTTTGTTTGATGCCCTCTAGATCTCACATTGGGGAAAAACACCTTATCAGATTTGATCTTTAAATCTGTCGAAGGGAACACGATATCTGGAGAACAAGTCTCATATTGTTATGTTAAAGGTTGAACTTCTCATGCTTACCCTCGGTTGTAGGAAGTGACACCGAAAAATGATGAATAGTGGGCAGTGTGGCGGAGACCCTGTTATGTAAGAACAGTGCTGCAACACCGCTGGATTGTTTTATGGATTTGTGGTCGTTTTGGGTTTATTTAACTAAGTCGTTTCATCACTGCACCGCTTACTTTACGCCCTAGTGATCCTGCATGCTTTGTGGGCAGAGTCTCACTTTGTGGTTCAGGTTTGAGCAGGTTTTTAGGGGAAACAGCAGATTCCTACCATCTTTTTTTTTCTCCCCCAAACCTCCCTGTCGAATTGTTCTCACTGCTGCACAACTGTAGCATTAGAGTTATTCCTTTCTACCTCTCTGCATCCCTGTACGCCTATCAGACCGACCTGCAGGATTTGCATGGTCATTGAAGTAATCACAGCCAGCATTTCCTCTCTCTCTCTGCCCGGCAGTGGAGGCACGGTGATGAAAACACTGCCAGGAATCATTTTAAGAGACGAGCTGCAGCAGCTGACAGCAGCTGTGTGATGCAGTTTCTTTCACCCTTGTTTTTCTTTCATTCAGTTCCTCACAATTGTACGTTTTTTTAATTTAGGATTTATTCAAGATAGGCTGTCTTTGAACACACATTCTTGTTTGCAGTTTCACAGTGATTTTAGATATAGAGTAGCTTCTGTCTTATTTTCTTGTTTAGCAGCTGCCTTCCTGCAGGGCTTTTCATTCATGAGGCCACCTAGTTGTATCCTAACACCATCCCTGCAGTCACAAGCCCACGTTACTATTAACCCTTACATACTGTTCATATTCTACACCCTCGCAGTTTGTTCTGGGTCAGTTTTGACCTTCATAAAAAGTGTTTATACCAAATGTTGAAACACAGATGTGTTTATAAAGCATCAATTCGATCAGACTGATCAATAAATGTGTGATTAAACCTTGATTCATGTTTTATAGGAAAAAAAGAGTGTATTTTTTAGGTTTTACAACACTCGTTGTTGGAGAAAAAACACCTACTATCACAAAATATCATGTCCTATTTTACCTAAGACGTGAAAATATAACATATCAATAATGATTGAAATGTATTTTATGTAAACTGAAAATGACAAGAACTTTATGGAGCTGTGTAGTTTATTGTATAACCATTAGAGCCATCAGTCTTCACTGCTACATCATAAAAAGAAATCCTCATAGCTACTATCTTATTAAAACTATTAACTATTCATTTAACAAAAAGACATGTCAATAGATATGAGTCAAATTTGACCCAGAACAGCCTCAATGGACACAAATTTATAGCACCTATATAAAAGTATAATATTTTAAAATATTTTAATTTTTTTGCATTTTGGACCATTTTAGAAAAAGTCATCACATTTCAGTATAAAATACATTTGGGGCGTTTTTTTTTTTTTTTTACAGCTGTCAAATTTGACCTGAACATTATGTAGAGGTTAAATATCCCTCATGATATTTCAGGATAATAGATTACAGGACAGTTTTTTTAAGCCACTAAGACTGGAATCAGAGTGACAGCTGTTTTCTGTTGTTACTTCACTTTTCTTTTCTTTTCTTTTCTTTTCTTTTCTTTTCTTTTCTTTTCTTTTCTTTTCTTTTTCTTTTCATGGGAGCCAAAGTCATGATCTCATGTCTGGTCTAGTCTCCGTTCCACTTACTTCTGTTCCTCAGTGCAATCTCTCATTTAACATTTCATTTCATCTGCCTTTCTTGAAAAGAAAATGAAACATGTTCCTGTGGTTTACTTTACATATTGTAAAGACATCCAGTCATCCTCTGCAGCTGCAATAGGAAACTGAAACCTTGATTGATTTTTACAGATAAAACTACAGTTGTAGGCACGTATGTCATTGTCACATGCTTTCAGTTTCTTTGGAAGGAGTTTTTTTTTTAGACTTTCTGGGTGTAATATCTGCTGTCTAAAAATGTCTCATAAATCATTCACTTCTCTCTGTCCTGCTATTCATTACAGGCATGTCTGAGCTCGCTGCAACACTTCGACTCACTCATGGACTGTGAAACTGTGAAAAATATTGAATAAACAACAATATGGCAACCTTATTTAAACACAAGAAGTGAGCCACACATGCTGAAAATAATCCAGATGTTTCATTTTCCCTTTTTTGTATTTATTTATTGAGTAGCACATAACTTTTTTCAAGTGTTTTAGGCTCTGTCTCAACATTGAAGTTCTGTTTTTGGGTGGATTTTTCCCTCTAATATCCCAGTAATTCATCAGTTTAATGGCACTGGAGTATTTATCTTTAATTCATTCATTTGATTAAACTAAATCTTAATTGTTGCACACAAATTTTCTTTCAACTTGAAGCCTGTGAAATGATTTTTTAAAGAACTCTGACAGGCTACAGGCCTGAATGTACCATCACCATTTGTCAAGAGAAATCTCTCTCTTCCTGCCCCTGTCTTCCTCATACCTGCTCTTTCACCATCCTCCTCCTCCTCCTCTTCCTCCTCCTCCATCATAAAGAGGTGCGCTGTCGAGGCATGCGGCTGTAAGGAAACTAGGACACGTGGCTTCTTCTGTGTAGCTGGAGGAGGTGAAAACTATTTCTTTTTTTTTTCTTCTCTCTCTCCGCCACATTCTTTAAGGTGTGCAGAGACGGGTTGATACACGATTTTTTCCTTCGATGAACAAAAAGAGATCACTTTGAGAGATCCAGATTTGGACGAAAGGGAGAGGAACAAGATTTTTTAAAAGATTAACACGAGGAGAAGACGGGGAAAGATTTTTTAAAGGGCTCCACTGTGATGTTAGAAACAGGTGCTGCTGTTTAATATTTTAAACTACAGCTTGTGGCCCCCTATCACACCACTTGGTTTGTCGAGGAAACCCGCTATGACATTAAATATTACATCACCAGCAGCTCTTGTGGTGTAGGCATTGCTAAACTAACAGTAAAAGCACTTTCCTCTACACAGTGATCTGTCTGTCGTGGTTTTTTCCTCTTTAAAAAAAAAAAAAAAAGGGAAAACACATGGTTCAGCCTGTTTTCTAGTAGCGGCTCCCTGCTGTGTCTTGTGGTTTTTTATCTGGGATGTAGTTTGATCAATGAGGCTCTTTAAAAAACACAGCAGGCGAGTCCTACATAGAGAGAGAGATGCAGATTCACTCAGATCTACTTAAGCGCCGCAGAGAACGGCTACAAAGCAGAGACATGTAATGTAATTAGATTTTCGTAATGTGCAGTTGTCCCATGACCAGATGTGGGGGGGTAGAGGGAGGGGGGGTGGGGGGTTCGCACAGATTGGCTCGAGGTTTGTTCACTGTTGTCTAAGAACTCACGGCCAACTGCTTTGCACTGTCGTTGACCCTGTGAGAAGACATCGAAGGGAGTATTCGGGCAAGCTTAATTACACTCAGAGCTTTTCTAATTGCTCTGTCATTTTGTTGTTGCATGCTGCTGCTCAGCTTTCCCTGTATTGTAATTATCTGTCTTTTTTAACTGGTTGTACTACAGCGGGTTCAACCTTCTGTTCGGACCTAAAGACATGCTGTGATCTGTTGTAGAATGTCAATTATCACTCTGATTTACTGTAAAAACCAGTGTACGAGTCACACCGGTGTATAAGTCACAGTCTATTTTGGGGGCTGTCATGCTGGGAAAAAACACATTTTTAAAAGAAACATTATTAAAACACACATATTACACCTGAAACAGTGTGTCAGGTTAATGGTTAATGGTCCGGTAATGATTTGTTTAACTGAACTGGACCGGTAAATTAACTCAGACTGGGTTTGGGTTAGGTTATAAGTTTCAATTAAACCTAAAAGAGCACAGTAACTTTACATATTTAATACAGTGTGTAGCTGTGTGCTTACTCGAGTCCCAAAAACTCTTCATCAGAGCTGTCGCTGTACACAAATAGACTACTGCACCTGAGTTGCGCTTCAACATCAGTTTGGTCTGTAAATACTGAAACATCACAGCAACTAGTGTCTGAAATACTTCTGATCAACACAATCACTTTTCCGTCCAACACACAGCAGTAACGGGTCTATTTTTATTAGCTGCAGACACAGCTGGAGTGTGCAGCGCATTCTAGACACTGCTGTTTATAGGATTTTATATTTCATAAGTGTGGACTTTCACAATATGTTTAAAGTTATAGTTATCATTCTTAGTGTGGACGGCCCTTTACATACCTATAATCATATTCAGATCGAACCTCTCTTTGTATTTTACTCCTGTATAGGACACACCAGTGTATAAGACGCACCCCACTTTTAAATAAAACAAATCTCATTAAAGGTGCGTCTTAAACACCGGTTTTTACAGTCACTTCTTATTTTATACTCAGAAAGAACATCAGAAAGCAATTTAAAATGACAATCAATAATGTAAACATCAAATTCTCAATTTTAAGAAGCTTGAACTGTCAAATAATCTAAATCTAATTGTACTCATATAGTTTCTGGTCGGGGACGATCAGGGATAGGCTGTATGTGTTCAAAACACTCCAGGATGCATTTTAGTCTGGGTGGGCGGATGGAAATGGAGATTTTTTAGATCAATGACACAGACAGACACCCACATTTGCTGATTATGGCTTTATCATGAGTTACTTTTCCTCATGGTGGTCTTATCTTTCACCGTGTGCTGTTTTTTCCTCCACAATATTTTTCTGCAACTAAGCAACCAATGAGACAGTAGACAGTCTGCTTCCTGTTTACATCAGTACGCACATGCCCAGTGTACGTGAATGGATGGTCATGCGATATGAGTTTTCATGTGGGCAGAAATCAGTGTGTATCAGAGTTATTATAGTTTTGAAATTTGTATTAGTATTTAGTTTTTCAGTTAGTTTAACAAGCGTTTAAATAGTTTTAGTTTAAAAGGTGGGTTATGAAGAAGAAAACGATAAAATAGAATAAACACAATAGTCCAAGTAGTAAACAAGGCTAAAATTGTTGTAATTTTGTCCAGACTTTGGGAATAATTAAAAGGCTGCTATCAGAAGACCTGAGGGTTCTCGAGGGTTCATAGGATAAAAAAAGGAAATGTGATAAATAGGAAGGACTAAGACTATTAAGAGCTTTATAAACCAATAAAAAGACTCATTGTGTGACTTGGATAAAACCTTCATGATGACTTTATTGGTCGGACTTTTTAGTTAACAGCTATCGGTACAGCATGATGTCATCACTGATGTGTATTTTCCCAAGCAGTAGCTGTTCTTCAGGAATTTTGTGATGCTTCTTTCTGATTTTATGGTATCATAAAGTTGTGAAATTTGGGAAACACTGGTGATACAGAAGGAAAAAAGTTACTTGGAAATAAAGTATAAATCAAGCGTTATTTTTATCTTCAGTGGCTAAAAGTCGACTGCTGTATATTTACACTAACAATAGATAGATAGATGGATGCTTCTATGTGCAAAGGAAGTATGAGAGATGAATTACCTCCTCTCATTTCTTATCTGCCTCTTTTTTTTTTTTTGCCTTTCTAAATAAAGCCCAGTTAGATTTAAATATAACTGGCTCCATCAGAGAGATCGTCCTATATAAATGTCCAGCCGGTGACCCAGTTAACCCAATCAGGCCAGCGCCGCATAGACCTCCTTGAAATGTAGGCACTTCATCATTTGCCATTAAAATTATTTAAAGCTTTGTGAGAGACAGTTAAATGAAAGTACGGGCAATGTATCGTGTTGTAATAAAACACCAAATAAAGACAATAGTTTGATTTAATCCACTACTACTGCTCCATTTTATGCTCTTTTTTGTTTAAGTGGACTAAAAAGGTGCTAAATTTAGTGATGTTTGACACTTTTTAAGCTGTCTTTCAATGGAAATGTGTTTTATGAGGAAGAAGAAGGCAGAATATATGTATCTATAACCCCTGAATGCCATCAGGGTTAGTGCTACCGTAATGTCATACTCCCTCTTGTGTCATGTATTCATCTCATTTACAGTAATCCTTTAATTTGTGGGTTCTGCCTCGCTGTCCTGAAAGCAGCCCAGTATGTGTCACGTCTCACTGACTCACTCTTTTCCATTGCCCGCTCATTGATGACGTCCATTGTCGGTCTGTGACTTGACTGTTTGCCATTTAGCATTCCCGTTATTTATTAGTTTCCTCTATGTATTCCTTAACCCTCACATTCTGTTCATATTCTGATCTGTCGCAGTATTTCCTCATAATTAAGTCTCAAAAACAAACTTCTGAACCACAAATCATTCATAAATACATCATCAGTCACATATAGATGTGTGATTAATCCTTAATGAAGTTGTCAGAGAGCAGAAAGTGTTTATTTTTATAGTTTATTTTTATATCTTTTGTTATATCCTTAGTTCTTGTAATTTTCTTCATGTTTATACATTATCATCCTTTCATTTCACTTTAAACAGGGAACGTTTGAGGCGATATTAAGTCATCACGCTGTATCTAGACTGTCTTTTATGTACCTCCAGTCGCTCAGAGAGTCTCTTTCATCAGCCCTGTTGGCATTTGACTTCTTCCCCCACAACGTTTGACCCCGCAGTCATTATTAATGCATCGAGGAGAAGAATGTGGCTTTTCATGAGTTCTGAAGTGGGAAGAAATGGTTGTGGCCTAAAGGTCGGAGCTTGCCGTTGTAAGTTGAGTGGTATTAGTGTGTTTTTATTACTGATGGTTAAATTGATTCTTCTAGAGAGTGAGGAGGGGGGTTAGGGTTAGGGGTCCATTGGTCCATTTAATTATTGCAAGGTGTTCACAAGAATATGAGGAAAACCTTTTTATTTAAGCAAGAATAAATATTCTGATCAAAGCTTTATATATTCCACATTATTACCTCTAAGGTGACAAATGAGATGCTACTTTACATGAAAAATTGTGATATAGAGCAGCAACAATTAGTAAATTAATCAATTAGTAGAGTGACAGAAAGTTAATTGGCAACTACTTTGATAATTGATTCATCGTTTTGGGACATTTTTCAAGAAAGAGTGCTAAAATGATCAGGTTCCAGCTTCTTAAACGGGAATATTTTCTAGTTTCTACTCAGATAAAGCAACATAAATGAGTTGGCTTTAAGCCACCACACTGTTTACTCTGCTTTTCTTTTGCAAAGAGTCCTGCTTAAAGTTATCATACGTAAGACTTCAAACTAGACTGAGGTGTGTGTTTTGAAGAGGATGAGACCCTTAATGAATAGTTCAGCTCCTGCTAAAAACGTCCTGAACGATGAACACTGAAAAACTCATAACTGAGAGAAGCTGACTGCAATGACTCCCATGATCCCTAAACTACTTCATGATGTCCTCAAACAAGACCAAGAGACCCCTAGCTTCAAATAATTAGCTACATATTGTGCGTTTAATGATTTTTTTCAAACTGGCTGAATTTCAAGGTTTTGACTCCGTAGGGTTGCACTTTTGAAAAGCATTGATTTTTCATCTTTAGGGAGCTCTGGCCCAGAAACAAGACGAGCATTTAAGCTGCAATTAGACAACATGTCGCTGTCTCTAAGGACATTTCTTGATGTATTGTGTTTAAGCTTTGTGGCCTTAAGGCTGCCATGGTTCTTCCAATGAATAAAGTCTACTTAGATAATTACTGCTCCCCCCACTGAGCCTCCTTTCTATCTCTGTCAGTTACACCAGCAAAGCTCAGTGTCCTGTCCCTGTCTGCTGCATTAATAGACATATAGACTCATTCATGCCTCCTAAATGGAACGTCTAACACATTCGGACCGATGACCTTAAAGGACTTGTGTCTGCGTTTGAAGGAATAATACTCAGTTCTGTTTCTCCCGGCTGGGTTTTTGGTCTTAACCCATTGAGCGGGCCCAGCTGGGTCAGGCTGCACAACAGTGACGCTGTGTCTGTTGTAATGTGAACTGACAAGATGAGTGGGGAGGAGACTAATGAGTTTAACTCCTCAATACAGTGTTTGATGATTGTCTAAATTTGCTGGTCTGTTGTTTCCAGCCTCCAGTCTCAGTTATAGAGTATGTAGAAGAAAAAACTCATCTGATGAAGTTGTTTCTGCTGGATGTATCATCAGGTGTTAATGAAGTAAGATGGTATGATAATGGATTAAGGAAACTGTACAGCTGGCAACATCAAAATACATAAATTTGGCCTGTTACTACCTTTAATTCAAGTCTCAGGAGGTCCAATATTTGCTTTAGGAGAAATGTGTAAATATATGTGTCAAATTATCATTTTAAATAAAATATAGTGGTACTGCAGAGATGTCCTGGCCACATCGTATTCTACATACTTAAGAAAACATCTTTGTTGGGTACAGATCCCTGTGAAAATAAAATCATAATTGTTTTAATGTGTTTTTCAGTGAATTAATGAATTATAAATAGTGCAAATCATATCTGAATTAGATTTTAAAAAATTCTAAATTGTGCAGCCCTACTCTACTGGAATATCTTTGCATGATATACAGTTTTTAAAAAATCCTTATTTATTGTAAACTGGCTCTTAATGCGGCCCCTCAGTTCAGCCTCTGTCTGTCTTTTTAAGGCCCCCCTCCTTATTGAGCAAACTCTGTTCTGATTGGCCAGTTTTGTACTTAAACAAAACTTACTCGGTATTACTTTACTCAGTATATCAACTTCTCAAATACATCTGTACATTCTGGAGCAGAAATCTGATCCAAAATGTGCAAGTTTACGATACAAACAATCTGTAAAACAACGTTAGAAACAAAATCAGCTCAATGGAGAAACAGAGGTAATATTAAAAAACAGCCTTCAGTTGAAGCCTGGAAGTTTTGGGAACTTTGATCATGTTTAACACAGACATGCGACATAATAACCTGAACTGATCGTAGTTAATTTTAGTCGAAATAATAAACAACTGATGCAACCAAAGGTGAAAGAAAAGTAATCCTGTTATTAATATTAGCAGACCTTAGTAGAAAACCAGGCAGTGTCCCGTTTGTGTAATGTGCTGCTGGATGGGAAATGAACTGAATGTGCTCTGTCTGCCAAAGACGGATTACAACACTCTCTCTCTCTCTCTCTCTCTCTCTCTCTCTCTCTCTCTCTCTCTCTCTCTCTCTCTCTCTGTCAAGACGAGGGTTAAGACATATCAACTTTAGGTCCGACTTAACTAGTCTAAAAAGTTTAGCTGTGTGCTGAAGTTCAGTGATACTGAACAGAGTAAAAAGGCTGAGAAAGACGGGACTCTACAGGTGTATCAGGCTCCACATTGTTCTCTCTCACGGCCTCATCAGATTTCTAAACCACATTTCCCCCAATTCTCATTCAGCAGTTGTTTGGTGTGCTCTGTGTGTCGGTCTGTTTACATTCACCCATGCAGGAAGGTAACAATAAGGAGTGATTGAACTTTTTCCATACCCCCTTTTCTTGATTTTATTGCTTTTCTTGCTTTTTTTCCATTTTATATTTTTATTTAGAGAAATGTATCTCCTGACAGAAATACCAAAAAGAGAATAAATGCACATTTTCAGAAACAGAGAAATTATTGTGGAGGTTTTCCATGCCCCTTATTTTATATTAGGGAAATACTACAGTTACAACCTGCTATAAAAGGGCATTTGACCCTTTTATACACCCATTTTAGTTCAAGATCCAAATACCGCCCTATTTGAGCTCAGGTGGGCCCGACTAATAAAATCACTGCATAATAAGCTACAAATTAGGCCCCGACTGATACTGGATTTTAGGGGCTGATGCCGATAACTATATTAGGGAGCAAAAAATGATCCAATAATGTTATATGTACATAATATATACATTAACACACACATTACATTTTTTTGTAACGTTCCTTTAAATCTGGTAATCAAAGTTATGTTATTGAGGAATTGTATTTTACAGTTTGACAATAAACTTTATTGTACAAAATGACATCAGTGCTCTGAAACAGTAAAAACACAGCTGGGATTTTAATAATTATAAATAGCTATGAATTTAAAAAAAACACAGAACTAAGAAAAAGGATCAAATATACATAAAATGCTGCTTATAGAAAAAATATCGCCACAAATCGGACAACATATTCACCGATACGATACATCTGTGATAGGCAAATATCGGCTGATAATGTCGGCTAACTGATATATTGGTCCGGCTCTACTACAAATAATGTATAATATATGTTATAACTTTATTCTAATAAACCTATTTGTGAAACAGATGAACTGATGAACAACTTAAGAGAAATGAGTGCAGTTTCAACAATATTATGTCTCAGTGTGAGCCTGGACAAACCTTGTTCACAATAGATAAAAGTCCCAAACATGCACAAAAGTTTCACATCCTGGACTGTCAGTTTGGGGTTACCCTGATAAGAGTTACTGATAAAATGTGTCCAAGCCCACCAAGGCAAATTTGTCCTTTTTGAATCTGAATCACATTACAAGTCCGTTATCTGAAGTTAGATGTCAACAGGAAGATCAGGAGCCTTGACTGTGAATGGTGAGCAAAAAACAAGCGTGACGTTCCCTCCTCAGATAATTTCACGAATTAAGAGTCAGGTCAGGAAAAATGAATGCAATTGTTTTCATCATAAATGTTTATATTCCCATCACTTTTATTTTGTTAAACATCTCATGACTGCTCAGATTCAACTCGTGACTCCTTAAAGGTCACAACCCCACCAAAAAATTCTACCCATAATTGCTTCATATTGCACCAACAAGTCCTTCAGTCAGAACAGGAGATAAATGTCATATTTTTTTGGATTACACAGTCACTGCTCTTTTTGATTTTCTGGGTCAGCTCAGCCGCTCTGTCCAGCTCAGACGCTGAAGAGCAGCTGTACAGTAGTCAAATCCCCACACGCCAGATGAGATACATTTCAAAAAATTGCCCAATCTTGAAACTGATCCCACTGTCCACGAGCAAGGACTTTAACACCCAGCTGTTGTGTTTTCGTCAGGCTTTGTAGCCTAAAAATCAGGACGCCTTTAGAAAAAAAGGCCTTATTAGTAGAGCGCCACCATCCTCAAGATAGATAAATAAATAAACAAACAGTTTTAATAAAGACGAAAAGTACATTTTGACTTTCATAAAGCTCTCTCTGTGCATTACGTACTCTGTGGCACTGTATAAATAGATGAGCTGGCCTACAGGAGGATGTTGAGACTGGGTTTGGCATTAGCTCTGTAGCATGACAAGACAGATTTGGAGAGTTAGTATATCTCCGCCTCATATCTTCATTATCCTTTTTAGTTCTGAAGGCTCAACAAAAGCCGGATTTAGATAACAGGTGTCAAGATGTAAACATCTGTGGCGATACCGTCTGCTAAAGCCTCTTGTAGTTAGTTTTTGGTGATTTATTTCTTAGAGGTACACAACTGGTGAGCGGCAGATAAGATAATCTCATCTGAGTGGTAAGAAAACGTCTAAACTAGGGATGTGAATGAGGCCATTTTTTTAAGGGTCGACTAACCGTTGGGTATAACGGACGACTAACTGAATATTTGCTACCTGCCAACATTCGCGAGGCTAAATAGATAATCTGTCAAAAAATAACTTTAAATATTCATAACAAACAAGCTTTAACTGCACAAACTTGACTTTATTTAAATGATAATCATGTTAGCAATAAGAGCCGTAATGTTAGTTTTTTCTCTGAGACTTTTGTCACACTTTCGAGGAGCTGTTCCAATTGTTGACGTACTAGTTTGGTAATTATTAATTTGGTGATCCGTCTGGTCCGTCTCCCTTAGTAACCATCACAGCAGACAGCATCTTTTTCAGACGAGTCAGCAGTTTTTCCACGCTGGACTTTTTGTGTGGCTTCATCTGCATCATGTTCCCTCCAGTCAGCTAGCTAGCAGACTAACTTACTACCGAGTCAAAGTAGCCGAGGGCAGCAGTAAAAATTCACCCTGTGTCAGACTCTACTTTAAAATAAGGTAGAGGTGGTTTACAAAAAATTAGACATCCCCCTAGTGGCTGAAAGTGAAGATTGCTCTGCAGTAGTTGTTTAACCATTCATAGTAGAATACAGAGCTCAACTCTTCATTAAAGTTTTTCAATGACAAAAAAACAACAACAAAAAACCCAGAACGACCATTTCATTATTCAATTTTAATGACCCACCCTTGGTCTAAACCATCACACGTTTATTGACAAGTCTGCCAAATCTGCCAAGCTAATTTGCATATTTTATACAAGATAGACCTGCAGATCAGATGTTATTATCTAGATAATGTGTTCAGATATAGATCCTTTGTTAATACCAAATGTAAATTGGGCCTATAACGCTATAAAGATATCACTTTTTCTACCTGGCAACAGTGTTTTACAGCTCAGCATGTGTGTGTATTAGATAATAACAATAACAACTCCTCCACAGACAGCTACACACAGTCTTCCTAAGTCACATCTCATTGCATTATGTGTCCTGAGCAGTGACCTCACCCCCCCTCCCCCGTTTCCCTCTTACATAATCACACACACACACACACACACACACACACACACACACACACACACACACACACACACACACACACACACACACACACACACACACAGTACATATACACCAGCTGTCCTTAGTAGACCCCCCCCCTACGCTCTCCAGCCCCCAGCCAACCACCGCGCAGGAGAATTAGCGTCATTAGCTGCGACCAGTCAGGTAAATGGTATTAGAGGATTAATCATTGGGTCGAGGCTGTCAGCTGCCTGGCCGCTCTGTGTTCCCTCCAGGCTTTGTGGCCTTGAATAATACCGTCACTGCAGCACTGATCGTACACTGAAGGCTGAGTCACCTCCGAAAATATTATAGAGACATTTTATGCAGCTTATTATAAAAGCTTATGTCATTGTGGGCAAAGCTTCAAGCAGAGAAAGTGAAAATATTTCCTGGTCTGTGGTCACAAATGTCATTGAGGTGTCTGCAAACCAAGAGTTTTGTTTTTTCAGATGTCTGTCTTGTTTTAACCCTTACATACTGTTCAGAGTCAAATTTGACCCATTTTGATATTTGAGAGCAGTAAAAATGCCCTAAATACTGTTTCCTTATAGCCTTAAATTTGACAACTTCTCCTAATGTGACCCAGAATGTACAAAAATGGAAATATATCAGTGTCTTATGAACATTTGTATGCAGCTGATATACGTTTCTGTCGAGTGTTTGACCCATATTTCAGTTAAAACATTCATAAATTACTGTTGTATTCTTCACATATAATATAATTCATTGAACTCGTCATGTTCCCCTGTTTTATGTAACACAGGTGTGATTGTAAATGTTCGATTATCCATAAATAAAAAGCATAAAAACTGAAGAGTAAAAGTATCTCTGCTCTCTGAAAGCTTCCTTAAGGATTAATCACACATTTACCTGTGACTGATGAGGCATTCAATAATAATTTAAGAGACTTATAATGACGGGATACTGTAGATATGTCTGAATATGAACAGTATGTGAGGGTTAAAAAGAGCGAGTGTGTGTACAGTCTTCATATCTCGGTCTACGGGGAATAACGCTCGTCCCCCTGTGGAGAGACCAGAGCTGCATCCAGACAGCTGCTGCTCCAGACTCTCAGACATATGGTCATAAACTCTGGATTCACACACACACACACACACACACACACACACACACACACACACACACACACACACACACACACACACACACACACATCTGGAAACATTCATTTCCTCTAACATTTAGGCAGTGTCAACACTTATCACTTTTGTTTATTCAGGCATGCAATCCAGTCAACTTTTACACCCTCTCTACTGATAATGATATTATTAAAGCGATCAAACACTGTAGAAGATGTTGGGAAATGTGACGTATTGCTTTGTATCATGGAGGGAGAGACGTTATTAGTTTGTGTCAGGTTTTTTCCAAATATTAAAATGATATGTCACTGATGCAGATGAGTCTGCAGATGCTGAAAGAAAGTTAGGAGATACACTTAAAGATGCAGTGTGTACAATTTAATGGCATCTGGAACATGATTAGCAGAAATTAAATATAATGTGTGTAAGTATGTTTTAGTTAGTGTATAAGCAGCTTTTAAAGAAGAATCGTTGTGTTTTTCTTACCTTGGCTGGTCTTAATCCTAATCTGTTTTTAGGATTTATGCTTTTCCTGTAGGTCCCTAAATTAATGTTACTTGAGGAAACATGAGGAAAGATTATTTTAGGAAGGAAGGTAGAGCAGCAGACCAAAACAGCCCTACATTAAAACGGTTTGTGGTGGCATATTGTTCAAGTTACTGCTGAGACAGTGAAGTATGATCCAGGAAGTCCAGTTGGACCAACATATTGATACATTTAAAGGCTTATCAGATAGCGAAAAACAGCTCAGAGGTTTAACAGCAATGTGGACTTAAATATTAGGAGTTATAATGGCAAACACTGTTTTATCACAAAGTAAAGAGTAGAAATACAACATCTTGTTACAAAATAATCCTGCCTTTCTGGATGCATCCAAAGTTGCACCTTGTTCAACTTCCTGCCAGAAGACTACATTATTTTTGCCAAAAACCTTTGTATTGGTCGACCCTGCTGGCCGAACTGACTGCCCCCATTTAAATCAATGACAGTGCTCAGGACAGTCTGACATTAGCTGGATGCACAGTGCAGCCAAAAAAAAACGTGAACCTGGCTCAGCCGCAACTTGGCATCATCCAGCAAGATCCAGCCGTGATGGCTAATTAAACACGAGAGATTAGCTTGTATTGTAAATGCTGTGATTGTTGCAAAATATAAAGTAATTTTCCACCTCTGATATCCTCTCACAGTGTTATCAACTGCTGTGCACTGTTTTAGCATCTGATAAGCCTTTAAACTAAACTAATGGATCTATTATTCCAATTTGACTTCCTGGATTGTATTTCAGTGTCTGACCAGCACCTGAAACGACGACATGCCCCTGAATTTTATCAATGCAGGCCTGTTTTCAGTCCAAACACAGAGAGCTGCAGCATGGTGCACTATTACAGGTAGATTGATGAAGAACTGAGGGCCGGACCAGTTAATGAGGCTCATTTTGATAAACTTGTGCTTAAAGATGATTTTTTTCCCTCTACATCTTCATACAGCTTCTCTCTCATCATTATCCTCCTCCTCTTTTTTACACTTTCTCTGCTACTTTCTCTCCCTCCTGCTGTTTCTTACATTTGACCCATTTGCAGCGCGTGTAGAGACACACAAGTAGATCAGAGCTAGATTCAGATTCAGAACGAGACCAGGATCCCTCTGTGGACCTGCGGCTCTGACAGACAGCAGGGGATGCTACGCTGAAGGCGGGATTATACGAAAAGGAGGGCATCGTACATCGCTCCTCTCTGATCTGTAACTGTTCCGTTAAACCTTTTTCTTTTTACTTTTCTAGCTCCGGTCGGATCATCACGTGTTACATCACACAGCTACAGAGAGTAGAGTTGTTACTGCTGTATCAAACACGCTCTATTAAACTATCTATTAAACTTGGCTAAATGTAATCGATGTTACGATTTTTTCTCATCACGTCTTCAAACTCCAACATTAATCATTACATCGACACCTTTCTCAGTAAGTGTTTGCACATTTGTGGTAAATATTATATGTAGATTATATGTAGATTGTCATTGACAGTCATTTCTCAGTGACTGCAGTCTTCAATTTGCTTGTTTTGAACCATCCAACAGGACAAAACTTAACATTTTTTAATTTACTGTCACAGAAAAGCAGCAAATCTTCACATTTAACAAGCTGAAACAAGAGAATATTTTTAGCCTTTTTGCTTGACACAAATAAAGAGATTATATATATACTACAACTTTAACTATACAGATATAACTATAAGTGTAACACAATATGGGACCTTTAAGTTATTACAAGGTGCACCAAAAGATAATACTAGTCAAAAAGTAATGTAAGTTTTGTTTCCAGGTTAAATTCTCAGACACACTTTTGTATATATTTCTAATATTAGTATTTATCTGATTTTTTTCAGTCTTAAAGAATCAAAACTGAGTTGGATTGAAACTTTATGAATCAAAATGTAATCAAGTACAGAGATCACTGCTCATATCCAGCCTGAGTTGCAACTCTAAATCAATTATATTCAACACCATCCATAATTTATTTAAAGTGTCCTAATGTTGGGTAATGCACAAGCCTGATTTTAAATGCTTTTACAGTCAATCTAGAGGCTAAATTAAACTTAACCTTTTTTCAGTTGTATCTTTTCTTTCCTCTTATTCCTCCTTTTTATGAAGTATAAAATGTCCCTCTTGTTGCACTTTTCTCCTCCTCCTCCTTTTTTCCGGCCTCCATCACACCAGCTGTGCATGAATTAACACGTGAAATAAATGGGATGTTGTCCAAAAATAGAAATAGTTCACTTGTGTGTTGTGAGAGCTTTAGTTGTTAAGAGTCCTCATTTAAATATCGGATGCAGCAGCCCTGATAAGTGCTCTTGTTTTATTTTGGGATGGGTCGGTGCTGCTGAGCTTCATGAGGTCAGTCTGGGAACAAAAACTCACCTCGGGCGATTCGCTGCTACTGCCTCTGTTTTTCTCTCTCTGTTGCATTGTCTGCTCTTTTTTCTCCTGTTGAATGTGATTGCACCGCTGTTGCGTAATAGGTTGGGGTGGTGTCAGTGGTTTGTTTTGTTTTGTGTTGTGTTTTTTAGAGGCTTTTTTTGTGTGTTGTCTTGCACGGTGCTTGTCCCACTCATGGCTATTCTTTCCTGTTATTCATTTGAGTCAGATTTAAACTAGAATAGACATCTGTTTTAACATCTGCTCAAGGTTTTTCATGGTCTTTTTTTTACTTTTTGGGGGTTAAGTCACTACACTGAACATTTCTTTTCCTCTCTCCCAGAAAATGTTAAGATTTGGATATTTATTGGCAAAAATTGACAAGAAATCACAAAAAAAAAACAAAAAAAAACAATAGATCTGCAAACTAACACATAAAAAATAGAAATCATACAGCAATAAATAAAAAATAAAAACTCACTTCACCTAATCTAACTCTTTACTCAAGATGTGTTCAAGCTCAAGTTTTTTTTTTTGCAAATATCTGCAAGCTAACACATAAAAAAATAGCAATCATACAGCAATAAATTTAAAAAAAAACTGCTTTTATCCTCCCTTCACCTAATCTAACTCTTACCTCAAGGTGTGTTCAAGCATCTGTGACGTAATCAAGCTTTTTATTTATTTGTTTTCTTTCATGTTTGGAAACCACGCTGATATGATTTCCTTTTTTCCTGTTTCAGTCAGGTGCTGCGTCACACCTCACTGCTGGTTTCACCGGTAATTTGTCCCACATTCAGCTGTTTAGTGTAGCTGCTAACCTTTAACATACTAACAACAACTTTAGCTTCTTCATCACAAGCTGTCAATCAAACCGTATCAGATTAAAAAAGAAAAGAAAGAAATATTAACAATATTCAGTTTTTGAAGCTACATTCTTGTAGGTTTTCTGTAAAATTCAACATGAAACTGCTTTGAACAAATATTAACTGTATAAATCTTAAATATTACTTTGAGGCTTTTGTTCAAACATGAATAAAAGCGTTTGTTTGGCTTTCTGTGCTGTGATGATATCAGTTTCTTGTTGTCCGTCATGCTACAGCAGCTCGACACAGCTGCCAATATTATGATAGTTGTCTTTGGCGGATAAATTGTGATGTATAACAGTAAAAGGTGTACACTCACTCACTCTCACACACACAAACACACACACACTGCCTGCATCAGTATCAACTGTTGTACCCTATAGCAATGTCATCCACATCTAAAATTGGTAAGAAAAGTTGCTTTTTTCTCACTTTATTCTAGTAAATCTCCCATATCACATGTGAAAGAAAGATATATGAATTTCTGCCTCTGTCAGCTACAGTAGGGTTATAGAAAGAAAAAGAAGAAGGGAATATAATGGACATTTCTGTCTTATATTGTGCAATATGTAACACATGTTGACCTCAAGTCATGTCTCAGCCCCAGTTGAAAGGACAAGGAAGTGGAAGAGAAGTGTGCGTGCGTGCGTGTCAAAATCTGGGTTAGTTAAGTAGTGATTATGGTTAAGGGAAGTCTCCAGAAAATGAATGTAAGTCTATGTAGTGTCCCCATAAGTGACCTAAGTAAACATGGGTGTGTGTGTGTTTTTGTGTACGTGTTTGTTTGTATATGTGTGAACATGCACACGTGTGTTTATTAGTCAAACCCACACACTTAAAGGTCGTTATCAAAGTTTGTGTGTGTGTGTGTTTGTGTGTGTGTGTGTGTATATTTCTGAGTGTGTGTATGTTTTGTTTGTGTAGCTCAGCTCTCTGTGGTATGCAGCTGAGCAGGTTCGTCTGTGTCGAGGACAGAGAGAGGAGGAGGTGAGGAGGTAAAAGTGTTTAGTCCCGCCTCTATCACTGGCATTTCCCTCAAAGACTTGACAAACTTTGTTGTCAGGCTGCCACCTAAAGGGCGTCGCTGCCTTCACCTTCTGTGACTTTCTCTCTGCTGCTTCTGCCTCTATTTATAGTTGGACAGCGAATTAACTGCATTGATCTGCTACTCCTTTTTGTTAGGTGTCAGCTGATAAAGGCTAGACAGCTCAATAATGCTGAATATGACTGTGCAGTAATCATCAAAAATGCAGAAAGTAAGTAAAGTTTATTTATGTCACAGTCACAAAGTGCTTCAGATTCAAGATGAATAAAATAATCTACGATCATATAAAATCAGCCAAACAGCCAAAATCTTTAAATGTTCTGTCTGAACAAGTAAAGTAAGTCAAATAAAATATATTTATATTGCACTTTTCACAGACAAAATATGTCACAAAGTGCTTTACAAGAGAAAACATAAGAAGGTAATACAACAGTCCACACACACACACAATGTTACTATATATACATACATACATACATACATACATACATACACACATTCATAAAAACAGAAACAACAATAATACATAGGAATAATAATAATAATTAAAAAAATAAATACAAATAAAGATGAAGTGTTGAGAGCCTGAAGTTAAAAGGTCTAAACAGATGTGTTTTGAGTTGTTTTATAAATGTATCAAATGAATTAGACAGCCAAAAACCAACAAGAATTCAGTTTCTAATGATGCAAAACAGCTAAAAAAGAAGCAAATCCTCTCATTAAAGAAGCTGCAAACAGCAAATATTTGGCATTTCTATTTCTTATAAGTTTAATTGATTATCAAAATGGTCATTTCCTGTCAGTTAACTAATCAATGAATCAACTAATAATGTAAGCATGAAGAACACATGTAGAGTGCAGGTGTTGGCTCTGCATGTTTCTAAATTTAGATGTTCCCAATAGCTTGTTATTATTGAGTGTGCACATGACTATCAGAGGTGTTAACATCCTTACTGGCAACTCTCTCTCTCATTATAGTAGACTGAGCAGCTTTTAGTTGATGTTATATATTAGATAGTGAGCCATCTGAAGACCACAAGTGTAACCCGATGACCCAACGATCCACCGAAACAACCACTGAAACCACAACTGAAACAAACCAGCAGACGAAGCCGCCCGGCAGTCTCACAGCAGACATAACTTATGTCTAACACGAGCAACAACTTTGCATAAAATGAACACTGTGTTCTGAATCTCTCGCCAGCCCGGTTTAAATATAAACTACTACTACACCATTTCTGTCTAATATTTAGCTGAGATGCATTAGCTTGAGCCTGAAGCCTGAAGCCTTTCTCTCTATATCTGCTTCTCTCAGTGTCTCTCTCTCTCTGTGGCTGTGATGTGGTTTATCTGCAGCTGAAGAACACTGGACCGGTTCATTATTATTCCACTGCAGAGCTGCAGGCGTTGCAGATAACACGGCGCAGGTCTCTTATTTGGAATTGGCAGCGTCACTCTCCGTGCCTTCCCATTCTCTACCCATTAACCCCTCTCTCCGGCCTGAAAATGGGGGAATTATGAGTATGCTAAGCTGCAATCAGAGCTGTTAATTGGCTGCTGTAGTGCAGTGTGGCCTTCAGTGTTTCTGTCACTAGTCTGGACAGTCTGTGTTGCTTTAGTTGCAGCAGACTTTTTGTTTGTGTAATTTCAGGCTCTAATGATCAGTGCTGTGAGGAGTCAGAGTGTGTGCTGTAAGAGTATCTGTAGAAAGTATAAACCATATTCAATATTCAGGTTGTTTAAGGTATCACTGTTAGAGGTTCGTCCACAACTGCAAAGGAAATGTTAGTTGTGGAACTGTGTTAAACCCATCCTATTTTTTTTTAACTCTAATAATCAAAACAAAGCCAAAAATTTACTGTTTTTTGATTTTTGTATTGCCTAGTTGCCATAAACATGTCAGAAAATCCTAAATTGACAATGATCTCCTTAAAGAGTTTAAATTACCAACAACATAAAACCCAAGTATATTCAATTTATCATATCATATCATCAGCTTGACTTCAAAATCAATTAGGCTTAATTGTTTCTTTCATCATATTGAAGTCTCACGCATTATTTAATGACACTACAGCTTTGTACAGTTATATTACAACTCTCTTTTTGTTATCACTTTGGTGTTGCAAACATCTGATGTAAATCTGGAGCTCTTGTACTTTTTGAACAATTCCTAACGGTAGTTGCACCATTTTATTTTGGTGCAATATCAAGTCGTAATTGTTGCCTAACTGTCTTCCTAATTCTTCCTGAATAGACCCTCAGAGTGTGAAAGTGAACTGCTGAATGTTTTTATGAAGTTTTAAAAGAAGTGTAACCCTCCTGTTGTCAACCGTGCAACAGGGTTCGAAATTGACCCGGTCTGGTTTGACTGTTTATAAAGCAGAAAGGTATAAATTATCACCCAATTCTGTGTTAAACCTTTTTAGCCAATTTCTTTCCCAACCACAGGTTTTACACGTTTTTGGAAATTATAGTCAATAGGCCTCATTTAAATGAAACTATACCTAATTTTTGAGTTAACACCTGTTGTCCTCCTCTGTTAAAATTGACCCGAGGACAACAGAAAGGCTAAACAAGCTACGCTACCAACACTTTACCAGGCAATCACGCAGATCAGCACTGCACAAAAGCTCCCAAATGCTATTAATTACCCAAATTAGTGGATATTTGGTGTTATTTTTGGCAATTTTTGTTGTCCTCCTGGGTCAAAATTGACCTGAAGATAAGAGGTCAGTAGCACACATGGCAGGATTTTTGAGTGTTGTGATTGGATGTTTCTTTTCACAACGCTCCTCAGGAGTTGTAGCTGACATCTCTCATTCATTTTTCATGTACACAAGCTTGTACGTTTTAGTTTTTATCAAAGAGCCAGTTGGTTTTTTTTTATATGCTTGATTCCAGTGAGAAGAATTTCATACCTGATCAAACCTGTGACGTGCTTCAACTGTCAGTCACAGATCAAATAAATAAGACTTCAAGCTTCTGAAACCTTGGATATTATAAATAATTCCTCCTCCCGCTTCTGAGACTCCGTAGTACACAGCAGCACTTGTCCACCTGACAACCTTTTACTTAAAGCGCAGTATGTTTTCAAAGAGAGCAGCTTTTGTCGGGTGGAAGAGGTCAACCTCGTAATTTTCCCGCTGCGGTTCAGCGGTTTTTTTTAGAGCTCAGTATTGATTAGCTGGTCAGTCTGTTCACAGCAGATGTCCGGCACCAGCTGCTCAGGAATATACACGCTGCTATAATGGAGTTAAGACACTCTCTGTGCATTTTTAATGAGCCGACCTGGTGGGTGCAGCCTTTTAGTTACATAAGGAGTGCTGTTATTTGACAAAGAGCATAATGTTGATGTTATTGGACCTTTCAGCTTAAAACCAATGACATAAGAGCTCTAAAATCAGTCTGATAATAAAGTTGTTTCTTGAAATTGCTGTTCAGTCGCCATGAGAGGATATTAAGCTGCATCTATACTTTAAAAAAATATACTTACTTCTTAAACTTGTTTTTATTTTTAAATCTACATCTTCTCCTCCCTTTTATTGAAATTGGTTAATCAGGTGATAGAGAGCAGACATGAGCAGGTGGTTTTATTAGACTGATGACACAGTTTCAGTGCTGCACAGGTTCGCTTGGAAATGGGAAGTTTGGCACACACACACACACACAGGTATACAATCAGGTGCTTAACAAACATAGAAAGCATTAAATCCACATGATGCTGTGACAGAAAAATTCACCGAAAATCCTCCTCTTTAAAACTTATTTTGTATAGCGTGTCAGTTACCTCGAAATTTCCTTCCACTTAAGAGAGAATTCAATTTCACAAACAAGCCTCTGGGTGGGAGATGTGGTTTTTGTGGCCGAAACTGAAGTAGGATATTATCCAACTGGCATCTCGACGGTTGATTGACTACCAGGACTTCCCCCTTTGACACATACATCCAGCAATAAATCACATGTTAGCTCGGTGTTTTATACAGGAAGACCACAGAGCTGAACGGCGCGTGCAGTGCAGTAGAAAGAATACAGGCAGCTCAACTCATATTAAAACATTACTTGGCGGGGAGGATGATGGCGATGCCTCGTTTGAGAAGTTTCCTTCGAGCGCTATCGTTACACGAAGACGACGATGTGTTTACTAGTTGCTCGCCACTGGAGGTAAAATGTTATATATGCTTTTACTTAAATATCTAAAGCTGCACAATAGAGCTTTCTAGTAAAACTGCATTTTACTTTGGATGTCTTCAGATTTCCAAACTAGTAACTGTCTTTCAAAAGCTGATTTCTCAAGTAAAAAACAAAAAAACTGGTAGAAGAAGGTACTCTTAAGTTGGTAGAAATGTGTGTTTTATGTGTAATACATGCACTCTGTACCTTGCCTCTGTCGTGCTGCGATACCATATTGAACGGCGCACTTCTAGTCCACTGAATATTCGATTCACCCGAGTAACCTCCAGCTGTTTGCTCGACTCCTGCATATTTCATCCCCTATTGATCCCGGCGCAATAAAAACATCACAGAGCCAGTGTTAGGAGCCATGGGGCATCGGCTTTATTTATGACTCACTCTCTTTCCCCCCCCCCCCCTCTCTCTCTCTCTTTCTTTGCCCTGTCGCTTCACAGCCACGCAGCTTCTTTTGTAATGTCAGCATGAAATAATCATGACGAGCAGCCGATCGACTGGATCAGCCGTGCGTTGGGGGAGTTTTTTTAGAAGGATGCCCTGTCATCAGAGAGGAGCTGTGGAGATGATGTTGTAGTTAAACTGAATACAGGAAGGGTCTATAAATATGTCAGCTTGCCAATAGTGCTATAGTTCATCCTCATGCTAGACTCTTTATTAACTTGCAGTATTTTAAAGAAAATATCGACACCTGCAAATTGTAGTTGGTCACCTGCGAAATTGCTGAAGGAGACGTTCCAATCTCACCAGCAACTGCATAAAGGCGTCTAGTTTGTGCTCTCCATCTATTTCTGCAGATTTTTCTTTGACCTGCTTTCCTTTTGCTTTTTTTATGAGTTAAAATAAAAATAGAAACTTAAAATATAATGTGGATAGTCGAGAATCTGAAATGAGTTTTTTTTTTTTTTTTAAAGGATATTGATAAAGTAGTTTGCTGTCAATCTATACTGAGGATATATTGTTATCATCACCTATCATTGAGATTAAAGTCAATTAATTAGACGGTTGATCGGAAATAAAACAATTTTAAGCAAAAAATGCCAAATATTTATATTTCTTTGGTACCAGCTTCTCAAATGTGTTGTTTTTTTCTTGTCTTACGTTGTACTAAACTGAATATTTTTAGAAATGTGAAGATCTAAAGGGTTTGGGGGAAATCTTAATGGTCTTTTTTCTTACTTCTTAAAGATCAAACAATGGCTGGTGATTTTAAGATTTGTTTCTTATCGTCAAACAAATTTCATTTGCAGAACCAAACCAACGATAAATTAATCTACTTACAAGTATTTTGTATGTGTGTATCCAAAGCCTGATATATCGTGTTGATCCGTGCCGTAAACCTTTGTTGTTGTCCAAAAACTATTAAAGACACATCTGTGGTCAGAGAGCGATGATCTTATCACTGTTCCTAAACAAATGATTGTGGTCACTGCCTTCAGGGTGAAAGAACTACCAGTGCAGCGGTGTGACTCATTTACATGTTTGTCTTCATGTATGATCTGTTTTTTCATCATGACTAACTTTGCATCTACAAATGTAGCACCCAAAATTTGAAAAGCAGTTGTAAAACAAGCACTTGCGTAATTTGATGTACGAATTAAAAGAGGAACTTTATTTTGTGCATTTTCCAGAATACTTGTATATTGTTCAGCTTTTTTTTGTCTGTGGGAAATATGTGTGCAGTGTTCACAGCTGTAAGGATGAGCTCGGACAAACTGTCCACTCAATGTTCAGGATGCATCTTGATAGTCAGTTTTACTTCCTCATTTCTACCTGACGCGGCTCCATGCCACTCTCAGTTATATAACAACAGCGACTTCCTTCCTCCTGTCCTCCTCTAAGGTCATTTGACGTATCGTCTTCCTTATGACCAACAATCGGCCGTGTCAGCGTCAACTGCAGCTTGTTGTTTCTCTTTCAGCCATTTCCCCTGTGTGCTAAAGCAGCTCAATGAGTAGATTAAAGCACACACACACTTTAAAACAGGGGTCTCAAATTCATTTTAGTTCAGGGGCCACACACAGTCCAGTTTGATCTCAAGTGGGCCGGACCATTAAAACCATTGCATAATGACCTGTAAGTAATCAGGAGCAGGACGTATCCTAAAAACAACCATTTTTTCCTAAATAAGTTGTGACAAATGATGTCAAATTTGTTTTAAAAAAAAACAAAACAGTGTTGCATTGCTAAAAAATGGATTATATTTATTCCACATTTTAGTTCACATTTATTTTCCTTTATATATAATCAGATTTTTATGAAAAAATACTGGTTACACCAATTGACACTAGGTTGCATCACATCATTGATCCATATGTAATATTTATTATAACTTTACTAAGAAACCTTGACTGTGAATGGCGAGTGAGAATAAATATGAATAGCAGTGAATTTTATTGAAAAACTTGAATTACTTTTCTACAAATTTCTGCGGTAAAACATTAGTTGATTGACACCATGTGGAGCTCAGTAAGAGAAACATGGCATAAACAATGTGGGGATGTTTGTTTGTTTTGAAAGTGTCCACCAGCTGTTGATTTACACTCTGACCAGTTTTCCAGATTATATAACAGACTTAACTCACAGATGACTTACACATCCACCTCTCTTGTCTTCCTCTTTCTCCCCCATCAGACGGTGTCCTCGTTAGGCCACGGCCGCCCCGAGTCGCCCGTCTACACCAACCTGCAGGAGCTGAAGATCACCCAGTCCAACCAGCCCCCTCCGCCCTCCAGCTCCCCGGTCCACGTGCTGGGCGACTGGGAGACTTACAAGGACCAGAACGGCAGGCACTACTACTACAACCGCTCCACCCAGGAAAGGACCTGGAAGCCGCCCCGAGCCAGGGACGCCAGCACCGGGAACTCCAGAGGAGACAACCACAGTGCAGGAGAGAGCTCGGAGGTAGGGACACACATACAGTGGGTTCAACCAGACACACATATATCACCTGGACGGTCATGTATGCTGACAGAGTGAGCACAAATACAAGATGAGAGATGAGTGAAACTACTTAGTTTTTTTTTTTTTTTACCTTATATTAACACCAGAAAGTGAGAATACACAACAACATATATCGCACAGTTCAAATGGGCACACTTTTGAAAAGCAGCTATCTTCAAAGGTGGAGAGAGACAGTGGTCATCAGAGTTGGTAATCACTGTTAAAAAAATGAACCCTTTACCATTTACTCATTTAAAACCAAAATTTTAGCCTTATGAATTCATGATTTTTAAGTAAAAATATACAAATGAAAAGTAGTTTTCCTGCAGACCCCTGCACGCTGAGTTTATTAGAGATCAATATGAATAATATGACACATATACTAGAGGCACAGGCAGCAATAACCAATCAAAAAAATAATAAGTACCCGAGAGGAATACAGCAAAAAGACACATTTTAAGAACTGTGGGATACAAATGAAAACTGGAAATAGAGAAAAGATGTAACTCAAACTGGGTTCAAATAGGCAAACTTTTGAAAAGTGACTATCCGTCCAACTAGAGTTGGTAGTCACTGTTCCAAAAATGAACCTTAACCTTTTACTCTAAAACTAAAACCAAACGTTTAGCCTTATCAATTCATAAGTTTTAAGTAAAAATATACAAAAGAAAAGTTCACTTCCTGCAGACTTATTGCTGAGTTTATTAAAGATCAATATGAACAATATGAAACATATACTAGAGAGGCTGCAATAACCAAAGATGGAGACCAATAATAAAAACATGAGTACAGCAGGAAGACCAATTTTAAGAACCGTTGGATACAAATGAAAGATGGAAAAGGAGAAAAGATGAAACTCAAACAGGGTTCAAATTGGCAAACTTTTATATAAACCGGCTATCTTCAAAGGTGGAGAGAGACAGTGATCATCAGAGTTGGTTGTTACTGTTATAAGAGATCAAAAAACACAATAAATAGAAAATGAACTATTCCTTTCATGAGTAACAAACACAGGCAACTGAATTTATTGTTTGTGTTTAACAGCAGGTGAAAACTTAAAAAAAAAGGTGAAGTAGAGCTATAGAGGGGAGATTTATGGATAAATCTGTTTTAAAAGTGTCTTCTTTAAAAACATGTTTTTCTCCTCCATTACTGCAAAAAAACACACAGAGATAGACGTCAGCTCACGTGGCTCAGATGTAAACACACAGACAGTGGAGATTGTTGGAATTTGAAGAACATGAAAGACAATCATCTGTGAATTTGTGAACATCTGCAACAGTCACTGCAGAAAAAAAGCAGGTTTATCATTCTCAATGTCAGTTTCAGAAAGCTGCAGTGACTCAGACCGTGTCCTCTCTGATCATATGAAACATAAATTCTGAAATTAACTCTTAAGACACAACAACAAACCTTTCACCCTTATAACCTTTCACTGTAAAACTAAAACCAAACTTGTATTAATTCAGGATTTTGAACTCATAATTAGTCTCTATACACAATTTAGGAATTTAGGAATCACAAATCATTCATGAATAACCTCATCATACATTGGTGATTAATCTTCTATGAAGCTTTCAGAGAGCAAAGAGAGTTTTTTAAAATATATTTGAGTCAAAAACTCAAGAAAAATGTGTATCAGCTGCACAGAAACATTTCAGAAAGGTGACATATTTCTAATTGTTGTATATTCTGGGTCACATTTGGATAAGTAATCAAATGTCTGGCTAAAAGAAAAGTTTATAGTGTTTTTTTAGTGTTTTTCTTCTTCTCAAAAATGTAAAAAAAATGGGTCGAATTAAAATGGAATGAACACAAATTTCAAGAACCATGGAATAGAAAAATAGTGTCTAATAGCGTCTAATAACTAAATTGAAAGTATTACCACTGAACAAATCAGCGAATTTGTGTTTATAATTTAAAAGAAAAATGAACTCAAGCTGTTCACAGAATTAGAAGAACTCACAAACATATTAACTGTCTTGTGCTCATCATGAGTCAGAGCTGCAATATTAGAGACATTTATTAAACAGAAGGCAGCACAGCACGCCAGGATTCATCTAATACTGTGACTGTATTATGATCAACAACGATGCTGTACATGCAGATTCAGTGACAAGTCTGCTAAATTGTTCCTTCAGCTTTGACAGATTGTTGTGACATAGATATTTGAATCGTCAGACAAAATACATCCCAGAGAAGATTAAACCTTTTTTTCCCCATCTCTTTCTAACATGCAACTCATTTATAAACAACACCAGAATAATTAAAGTTAACTTTGGAAGCTTACTTTGGAAGCTTACTTTTTCTGACATGATGTATAAGGGTGATCATTTCTTATATAAAATGTATTCATTAGTTCATGTAGATTTTGGAATATAAAATAAAGATATTTGATGGAAAAAAGTAAAAAGTCTGGCATCAGCTTAATTGGTACTGTGACTCAATTTAAGCCCATGTGTGCTCCAACTAAGCTCACGTCATGATTTATTTACAAAATATAAAAAATATTGATTTCAAAGAATGAAAAACAGTCAATAGCTGCGTTTTCAGCGAGTCCCAGAGTATCCTGTTGATAGGTGGTCAAAATGTGGAGTGTGAACATATGTAGAAAGTGAGTTACTCCCCAACACTGTTGATATTATATATTATTTGTAGGTTGTTATGCAATGGTTTTAGTGGTCAATTGGGTTGTATGTATGTGACCCTTGAACTAATGAGTTGGCTGGTTTAGATGTTATGTTTTAATAATAAACTCTCACACAGACACACTCAATTTGTGACCTGTCAGATTTGACTGCATCAGCTGCACCAACACTGCCACCTACAGACAGAAAGTAGTCACTGTCACTTCATTTATTCTCTTCCACACTGCAGCAGCCTCTTTTTTACATTTACTGTCTGAATCAAACATGATCATTTTTTTTTTTGCTCTGATGGGTCTTTTGGTTCTCTGTACTGCTCTGTGTATAATATTGGTGTTTCTGATGATTTACTGGTTGTGGGTGCATTACTGCTCTCTCTTTCTCTTCCCTCTTCCCTCTCAAATGTCTCTTTCCACTGATGGTTAGACCACTCCTCTCTCGCTATCGCCGTCTTTCCTCCCCTTCCTCTCGCTCTCCATCGGCCGTCTCCAGCCTCATTCGTCGGAGGACACCTGCTTCAGTACCTACTCTAGCCAATCAGACAGTCAGTATGGCTCGCCACCGCGTGGCTGGTCAGAGGAGATGGACGAGCACGGCCACACGCTGTACGTCAGCGACTATACTAATGAGAAGGTACGGCTGCAGGGGGGGGGCGTGATCTGACGGCTCTTTATTCTGTCGTGGGGTTTCTGGGGCTGCACGAGGGGAGCGGGTTCATTTGTGGTGATTCTTTTTTTCCCTACTCATGTTGCAATACTCAAATGTTTCCTCCTCCACATTCATTAGGCGGCGTTGTTCCACCACAGTGGGAGAATAATTTCCTCTTATTAGAGAAATTATGAGTGTAAAGAGCAGTTTTGTCTGCCCATTACCTCATCACGCACACACAGCTAGTTCCTTAGTATCCAGAAATGAATCATCTGTGTTTATCTGAAATATTAGATGTTTAAAAAATTAAGGAAAGAAGGAAAGATTGATGTTTGTGCTATTGGTGTATACAGTATGAGTCACTCTAACAGACACTGACATATGACCACATTTGTATTTTAGACATCTTTAAACTTTAAAGTCGTTGCACTAATACACTTTTAGGGTCAGAAATCACACTAACGAGTCTTATGTTTCTAATATCTTTGTGTGTGTGTGTGTGTGTGCTTGTTGTACCTCCAGTGGTTAAAACACGTAGATGACCAGGGCAGACCGTATTACTACAGCGCAGATGGCTCCAGGTCAGAATGGGAGTTGCCAAAGGTAAGAAATCCTTTCAGTTTATTTATTGTGTTTTCTACAAAATTCAAAGCACTTGATAAATGATAAAGCTTCACTGTTTGCATGTTCGAAAGGTGGAGATTTGAACTTCTTTACGTCCACTTCTGCAGTGAAATGATTATAGCCTGCTCTGTTATCAATGTGATGATGGGTTAAGAAGGGAACAGCAAGTGCAGAATGGCTACACATAATGACCATTTTAAATTCTTAATACTTTACTTATCATTTAATGTATAAAAATGTTAAAAACTTGTTAATATCACAAGTTCTCAAGCAGCAGTTCAAAACTTTCATTAAACTGAGAAAAGCATCAAATCCTCTCCTTTAAGAAGCAGGAAACAGCAAATGTTTTTGGCTGATAAATGACTGAAACTATTAATAAAGTATCAAAATTGTCATTGATTGACTAATTTATTGATCATCTAATTGTGTCAGCACATAAATCTTGTCTGGTCAGAGAGTTAATGAGTAGCTGTTGTAACAAATCTATTACTATGTGGGCAGATGCTTTTGTCTACAGATAACAGGGACATGATACTCTTCTCTATTACACTCACACTGTGATGTAGAAGATGAATGGGCAGCACTAAACTTTTTTTTATGTGGTTATCAAACACTTGTGAACAAAATATGTAATGGAGGCATAATATTTAACGGTTTAAGAATAACCTTAAATAAATAAATAAAATGATATCAGTGCACTGAAACAGTAAACTACACTGAAAATTGTATATATTAAACTTAAATTAGGGAAAATGATCAAATATACATGAAATGGAGTCTATATGTCTTTTAAAATAATATTTATATATCAGCACATATCGGATGGAATAAACACTGATACTAATATATCTGTGACAGGCCAATATCGGCCAATAATATCAGTTGACCAAATTATTGGTCGGGCTTTAATCAAAATAGTTATTGATTATTTGTTGCAGCTCTATAAAGTAGTTCAGTGATAACATGTAAAATTTAGGCTGAATCAGAGTCATTCAGTGTTATTGATTGCCGTTCTCTCCCTCCAGTACAACCACTCCCCTCCGCAGCCATCCGGAGACGCTCCGAAGAGTCGCAGTCTGGACAGGAAGAACGTGGAGCCCATCGTCCTGACCAAGTGGAGACACAGCGCCTACGTCCAAGATCCCAACGACAAGGTCTGATACCTGGTGTCACACTTAAACACTTCATATCACTACTAACCAACATTTTTAAAATACAATAAAAAATCCCCAGTGAAAATTATAGAAAAACAAGAGAAAATCTTATGAATCCACATTTCTTTCACACATCTTTCTTTTAATATACTGTATGTTTCCACTTGAGTGACGTGAATTCAGAGTTTTCAGTTGTAGACTTGGTTGCTTTTACAGCGGCTGCTCAAAACCAGGCGTTTCCGCTCAGGCTCTGCCCGTCTACACCCGTACAAACACCAAGTCAGTAGCCTGTCTGTCACCTCCCACCGACCAATCAGAGCCCTCAACTTTTAATCCAAGCAGACAATCAGCAATGCATGAATGAATGAATGAATGAATGAAAGAATGAATAACACAACAAGAATAATAATTAAATCTCCATTACCAAATACATCCGTTTTCTCACCTGATTCCCTTAATTGATTAACATGCTCATTTGAATCCACCAAGAAACTAAACATTTAATCATGAACTTTAAGAGCTTATATATTACAGAGTTTGCCACGATGATAAAAGTGATGAATTTACTTACAAAAAAAATACTGATTATCTAAAGATGATGAGCCTCCTGAGAAACACCTGCCTCCACATCTAATTAAATAATCCATTTGTGCCTCCTGGACATCACAGGGGTACCCGACACTCTTTGCAGCATCATGATCTCACTGCTAATTGCCATCATGCACTCTTTCAAGCTGTGTCCGTGTCTTCTTAGCCTCGCGTAATCTTCTCATTAACCTCCTGTTGTTTCGGTTGATGTGACAGTGTGTGTGTTTTTTTTTGGTCCCTGTCTCCCTCACCAGGACGCTCCATCGGGGCCCAAGTCCCCCTCTCCTGACTCTGACTCCAACCCTTCATCTCCCAAGCCCCCCACCTCTGTTAGTACTAGTCTTCCACCACCACCACAACCACCTACTACCCACAAGACTCTTAATTATAGGGAGTGGTGCATGTTGAAGCATATTTCAGGGTTCCTACACAGGTCTGATCTAAAAAGTAATAAAAGAACTATATTTTTTACACATTAAACATTCAATCATCATCTCACATATTCTGATATTTGTTACAGGAAACAAAGTATTTATCTTAACCGGAAAAAAGGAAAGTTGAGCCTGTGTAGACACCCTGTTAATATTAAGGGTGGATTGCTTACAGTACCTGAAGTATCGCTCGGTCTTTTCTTGCCAGGGAACATTTATATTCATTATTGGGTTTTTTTCTTCTGGGTGCACAGATCCTCTATGTTGCCCTAAAAATGTCCCTGTGTGTCACAATCTAAAAAAAATCAAAGATCAATAGCTTAAAGTAGCTTAAAACAGTATCCCTTGGTATACTTATTATACATTTTCTAACTTATTTTAGTCTGTAAATGCACATATTTTGTGTTTAGTCGCTTTCCTGAATGGTAATAATGGGAATAATTAATTTCTTTTACCCTCCATGCTGAAAGTGGTGATTTATTTCGGTGGCTGGGGAATCATCTGGTGGTGGTGTTTTAAAAATGAAGCTGCTTTCTGTCGCAGGATACATGCATAATAATGTTTCCCGATATTTGTTTTTGATAGCAGCTTGTTTTCCTGTGATCCTGCTGTGGGGTTTTGGTATTTTTTTAATAATAGTTTGCAGGATTGATGCCTGTAACGTGCTTTCCTAGTAATGCTTGTTTTTTCTCTGCAGCCGTCTGAAAAGTGCGGCGTTCTGAATGTGACAAAGATAACAGAGCACGGCAAGAAAGTTCGGTGAGTACACACCAGATTATTCAGCTGAAACTACACCGATGTCAGCATTAGCTATTATGTGTTATGTAGAGTTAGTTTTTTCTCAAAAGGTAAATGTATTTGTTTGATTCTGTGTATGTTTCCCCAATTTTCCCCACCCGTTATAATCAAAAAGATGTTCTCTGTTACAATAGAGCATCATCTCTAAAACATCAAAAGTATAGAGATGCAATTTTCTGTCATTTTCTCATGGTAAACAAATCTCATGTGCAGAGCAGAGCTAAACCAACAATAAGTTCATCCTGCTTACAGGTGTTGTGTGTGTGTTTATCCAAAGCCTAATATATCTTATTTTTTATCGTGTGGTAGACTTCTGTTGTCCAGAAAGTATCAAAAACACATCAGTGAGTCACTACGCAGCACTGGGTGACTTTGAAGACATTTGGTCATGTTAGTTTGTTTAGAAATTACTCTAACCTTAATAAAAAAAATGTCATCACAGCGACACATCAGCGCAAGAAAAAATAGCTCCATGACACGACAATTTGACTTTGTCCTGAGTGTCTGTGTCTGCCTTACACAGAACAACTCTCTATTAGCCATTTCTAAACAAACTAAGGTGCCAAAAAACTGTTAAAGGCATAGAAACGTGTCCCCCAATACATTGTTACATTTGTTTTTAATAGTTTATGGACAACAGTGGAGATCTACATCACAGAGGAATATGATATATCAGACCCTTGATACACACACATGAGGATGATACTGTAACTAGGTTATAGAACCAATACCAAACAAGTAGCGATGAATGGGCCCTCGCTCCGCGGCTCAGTCTATTGACACATAGATGAGTTTGGGGCGGGACCCTCATCATGCCCGAGAAATTAGGGGCAGATTGGACAATGTATGTTGGAGTTATGAGGACTAACCCTAACCCTGTTTTATGGCAAAACCTTGAAATTCACCACATCGCAACGCTCACCAGGTACAATGGAGGCGAAAGATTTTGATAATTTTTCATCTCCGAGGTCTTAAGATGGGAAACCCTCTGGAGTTTGTACAGATTCACTCAAAGTGTTTGTGGAATATGTGTTGCAGGAAGAACTGGACTTCTTCTTGGGCGGTTCTGCAAGGATCCATGTTGCTGTTTGCTAAAGGCCAGGGAGGCGGGACCAGCTGGGTGAGTGACAGAGACCTTTGATTGCTAAATGAGGTCGAATCTCCTCAGCACAATAAGATCCTGCCTTTCTAAAAGCAATAGAAATAGCTTATTAGAATAAATTAAAAACATTGTTATGCTGCTCACCTTCTCAGGTGACATATTTTACTCCACTGAATTCAACATTTTCTAGCTCAGAAGTCGTTTTATCTCGACAGTCTCAATTTAAATTACTTCCATAATGACGTGAACTTGTGTCATTTTCATTCTTTAATTTTTATGTGTTGCCAGTGACTAAAAGTTTAGATTAATGGGGTTTAACAGAGTCAGGGTTGAATTTGATCTCCTCTCCATGTTTCCTTTTCCTTGTCTCTCCGTGTTTCTCTTACTGCCTCCATCTCTTCACCCTCGGGCCTCACCCACATACCCCCCCCCCCCTTTCTCCCCCATCCATCCCTCCAAACAGCCATACTACCACAGTGGCTCCTTTTCTGAATTGCTCCTGTCACTGTTGAGTAACTGGAGGCCATCAGCTAAGAAACTTCCCGCTGTCTCCTATGGCTGCTCTGGGTGCAGCCGAACCTCCTCTGTATGTGCTTCCTCTCCTTCCTTATGTGTGCTCCCCCTCTCCTCTCCTCTCCTCCTCTGCATGCCACCTCCCTCCTGTCTGTCATGCTCTGATCCCAACCCCCTCTGTGTGTTATCAGTCGCTGGCATGAGACATCGATTGGGTCAAAATTATTGGCAAAATTGTGCAAAATCTCCAAACAGGTGTATTTATCTTGCTTTTACTGGCATTGAGCTGATGTTTTAATAAAAGAGAGAGAGAGAGAGACAAGTTAGAGTTCATTATCATTTTTATTAGCTGATTAGTTTTGTGTTGGAAATGGAGCAATCAAAAAAGTTGAGGCTTTTTATGTCTGATATCATGAAAGACATCAGATCTTTCATGTGTGTCAATGCTTTCTGATTGGCCGTCACATGGACAGAGCATGACACAAGATTCAAGTTTATAATTGTCCACAGTTGCATGTGTTTAGACTGAAGTAGGGTAGCTAAAACTATACCTGTGGAAGTAAAATATACAGTATATTTTAATGTTCTATCCAGTCTTAATGTGTTAAAAGATATGGTTGCAATTTTCTGTATTTTTCTCATTGTCAGCAGATGTGCAAGCCACACCAGCGATGAACTGATCTACTTACTAGTATTGTACATGTATACAAAAGCCTGATATATATTATTCCTCTGTGCTGTAAATCTCCACTGATGTCCAAAAATGATCATCAAAAACTAGAGGTGTGACGAGATTTCTCGTCGAGGTGAATGCTGTCTCGCGAAGCAGTATTCAGTGACATTAATTACAAGATGATTAGTTAAAACATTTCAAAATGAACCTGCATTGTTTTGCATTTTGTGACTTTCAGTCAAACATAAGTCCATTTTTCTAGTCGTATATTTCGTCATTGAAGTTTTCTTAAAAATAGTGTTTAAAATCTCGTCTCGTTCTTGGTTAAGAGCACACATTTCTTTATATAACCTTTTCATTTTGCGAGTACACCAGAATGATACATTTGACTTTAAAAATGTACAATTAGAAAAACGGTACAAGTAGGAATAAGATATATCAGGCTTTGGATACACTCACAGTATTTATAAGTAACAAGAGTTCATCGTTGGTTTGACTCTGCACGTGAGATTTGTTCAAATGAAGGCAATGGTGATGTAAAGATTGATTGTCTCATCTTAAGAGGTCAAATCCAGAACTAATTAGGGATAAAGACGGATAAAAGATGTCAGCTCACTCATTGGATTGACCTTTTTATAGGAATTCACAATTAACCGGCTTCATTCTGCAGTAACAACTAAAAGATGAGCGCTGACAATGTTTCTTTGACATTATCTTTTTGTAATTCATTTGAAATTAAGTTATAAGTTTAAATAGTGTATGAATGTGTGTGCCAACATGTGCACCATTATTAAAGTAGAATAATGTGTCTGATAAAACTTTGTTAAACAGTCGAGTCTGTAAATGATTTGAATAACTGCTCTGTGACTTAATCTGTCTTTCTTTGATTATCTCTCTCTCTCTCTTTCTCTCTCTCTCTCTCTCTCTCTCTCTCTCTCTCTTCTCTCTCTCTCTCTCTCTCTCTCTCTCTCTCTCTCTCTCTCTCTCTCTCTCTCTCTCTCTCTCTCTCTCTCTCTCTCTCTGTGTCTAGTTTGGAGTCGGTCAGTCCAAACCAGAGTTCACTGTGGATCTGAGGGGCGGCTCGGTGGAGTGGGCATCAAAGGACAAATCCAGCAAGAAGCATGTTATAGAGGTGAGGGAGAGATCATTTGCCCAGAAAAATCTATATTTATGTCATTTCCATATATAAAAAAACACTGAAATGTTTCAAATACAAACAAGAACATCCTTCAGGTCCACATGTTTACCCCTTTACAAGGGTTTAAAGTTCAAGCCCCCAAAAAGTAAAAAAAAATGTTTCTGACTTCAACCACACAATATGGCAATAAATATGTAAAACAAAATATATGACTCACACTTTTCATTCCAACTGTTAACACATCTAATAAACATAGTTCTTACTTTATAAACTAACTGATAAGGACGAAACAAGCAATAAATGTGGTTTAAAAATTAATACTAAATCAGTGCTCACAATCACTATTCAGTTCACACACACACACACTCACACTCACCGATTCACAATATTCACACATTTTTGGTGGGTTGATGTTTGGTATTGATTATTTTGTGTCTCTTAATCTTTGTCGCAGGTGAAGACTCGACAGGGTACGGAGCTGCTGATCCAGTCAGAAAACGATGTCGTCGTCAACGACTGGTACCGAGCGCTGCTGGACACCATCAGCACCCATGTGAGCACCAACTAAAAACATGACCCAGTCACAAGAGGGGGGGGGGGGTGATCGGGGGGACATGCCAGATATTTGAGAAGGGAGTGGATTGTTTGTTATCTTCTATATCATGGTGTATTTGTTATTAATGTTAACAGATTATATTACATGAATAATAATGAATAAATACTTTATTATCACTGTAAACTATTTCTCAATAATTAAGTTAAGTTAAAAGACATCCCAGGTTGTAAAATGTGGTTGCTTTGAAGACACGTGTTCTTGAACTCAGCAGCATCTCCAGGTGAGCAGCCGCTGCTCATATTCACCAAACTGTGATGATAAATATCATAAATACAGGGCTTATAAGACACTAAACCTCAACAGTAACATGACAGAAATGTCCTGTTACAGTGGACACAGTTTTCATAAATCAATCAATCTATCTTTATTTAAATAGCGGCAAATCACAACAAAAGTCATCTCAAGGCATTTTACACATAGAGCAGGTCTAGCGCAAACTCTTTAATTTAAATGTAATAGACCCAACATTCCCACATGAGCAAGCACTTGGCAACAGTGGCGAGAAAACAACTCCCCTTTAAACGGGAAGAAACCTCAGGAAGAGCTGGGCTCTAAGTGGGCGGCCATCGGCTTCGACCGGTTGGGGTCCACAAAAACAAATGTCAAGGATTCTTCTACTGAATCTTCTCAAGTCACCGTACCAAATACAAAAATAATTTTCATTCTCAACACCAGGATCATAAAAAACACTACAAATATGACATTTTCAGGGTAAGAGGAACAGAAGAAGGGAATTTGAATTTTGAATCATCATGTGGGAGTTGAAGCTCATCGATTGTGTTACCTTGACTCATGTACATTCACTTGAGCAGCAAAAAAACTTCCACAGGACAAAGTATATTTATTCCACAGTTTGCAGTCTTTGCATCTTCTTACAGGAGTGTTCAAAGTTAAGCTCTACTAATCAGCAAAAGTACTACAATAAGAAAACTGCATAGTGTGCACAAAACACCTCTGTGTACTTTCTTAAAGCGACAGTGATGAAAAATGACATTCATAACAAAAATCTTAAAATATTGTCGCCTTTACGAAACATCATTTTCACATAAACACAACTTATATCAAATGATTTTAGCTGATATTTTACATATTTATAATTAACTTATTTATTTCAATCAATTCTGAAGTTTGAAACAAAATACAGACTGCGTTCATTTATTGAACTCAAACATATAAAACATATTTTAGCTCCAACACATCAGTTATTGAGCCGGCCCGACTAAACCTGATAAAGTTATAATATCACTGTCATCACTTTAGCTTCCCGTCTTTATCTTCACTTGTTATTAATAGATTCATTGTATTATATTTCTGCACTGAGAGTCCAAAGGTGCTCTTCTACACTTGTTATGAGTAGATTTATTTCATTATATTTATGCACTTAGAGTCCAAAGGTGCAGGTGTAGATATTTTACAACCAATTGTATCTTATTTCTTTGTGTGTGTGTGTGTGTGTATTTGTGTGTGTTTCAGGCATGGGAGTCTGATGAGGCAATAGAAGAGGACATGCCCGATTCGCCAGGTGCAGAGAAAAATGACAAGGAGAAAGAACACAGAGACTCCAAGAAAGGCAGAGGTCCGTGTGATGTTTAATGGTGTTTAAACAGATAATTAAACATATAAAATAAACACTGATCACATTTGGGGTGTTAAACAAGTAAAGTACATCAAAGTTCAAGCAAAATTGGTCATAAATCATCAAAAGTGAAAGATTTAAGGGTTTAAATCATTTGGTTAAATAACTTGCCATGAACAGTAAACATTCAAGATTCAAGAAAAAAATGAAAATGAAGGCAGTACAGTGCACAACAGCCACACACACACACACACACACACACACACACACACACACACACACACACTCTCTCACACACGTCACACCAGCGCTATAAAACAGACACTTATCATTTCCCTTCCCACAACACATCGAGCGTCGGTCATGGTGTTACAAATGCTGAAACAAGCTGTGGACAACGCTGTCATGTCCCGTTTTTACCCCGCAGCCATGAAGAACTCGGCCAGCATGGACACATCGGAGAACAAGAAGACGAGACACAAGCTGAAGAAGTTCCTCACCCGCCGTCCGACCCTGCAGGCCGTCAGAGACAAAGGATACATCAAAGGTACCAGAGAGAAATATATAGTATGCTCTGTGTGTCTCCAGTTTTGTTGAGACTCCTGGAAGATTATTGAATTCAAGAAGGTATTATATCCAGACTTTTTGTTTTTGTTTTTAATCAAATAATGTAGAAATAACATGGAAATGTATAAATACATTACCTTACAGAAATATAGGAGTAAATATTTAAGGTATAGGTTTGATCCAGATACATTTGCGGTATAAACTGGTGTTTTTCTGCTATTTTTAACCACAGAAAGCAACTTTGACTTTAAGATTAAATTAATTTTACAGTTTATTGCTATAAATCCATTTTCTTTAAACTTGTATATTACTCCCACAGCAAGCAGGTGTAATGTAGCTTAAATTACATTTGAAAGAACCTTTCCTGTAGAAAATCTTCCTTTCTTCTATCTCTAATTTAAAGTACCTATTCAGGACAAATTTAGGACTTTGGACTTGCACTTTGTGACTGTGTTTTATTTGTCTCTGCGTGTCCTCAGATCAGGTGTTTGGCTGCAGTCTCTCCAGTCTGTGTCACAGGGAGAACAGCACGGTGCCGAGCTTCGTCAGGACATGCATTGACCATGTGGAGAACAACAGTAGGTTCGCTAAACTGGATTCGAGTTAAGATTAAAAAAACAAAACATTTCCTACTTTGTTTTGACCTGCATGTAGTAAAGGAAGGGTGTGTTTTAATGCCAGTGATAACGCAGGTGGTGTAAGTAAGTAAGTAAGTAAGTAGCTGAATAGTTGTTTACCTTTACTGTACTTTGTTTTGTTTTTTTGGATTCAACTCTTCTTATACCTCTTATAAATATATATGAGCTAATCAGTGTTTTCCTCCCTTGATCCCCTTCAGGTCTGTGTGTGGACGGGCTGTACAGAGTTAGTGGAAACCTTGCTGTCATACAAAAACTACGCTTTGCTGTCAATCATGGTACGTTTCTCTACTCTGAAACTGTTTCTCCTCGTTATCTCAAAAGAAAATCATCTGAGAAGTTATTTAAAAGTGTTCTGACTTTAATGTTTGGGAGTTTCTTGTGGGATTGGAAATTGTTGAGAGGGTAAAAAGGAACTCAAGTGGTTTTTGTGTGTGTGTCCAGATGAGAGGGTGAACCTTGCAGACTCGAAGTGGGAGGACATCCATGTGACCACCGGAGCTTTAAAGATGTACTTCAGAGAGCTGCCGGAGCCTCTCTTCAGCTTCGCTCTCTTCCACGACTTTGTCAGCGCCATCAGTGCGTAAAACACACACACACACACACACACACACACACACACACACACACACACACACACACACACACACACACACACACACACACACACACACACACACACACACACACACACACTCACTCACTCACATTTAGATACAATACTTTTCATTATCAATTAACTGGTGATGATCTTCTCTTTTATATATATACCCTTACATACTGTTCATATTCTGACTCATAATTAGTCTCTACACCAATTCACATTAATAAATTCCCCATCAGTCAATAATAAATGTTTGATTAATCCTTCAGTTTGATACATATTGTGGAAAAAAAGACATTCACAATCACTATTTTATAGTCTAGTTGAACATTGTATAGAATATGATGTTCTCATATTTTATGTAACATTGGACCATAATATAGTGTTTTTGTATAGTTTTTTATCATAAAAACTAAAGAATAAACTATCTCTGCTCTCTGAAAGCTTCACTCAGGATAAATCATGTTTATATGTGACTGATGGGGGCCTTTATGAATGATATGTGGTTCAGAAATTTGGTACAGAGACACATTATGAGAGGAAATACTGTGACAGAACTGAATATGAACAGTATGTGAGGGTTAAATTACCCATAAAACCCCCTCATGGACTTATGAGGTGTGCAGATCCTGCTTAAAAACTAGTGATTAAGTATATCTGAATCAGTGAGAATAGATGGCAAATCTCACTGACTTTAGCATCAAAGCAAACTTTCCCAAACATCCAGTAAAAAAACTCAGAACACGGTTGTTGTTGTTGTTGTTGTTGTTGCTTCTAAAACCTGCCAGAAATTTGACTTTTAGTTTCTTTTCTGCAGAGAATCCAGACTACAAGCAGCGAGTTCATTCCATCAAAGAGCTGGTCAGACAGCTGCCGAAGCCAAACCACGACACCATGCAGGCGCTCTTCAAACATCTCCGAAGGTAAGAAGATGAAATAGAAAGAAAGTCCTATGAACCAATCCTAAACTGCTGTAAACACATAGTCTCATTTCTAGTTGCTGGTTGCATTGGTAACATTTCTGCATCTCAAATCATTTAATGTTGCTATATTCTATGCCACTAATAACCTGCTGTACATTTAAACATATACTAGTTCTGCTCAATCACTCTCAGCTCTCTCTTTCTTATAGCAACTTTCTCGCAAGTCACACAGTTGCTGACACGCTTTTTGTGTGTCTTATGTTTAGTTATTTCCCTTCTTCCTCTAGTTATAATGGTACATGTATTGAATATAGTATATTAACTGTGTTGGATGTAAAGCTCAGGGTTTTTTTTTAATAGTTACAATATTTATTTTCACTCAGATTTTTGCAGATGCTTAATAAGACATTTAACTTATCTTATATGTATTTTTACTATTTCAAGCCAAATTTCCAAAGTCTTTAAAATGTTCAACTGGGGAAAAGACTTTTGTTCTCTTCACTTAGACCTCGGATTCATTTCACAAGAAACAAATCTGACATTTTTACGTTGGGAGGAGTTCATGCTCATGACAAACACAGTTGTATTTTAAATGGCTTGTGACCTATGGATACCTGTAAAAGATATATATTGACAATAAAGACTGATAGAAAGATAATAATAAATACCTGCAGGAACATCAAATCAAATAAATACCAAACACATACATCAGTGTCAAAGTAACTCCAAACTCTAAAGGTGTCTCTGCTCTGTGAACTTATATTTGTTATTAGACTAGTTCATTTGTGTGTTCATTTGGAGAGAACGAGCATCACTGAGACACCGAGAAGCTTGTTTATGGTGAAATAGTTCAAGTCAGTAGGGCTGGGTGATATGTGCAGAATCAAATATCACGATATTTTTCACCGAATACCTCAATATCGATATTTTAACAATATTGTAGTGATGATTATTGGTGCTTTTTGATAAATAATCATCACTGATGTTGATAAAGGCTGATAATAAAACAGTCTGTTAAGCTCAGATAATGACATTTTTACTGTAATGCATCCTTTAAAAGAAGGAAAAGACACTTAATACATATTACGAAAGTTAAAATCTAAGACGATATCTATAAAATATCACAATATCAATATAATATCGATGTATTGCCCAGCCTTAGTTACCTCACAATCCTCTTTTATTCTACATACTTTATAACTGAGGCTGGAAGCTGGAAACAACAGGCCGACTTATTTAGACAAACATCAAACACTGCGTTGAGGAGTTAAACTCATTAGTCTCCTCCCTGCTCATCTTGTCAAGTTTCTTTATGAAAAAGCAGCTACATAAATACACGCTTCCTCCATTTTTACTTTAACAGTCGACTGTTTAAGAGTTACCTTAATGCATTATAGATGGCAGCGCTCCTGTGTGCAGTAAAATATGACATTCGCTAACATTAACCTTTAATTGTCTCTATCTGCAGTGAAGTCAGTAACACTTACATGTAGTGTGACTTATGATGAGCTGCACCCAAGAGGGGTTTCACACACAGTTAAAGAGCCAGCTTCACCTCAGTCCATAAAGTGTTGGTTCATAAAACACCTGGGCTTCTTCTAGGCTGTCAAAGAAAAGCGTTTCACCCCTGAACTCCACACGGAGCCGGGGGAAGATGTCAGACACCAAAGCGTATGTTCTTCCTGTAGAGAGCCAATTTCACACTGATGAATGCAGCACCAGCTCACACTGAGGTCAGGGTAGATATTAATCCACCTACTCCTCCTCCTGCCGCCTCGCTAAAACACACCCTTCATCCCTGTAATGGTGGAAGCAGACTCTAGGCTTAGGTGAGGATTTAGCACCGGGGGCCGTCACTCTCTCCACAGCTGGTGTTCTCGGTCCAAATATGTCTTGTTGATTCGAGGGAGCCGGTCGCTGGCTTTAAAGCAGGGCTGAAAGAGGGGGGTTATTGACACTGTGAGGTCCGCTAACAACAATAGAGCAGAGGTTTTCCAGGTAGTCAGGTAGCTTCTTGGGCTAACATTAGCTTCTCCAGTTAGCTCAGGTGTCGGCAACCGAGTGGAAGCAGCAGATTTAGATTTAGTTAACGTGTTTCTCTGTGAGTATTGTGTATTTGTCACCCAAAACAAAAGGTTAAACGTGAGTTTTAATACAAAGTCCCAATGAAAAGGCACGGCTCTCTGTGCTTGAAAATAATGCATATCAGAGATTCTTTCTATTTTTCTATGCTTTATCTTTTTTATAATAATTTGGGTTCTTTTTTTTAATCGTATGTTTTAATGCTTTCAATTCTTACTGTTAAATCCTCTGATATATTGTTTTTATGTAAAGCACATTGAGTTGCCCCTGTGTATGAAATGTGCTATATAAATAAAGCTGCCTTGCCTTGCTTATAAAGTTTAGTAATGTTTAACCAGGGCCCAAAAATTACAGCCTTAAAGGTGCAAAACACTTGAAGGTAAACTGGGTGACCAACAACACCAACAAAATAAAGTCAATTTTCTTATTGTAGTCCCTAAAATCTGGGACTGAAATAGTTCACTTACAATATTTAACCTTCTAGTATATGGTTTTGGTATATTTTTGTGGATTTATTGCTCTAAATGTGCGTTTTATGTATGAAAGGTGTTATATAAATAAAGTTATTATCATCATCATTATTATTATTATTGTATACAGTTGAAACCAGAAGTTTACATACACTGTATAAAAAGACATATAACCTTTTTTTTCCTCACTGTCTGACTTTATATCAGACGAAACTTTTCCTGTTTTAGGTCAGTTAGGATTACAAAAATTATTTATATTTGCTAAATGCCAGAATAATGAGAGGGATCATTTTTTAGACAATTTTTTATTACTTTCTTCAAAGTCAGAAGTTTACATACACTAAGATTACTATGCCTTTAAACAATTTGGGAAAGCCCAGATGATGATGTGATGGGTTTGGAAGCTTCTGATAGGTTAATTGACAACATTTGAGTTAATTAGAGGCACACCTGTGGATGTATTTTAAGGCACACCTCAAACACACTGCTTCCTGTGCGTGTGACATCATGGGGAAATCAAAAGAAATCAGCCAAGATATCAGGAAGAGAATTGTGGACTTCCACAAGTCTGGTTCATCCTTGGGTACAATTTCCAGATGCCTGAAGGTGCCACGTTCATCTGTTCAAACAATTATACGCAAGTATAAACACCATGGGAATGTCCAGCCATCATACCGCTCAGGAAGGAGACGGGTTCTGTGTCCCAGAGACAAACGTGCTTTGGTGAGAAATGTGAGTATCAACCCCAGAACAAAAGCAAAAGACCTTGTGAAGATGCTGGCTGAAGCTGGTAAGAGAGTGTCATTATCCACAGTGAAACGAGTCCTGTACCGACATGGGCTGAAAGACCACTCAGCGAGGAAGAAGCCATTACTCCAAAAGCAACATAAAAAAAGCCAGATTACAGTTTGCAAATGAGCACAGGGACAAAGACCTTCATTTTTGGAGACATGTCCTGTGGTCCGATGAAACTAAAATTGAACTGTTTGGCCATAATGACCATCGTTACCTTTGGAGGAATAAGGGGGAAGCTTGCAAGCCTGAGAACACCATCCCAACTGTGAAGTACGGGGGTGGCAGCATCATGTTGTGGGGGTGTTTTGCTGCAGGAGGGACTGGTGCACTTCACAAAATAGATGGCATCATGAGGAAAGAACATTATGTAGAAATATTGAAGCAACATCTCAAGACATCAGCCAGGAAGTTAAAGCTTGGGCGCAAATGGGTCTTCCAAATGGACAATGACCCTAAGCATACCGCCAAATTAGTTACAAAGTGGCTTAAGGACAACAAAGTCAATGTTTTGGATTGGCCATCACAAAGCCCTGATCTCAATCCTATAGAAAATTTGTGGGCAGAGCTGAAAAGGCGTGTGCGAGCAAGGCGGCCTACAAACCTGACTCAGTTACACCAGTTCTGTCAGGAGGAATGGGCCAAAATTCCAGCAAACTGTTCTGAGAAGCTTGTGGAAGGATACCCAAAACGTTTGACCCAAGTCATACAGTTTAAAGGCAATGCTACCAAATACTAATGAAATGTATGTAAACTTCTGACTTTGAAGAAAGTAATAAAAAATTGTCTAAAAAATGATCCCTCTCATTATTCTGGCATTTAGCAAATATAAATCATTTTTGTAATCCTAACTGACCTAAAACAGGAAAAGTTTCGTCTGATATAAAGTCAGACAGTGAGGGAAAAAAGGTTATATGTCTTTTTATACAGTGTATGTAAACTTCTGGTTTCAACTGTATGTATGTCTATTTCCTTACATGCGTTTTGAAAAGTGTGAACTCTTATTGTAAATCAAAATTTATTACAAACCTGACTACAAAATGGCCTTATTGGCCATGTTGACATACAGTGTTTCTGTAAGAAGGCACTGATTTTTTATTTTATTTTATTTTAAGCTCATAAAAATCTATTTTTCAATTAAAATCTTCTTAATTTACCACCTCGTACTAATGAGCAATGTATCTTACCTCCCTCTTCCCTCCAGGGTGATCGACCACGGGGAGGAGAACCGTATGACCACCCAGAGCGTAGCCATCGTGTTCGGCCCCACGCTGCTGCGGCCTGAGACGGAGACCTTGAACATGGCGGTCCACATGGTCTACCAGAACCAGATAGTGGAGCTTATATTGCTGGAGTACGAGAACATATTTGGGAGGTAGACGGAGGAGACGCCTGAGGATGAGCCGTTTCTTATTATTATTATTTTCCCCCATCCTCTACCAACGCAGAGCTCTTCCTAACCCGGCATGGCTAGGATCAGCTCGGCTCGGCTCAGCGTGGTCTGGATCAGGGGCAGCTTTTTCTTCATCTCATACCAACTTGTGGTCACCGGCTTTTTCCAAATATTGCAAAACCTACCGGACCAGAGCCACGCAAAAAAAGTCTCCTGATGAACCAAAACAAAAAAACAAAAAAAACATAGTGTAACTAACTAACTAGCGACCAAAAATTTTAGACTCTTTGCACTTTTCAGTATCTCATTTTTCTCCTCCTGCAGCTGCATTTGTGCCACTTTACTGCAAAAAGGTGACGTCCTCCTGTCCCGACACTGGATTTCCTAAAATTAAAAAAACTGATACGTGGGCCAAACAAGCCGCTACTGCTGCACAGACTGAGACCAAAGGAGCTGCAGAATAATGAGCCTCTGTAAAGCTCTTACAGAGGAGGCGTCAGTATTTGGAAGGTTTAATGACGCTGGCTGCACCCTGTATGTACCGTACTGTAAAAACCTCATCTCTTGTATAGACTCATCATCACTCCTGTATGAACCACACTGGGAAGAAACCAACAACACCCTCCCTCTACCCCTTCAAGCTTGACTTTTTTTTAGGCAATAAGAGAAGAAATAAGTTATCAGAAGGGATGATGTGGAGGTCTCTTTATTGTTCAAGAACCTTTTTCCTTTCTTGGTTCTCTCTTTTTCATGTTCACTTTATTTTAAATGTCTTTTTGTCTCTCCTCGTCTTTCCATCTCTCTCTTTCTCTGAATCTGTTTCTCTCCTTTCTGAAATACTGGAGCAGGGTCCTCTGAACACATGACAGGTTATCATCGCTCTTCTCTCTCTCTCAATATTTACAGTATATCTGCACGACACCTTCAACATTTGGCTTTTAGAACAAATGATCTTGCAACGGTCAGAACATCAACTTGAAAAAAACACAAACAAACGGTACTCAGCTGTGTCTTCTCCTCGACTCATGGGAACGAAACATTTTAGACAAGAAAAATAAAAAAAACAGCCTTTAAACGCGTCTCCATCGAAACAGTTGTACAGTGTTTATGTGTATGCATGTAATAAATGGGAAAATGGTGGATGGATGAATGGATTTAATGACAATATATTGTACAAAAAGTAAATATAAGTACGTATGCCTGGAGTGTTAAAAAAAAAAAAGATACCGGTGGGATAAATCACTATTTTTGTGATCATTGTGTAACCAACAGTTGTGAGGAATAAAGTTATGAGGTGGGGGAAATGTGGAGGTTTACCTGAGAGGTAAAAAAGTTAAAAGATTTGTGAATGTAACTTTGCAGAGAAACGTCTGTTGGCTTTATCGAACTGGAATAAAGACCTCAAACGAGAGAGAGATGTTCTTTATGTTGTTCCCGTGATTATTTTTACTCCACCTGTCTTGTTTCCATGTAGTTCAGCGAGAAGATCGAGATACCGACTGTTAGATTTGGAGGTTTGATACCACGGATGTATTATAGGAACTGGATACCGGATGAAAAAAGTGCTTCTAGCTCCCACGTTGTGCGGCTGACTGAATATCTGAAGTAGTGTTTTTCCAGCTCAGCTCACAGACTTAACATTGAGATGAGTTTACAGATTTTAAAATCAGCTCAAGTGAAGCCTGTAGCTTAACAAGCAGAAAATGAAATAACAGTAAAAGTTTGCTGCTGCTGTCAATCCTGAGACAACTTTACTTATTTGTGGGCCAAACAATATCTACGCTTGTTGAATGAGCAGCAATGTTACGCTTATTAAAAACTAAAAACATTCTCAACTTAACAAATATATAGAAAACAATCAGTGAAGTTGCTCTAGGCTCCCTTAAGGACTTCAGGTGATCTTTTTTTTTAACACTATAGAGAATCAGAAATATAGATAAAAGCTACACTGCAATGATTAAACCATCAGCAACTTCACCACTTTGAGTCAGCTTGTTAACCGATAGTCGTGAGAGAAAGTCAGAGTCCAATGTGAGTCATACAGTGGCCATGTGATGTTTGACTTAGGTGTTATTTTGCTCTCAGATGATCTGATACAATATTTAAAGTGAAGCCAGCTCTGAATCTTCAGCTCGCTGTCCTGCTGAGAAGATGATCGGCCTGCACGACAACTTCTGTTAGAAATGTTAAACAGGAGGGAAGCGTCGTGCAGCAGAGGAGGGAAAAATATTCCCCACATGGTGACGAAGCAGGGCAAACATCATCGTCTCGCCTCGAAGATGCAGAGAGAAGCTACAATCTTCACATGGATATGAGATGTTTAAGATGATGCTTTCCCCTCTCTAACCTGAAATACTTGTTCCATGTGCTGCTTTCTTAACTATGAGCCTGCCCCTCTTAAGGTCTCTGCACGGCCTACAACACAAGTACATACATACTGTCCATATTCTACAGCCCTGTAGTATGTTTCCCTCCCCCATTTTGAACCACATATTTGTTTAGAAAGCATCAATAGTTGATCTGACTGATCAATAACTGGGTGATTAAACCTTGATTCATGTTTCAGAGAGCAGAGAGAGTGTATTTTTTAGGTTTTACACCTACTATCACACAATATCGTCCTATTTTACCTAAGACATGAAAATATAACATAGCAATAATGATTGAAATGTTATTTTATTGAAACTGAAAATTACAAGAACTTTAAGTAACTGTGGGGTTTATTGTATAACCATTAGAGCCATCAGTCTTCACTACTACATCATAAAAAGAAATCCTCATAACTACCATCTTATTAAAACTATTAACTATTCATTTAACAAAAAGACATTTCAGTAGATACGGGTCAAATTTGACTCAAAGGACAAATATTTGTAGCAACGATACAAAAGGATAACAAATTTAAAATAGCAGTCATCAAATTTCAGAGTAAAAGACATTCAGGGTTTAAACAGCTGTCAAATATCGAAACTGGTTAAATTTGATCTGAACAGTAAGTAAGGGTTAAACATGCAAAAGCAGAGATAAGCTGACTAGTGTAAAAATAACATGATGCCGTGAGCTGATTTTCCTCCTGTTATTCCCATTTTTTATGAGTCACCAGCTGCCACTGATTTTAAAATAAGTGGTATTTTTTGATCAGAAGTACGTAGTGGCACCAATGTACAACAAATAAATAAGAATCTGAGATAAGATCAGATCTTAAATCATACAATCAGAAAAAAGCATTAAGGAAAAGCAAAAAGTCAGATTTATTTTTGTAATGCAGACGCTCAAACTGGCAGCAGTATTGTGACTCATTTATCCAGATGAGATCTTTGATGTCTGGTCTGTGTTAAACCTCCATAATGGATTCTTTTATCAGACGTTTCCTGGTGTACGGAAGCTGACGCAAAGCTTCTGACAGAGAGCAAAAGGTTTTCTTTCATATCTTACTGTGGAGATATCTTAAATGTTAGAGAAACTTGCAACATTTTGAGTTTTCCCCTGTTGTTCTCTGTTCTTTTGATATACACTATATTGTCAGATTAACAGAGAAGGAAATATCTGCCTTTGAAGAAATATTTTTTTAGACATCATTTACAGTGTTTGCTCTCCAACAGACTTCAAGATTCCCTGAGTAAAACTTTCTTATAAGTTTTATCATTTAAAACCTCCAAGTATCAGCATCTCTGTGAGGATGTTAATCATAAATCCATCCTTAAATGTTCAATTAACTCCTTCCTAAATTCTTAGTGACCAGCTAGTTTCAAACTAGTGATTTATCAGGTTGCCCAATAAAACTTTCCGTGAAGATTGTGTTGTTTTCTAGATTTTTCAGAGTGTTTCGTCACTTGTAAATTTGTCTCAGCGCTCTTAAAAATGTTTCACATCTTATACATTTGTTTTCTCCTTGGTAAAAGTGTTTTCCTCATGTAATTATGTTTTATGATATGTAAAAGTGTTTCATACTTTGTAATGCTGTTTTTGTAAGGGTCCAGCTAGAGGAAATGTGTATAGGGTGATTTTACAGCTTTTAAATGTAAGATTGGGTCAAATTTGACCCTGAACACTATGCAAGGGTTAAAGTGTCAGGTCAGACTCGTCAATCATACGACCTCTTTTACTATTCAGTATAAATGGGTCAGATATAAATAATATATCAAATCCACCTGACAGTTAGTAGGTGTAAATATTTAGTAACACCAAATCTCTACGGGTTTAATTTAGTGATGTGTAAATCTCCACTTTGCTCGTGCAACAGCTTTAGAACTGAAAACCTTTTTTATGTCATATTTTTCAGTTTTTTTTCCTCAGAAACATTAAGATAACATTTTTCTAGTGAGCAGGAATCACCAAAGTACATGTTGTGCAGTCTAAATGACGAGAGAGAGAGAGAGAGAGAGAGATAATGAGGAAAAAAAGCAAAACCAGAGAATAACTGAGTAACACCTCCTAAGATCTCTGATATGTTGATGTTCTCAGCAGCTTCAGCTCTCAGTCACAGCTTTTGTTCACACTGTGATCAAAGTGAGAAAAATGTCACACAGTTGCTTTTCTCACTTGTTTGTGTTTTTAAAATCACCTCAGCAGAAGACATTTCAAGACATTCATGCACATTACTTCATGCATATTGACTTTTTAAAAAAGGCACACTGTAGTTTCCTGCTGTTATCTCACAGTCTACCCTCATTTATCCTGGAAAACCCTTTATTTTTGCTGAGCTTGCATGCTCCTCTTTTTAGACCTGACCTACTTGAAATTGCTCTAGTTACACCTGAGAGGTGTAACTAGATCTCAGGACAACCGCTGCTGCTCCTCTGGTAGTCACTGACTAAATATATCGATACGCCATGTAGAGCATTTTCTAGTGACTTTAACTTCAATAAAGTCAAAGTAAATATAATCCAGTTTTAGAGTTCCCCTCCACTTTAAGAAAATGTGTTTTTGTGTTTTTGTCACTTCATTTGGAGCAGTACAGAGTTTATTTTCATATTAATCTGCAGGAAGGGAGAAAGTTTCTAATGTGTGTTCCTTAAATCTGATTTTAAGGTGGTAGCAACTACTCTGGAAGGCATTTGTGGTCCAGTATGCAAGAAAATCTTATTACACAGCAGCAGAAAAAACTTGTGAAATTAACATTATTTGCATATTCATAGATACTGGATCTCTTAAGTTGTCAGTGCATTTTAACAATTTCTAACTACGATTTTCCTCCAGAGAGTGTCTGGGCTCAGCCTTAGAGATAGGGTCAGGAGTTCAGACATTTGTGGGAGGCTAGGAGTAGAGCTGCTGCTCCTCTGCATCGAAAGGAGCCAGCTGAGGTGGTTTAGATGCCTGGTCAGGATGCCTCATGGACGCCTCCGTTTAGAGGTATTTTCCGGGCACGTTGGAGGAGACCCGGGGGCAGACCCAGGACACACTGGAGGGATGACATATCTCTCCTGGTCTGGGAACGCTTTGGGATCCCCCAGGAGGAGCTGGAGGGCGCTGTGGAGGAGAAGGATGTCTGGGTTTCATTGCTCGGCCTGATGCTACTGCAACCCGGCCCTGGATAAGTGGTTGAAAAAGGATGAATGGATAATATCTAATTTGATAATTTAACTCTAATTTATGGAGACAGTAAAAAACCCAGACACAAATGATTATTCAAAGTAGAGTGAATCAATCTGAATCGTTTACTGACAGGATGAATAGATAACTGTGCAAAAATTCATTTAACAAAAAGCCATGTCAATAGATATCGGTCAGATTTGACCCAGAACAGCCTCACTGGACAAACATTTGTAGCACCTATACAAAAGTATAACATTTTAAAATATTCAAATTTTTGTGCATTTTTGGCCACAAAATCAAATTTCATCAAATTTCAGAGTAAAAGAAATTGTGTGTTTTAACAGCTGTCAAGTGTCAAATGGGTCAAATGTGACCCGAAGAGTATGTAAGGGTTAATCAACATTTCAGCACTATTTGTGATCTAATATGGAAGCAGGATGGGTTTTCAGTCATTTGATAGACCAAAGAGATTCTTCTGTTAATATTAAAATGAAACAGTAGTAGTTGCTGTTGCTGTCAGTCCTCCACAGGGAGGCTGTGGTGGCCTCGCCCCGGGCCCAGTGTCAGGCTCCGTAAACGGGGACAATCATTAGCTTCCTCCCAGCGGAGCCGTGTCCCTCCTCGGCATCATCGGCTCCATTTCACCCTCAGCCCTTTGTGGCTCCTGCTGATAAGCCCGAGCTAATATCTGCTCTGTGGCTGGCTGCACGGGAAATTATAGATAGAGGCAGAGAGCTGCTGTCCACTCCATCAGGACAACACTAACTGGAATCCAGCCAGAAAATGCAATTGGATTCAATTTTTAAGTTGTAATTGGATTTTTTTCCCCCTGATATCGAAGACTGCAATTAACATTAAAAGTAAATATTTTTAGTGTGTTTGCTGCAATGAATGACGTTTAATTGTCTGATTAATGTACTGTATATGATAACATGCAGCGCTTATAGAGCTTATTTTATAGTCATTGAAAAATTACTTTATTTATTTATATCAATTGTAATCAAATATGTATTTTATTTAAAATGTATTTATGTATTTAATTGTATGTAAGATTAATTTATTTAATTCTATTTCAGGTGGATTTATTTTATTTTAAGATGTATTTATTTTTATTAATATTTATTTATCTTATTTTATTGACAATATGTTTGGCAGGTACAGTACACATCAGTCAACATATTAGTTCACACCGCAATGTAAATGTACATTTAAAAAAAAGAAGAGAAAAAACATATCATTAAAACAATCATTACATTTAGAACTATAAATAGCACATCATTAATACAAGAAGTGAGTACTTAAAATCAGACTTGATGTTGTTTTTTAAGCAGCAATTTATCTGTCACTATATTTGAGGAGTAACTGATTGTTAAGTCTATAAAATGTCAGAAAATAGTGAAAAATGTCCTCCACAGCTTCCAAGATTGAAAGTTGACATTTTCACTTTACTCTTTTTGTCCGACCAATACTCAACACTCTGTTTGTCGTGGAGATATACAAGAAAGCAGCAAATCCTCACTCAGCTGGAATATTTAACATTTTAATAAAGGACTTAAACAGTAGATTTTGACATAAACGGTAGTGATTGACAGAAAATTATTCGACTAATATTTTAAACACATTCAAAGATGAATGATGAAGGTAGTGAGGATATGAAGTTCAATTATAAAACAATTTTAATGTTTAAGCTATTTAATAATCTCAAGTTTTTGTCTTGGTTTACTGTTGTTTAACTTTGAACCAGTCAAAGATGTTCATGCTTCATCCAATTAGGTTTAATTTAGTGACTCTGTGTTGTTGTTTTTTTAATAAGGCGTCTGTGTGTTATTGTTTGTGACAGTAATTAATATTTTGACATGAGTGTATTTTTCATTAAACTAGACTGAGGCCTCAGGCGATGGAAAGACATCAGCACGAGAAACATCATGCAGCTACAGGCAGGTCGATACTTAGTCTACTATCTCTTGTGTGTGTGTGTGTGTGTGTGTGTGTGTGTGTGTGTGTGTGTTTCAGTTTGACCAACGTAGAGGAACACCCATCCCCTCCACACACAAAATCCAGACAACACCTCTTCTGTGACTCTGCTCTGGCTACCAGCTCTGCATGGCGATTGCATTTGTCCTCCGCCCATTTAAACACACACACACACACACACACTTAGAGGCTTTCTCTCTCTCTCTGACTCCAGTGAGCAGCTCCGCATCATGATCGCCTTTTCCCAACACATTCATTTATGTTTGCACACACCTCTCTGCTCTTAACTGAGACTGAATGCTAACAGCCAGGTGGGGCCGAGCGTGTCGACATGCAGCTCACTTTAACTAAGAGGTGAATGGTTACAAGAGGAAGAAAAAGAGAGAGAGAGAGGGAGAGAGAGGTGGGTGAGATTTAACATGCAGTACAACCACTTCATGCTTTGTTGCTCTGCTCTATTGAAAGTTCCTTGAAGGTATTGACTTTTTTGGACTTTTTCTTGGCTCAAATATCAAAACCTTGGCTTAGAAAATTTATAATACAAACAGCATTATCCTGCTCTCTCAGTACATACAATACTGTACAATCAATAGTTTCCATCCACTTTTTCTTTTCTTTTTTTTCAATTCAACAACTTTAAAAAATATATAACAGAAGTATCATCTGTAACCATAAGGCTGGAAAAATGTTTTAAAATGATGCTTCACTTAATTTCAGAGGAGAAGTGGATTGGCACTTTAATCAGTCGTGAAGGATGCAGTCAGATGTTTGTACTCAAGTAAAGTATCAGTACTTCAATGTAAATCAATCAATCAAACTTTATTTATACCTCAACCTTCATCCACAACCCTTCGACTCTCATCCCTCCACCACTAACCCTTCTACCTTTGTCGCAATAAAGCTTTAAACTCGTATGCGAGTTGGTGTGGTCTTTGTTAGTGAATGGTGTATTATGAGAGATGGATGATTGCCACCGCATTCCTAGTGGCCACTTGTGGTATTGCAGCTTAAAAGATCCCCACAGACCACGATTATAAAAAAAAATGTCTACAAAACTGTTGACAATACACTTTGAACTGCAGACAAGGTGAATTATGACTCTTCATATTATGTATTTTTGATCCATGGAGGTTTTATGTGCGTTAAATCTTCCTCAAGCCGAGAAAAGCTATTTAAAAAACTGTGACATCATCACAATGTAAAGTCTGTGGGCCGAGCTTTGGATCCAGCTCTTAAAACACATCCATGGTTTCTTCCAGTCTGAGGCCACAGATAGTGTTTCTGAAAGCTCATGTAGCATGTCTTTCTGCTGCATATAGAAATTCACGACAAGTTAAAAGCATCTTCACTGCAGTAACGACTGAACTCTCTGTCGAGCAGCCAATGTACGGCTGTCACAGATGGTGAGGGGCTCAAAAAGAAAAATTCTGACTGCTTCTAAGAGCCTTTCAGGGAGGCTGTTTTTTGATTTTTTTTTTTGGCGAGCTCAGAGAAACTTTCCCCTCTTTTGAACAGACGAATGTGAAAACAGCCTTCTAGTGTCAAACTCTGCACATACATCATTCTGCACAGTGAAGCAACAGTAAGAACAACACTTTTTTTGCAGTGAGGGAGACTTTAACAATAAAAGCTGGCAGAACAGAAAACACTCGTATAACTAACTTTTATATCCACTATGTGCTGTTTTGTGTTTTTTTTAAAGGCGCTGATGGATTTCGCTGCGTCACTCTCAGCCAGCTTTAGTCTCCACTGGGTTTTGAGCTTCAGCGGTTTCTCCATGCTGTGAGAAAGATCTCTATTAAGATTGACCTGAGTGACAAGAGCTTCTAGTAGCTAACAATCTCTCAGTTTCTCCCTCTTGTTTGCAGTGATGGGAGACGGTGTAAGCCAGTCGGTACTGGGAGGAAAAAACAGCTAACCAGTAGGATAAAATCTGCTCAGAAGCTGCTTAACCTCTCAGAAGACTGCTCTGCATTTCCACTTTAAATCACAGACAGAAAAAAACTCATCTTATCCAGAATATCTTCTTCCTCCCTTCTCAAATTCGCTGCCTGAATCTTCTCTTCTCTAGCAGAGACACCGAACATGCTGATGGTGCGCTCTAAAGTGGTTTCTGTTGCTGCTTTCAAATGGAAATCATGTAGTTATATTTTTCCACTTTGGAAGTGGCATTCGTGTGGTTTGAGCTGTTGCCAAGTGACTGGAAATAAACACGGGAAAGGAAAAATAAAATAAAAACTGATAAGCTAAATACGTTTTCTGCATGTCAGTATGAAGAAGTAAGAAAAGGGAAACTTATAATAGTATTTTTTAATATTAAGAAGACATCAGCATGTGTCAAATAGGTGAATTTAGAGCTGTCAGAAATGTTTATTGTATGAACTTGTAAATATGTTATCGGTGGACTGTATCAACAAGTCCTCTAAATTAATTAACCAAATACACTCCTGAACAAAATCTATTGTATTAGCATTTTGCGGTGGTGGATCGTAACCAGGTTGTAAGTAGAGCTTCAAAATGCAAAAAGAAGAAACAGGAGCAAGAGACAAAAGACATAAAGGTCTTTATTGATTGGACTGCAACTGATCAGACTGATACATCACAACATCTGTGCAGTTTCATACGAGTGTGGAAACTGATAACGTTAAATTCAAGTGTATCAATCCCAAGTTTTATTTTTTATTTGTTTTCTGGTGCCAGAATGGAAAGAGTTCATACGTCTCTGAGCAGGATACAGTAGGATATGGGTTTTATCCATGTGCAGGCAATTTAATATATAAGAGGCTGCACAGTCAGAATTGCAGCTCTGTCAGTGATAACTGTGCACCTTCAGTATTATTAGCAGTTAATATGTATGCAGACACAAACTCCGTCAAGTCACTGCAACTGTTAAAATCAAGGCACAGCTGAGCAGCTGTTATCTGCTGCCGCGTCTTCAGAAACAGGTCGTTTCACTTGTCGCTTTGGAGAAACAACATCTCCTGTCTATAAAATGATATTTCCTCGTTTCATCTCTCCTCCAGTGGTTTCCTCGCATCTCTCTATGCATCCTTGGTGGGAGGGACTAAGACGAACGTGCGGGAAATGTGGATGGAATTTAAGAGACTTGGCATGCATACAAACTAGTTCATTTCAATGGAGATACTGATGAAACCCACACCTTTTTGAATGTGTATTCCTACAGCATAGATTTAGCTACAGACCTGACACTAATTGTAAATTACTCGTTAATAAGGGTGTGACGAGATATTGTACCACGAGATCTCGCGAGACGAAACGTGACGATATTTCTCGTCAACGTGAATTTTGTCTCGCGAAGCTATAATTAAGGGCCGCAAAAAAAAAAAAAAAGAAGACGATCGGTTTTCTATCGCTCATTCGCACGTCATGTCTTCTTTTTATAATGTCACGTGTGGATCATTAACCTTGTTGCAGCTGCTACCTGCTGAGAAGATCTCAGTCAGCAGTAGGAGAAGAAGAGAGGAGCAGGTTGAGCTCAGGTCTCTACACTGAGAGCCTGAAGTAGGAGGAGCAGGGAATCTATCGCAGCTATGGAAGCCTAATGATGCAAAAAGTAAAACACTACCAAATTATAACAATGTGCAATTTACTTTTATTTCTGTGTTTTTTTATTAGCAATATGTTGTAATTTGTGATAATTGGGTTCTTTATTTAATTTATATTTATATATTAAAATTGTTTCTACTCTTTACAATTTACTTTTTAGTATTTGTGATTGTATTTAACTTTTGTATTTATGGTTGTTATTTCCATAAATACCAAAATTATCCATCTATAAAATATCTATATGGGGAAACCTTTTACAGTGCTGCATACTGCATATGAAGAGTCTCGTTGCAAAATGAGATATATCCATTTTGAGAAATGTTGGTTATTTGACATTATTATTTAAGACATCAACAATCAAGTTCATTCACAATTTTTGTTCATTAAACTATTACTTGAGCTAATTGAAGGCCAGGGACACAATGTTCTTGAAATCCAGGATATATTTATTTAATTTTATATGCACAAATAGTTCATAAATAAGTCAAAAAACCATGCCGAAATGAAACATTCATTTTAACATTGTCAAACATCTTAAATTGGTTAAAAAAACAATACATCATAAATATATGGAATAGTATATACAAAGGTTGATTAATAATAATCATACAGACACATTAACCCTCTGAAGCCTAACAACATAACATTTATTTTGCAAAACGCTATATATCCACCTTAGACTATAGGCTACTATAGTGTAATATCATTAAGAAAAGCTTGTGGATCAATCAAACTATTAAAATATGACTAGATTGTCTACTCAGGTAGGGTGGGGGGGGAGGGGTGGGTCGGGGGTTGTGTGTGTGTGTGTGTGTGTGTGTGTGTTCTTGAGTGTCACATGGGCTTTAGATGCCAGTCTGTGCCTTTTAGCCTACTCTTCCTCACTGTGGACATCACTGGTAACAGCCAAAGCATGGTTGTAGAAGGCCTTGACATTTTCTGGGGCACCAATGGCTTCCAGCAGGCTGATGATGTCCTTCTTCTTCACAGCCTTCACTGTGGTCATCATCGGCAGGGGATCTGCTTTATACTGGCCCCAGTTCTTACCTCTCTTCAGGAGAGTGTGCTGGTAGGTGGGACCGTTGAAGGTGGTTCTCACCCCCAACCCTTTGCCATCGATCTCCAGCACCCGGGCGTCGCTGATCTTGTAAGACCGCGTGGACTGCATGAGAGCCTTGGTTGCAGCTTTGTGGTCAAAGCTCTCCCAGTCCTTCCCGTACACATATACAGAGCCATGCTTCCTCAGGATGTTGGTGTACTCTCCTGGTAGGAGTATGGTGTCCTGCTTGCGGATATCCTGCTCAATCCTTCCAAAAACTGTCAGCAGGGAGAAAACTATGGCCACGGATAGGGAAGTAGCACTCCATTTTGGTATCTTTAAAGACAGTGCTCCGTAGACTGGACAGCATTCCCACCATTGTGGTGTTTTTGTTCTGTCCGTAGCAGGAATCGCTGAAGAGCCTCAAATGGCCAGCCTGCTTGACATCTTCAGCTAGACTGGTTCTCAGGCAGTGGTCCAGGGCAGAAGCGATCATGTTGCTGCCTTTTCCATTTTCATTTTCAAGCCACACATAAAGATGACGGTCACTCAGTGCCTGCAGGCTCCTCTCTCCATGGTGGACCACAACACCAAGCACATACATATAGAGTTGCCTGGAGTAGTAGGTCTGGCCGATGGGAGACTTGGGCAGAGAGAGGTTCTGCATCATGTCAAAGCAGACTGTGACTGATTCTTCCACTGCATTCAGCAGGGTGCAGAACACCCGAGCTCTGCGTCGGTGGAGCATGAAGGACACAATCTGTGCCTTCCTCTCGTCCTCAGTTAGATTGGGATCTTTCATTCGAAGCTTCGAGCTCATGCAGGTGGCACAGCAGTCCTTTGCTGGATGCCCAAATCCCAGGTTGAAACTTGTGCGGAACACATAGTAGTATAGGGAGTAGCTGATGACCCTGTGGTTCTGCTCCTGGAATAGCCGGTGCATTTTTCTCACTGACAAGTCACTCGGGAGGTACTTCCGGCCAGGTGCGCCACGACGAGCGTAGTGGCTGGCCTTGCACATGAATGAGGACATGTGCTGAACTGCCGCCTGCCTATTCTCCATCTTCTCATCAACATTCCTGGTTCCACCTCTGCGTTCTATAGCCGATAATTTTCATAATTAGGTTTTATTGGTTCTTTATGTAGGCTAGAATGTAGCCTATAGGATTATCAGATATGGTGACCACAGTATGTAGGCTAGCCTTCTACCAATATGACAAAACCAGACTGGTAGCCTACGTACAGAATCAATAAAGCCTATAACTATGGAAATTATAGGCTTTTGTATACACTTTGTCTGCGTGAAGTTATTTAAGCAGCACCAATAATAGCCATTTGGCATAAATTGGGTCAATAGCAGTGTGTTGTGTAGCTGCTCAAAGACTGACAGCTGATTGGCATGATTTTAAACACACTTTTGATTGTTTTATTCCTTTTATTTTTATTTCTGTGGCACATATACCTTCGCCTTGGGCCCCCAAATTGCTAAATCCGGCACTGCTACACTCTAGCCCACGACACATTTTAACAATAATAGCCTAATGAAAACTAAAAAACAAAATAGAGCTTAGCTAACAATAATTTATACGATTTTGTTTCAAATGAGTTTTTTGTCCCAGATAATTTCCTCAATCTCATGACTTTTCTGGCTGGCTGCCAACTGACTCTGGGCAACAGACGCTACATAAATGTCATCTCTATAGTCTAGTTAATGCTTTTGCCAAAGATTGCACAGGCCGTCTTAGACTACGTTTACACGCACCTGTCTATTTATGAGACATCTATGTATATTCACATCACAATAATAAAACGCTGATTTCCCCATATACACAGACAAAATCTCCACTTTTTCAGTGACTGAAACAATAGTAAATAAAAGGTGCAACCGCATAAATAAATACACGTTCATAGATACCCAGCTACGTGTAAGAAGTGATTTGAAAAATAATCTTACCAAGGCCACTCTGAAATGTTGATTTGCAGACAGGTATCTTGTGGTGGGGAGGAGCGCAGGACAAAAGACAGTATTTTACGGTGACATCCCTGGGCTTCTTCTTTTCATCAGCGGAGACTCGTTCCCTACTACACTTGCTTACTGTAGTAAGACGAAGGAGTATTTTGTCCTGGTCCACCTTTGTCTCACTTTTATATAGTGTGCTGAAGTTGAAGGCCACATCTTCATCTGATAGTTTGTCGGCATGACAGAGACCAACATTAATATCCGCACGGTGACCACAATTAACCCCCGGATTTTTCCCCTCTCCTGAATGCCTTGCACGTTTGGTCTTCTCCCTTTGGTGGTTTTCTTTTGATGGCTTTCTCTTTCTCCCAACAGCAGCTGGAATGACCGGGTCCAATCCGTCATCGAAATCCATAGCCTAGCTAAACTTGCCTTGACGGACTCTGACTGACAGACAGTATTTGATCGAGTGACAGTTGTTAATTATAATACAATTAAACGTTATTGTCTAGTTTCTATTAAATCCTCTATCTGAAATAGCTTTACCAATTATTTTTTGATTTGATATCCTTGCTAAATCAGTCAGCAAACTCAGAGCGCTTCACAGGTGACTCTCTTCTCAGGGGATGCTCAGCTCGCGCAGCATCCCAAACGTTGGATAACCGTTATATTGCGCTTTGTAAAGAAACTGGTCTGGCGGATATCGTGTTTTGTGAAAAAATACATTTTATAGTAGGCCTAAAATGTACATTCTTAAATTTTGTTACTGGCAACAATTCACACATAGATTAAGGTACATCTGAACAGTCATTTCCAATAATAAAATGCAAATGTCAAAAAATGGCGTTTATCGCGTTTTGCAACCAAACTCTTCATATGATAATTATATATTTAGAAAGTAGAACTAAAGTGATTCATTACAAGATGATTAGTTAAAATATTTCAATTCAATTTCCATTTTATGGATTTTAAATAAAAGAACATGTATTTGCTCATTGAAGTTTTCTTAAAAATATAGTTAAAATCTTGTCTCGATCTCGTGAACCCAATATCTCGTCTTGTGAGCTGAGTGTATCAGAGTGTAACAGAGTGTATCTGTTGTTGTTTTTTAAGCCAATTGACACTATGACCTGTTGTCATTTTTCTTGTGAGGACAGTCTCAGCTATTCAGATGGACTCTTATTAACAGAGTTTACATCACTGCAGACGCTGATGTCTTAAAGAAGATGTTTTGAGCAGCTCATCTCAGGCTCAAGATGTTGATTATTTTTTCATATTCAAACTGGACTCTCTCACCTTCTGAATGTTGGTCAAGCTTGAACTAAACTCTCGCCCCTCTGCACATGTTTAATAGTCTTTCATCTGTCATTTTTAGCGCTTTTGATGTTGAGCATCACTTTGCAGGTGGCGTGACTCATCTGACACCGATGGAGAAGTTTGTCTCCAGAATGTGAGATCTACTCTTTGGGGTAAAGTGACACCTCCTTCACAAGTTGATTGATCGTGTGAAGGACAGGTGGCATGCCCAGTTTAGAGATGTCCAAGACACAACATGAATAAGCCTCATCTTCCCCAAGTCCCAAGCAGCCACAGAGACAAATAGGTCAATATAAAGTAAATTAGTTTATTCACAAAAATAATGTCGATAAAGCTTCATTTAACTTAAGAGTGGACAAAGGCTGGCATCACAAAGGAAACACAACTGGGAAGTAATCAATATAACCTCTCAAAAAACAAAGAAACCGAAAGACATCAACTTATCTCCCCAACTAACATAAACATGAGAAAGTAAGTTTAACCAAACTAGCATCTGCTTGTATTAGCTCCCAAAAAAAAGGAACAAAACCATTAATTAAACAACTTGAGGGTAAGAAGTGTGGTTGGTTAGGAGAGGAGGAAGATGGGAGATGCTCCTGCAAGCACCTGCTTGAGCAAGAACCTGATTCACCACACCCAGACTGTGGAAGCAAAACATTACAATACAACAGTATAAACAACAGGATTTAGCTCTGTGAGGCAGATGAGGTGATTTTAATTTTTGCAAAAACCCTCTACAGATATGAGTGTGATTAACTTAGACAGGCCATTTTATTTCAGCAACAAGGCAATTCAAAGTGCTTCACATAAAACATAAAAATGGATCAAGACAGGATATAAAAGCAACACATGGAAAAGTAAAAAAGACATTTATATACGATTAAAAGTGTTAAAATGGAAATAATATTAAGCTAAAATAAAGTATGACAGATAAAACAGGAGAATAAAAAGTTGCAGTGCAGTGTAAGATATGAGCCTTAAGACCTATTAACCTACCCCATCTATCCATCCATCCATGCCTGTCTGCCTGTACAATAACATTTCTTCTTAAGTCATGACTTAAGCAAAATCCTCAATCAAATAATTGTACATTAATTGCTTTCACACATATCTAAAGAATAATAATGTTTAGTATGCATTATCCACATAATAACCAAACCTTTTATAGCTGTGACAGGAATGAATAAGCTTTTTATACAGTATGATTCTTGGTTCTGGGATTATAGAGCACCGTGTATCTTGGTGAATGCTAAAACTTTTTTTTAAAAACGCAACACAATAAAAATAGATAAAAGTGTGCAGTGCTTAATGTTCCCAGTAAGCTAGCAGTAGCTTCAGTCCGAGATAAGAGGTTGAGCTCCCTTGAAAGCCTCCCAAGAGACTTTTAGGGGGAGCTCTAAAAAACTGTCCACTTTTAGGTTATATTTTATTTTCCGTACATTAAGGTTCCCAAAATGAATTTAAAATATATATATATATATGTATATATATATGTGTGTATATATATATGTATATATATATGTGTATATATATATATATATATATATATACATATATAATATGTCAATGTTGAGTGTTTATTCTCTCATTCCATTCCATTTTCTGAACATCTGTCTCCACTAATATTCCTGCTATGGCCATCCAGGCGTGACGGCGCTGCACTCGAATTCAAGGTTTTACGTAGACACCTGACCCCTTATTGATTTGGTGCAGATAGGTAAGTCTTTAGTTAAGTCAAACATTATGTCAAAACGGTTTTGATTCACTAAACTAACAAAGACAACGAGTGAAAACAACGCACTGGCTACAGCTAGCCCACCACCGCTAACGGATGCTAGAAGTGGAGGGAAATGTGAGAGTTGACCACTCGTGCCTCAAAAACATAATAACCAAACCTTGATGATAAAAATGATTTTAATCCCTTTTTAATCCTAAAAGTTGGATAAAAATCGTCACTCTGATAATTTGACAGAAACGCTCCCGTGTCTGATTTTTCAGACACGGGAGGCACGAGTAACATTTGTGGCGAACAGCTCTCCTCTCTGGCTGACTACTGAAGGAGGGAGTTCACTTCTGGCCTTGTTCATAGTGCCGACCAGGCTAGTGTTCCTCTTCAGTAGGGTCTTGGCAAGAGTGAGGGACGTAAAATAGTTGTCAGTAGTGACATTTCTACCCTTTCCCAAGTAGGGCTCCATCAGTTTCATGACAACTCTTTCGCTGACACTTTGATTTGATGGATCTTTGCCGAGGTATGGGAATCCATTCAGCATCTATTTTGTCTCGACATCTGCGGCTATCCAAAATTTTATCCCAAACTTATCGGGCTTGTTCGCCATATGCTGCGTGAAGCAGCACCGTGCCTTGGTTGGGAAAAGCTGTTCATCAACAGTGATATTGGGCCCTGGCTTGTAACAAGCAACACAATTGTCTACAAATCTCCCCCACACCTGAGACATGAGCGCAAACTTGTCACTTGAGAGACGAGCACGCCTGCTCTCGTTCTTATCAAAGCGCAGGTAGCGCATTATTTCTCTGTACCTGCTCCATGGCATTGTTGAATTAAAAAACGCCAACCCCCACTCCTCGGACCAAAAGCTGTCCATCTCTATGTTTTTATTATAAACTCCTCTAACAAAGAGGAGAGCAAGGAAGGCTTTCTAACCGAGTGGTCCCACCGTTTACATCCTCAATGTTGCGCTTGGCAAAGGCTGTAGGACCCGCGGATTCCGTTAGCACATTTTGTGCCTGGCGTCTACCTCCAGGGTGGATGATACTTTGTTATCATGCTTCTGCACTGTTAGCTCCGGGACAGACATCACTGTCCAACACGCTGAGCAGCTGCAGGGTTATAGAGGTGAGACAGACTGAGCACGGAGTTATTTTTTTCACTTCAGAGTTTACGTTGTTTCATGCTGCAGTGTGTTGGTCGCCGCTCTGCTAACGTTAGCGTTAGCTGAGTGTCAACGTTGATCACGATCGTCTCACAGACTAATTATTTTTTTATTCAACCAAAAAAAGCGTACGACAACGACAGATGTACTCTCGCATGGGCGCCCTATAAGATTGTCTGGCTGCTGCGCTGCTCTTACTGTTTACTGTCAACATCAAGTTATTAACTAATGTTTAAATAATCAATTCTTTACTTTTGGTTCATTCTACAGAAACATTCATTTTTCTTTCCCTATCCTTTAGAGAAATATTACTCTTGAAAAAATAGTTTGTTACATTTTTTTTTTGTTTTTTTTTTAAAACATATTATTTGAACTATCACACCATTTGGAGCCATCAACTTGGTAATATTTATGGAGGGTAAAGTGCTGTATTTTGAGTTTAAAAATATGTTTTTATACCATTCAAAATGTATAAATGACATATTAAAACAAAATGCCAAATAAATATTATAAAATATATTTAAGTAGTCGTCCCTTTAGTGAATAGGTCATGATTGACAACATGTGGTTTCATGCTTTGTAGCAGCCATTATGTAAAAGGCTTTGTAAAAAAGCACTGACCACCCCATCATCACCAGATCCCAGCATTTCACGGTACAAGCAGAACTGTTACAAATCCAGAAATGAATATTGAAACTGGTAAAGCTTAATAATAAAACTTTTTTCCCCCTTTTTTTTCTCTCTCAAAACTCTCACAAAACAAAAACAAAGCTTAATAATAAAACTGAACTGTATACATTACACACCATTTACATCATTTGTCACATCTGAATTTGCTTTTCAGGCTATTCCCATCAATACAATCTCACATTGACTTTCCTACCTTCTCTTCTTCACATTCACATTATCTCTCTCTCGCTTTCTCTCACTCACTCACTCACACACACAAAGACACATATTTGCATTCACATACACTGAAAAAAAGAAAAGTAATACAGCATAAGAAATAAAAATAAATATTTTCAAGAAAATATTTGAAAATATGTTTTCATTTTACAGACAACTACAACTGGCATAGAGAGGGAGACTACAAAATATGTCAGACAATTTTTCCTAAAGGATGATGTCAGCAGACGGGACACAGTAACGCTCAGGAAGGTTAAGAGACAGAGAAGACTCCTCTTTGCTCAACCTCCACCAGAAATATGTATCAGCACCAGCACATTTCTCTTGCCTTCTTCTGCCGTCAGAGACCATTTTGGGTGGTTCCACCAAAAGAGAGAGACAGAGAGACATGCCAGTGTAAGACACATGAAAATTATACAGACTGCATCTCAAACTGCAAAAACTTAGAGGAAATGTGTGACAGCACTGTCTGCAGCACCTCCAAGACTTGCTTAGGGTGATTGTGTGGACTGCATGATATCTGCCTACCATCTGAGCAATTCTTCAAGTAGGGTGGTGAATCTAACCCAGTGGTGCCAGGAGAAGGTGTCCTTCTCAAAGCCAGATGGTGAGACATAAATAAGTACAATCACTGTCAAAAAAAGGTATCCCAAAATCAGGAGGATGAGCTTGTAACACAATTCCTGGACAGGCTTTTTAACTTGAGGAGACACCTTTTCAATATTCGTTGGCAATACAACGCATACAAGAATCTCAGAGAGAGCCTCACTGTCAAAGACTCCCTGATCCACGTCGATTTTAGTGAGAACTATGCTTGCAAATACTAAATACCTGGAGTGCTTTACCTGGCAAACCAAGCCCCCATGCCTTTCTGTACAATCTCCCCCAGCCGAATGCATGACCCATTTGGACCCTATTCTTCAGTTCCTGGCAAAGGACCACACTAATGTCCAAAACCTTCACTTTTTTTAGTGATGGCCCTGCCACACAATACAAAAACCGCTCAAACTTTCATATCATATCCACTGAGCCACACCAGAGAGGTTTCTCAGTCGTGACATGGAACTTCTTGGAGGCAAGTCATGAAAAGGGTGCACCAGATGGAGTGGGGCTGCACTGAAGAGAATGGCTGACATGTTAGTTCGCCAAGGGAAAGATGCACAGAGCTTTTTCCACCTGTTAAAGTACACAAGCAAAGTGAAACGGACAAATTTCATAAATGTCTGCTGGCTGTAGTGGTGACACAGATCAGAACTGAAAATCAGTGTGTGTGTGTGTGTGTGTTTGTCTATATGTCTCTGTGTGTGTGGCAGGAGCATTAATCCAAGAACTGTTTCTCCAACGCGCCCGAGGGTGCAACTGTCTCCATCAAGGGCAAATGGAAGCAAATAATAGAGCAGATTAGCATAAAGTGTCAAGAATCAGCTCTGGGATTTGTCACCACACTTTCGACTGCACACTGCTGTAAATTTATTCACTAGCAAAAACACGTCCCCTTATACTCGGGGCTTCAAGGATGACTGATTGTTTTGCTTTTGTCTTTATTTTTTTTTGTGTTTGTGTTATTTTTTTAATAAGAAACTGGGAGACAAAACCTCCATCTGAAATCATTAAAGCAATCCTGCAGATCATCGCAGCATCTGCTAACACAGCATGCTTGGTTAGATATCAGCAAGCTTCCTCCTCTGCAGGGACGCCATCCAACAAAGCAGTGAGGAACGCCAACGTTATGATTTTTACACGCTCGGTTAAGTTTGTCCACCGTGTTGAGTTTCGAGCTTCGCCGTCTTGCCTGATTACTCCAAACAAGTTCCACTTCTTCTCCAAGTCATTTGGTGTCAGAAAAAAACATACCACGCTTTGATTTCTGGAGTATTTGCATAAAAGTGTCAGGGCCCGGTAGTGTTGTTATGTATTTTGTAGGTTTAGTTTTTGTCTTGTCTACTTCCTGTTTTATTTTGGTGTGTTTCCCTTGTCTTGTCTAGCTTCCTCCCCTCCTGTTTGCCTCCCTTCCCCTAATGTGTTACACCTGTGCCTCGTTATTATCCAGGGTATATATGTGGTGTGCTCGTTCCCTTCTGTGCCAGATCGTCTGGTCAGTTTCATGTAAGTTTCTTGTCAGAGTTCCGGCGTTCATATCTTGATATATATTCTAGTGTATCGACCAGTTTTGCCTTTTGGATCCCGAGTTTGCCTAGTGATTTTGTACTTCTGCCCTGTGTTTTGGATTTCCCGGTTTTTGACTTCTGGACCAATTAAACTACTGAGAACTCTTCATCCCTGTGTCTGCATTTGAGTCCACCTGGTCCGTGCTTGACAAAAACCTGCCCTCTCTGTCACTATGAGCCTCTGGGGGGATAAAAAAACAAAACAAATCTTTTTTTCTCCTCTGTTTCTTCATTCTGTTTTTTTCCTATGAAGATCTGAAATCGTGTGATGCAACAGAAATAAGACAATAACAAATAAGAAAATTCATCCCCAAAAAAACAAGCGCCTGTCATCTGTTAAAGATGGATTGGAAATATGTTCGCGTGTGTGTTAAGCTGCTTTGGATAGAAAGGATGATGGTGTGTTTTTTCTTCATGTTCTCTCATTTAACTGCTGTGTAACTGAAACCTGCCAGAGCAACACAACAACAGTCTTGGAAATCACAGCAACGCAATTGAAAGTGAGGGAATCCTATTGCTCCGTGTAATGCAACTTAACAGGTTTAACTGTGGAGCTGAGAATAATGGATGGAAGCTGCAGGACTGAGGAGAGAAGGAAAAAAAAGAAAGAAAAGCAGACATGATGAAGGAGAGACAGATAGTCATTTGAAGTTATGTAAAAATTTCCAGAAGCTGTTCACAGTAATCGTTTCCATTGTAGGTTTTGGTGTAACTATGCTGCTGTTTTTCTGCTGATAAACCTTTGGAAGAGTCCGGTGTCCTCTGGATCGTATCAGGAAGTGTTTGGCTCAGACAGACGGAGGGACAGAGGCAGCAGACAGAGACGGATATCAACACCTCAGTGTCATCATATGTACATGGTGCTCTTATCTGCAGCAGCTCACAGCACAGAGAGTGCACGGACTCTGAGTTTTAGAGAGTCCCGGTGGAAATGAAACCTGCTGACCGTGAAGGAGTTTCTCTATTCTGGACTTTTCTGTGCACTTCTTTCTGTTTCTTTGCTGTCTGTCGGATCCATCAAACGCTTTCCTGACAGTTTTGCTCTCAAGTCATCTAAAGTTTTAACATGGAGGGGCTGAATGGAGACACACGTGGAGAGATCTCAGGAGCTTAGAACAAATAAAACATGAAAAAAACAATACCAAATCTCACCAGCATTGTTTAAAACCAAATGAAAGCTGCCCTGCGGGGTTATGTTTTCACTCATTGTTACTCACCAAAAAGCCTTGAGGCCTAACAAACATGTTGACTGCGGTTACTTCAAGATAAAGACTTTTTTTTCCTTCTATTGTTCATTGTTAATGTTTATGTAAATTAGGTCGCCATCGTCTTCTTCCCTGCGTTTTTGGTGCATCAGTGCTACGCTTCTTTGCACGTAAGTGTCGAGTAGCGGATTAGAGTGATGTTAGCCCACGTGCTCGTGTTTGTGTGCATGATGCAAACATAACAGCGGCGCACCCATTAAAAAACAAAGCTCAATTGAACTGCTAGAGGTCAAAAACTCCCCGGGTACCTTTTAAATAAATGTTACGCTTCTCTTAAACCTGTTAGTGTAAAACTGGAGCAAAGGGGAAAAATGCATCATACAGATTTAGGGCTATTTTTGTGGTTAGCTCCTGAGGAAGTGTGTTTGTGTGATCCACAGCTATGCCCTTGACTTCACTGTGAGGGACAACAAATAAAGCTTTATGTATTGACTGTAAAAATCCATTATTTCAGATCATTTTGTTGAAAATTATAGCCGTTGATAAATAAAGCAAAGTTAATTCACTGTACACTGAAACAAAACATCCACACACGCACACACAGTTATTGCACTTCGGCTCTTTATGCATTCAGCCGGTTTTAATCCAACGCGCCTTAATCAGCGGATTTAAAGGGGAAATCCTGCTTACTAAATGGCTTCTTTAGAGTTTGCTCAGGCGTGGCGAGAAGGACAGAGACTGCCTGATGACTTTAAGCCATTCGGAGCAAAGACTCATAATTACTCCTCAGGACTGCCAAAAAGTCTGTCAGTGAAGCAGAAGCCGAACATTTAAACATTTACACTCTCAAACTTCACTTTAATGCTCAAAAGGACTTTAACTAACTTTTTCCTCATCTGTGATCGCCAGTGTGGTGAGGATGAAGCTGGTGATCCTCAGTAACGGTTAATATCAATAATTCATACACTATAAATCATCTGTGGAGGTGTTCCACTATCTGAAATATGCAAATGTTATAGCTGCTTCTGTTTTCTGGCTTTATCCTCTCTGATATTGAACATGCCGAGGTGATCCAGGAGAGTCACAGCTGCTGCAGAGACACCTGTCTCTCATTACTTATTAACGTGATAACCATCATCTGGGAAAATCATCAGCGACTAATGAGGGAAATGTGCAACTTAACTATTAAATAATAAAGCACGGAAAAAGGAGGGGGAAAAAGCCTGTCGTGACTGTGGACGTCTGGCTCTCTCTGAGGACTCTTTATCCGCCGCTGTGAGCTTTGTGTTGAATTCTCACAGCACAACAAGTCCGAGGTCACTTCATCACAATCACAACCACAGCAGCAGGAGATGTTTCTCTCTGATGGGAGTTGCACTTGTTCAGTAACTGCAGCTCGTTGGTGGTAAACAGGCGTGGTTTATCTGAACTTCAGTTTCGGTGTCTGAGCAGAAAAGATGAACCTTGCTTCATTGAGTTTTCAGTCTCCAGACAGCATTCATGTTCCCAGCGTCACTATATAACTCTATTCTGAACAGTAGATCACTTCTGTCTATATTCAATACACTTTTGGGGTTTTAATTGTAGTCCAAACCTGTTTCTCTTTTTAAAAACTGCAGCAAAATGAAACAAGATTGTGTAGCTCTGGAGAAAAGGAGGAAGATGGTAAATTATCTCAGATCTGTTGTCTGCCTAAAGGAAGCCAGAGGCATGTTTCTGTTTACTGCAGGGGGAAATTATCAACTTATTACGTAAAGCGTGTTAAATTGTTTGCTGTTATGAGGCTAAGTGAAACCTCAGTCTCAATCCATTTATCGACACATCTCTTTCTCTTCCTTTTCCTGCTTCCTATTAGGCTTGTCACGAATACGACATTTGTTGGACGATATATTGTCTCAGAAATAATCGCGATAAACGATATTATTGTCATTTTAAGATAATTTTATATCACTGATATAATGATAGTTTATAATAATTTATTTAAAAATCCAGCAGATCTTGGCGCTTGACAGAGATGGTAAAATGACAAAGAGTCTGCAATTTTAAATAATAAAGCAGGCGCTGGACCAAACAACAAATGAGAAACGAGAGAAAAGTCTGCACACTGCAGCTCCCAATGCAGGTATTTATAAGGATATCACCAGTGTGACATTTTGAGCACAACGCTCTTCTTCAGACTAAAAATCAACTAGAACATAACCATCTTAAATACACAAAAGGCCATGGTCACCTGACAGTCACATGATGTGCCAATTCCTCTTAATACTTTTCAGGTGTACATACAGGTGCAAACAAAAGAATGTAAAAATAAAAAGAAGAAAAAAGAAAAGTAAAAAAAGAACAATCTATGTACATTAATGCAAAATGGTAGTACACCATGAATCAATTAACTGATCAGATGAACAAACAGACTGATTTGCATCATGTTCTGCATTTGTAGTAAACAGTAAAAAACAAGAATAACACTGCACAGACTGACATACATGAACAGGAAGTCACACAGCAGAATATATTATCACTTTTACATATAAAGCATTAAATATTCACTGTGTTTCTCCTGAAGTGAGACTCCAGCAGTCTTCGTACTTAAAGCTGCTCACTGCGTGACTTCCCGGTCGCTGTGCAAAACAGTCGAGGCAGAATCAGCCAAAGTGTGAGCTCGTCTCCAAAAAAAAAACAAAAAACAGATGCTCTCACACAGAAGAAACAAACAGGACAAAACTCTCCAGCAGCAGCAGGATTTGCATGATTACGGTTTTGGATTGCGGAGCTGCTGATGGACAGAATGTGTGTGTTTGTGTTTTCATCTCTCGGTTACATTTTCATTTTTCCTCACACTAGAAAACTACAATTTATTTATTTATTTATTTATTCAGAAGCTCCTCGTAGCTTTTGTATTTTACTCCGCAGTTTTGCTTAAAATGTAAATTAGTGGGATTTTTGAGAGGGAATGCTTTTCTACTTCTTTTCCGACAGTGAAAATATGTGAGATGACTCGTTGAAAAATTCAGCAGTTAGATGTGAAGCTTCTTGGTTAATGACAAAGAGGTGCTAACAGAAAATCAAACACTGCAGAGGACTGAGGAAGACTGAATATTGGCTTCTGTGCTCTTTTTTAGATAATAAAAAAACATACCTAGACTTTAGTGTTGCTCAAACACTTTTTTATGTAATGGACAACTTGAAATGATTTAAGAGTAATGTAAAACCGATTATTACACATATATTACAATAATATATTACCAACAATTATTTATTATGCATTTATTGCAAGCATACTTAAAATCCTCCCATTCTTAGATGGAAAGTAAGATCCTTTTTTTTTCTTTTTGTTTTCTGAAAGTCGTACTGGTATAATCGTTAATAATTGTTTGACCTACAGGTGCGAGCGACTCAGCACATAGACAAACAATCAAAATATTCTGATCATATATAGTTATATTTCTGTTGTATTTTATTGCTGTGGTACTGTGATTGTTTTCTTCATCATAGATCTGTCACGATAATTACTTTTGTTGGATGATATATTGTCTCAGAAATAATCGCGATAAACGAATATTACTGTCATTTGAAGATCATTTTATACCATTGATATAATGATAATATAATAACATAATAATGCAAGGGATGGGATTGGAGAGTAGATGCTACCCTTCTTTAAAAACACAGACTGCCATTATGAGTCGGGACAGTTATTTACCTTTAATAAAATATAAGCGGTGCCGCTTGCTTCTGCCGTCTCCCTACACAGTGAGGAATGGAGGAAACTACTCGCTTAGCCAATGTAATATGATTAGCCTCTTAGCTGCTAATGTGAAGCGTGGCAATACTGAGGTAAAAAAAATAATCTAGGTCATGTCCATGTATCACACGGTAAGTCGAGAAAATAGACATGATTATGTCCATAATTATGTTATTGGACGGTAAGTCGAAGTTTAAGTGGGTTTACTCTTCATATGCATCACCTCTCATGAGACTCATTGGGTTTATTAGGCAACACTTAACATATGAAGACTTAAGATTGTTGTTAGGCTATATCATTACAACAGTTCTGTACTCCATATGACATTATTGGGTTATCTTCCTATCTTATAGCTGTTTGGGGTGTGACAGAGTCTTTACCGTCTAAGGAGGAGTAACAATGAGAGTTAGTAGTTAATTTCAGACTCACGGGTTCAGCGGATGACACAGACTGTGTGGGGTTTGTCTCCTGCTGAGGATAACATGTTTTACAAAATGCACACAGTCACACAGTGTGCAAGAACACCCAGGATTAAAACACCCACTGACAACTCCTTTATTCCCCTTCAAAAACCATTTCCTTATTCAATCTCTCAGCTTCTCCCCCCCGAGGACATTTTAAATTTGAAATGAATAATTATGTAAAAATAAAATCACGATGAGAGAATGGAAGACGTAGAAAAGAAAAGACAAGACACAAGGACAGACGCTGATGGGTAGAAGAGTGCACAGCGGGAGGAGAGGAGAGAAGAAGACTCATGTTGACTCCAGCCCTCTCATTATAAAGGTCGTTAGCGGTCGCTGTCCTCTGAGAGCTGATTAATAACATCATTTGTATCAAAAGGCCACTTAACTCGAGACCTCTGAATGATAGCTGAGAGAGAATAAGGTCACCAGAAAGAGAGAGAGAGAGGCAGAGAGTTATGAGAAGGCAACTTTCTATTCTTGAATAAAAGTACTTATATCTTCACAGTCACATTTTCAGAAGTCTGTAGCTGCATCCTTTTAAAACGGTGGAAGGTGTTTAATCAGTAGCAGCCTTTGTAAAAAAAACCTTCAAACCGACTGTATAAACGTTTGATGAGAACGCAGCTGACCGCGAGAGATATAACGGACATCATGTGTTTTTTTTACTTTCTGTGTTCTGTTTTCATCTCTTTGTGTCCGTCACTGCGTGCTCTCTGCTCTGAAACCAGCCGCTGATGAAGAGAAATATGAAGTCGTAAAGAGTTGGACTGATTTTTTAGCCTCGCTTCAGTTTGATGTTTGATCATTTATTCAGTCCCAACTTTTCTTTTCCTCCTCCTGTCGGATTTCAAAAACCTGCCAGCACATTCGACTCGCTCTTACTCTCTCTCTCTCTCTCTCATTCAGCAGTACACCTGAGCTAAGCTTTAAATTTTAATTTCTCCTCTCAGCAGTGTTCATTATGTGTGTAATTGTCCTGTTTCTTTATTGGCTGACTTTTCCTGCAGCTCAGAGAGCAGAACGGAGCTGCGGCCGGGTTGTTAATGACAGCAGAGAAGAGCCGCACTTACGAACCTCCGACACTGTACCTTTTGACTTATAGATGACTTCAAACCAAGATGGAAAGTTTCTTCGCCGCACACAAGTCTTTCCATCTGTTTGATGACATGAAAAGCCCATATGTTATGCTGTGTTGTAATTATTTTTGTTGTATCAGGGCTTCTCACATACTCAACTTATAATTTTGATGATCAATTAATTGGCCAGTTATCTTCATGATCAACTGACTAATCGTTTAATCTATGAAATGTCAGATAATAGTGAAAAATGTTGGTTATAATTTGCCACAAACAGTCAAAAAAAGAAAGATATTCAGTGTATAATGATGTAGAATACAAAAAAGGCAACTAAATTGGCTTTTCTGCTTCAGACCAAGACGATTAATTTATTATCAAAATAGCTGCTGATCCATTGTCTGTCGAACGACTAATTACTGCAGCTCTATTTTGTGCCTGTTTCTCCTCTTACTGCTTGGTCTACAGTACTTGTATACTTCCTTATGTGTTTTAGATAAGGATGGATTTTAATAGCTGCTTCTATTTTGTCCAAGTAAGCATAATACATAGATTCGTTAAGCTCTGTCTTTTATGAATGTCTTATTAAGCATTTCTGGTAAAGATTGCTAGTCTCGAACGCTGCTCTCCTGCTGCTTCTACAGCTTTTTGTCGACAAGCTATCAAGCCATCCACCCAACCCACTTCCTACTGATAAACCCGAATCACCTCGTAAGATAAAGTCACATTATATCGACATCTGAAATGCGTCACCTCTCCTGTCAATCAAAACGTAACATCATGAAATGACACACAAAAAGCTTAAAACGTGTATTGATAATATGCAAAATGACAAAAAATTGGCGTGTTGTTCAATTGACTGTATCTCATGTTGTAAATTGTCACATCACATCCCAAAAAGTGACACATTGGAAGAAAAAGAAAAAGTTGAAAAGGACGTCGTGATGATGAGGATTAATCCTGTCATTCAAACGTTTCCCGCTAGCAGGCAGAATATCGAGTTATAATAGACCAGCCTGATGTGTGAAGAGGTTTATGTGGTTATTCTATAGCAACCTGCTGTCATCTGCATGTGATTTAATGAAGGTAAACACAGTTAACGGCCGTGTGTAATGGCGCTACGTTCAGATGTGGCACTTCTCAATTTGGAGGCTGCAGATTTATCAACATGTGTCCTTTTGCCTTCACGAGGCTGCAGGGATTAACATTTTAAGCATTACTGTATTGCTTCTGTGCATTTCCTGCAAGTGTCAAGCTTCCTCTTGTTAGTATTAGATCCTCTGTGGCAGTAAAACATGTAACACGAGCCATCAACTCCTGTCGCTTGAGCTGGGAACAAGTCTTTCAGGGCTCACTAACTTTTTAGTTTTTCACAGAAAGAATATCTGATGCAATTTACCATAATTTTCATTATCGAGTTATTTTTTCAATTACTCAATTAGTTGTTTGTTCCATAAAAGGTCTGAAAATGTTTCCCAAAGTCCAAGGTGACGTCCTTGATGATGAATTGATTGTCAAAATAGTGGGTGATTATTAATGTATTAGTAACTAATTGATTAATTGACTAACTGTTGCAGTAAATAGTTTTGTCCTTGAATAGATAGATACTAAAGTATACTAAATAGGGAAAAAATATTGATTAGGTACATATCTAATTAGTTATTGAGTAGCCTAATCTATTTCTTGATACTCTTGCTTAATGATCATGTTGAAAAACAAATGCATGCACATAAGTCACACTCCCCTCTCTGAACTCTTCCCACCTACAGAAACAATCCACTGACATAACAAGCTTCACACTGAATCTGCTCCTCACTGTTTCTCTCCCTTTTTGAAGTCGACTGGCAGATCGTTTCAATAACAATCCGACTCTGCCCAGGTAAAAAGAACAACCGCTGCTTTCTAATGAAATGGCGGCCGCAGAGAGAGACGAGAGCTCTCCTCCTCCACATTTAAAAGCATCACCGGCAGCGTGCTGCAGGCGTCCTGCTGCGCTGATCTGAGACGGAGATCAAGGGAGAGAGAGAGGGAGATGATTCAGACGGAGAGGACAGATTGAAAGGCGCCGTGTTACAGCAGGTAGAGACTCACACTGTATTAACAGAAGGTTCAGCTCTGCTCTTTTTCCGTGATGCTCTGTTTAACGCCTCGATGGTTAACAAATCATTAATTAAGCCTGCATCAAACCCACTCCCACAGAGCCCAATGTGTGTTTGTGCGTGTGTTTGTAATCCCCTTTGGGACCTTTTCTGGTATAAATAGACTTTTTAAGGACCAGTATTGTGGAGGAACTGCTGCTTTGAAAAGAAAGCACCAACATTGATCAATCTGAAGAGTAAATGGAAGTTATTATTGATCAATAAGGCAAGGAGTCACATTCTCACTATACAAAGCCAAAATAACCACTTTTATATTGTTATACAGTGTGATATATTTTTTAGGTTTTACACCACTCAGAGAAAAAACAGCTTCTATCACACAATATCATGTCCTATTTTACTTTCAGGTAAAAAAAAAAAAACATTTGAGTTGTTTTCACATGTCAAAATGGGTCAAATTTGACCCGAACAGAATGTATTGAAATGCAAATATGAAAAAAAAATCTGAATAAGAAATGTCATCCTGTTCTTTGGTGTTAACTCTACAGGGAAAATGTTGAATTTCCACCAAACTGAACCTGACAGCGTTTTCTATGAAAAAAAAAATCTTTGATTAATTGCAAGTACCTGCTGTTTCCAGAGGGTTTTTCTTTGTCTTCTTCTTTTGTATTGTTGTGTTAAATTGTAACAGATGACAGCTCATAACTTCATCTTCTCCAAAAATGACTTGTCATGAAAATTAATGGGAGTTTCTCAGGGATGCAGTCTGTCATCTATAGAAGAGAGCGACTCCCTGCTCATAACTTTCTGTTGAGCTGAGTCTCAGCCTGTGTTTTTGGGGGGTAATTCTTAACAGGAAGCTGTGTTGAGATTGAATTGTAGTAGTAGCTTTATTGTCATTATATTGAGGGTCAGACAGCAATATAATGAAATTAAGATAGTACTGCCCGAGGCATAACAATACAATTAAAGAAAAATAGGACGTTATAGCTGAAATGATTTGACGATTGATCGATTAGTCGATTGAAAGAAAGTAGAGGCTAATCAAATTCTACTTAGCCTGTCCCAAATGCATCCTGTCACCTGAAAGTTTGAAGAAAGTGACAAAATGACGTCAGTTTTTTCTTGATATTTTGAACTGCGTTGAATGAAGATCACAGATTATTCATTGTGAGTATGATTTACTGAATCAACAGCACAAATGAGTCTTTATTTTCTCTATGGTAGCTCCAGGTTCTGTATTAGGAAAAAAAGAAAAAAATCAATTACTGGAGAAAATAATTGGCAGATTAATTAGTGATAAAAAAATCATTTAAAATATGAAATAAAAAATACATTACGCCAATTTCAATCTAAAGTTTTCATGTTCTTAATAAATAATGTTGCTGTCGTAATGACTAGAGAATGATTGCCTTATTTTAATATCAAACAGTTACAGCTATGTGTCAGAAATAGAGGGGGAAAAACACTGTGAGAATATAAAGTGTAAACATGTACAGTATTAATGCTTCAGATGAATGTAACACATGAGCACATGAATAGCTGTAATCTGGCAGCACACACCAGGCTTAGTGCTGCTCCTCAGGCGCTGAGCGTGACACGTTTTGCCTCTTTGCATATCAGCTCACCGTCACATTTATGAGCATCTTCTTCTCTTCATGCACTTCTTTTTTCTATGTAAAAATCAGAAAATTGTGATTCACATGAACAAGGAAGCTTAATTCTTGTATATGTTTGCTTATGAGTCATTCCATGAAGTATTAAAGCTGATTTATGGTTGGTGGCGCCACATTTTTTCTTTTATCTTGTGCACCTGGAGAATTTTCTTACATCATTTCTTACATGGAGACAGTAGTTTTCACTGAATTTCCTTATTGATACTTTGGTCTGTAACTTTAGATAAGCTGCACGCTCCAGCTGTGTCTACAGCTAATTAATGATGAGCTGTTATTGCTGTACGTTGTATGGAGAAATAAAAATAAAAATAGAGGAGTTCAGAGGTGGGTGGTGATTCAGTGTGTTGATCAGAAGTATTTCAGACATTAGTTGCTGTTATGTTTCAGTATTTACAAACCAAACTGAGTTGCAGCAGTGACACACAGTCTTTGTAGTAATAAGGACCTATCCATTCTGTTTTTACAGCGATTTACAGTGCGTCAGTACATGGTGAGAGAGGAGCAAAGCTGCATTAAAATAAATAAGTACATCAGTCAAGGGAAGGAAGACTGTCAGCATTTTTATTGTTCATCAAATTGCTCTGAAAGTCCAACGATATCTACTCTATCGTTATCATTATAGTTGCAGTGTGGATTCTTTCATCCACTAGAATTAGAACAATATTTAAAACTATACATTTATAGTTATCGTTCTCAGTGTGGACAGCCCTTAAGTCTCCTAAAATTATACTTTAACTGTGACAGAAATACTTACCTTTCACTAGGAAATTGACAAGAACTTAGACTGTGTTGATACCCAAAAGGAAATTTTGTTGTAATATTACAACATGGTTTCATGTGGGACCAAAGGCCACATGTGTAACTCACCCAGTTTGGCCCCACTTGAAGCCCAAGCACAGGTGGGGCCACCATGGAAACTGAAGACAAACCCACGTGGGACCCATATTGCAGCCCAAATGTAATCCCACCACATGGACATGCTGGCTGGGATGTTAGGAAAATCGACAACAATCAGTAAACTCAGTTACATATTTTGTACTCTGACGCTGCCAAACATCATCAGTGTCCTTTAAAAATGTGCAGCCGAGTTCATTGTCACCACCTGTTACTGTATCCACAAGAGAGAGACGCAGAGAAAATTGATCACATATAAGGAATGTGAGAATCAAGTAAAGCTGCTTCACTTTACTGTGAAGCTACTTTAGTTTAGCACGGACCAGAGTCAGATGTAGGTGAAGTTTTGACAGAGATGGCCGTAGCATCATTATGATTCAGCACAGCTTTTTGTCATAATTAACAGTACTGGTCACATTTCACAGTCTGAGCCTGCTTACTTTAATTTCAAAGCGCTACGTAATGTAGAGTTTCAGAGACTGATGAAGGAGATGATGATGATGAGGATGAGGGTAACTCTTCCCAATCAGAGCCTCTTTGGAAAAGAATATCAAGCAATTATCCGAGCATCTCCTCTGTCAGTTGGACAAACTGAAGATTTTTGTTTCTAAAATGTAATCAAAGCTCCGCCTGAAGAGCTTTGATTGAGTCTTACACAGAGCCTTGTCTCTCTGTGCCTCCAAAATACTCCAAGGAGGAGGCTGAATTTAAGAAACAACTGGGAACAGATCACACTGACATGTTTTGTTTGCTTGAACTCCCCTTTTCTGTAGTATCTCCAGCCAACATTGGTTAATGTGCTTATAAACTTCCGTGGTGTGTAATGGTATGTGTGTTACCTGGCCTGTCTGTGACACCTTGTTGTAAGTTTTAGGTTTCTGACCGAACAAAACTCATCTATGTTAGTCAAACTTTAATGGTTCCATGTAATCATACTGTAAGTGCTAAATGTCATGGACGACACTGGTTAACAAGGAAGTAGGTTTGGCTCATAGACAGTTAGCAGATCACAGATATAGGCAGGAGCTTGACCATTCAAAGCTTTTAAAAACAAGCAGTACAATGTTAAGATCAAAAGTGTCCATACCATCCATATCCAAATCTACGCCCTTGCTGGTTAGAGGTCTTCATTTGGCTTTATTTTATGATTAAAAACAGTTTGTGTTGTGATTTGTCCAGAACACTAGATAAGTCCTGTCCTCCCGAGGTCTGTAATGCAACCACTAGCCCAAAGGACAAAAAGTCTGAAGTCCACTCTCCTGAGTTGTCAAACCATAGGGGGACACCAGCCAGTACAGACACTAATGCCAAGATGGTTGACCCTCCTGAGAGCACCTTTGAAGTGAATCCTGCAGCAGAGGCAGCATCAGGAGCCGGTCCGTGTGAGACCAAGGATCACTCATCATCAGGTCTTCTATGGCAGATGGATTTTCTGACTCTATGGGCCATCAAAGCATGCACCTGGACAACAACAAAGCAAATACATTCAATTTGGACGACACCCTAGATTGGAAGTCAGGCTATTTGATTATTTCAACCCCAATGACTAATTGCAAAACTGTCAACTTGAATGTTGAACGGGATGAGGGCAAAGCAAAAGCGGCGCAGAAAAAACTGTATGGGGACGGTCCCAGTAAGCCAGTCGGTCAGGTGCCATCAGACGTGCCATCGAACATTGTGTGTGACCGGAAGACGTTCTTGACGCAGCCTGCTGTAAAATCCCTGTTGCCAAACACGAAAGCATCGCAGCTGTTGAAATACAAGCCAGCCTCTTTACTTCAAGGACGGTTTGAGCCGTCAGGTCTGCCGATGACGAGACAAAGAACTCCTGTTGAAGCTTTGTTGATGCACCCAGGGAGGTATGTTGAAATTTTTTTTTTTTTTACTGATTGTACAAAATGTTAAGAGTATCTGTTAGTTCATGACAAAAATCGAAATAACTCTGACATTAGCATTGTCCCGAATGTATTGATAACGTATATGTGACCTTGTTTTTGTGTATTTAAGGCTTCGGGAGTTTCAAGCTCCTACAACTTACGTGCTGCAACAACAGGTAGGCTGTGTGCTTGTTTTTAGAAAAGGGTTGGGAGATTGTGAGGACATTTGAATGAATTAAAATATAGTTTCATGTTATATTTTTAGACAAAGGTTTTAGTTAAGTGGGGGGGGGGGTAAATCTTTCCGGCTTGCGGAAAACACATTTGAGCGGCATACATACAGGCATCCAGAGATTTGCACCAGAGGCCTGTACTACGAAGCTGGATTAACATACCCTGGATATCCCTCTGTTACCTGGATTGATTTACCCAGACATTCACAATCCTGATAAACGGCACTTCGAAGCTGGTTATCATCTCGGTAATTTAACCCAGGGTTTTCCAATCGTGATCAGTGCGCGTTCACTTAAAAGGGGTGGTGTTGGCAGCGTCTGACCAAAGGCAAACATGGAGAAACACAGCAGAGCAACGTACTTTACAATTGAGGAGCAGACAATTATTCTCGCAAAATATGAAGGATTCAATCACATTATCCAGGCCAAAAGCAACACTGTTGCCGCAGCAAAAGCCAGGAAGGAATGCTGGCAGAAAATTGCCGACTGTGTTAATGCGTAAGTCCGTGAAATTATAGCTACAATATTAATTTATCTGACAATATAAACGGACAGCACTCTGATCACTTAATTACACTTTATTACGGCACAGACGTTTTCGGGCAGAGCGCTTCCTCCAGAGTCCTTCCTTTCCTTAATAGTTTCCATGGAGTTCTGAGGCTCAGCTCCTCTGTGTGAGTGCGTTTTGTGTTGGAATATTAATTCCTCACCATGACGTCAAGAGTAGTTGTGCGTTCCATAAATTCATGTTTCTGCAGTTATTCCATGTGTGACCATTATTATTATTAACTTCATTATTTCAGATGCAACCCTAGTGGAGCGACACAAACTTGGGAACAAGTGAGGAACAAGTACAAAAACGTACTACAAAGCGGTCAGTGACAAGGCTTTATTTTTCACACTGTCCCTGTTGTAAGGATGAATTCAACGGAATTAATTTGATATTGTTTGCAGCCAACAGAAAAAAATGCTGCCTGAAAAAGACAGGGGGAGGACCCCCGTCTCGGGAGTATACACCTGCAGAGGAGCTTGTTCTCTCAAATAATGAGGGTCGCCCCTTGATGGAGGGTGTAGAGGGGGGGGGGGGGTGACATCAGACACCGGTGGAGGTAGCAGCACCTCATATGTTCAGGGTATGTCTCAGTGAGTCCATGTTAAAACACTGGGTTGCTCATGAACCACAATTATCCAATATACCATTTACTGTGGGAGTAAGTAGCCTAGGCTAACATACATTTTCTCTACAGTTGATCGTGAGACTCTAACCCTCACACTGCTGCCCCCACCCACACGAACTCTGTTCTGTACAGAGGTAAACGGTAAAATAACAGTAAAATCAATCTGTCATATATTTCAGCTGTGGTTAGTGACAATACATCAAAACTGTTTTTCCACATCTTATGTAGCCCAGTCAGGTGGAGGCCATTGATGAAGAGACACTGTCTGTGTGCTCAGACCATCGCTGGTACAATGTGGTCCTTATTTTCCAATGTTATGCACTTAACAATTTGCCTGTCTTGACACAGATGGAGTCTGGACAATGTGGTGGATCTGGTGTATCTTTACTGTCTCACTAATGGTGGTGGTCTGCTCGTTGAACTAATAAGTGTGCTCAAGTGCTCTCTATCCTATAAATAATCAATTGCTATGCTTATTTTACTGGAAGAGGGAGACCCGCCTGAGCCTGTGGCTTCCACCTCAAGACAAGCCACCACAAGACAGTCAAGAGATGTAATGAACTCTAATTTAATGAGGGTAGTCAGTGACATTGGCATTAGTTTAAAGCGAGCCATGAAAAGTGGCTATGCATATATGCTGAAGCAACTGTATGTATTCAATTTGTTCCAGGTCGGAGCAGACTCTGTGAGGAGGCTCTACAAAAGAAAGTTAGAGCTTGACATTGAATACAAGAAACTAAAAATTAAAATAGCAAAGCTGGAGCTGGAGAAACTGGAACATGAAAAGAAGGTAATTCAGTGATGTAAGCTCATTTATTTTCAGGCATGATGAAACAATCGTACACAAGGTCAAATTCAAGCACTGTTCAGACCTTGAGAACACAAGATTGAAATTCAAGCATTGTCAAGGATGTCAAGCACCTGAATGTAACTAAAATGTGTCCACTAACTAAAATGTGTCCACTTTTTCAGGAACGGGAAACAAGGAACAGAAATAAATAAACAAACTACAAAAAAAAACACGTCTTTAACTGAAACACTGCCTTGTAATGGCGTCTCTTACGACCGCCCCTGCAGGGTAATCAAGGGTGATGGGGTCCACCACATCAAGGGGAGGGGGATCAACGAGAGGGCTCCTCTCCTTCTTCATGGCTGCAATATTATGCAGCACAACACATGCCGTAATCCCGAGAGGGATCCAGGGGACAGAGGCAGGGCACCAGCAAGGGCAAGGCAAAAACTGTAGAGGGAACAGGAGGAGAGAGCGGTTACAAAACAATAATCTTCACCAAGCAAAAACACAAGACCACACTAGAGGTTTGGCCCAGCGTTACCACACTACCTGGCAGGGGATGGAAGGGTGAACCAGGTCTTTATGCTGCAGCTGTTGATTGAGAGATTGATTTCAGGTGTGCCAAACCTCCACCACTGAGCCCTGCCTCTGCCAATGAAACACAGACAAACAGGGGAGGAGTACAAGGGGAGGAGACATGACAAACAGGGAAACTCAGGAGGTCACAGGTGGGGCTGTGACATCTACGACATTCCTATCAGGCGTTGTAGCCGTCTTACTGTTTCTAGGTGGCGCTAGAGAGCCCATTTTGGCACTTTTGGGGTTAATTTTTCCATTTTATCAAATGTATGGCCAGACCTGATGTGCGTGGTGAATTTGGTCTGTCCTGGAGCATGTTTAGGTGGTCAAAGTGGCATTAGACTCTCCTCTCATTCATTGTCTATGGGAGTGTTTTGGCAAGGGTTTTTGGGCACTTTACCTTTGAGGGCTTCTAAAATCCAAACCGGACGAGTAATGAAAAAGTTGTTCAGATCGTTTGTGCAGCAGGGTGTGCTCAGTCAGCTATTTAAGTTTGAAGCCGCCACGATGAATGCCCTCGGACAAGATAACGTTTGTAGGAGACCAAGAATCGTCGAAAATCCCACATGTAACAGCAAATTGTGCACTAATCTATCTAATTATCTAATTTTTCACCAGACCTGTGGTGCGTTACAAATTTGGTGAGTTTTGGAACAGGCTTAGGGGAGCAGGTTTAGGGGGTCGAATTGAAAGTGTCGATAGAATAATAATAAAAAACGACACAAATTCGATAGGGTCCTTGCCTCCAGTCCTTGCCTCTTGCCCTTCGGCTCGGTCCCTAAAAACTGCAGGAATACATTAACCAGACTGTTCACAGTGTGACTCAATGTATAGTTGAATCTGTTAGAGTTTAAACAGCACTTACTGATAGTGGAGATATTTAGTTAAACAATTGTATTATGTTTTTTTGTATAAATTGATTAAAAAAACGTTCCTGTCTGAAGCCAAGTTACAATATACAGTAGTGTAACATGCACATCAATGCCGATACAAGTACATGTAATTTATGACAGATGTGTTCGTATGAGCTGTGGTTGCATTAAATTCTACCTGTATGAACTTGATGCCGCAGAACTTGCCGTCACCTGAAAGACTCATCAAATCCTTTCTAGCCACACCTTATCAGTTGTTGCTTTCATCTTCCCATGCATCATCCCTCTTTTTGCCACCGAATTTAACAATGCTGTCACAATTATTGGACTTCTTAAAGAAACTTTGGACACTCGGCTACAGTGACATTTTGCTATAGTGAGACCAAAGATAGGATGAGACTAGATAACCAACTGGACAGGGGTGTGAATAACTTCAAGTTACGGTGGATCACCTTCAGTGTAATCTGTCAAAATGACAGGCAGCCAGAGCACCCTTGTAGTCAAGTGGTTTCAGAGCATGCCCTTTACCTGCAACGTCCCTGGTTCGATTCCGACAAGGGACTCTTGTTGTATGTCATGCCGATTTCTGTCTTCAGATTTTTCCGTCATTGTTTTAAAAATGCTGTCAACAACGTAACATATTCGGTTAAAGTTCTACATGAGGCTAAAGCACTGAGAGGAGCCGCTCTGGATTATATGACTGAGATTTGAGTTTGATAAACATTAGAGAGAGTAAGTAAGTGTGTGTGTGTGTGTGTGTGTGATCTCTCAGAGGAGACACACACCAGCTGAGCCCACAACTCCAGTGTCCCGTCTTCTTGCTCTCTAATTTCCACGCAAACTCTTGGACAGCTGATGTGTCAGACAAAAAAAACAGCCTTTATTCCTCTTCCTATCTCCTCTCTTTCTTTACTTCTCTTTGATTGTGTCCATGTTAGAATACGTCACATGTTAAGTCGGCTGAATGCTTGAAACATCTCATTTCTCTCGCTCTTTTCTTTCACTGGCTGTCTCCTCCTCTTATTCCCCTGCTCTCCTGCCTCTTTCTTTCTCTGCCTCCGCTGAAATCCATTACTCTACCTGACAGCAGTTTGGAAGCGCTGAATTTCTCTGTCATCTCTTTGTGGTTGGTTATATTCCCGACGGAGCTACTGTAACCATCAGAAAGAGTTTTTCTTACTGAAATGCAGCCTACAATAGCATATAGAGCCATCATACACGCACATTTTTGTTATATTTGCAGATGACACAGTGAGGATGTAGTCACAGTGGTTCTCAGTTTTGTAGCTTATCCTGGTTTTAGTGAATGAATTGTTTCCATCAGGTCATTAATACTTGGTTCTACCTTTTGAGACAAATCCATCTGATAGATTGGTTGTGATAGAAGGTTGCATACATACAGAATTGTGTTCCTCATTACAAGAGTGCAAAAGAAATAGAATAAATAACTAAATATAACTAAAGAACAACTAGAAAGACAATTTTAAAAAAGCAGCAGTTAAAAAAGACCAGTGCTATACTAAATTAAAGTGCAATCAAGTGCCTGATAAAAACTTTACAGTGAAATAACTGTACTGAATGACCAATGTCATTGATCACATCAGATGCTTTTTAACAGGGTGCTCTGATTTTCTTTCTTTTATGTACTGTTATAATGTTGGATGTCCATGTTAACGTGTTCAAAGGCCCAAAACTTGAGGTGAACATGTGTAAAAATGTTCCTTAAAAGTCAAAAGCGAGGGCTTCATCCTGGCACAGTGTTTGTTAAGGTGCCTCTACTTTCCCATCAAACTGACATCAGATCGTAAGCGTTCTTTGTTCCATAGGTTGTTATCGTTTCCACTCGCATATTTCGAATTGAATTTCGGCTTTTGACTATAGTATAAAAACCTAATACTACTGTTTGATTGCTTAGCTACCAGAAACATGTAAACAGTGTTTCAGACAGAGGCTGAACTGAGAGGCTGTTATAATGTTGGCTGTCAGTGTTAAACATGGTAGAAGGTCCAAAACCTGAGGTGAACATATCACTTTCCCATCGAGCTGACGTCTGACCATTGGCGATCTGATGTCTCTTTAACTTGTGTTCCCTCTGGGAGAATCAGTTGATAAAGAGGGAAAATAATATTATCAGCCAACCTGATCACGTTTTCTCTTGTGAGTTTACGGTGATGCCTTCAGGCCGCTGCTATCATGTACCTTGAAGGAGAACTGATAGACACTCCAAACCTTTCACTCCTTCTATCAGGTTACTAAACTCTGACAGTGGTCATTTTAAATGGCATTTTAATGACTCTGCCTATCACATGATTACAAATGTAACAAATTATTTATTTATTCATTTTATAGCTATTTATTTTACTTTAGTTATCTTTATCTTGCTGTCCTTCACCGACCTCTGTTTGTTGATCTGTGTTTTGGACATGTAACTTATTGGATGTTGTTTGTGTGATTGTGGACGGGGTGAGCTCCAAATGAATTGCCCTCTTTGGGATCAATAATGTCTGAATCAGATCTTTGTTCGTATAATATATTAAGAGCTTGAGCATGTTGACATTTTGACTAAAGTACAAGAAAAAGTGAAATCTTTAACTGTAAATCATGCAAAGATTTTCCAGTTGAGCCCACAAATATATATATATATATATATATATATATATATATAGACCCGGAAATGTGCATAAACTATAATTTCAAACTATTAGAAAAGATTTCAGGAACAGTGCAGGAAGGACCTTTTATACGAAGCCTACATTTAACAGTGGAGATCTTCATGTATGTGTCCATCAACGCGTCTTTTCGCTCCTCAACCAGCCTCAACAATTAACACGCTTCCCTTCAGCTACTTCAAATGCAGTTTAGTTTCTTTTGTCACGTCAGCCTTTGAAAAGAACTGAAACCAAAGGATTGGATTCAATTTACGAGTGAGTGTTTTGGATTAGCATAATTTAGGAAGGTCAAGGGTAAAGGAGGCCTGATTTCTCATGTGTTTTACTAAAGGTCAGTAAACAGGATGTGATGACAAACTGTCTGGACCTGACCTCTGATATCTGAGAAATAGATTCTCAGGAGAGTAAGCATTAAATAACCTAAACACACACACAGGAATCATTAAGCTCCTATTAGCTGCATCACTAAATGCTGTATACATCAATAGCAGGTCTGGGCTTTGAGCCATATAGCTTCTACAAACCTGCGACACACCAGCTGATGTTTAGGAATTATAGCAGGAATTCACACATCTCAAAGGAAATAAATTACCGACCTGAAGAGGAGGCAAAGCGGCCACAAACGAGATAATTGTTGTGTGTTAGCGAGGGCTCAGCGAGGACATTGATGGGAGTTTAGGCGTTGATAATTCTTTCAGGTACAAGGCTGCGGTTCACTGTGATCTCAGTATTTTTATCTACTTCATTCATATTCCAGACGAGACGCTCAGACTGTGTCAAATGGGTGATAATTACACAGAGCTGAGAGAGTCCCACTTATACAGCCAATATGATGTGACTGAGCCCAGTCCAGCTCTGCTGATGGGAAGCCTGGTTGGATACCAACGGCCCACAATCCACTGCTCTGTTTTTTCGTGGCGGCAGGTTGCCATTGGCTGGTTTTAGATTAAGCTGGGTGGCAACCATCTCTTTGACTCCAACGTTCACTGTGCACCTCAGACGCAAACATTGTGGAGGATATCGTTTTACTTTGTGTTACTCTTTTAATTGTTTAATTGATCCTTCGCTAGAACCCTATCGACCTGATCAGTAATTGTCCTGTTTCTCTATAATCAATATCCAAAGAGTTAGGAGGATGGTGACTTGTTTCCCCGACATTTAAAAAACCAAGAAGAGAATCACAAGTCAAATAAATGGATTAATATTCTCTAACATTGCTGTAATGCTAACAACAGTAGCTAATTACAGTTTACTGTCTGCAGTGGTAAGTCAGTATTACTTCCAAGGCAAAGGGATCGTAGCTGTGGGCAATACCTAAAATATTGGCAACACCCATACACCAAGCATTGTTTTGAGTATCAAAACTTATTAGTTTGATCAATACAAGAAATATGGATCGGTCTCTAGCCTACATATTAGATTTTACTGCTGTTGTGAGCATGAACTCACTGAGTTAATTTGGAGAGTTCACACAAAAAACATTTGTCATTTATTTGTCATTTAAAACTTCTTTGTCTCATATTTTAAGAGATAATGTTAAAGTAGACTATTAGGTAATTATACATAGATTGCAAAAAGAAATGCCTAATGTTATGTCATAATAAAAAAAAATTGAATCTGAAGGATCATCCTCGATTTCTCCTGCAAAATTGAAATGGGCTGAAAATGCTACTAATAATAGTGATATAATACTAATAATGAGGGCTGGGTATCGTTACTCACTACATTTAAGGTATCGACCAAAATAAATCGATACCAAGTAGTATCGAAATGTCTCCCGTCAAACGATGCCTGCAATCGATCCTTTTGCACCCAGGGCTAGCTTGTATGAAGTTGCTCACAGCCATTTAATAAATTATTGTTATTTAATAAATAATTTGAAGACTTTCAAAGTGAATCGAATAATTTAGATGTGGAAGAGTGGCAGCATTTTATGCAATTTAATGCTTCTTTTCACATGATGGGTATCGAATGAAGTACTCACTTGGTATTGGTACCACTTTAAGGATACTTGGATCGGTACTGGTATCATACTTAAATGAAACCCTACTTATAATAAACCACAACTTTGTGTTCCTTGTTAAAATCTTGTCTTGACAACAACGAGAGGACTGAGTTTATTTACCCTTGTCTGAAATAATACTACACACCTTATGCAACATTATCTATCAATTAATCAATCAAACTGTATTTATATAGCACCTTTTATACAGGCTAATGTAGTTCAAAGTGCTTCACAGTTGATTGACAAGCTGATAATAACACAGACAACATAAAGAGAACAAAGAACAATTTGAGACCAATTCACGTCAGAGAAAATCAGAATGATAAAAATGTAATAAAAAAGATTTAGGATCTTTAATTAAAATATAAAATAAAGTAAAATACTACACATTACTACAAGTTTTAGGTGGCACATTTGGAAACTAATGTTTGACTCTTGAATCCATTTAAGAATTATGAGTTCAGAGCTTCACAAACCAAAGACTTCATCCATTATCTCGCTATTTAATTGAATTTGGCACACTGGTTATTTCCAACAGGCCCGGGGTTCATAATAGGCTGGAGTTGACTTCAAAGTCACCTAAATGAGTTTTTAATCACTGTACACAGCATTCATTTAATCACAATTAAGACTTTGAACTGCTGAATGGCAGCATAACACTGCCAGTTTTCATCACAATATTTATTCATTACAGAAAGAAACAGATGATGTAGAATGAGAGTTTTTTCTTTTCTTTTCTTTGCCAGCATCAGAGCATTCATTATTCTGCCCTTACAAAAAGGGAATAATAAGCAGATAATGAGTCCTGGTGATCTATAAATGAGTATAACTATAAATAAATGACCAGCTGCGTCACAGCTGCTTTTTAACACAGTTAAAGTGAATTAAAAGGTGTTTGCTCCTTTAGAGAGGAAAAGAAAGAGAAGTTTAGAATAGAAGGAAGATATAAAAGAGATAGACCATTGTACGCACCTTTATGGTCTTATTCAATTGCTCCTTGTTTCTTCTCTCTTCAATTTCCTCTCTTCAAGTTTCCTGTCCTCTCTTCTTGTTTCATCTTTTCTCTTCATGTTTCCTCTCTTCCATTCCTATTTCCTCTCCTCTCTCCTCGTTTTCTCTTCTTTCTCCTCCGCTCTTCATGTTTCTCCTCCGCTCTTCATGTTCTCTTCAGGAGGAGAGAGGACTCCTCCTTTCCTCTCCTCTCTTCTCTTATCATTTCTTCTCATTTAATTTCCTCTACTTTTGTATTTCTTCTTGACTCTTCTCAGCTGGTCTCCTTTCTCTTCTTCTCTTCTTCTCTCATTTTGTCTCTTCTTGTACTCTACTCTCTACTTGTTTCCTCTTCTCAGCTCATCTCCTTTCTTCTCTTCCTGTTTCTCCCCCTCTAGTTTCCTCATCTTCTTTTGACTCATTCTCTCCTCTCATTTTCTCTCCTCTCCTCTTGTTGTCCTCTCCTCTCTTTCAGCTAGTCTCCTCTACTCCTCTCTTCCTGTTTCCTCTTCTTCTCTCCTCAAATTACTTTATCGCCACATTATTTGCCTTTCTGGCCCTGAAGGAAAAATAACCCATTAACCCTCTGAACTTGCAGCCACTGGAGCACAAACAGCTCCACTCTGATTCAGTGGAGTCATTAGCGTCTCCATTAATTCACACACTCAGCTGATCACCTCCTGTAGACAACAGTTCAAACCGCCTGTGGACTCAACAAGCAGGTCTTCAGTTACCGAGAAGAATATCATTACAGCGGAGTAATTCCCAACTCAGTTCAAATACACTGCGGCCATACAGGTCAAACATGAAGATACTGAATCAACAGATGGTGACATTTCGATGTCTGGTGTCGAGACAGTCCCGAGCTCTGATGAACAGAGCAGCTCACCCATAAAAATGCTGGATTGTCGTATGATTGCTTGACCTTTTGTAGGAAAGTACTGACGGAAAATGAGGTGTTTAACCTGGCTGTGCATTTCCCACTCTGTGTCAGTCTGAGCTTCGATGTCAGTGTAGCTCGAGTCTGCCCTTTAAAGATGCTGTATGTAAGATTCAAACAACAGTATCACAATATAGCTCACATGCTTTGCAGTAATGTTAGCTTTACTTTTCCTATAGGAAGAAAGCCAGCTGTTGGTTGGGCGTTAGATGGTGTTGCGGGAGCTGGAGCTGATGTTCCAGCGCCAAGTCCGTGAGAGTATGAAGGGAGGACCATACAGAGTGCAGTAGAGCCCGACTGATATATTATTATATATATATTGGTCAGCTGATATTATCGGTCGATATCAGCCTATCACAGATATAGGCCTATATGTTGTCAGATATGTACTGATATATACTTTTTTTTAAATCTTATGTAGACAGCATTTTCATGTGTGTTTGAAGCTTTTTCTTAACTCAAGTTATATACTTATATTTACATCAGTTAATATACACGTACAGATTTTTTGTGGTTGTTTTTTATTCATATTTATAATTATTAATTTAATGGTGAAGTTTACTGTTTCAGTGCACTGATGTCATTTTTTACAGTAAAGTTTACTGTGAAACAGTAAAATATCACGGCCTCCATTATATATTATATATCATTACAAAAAAATGTGTTTATGTACATATTCTGTATAAATAAGATTATCGGCCAAAATATTGATATCAGAATTTTTTCACTCCTTAATATCCGTATTGCCATTGGCCCCAAAAGCTGCCAAGCACCGGGGAGTTTTGGCAGAGCGAGACGGAGCTGACATTGCAGCACTGAGTCACCTGAAGCCTCTTAATTGATATTTCTTCGCCTCTCAATTTGAGTTTGACATGGACAAAGTTCTGGTTTGCCATTTTGAAGGTTGCCTCAAAGCTCTTATTTCTGTTCTGAGGAGCGAGGATCCACAGTAGTTTTTTACAGGCTGACACACTGTCTTATTGGATATCAGTTATTGATTGGATGCTGCAGCTGTTTGATTGATCTGATACATTACGTCATGATTGTGGTTTCACACCGGAGTGGGTAAAACCGATTCAATTGTATCACTCTTCAGGCATTCAAGTAAACTTGATATAAGAAGAAAGAAACTGAAGGTGTTTGAAGGTTTTAAACTAAAGTTGTTGCATAATTCTTACATATAGCACCTTTTAATGAAGCCGAGACAGAACGTGAAGGAATAAAAAGGATCTGACAGATTTATAAGCAGGTGTCAACATTTCCTGAGCGAAGTTTCATCATCCAAGGCTTCATTAAATCTGGTTCTGTTTGATGCTCCATTCGTAATGATGGATGATAAATAAGATGTAAAATGTATTTATTTGGAAAGGAAATATGAAAGCTGGACCTGAAATGAGCAAAAAAATGAGGGCAAGGTGAATTATCCTTTCATATTGACACAAAACATGAAGTGTTTATTATAATCTGCAATTCTGTCACTTTTAACCATAGCTTTGAAAACCTCTAACTTACATTTAGTGATTCTCAGTATAAAAAAGTATAAAGCACCACTTATTAAAATGATGTGGCCTTCCCAAACTTAATTTGGCTGTCAACAAGTTTCTCAGATTATTATTGAAATTATACACATATCTCTCACTTGATTCCCAGAGTAGCTAACTGCACTCAACTTCAGCTTTCAAGAAAATTTAATCAGCCAAAATACTCCAAAAATGCTCCATAGAGCTTTGAAGCTTCTAATAGCACTTTCATTTAAGTTTAGCTTTCAATAACCACCTTTTCAAGCAGAAGTAGGCAGCTGTTACAGCAAATAAACTCAGTCAATTCAAGTGTTTACCGACTGCCCTGTACCGAACAAGAAGGCAAAAACCTTTCTTGGTGAAGAAAGTGGAGCATTTAGGAGCTAAAGAGCCAGATATGTTTTTAAGGAGCTGGTGAGAAGCAGTTCAAGGAGGAGAAGAGAGTCTTCATACAGGAAACCTTTTCAATCTTAGTGTAAGAGGTTAAATACTTCCATATAAAGCAGAGCATAAATCCCACATTTGTGTCGCTTATCTGTCAGTCACACACTCACATTCTCTCCTGTCAGGCTCTTGTAAGCAGTCAAAATTATTTTCTCTGGCAGTTTAGCATTTTCCAGGCAGTTTTTTTGTTGTCTCGAGCTCCTCATCGAGCTCGTCATCGACCAGAAATAATTTTTGTGGATGGACGTGGAAATGTTCCAAGTTCATCAAACTCTCGTAGCTGCATAAACTTGCCGTAAATTGCAAAAATGCATCACAGAAACTCCTCCAAGTTAAACTGGGCTAAGGATAAGACACTTTTAGGGCTCAATGACTCCAAAAAAGACATACTAGTACGTGCTTAGCAACATTAGGGCAAAGAAACAACCTATAATGCAATACTTTCTGTAGGAGCCAGTGTTAAACCTTGTCATTCATAAAAGAATATGTAGGGTTTTGAACACATAACTGTCTAAAATATAAAGACGAGCGCACTTTTTCATATGTAGTCATCATTAGTCATACCCCAACTGGTTAAGGCAGATGGCCGCCCACCTAGAGGCCAGTCCTGCTTGAGGTTTCTTCCCGTTAAAGGGAAAGTTTTTCCTTGCTGCTGTCACCAAGTGCTTGCTCATGTGGGAATGTCGTGTCTCATTAAATTAAATTAAAAGAGTACGGTCTAGACCTGCTCTATACGTGAAAAGTGCCTTGAGATCATTTGTGTTGTCATTTGGCGCTATATAAAGAAAGATTGATTGATTGAATTTCAAGAATACAGTATTGTCTTGTATTCACACCAACATGTTATGTTATTGACCCTGAACAGTATCCTATGTAAGGGTTAATAACAAAACATGTTGGTGTGGATACAATACTGTATTCTTAATCATATTCTATAAAATGTTCTCCTAGATCATAAAATAGTGATTTTGAATGTATTTTTTCCATACAATTAATCAAACAGGAGGATTAATTAAACATTTATTAATGACTGATGGGAAATTTATGAATGTGAGATTAATTAGGAGTCAGAATATGAACAGTATGTAAGGGTTAAGGTGTCACAGTATTCTGCCTCATAGTGGCAGAATCAATGAATGCAACTTATGTGTGATTATATTTATCATCTTTGATCATAATAAAGATAGTGTTTACAGGGGGATACATTTAATGTCAATAATATTCCAATCCATAATGCTGATTATACACTTGTTGTATGTACAGTATAGATCATGTCTTCACCTGTTGTGGAATTAAGGTCAAACTTTTACAAGGTTTGATTTTTTTAAGACGTCTGACACAGCTGTGGAGGCAGGAACACCTCGTGGCATCTTAACCTCTCTCACCCCTACTCCCACCCCTCCCGTGTCTCTCTGTGTCTGTCGGTGGTCACTAATGGATGTTTACATGGGAAGGAGAAATAGTTTGCTCAGATCAGCTCGGCTGCTGTCAGCAGGAGATTGGTAGAGGGGGGAAATGAGTGTCAGCTGTGACAGGAGGGAGCCCTGCAGAGAAAAAAATGACCGACACTGACAGGAAGGAAGAAAGAGAAGGAGTGAGAGGAAAAAGAGAGAGAGAGAACGAGCCGATACGAGATGGATAGACGGATGGAGAGAGACAGACAGACAGGAGGACAATGCAGAGACACAGCGAGACAGCAGCAGAGTCAGAGGAGGAAATTACATGTGTGCAGGAAAACCTAATCTACATGTAGAATGTAGCCTGAGGCAACGCTAAATGCATAAAGAGTTAGTGAAGAGCAGGAAATTATGTTATTACCAAGGAGTGTGAAGCAGGTTATTAGAAATGAATAATTGTCCAAAAGTTTTATGCGAGCAATTTCCCTTTTATAGGTTTGAGCCCTCAAACTAGTACATCAGTACTGCAGCATTTCATAAAATGACTCCAACCAGCATGTGATACAAAACCCTCAGAATTCAGCCCCTTCAAAACCCACATTTCCATTTAAACTCAGTTTACTTGTATATGAATATTGGGAATTCTCACCAAAAATATGCTCCTTTTTTTTCAAGAATAATACCTTTTGTCCATGTTTATGAACCAGAGACTCAACAACACCTTCCTTAAAGCTCAGTAACCATACCATGCAGTGTAAGTTCAACCTTGTTGTGTGTGGTGGGTTGTGGGCGTCGCTTTATGGAGCTTTACGTTTCCGAAAACTGGGTTTCTGAAATCTCGCAGATGGTAGCTTGGTCTTAACCCCCAAACTGAGACCAAAATCACTCCATGCCAAAGGGTTTGGCATATCCCACTGCAGAGGTAAAACGCTTAGAAAAATTTCAGCTTGGAGCTTCGTGGTCCTGGGATCCTAGATTCGTGGTCGTGGTATCCTATCATGTGTTACTTAGGGATCCTAGATTTCAAGATTCAAGATTTGTGGTTACTTCCTTCTTTCCTCAAGTGTTCATAGATTTTCTGTCTCTTTACTGGGACTTGCTGCAGTGTCATCGTGTTGTCCAGTGATGTGTGGTTGGTTGACTGTCCCTAAAAAAACAGCAACTTAGTCTCAGCCAAATCTATCGGTGTCCTTGGAGCATTCAGCGATCTGTAGACAGTCACTCTGTCCTAATAGCAGGTTTATTCCTCTGACCCTCTCCTCCTCATTTCATTTCACTGAAGCCATATTCTCTCTTTTAGCAGCGTTTCGTTCCAGATAAGAGCAGCTGTCAGTCACCGCTGACGGGTCGGAGATGCTCAGAGGTTGTTAGTACTCTGACGCCTCCAGCTGCGAAGCTTGGGGTCTAATATCACGCTTCACAACACTCCTCAGAGTACCACAGCTGGATATACGGTGCACCTCAAAAGTCAGTCAAATGGGCAGACAGTTGGTGGTAAAAACAGGTATTTATAGCCAGTTGTAGAGTCAGTTTAGGACAAAGTCTGAAAGCATTTAAATAAAATACAAATATTAAAGAGATGAAAGCCAGTGTCAAATAATGATATGTATAATGTATAATCAGGTTAGTTAGTCTGGTTGTAAAATAAATATTTGGAGACATGAGATGGACCTAATTTTGTTTACCATAAAACTGTTAATATCATTACAAATATATTAATATAAGTGTCAAGAGAGTGTCAATAAGTGTCTATTAATTAAAAGATTCAATGTGATGATTTATGAATATAAGCTTTATGAATAGAGGATGTAAAAGACAATATGAAGATTTTGTTACCTCTTGTGTTACCTATCATCGTCTCCAAGATATTTTTAATGATCAGAATTGGGTTAGGGTTATGATAAACAGAGTTTATGGAGGAACAAAAAGGACAAAAAAAAGGCAGCAGGCGGATCCAAATACAGAGACTTCAGGCTGAGCGAGGCTGAAGACCTTTCTTTATTAAAGGCTCGTGTGAAGAATACAGCAGGAGCACATCAAACTGAACAGGACAGAACAAAAGGATCCAAAAAACACTGAACTGAAACCCACAAAGGGCTAAAATATAAACTGAAATAATGAGGGAACAGTGGGGGGAAAAAGCAAGGAGCTGATTGGCTGGGAAAGACACCGGGAACAGGGCAGGGCTAACGAGGCTAGATGCAAGGCAGGTGTGTAGATGGGCAAAGGAGGGAAAATCAGTATAGAATAAAAACAGAAAACTAAAACTCCCTTAAAGTCTGTAAAGTGAAAATAAATGTGTTCTGAGTTTGACATACCACAGAAAAATGTGTTGTTAACCACCCTGTAAAATTTGAATGATTAAAAAAAACTCCAAATATATTAAATTAGGCTTCAAAGTTGTGTAAAAGTCTACCTATTTCTCTTTTCCCAAACGCTGTGGGAGCGGCCGCCGAGTTCGCTGAAACCCCGCTCCCTACCAAGTGTCACCTGTCAATCAAAGTCACCACTTCTAACAGAAACATGGACGCTAGGCCTGAGAGCTTTCTGCTGCTAACTCAGCTGCTAGCTCGGCGGCTAACTCAGCTGATAACTCGGCGGCTAGCTCGGTGCCTAACTCGGTGGCCAGCTCGGTGGCTAACTCGGCGGCTAACTCAGCTAACTGAAGACTGTAGTAGTAGTAGTGTGCGCTGAATGTATTTATACCTCTACAGCAGCAGGGGCGGGTTTATGCTCCGGTGTGTAACCTTGCTATTGGTCACCGGTTACGTAATTGTCGGGTTACGTAACCCGGCGGAGATTTTCAGACCCGCCCATTAAATCCAGACACAGAAATCTTGAAACAGTTTGTGAAACCTAGCTCCACAATTCAAATCTAAATGGTTGAAATGCTTTTTACACCTTTTTTAGAAATACATTTATGACCTATTTAATGTGTTTAGAAGAAAAATTCACTTTACAGTCTTTAAACAATCCTCTTCCCAAAAAACTAACGCACATAAAACCAGAATGCACAACACCTCAACGTCCCCCCATCTGCAGCAAGCAAAACCAAAAAAACCCAAAACATAAAAAGTCCATGAAGACATAAATAAAGGCATCAAATAGTATAAAACATTAATTACAGAAAGGCAAAAGATGTTAAGGAGCGCTGCGTTGTTTAGGTGTGTGATGAGATTAGATAAAGCTGACTAAAGACTAAATATCCTAATTGCTACCCTTTAAAATACTCATATAACTCATTAAACAAGTAGACGATAAACAAACCGGACTGTGCTTAGTTTTACTTAGTTCACTTAGTTATGCTCTTGGTGTTTTGGGAGCTTTTTGGGGCCTGAGTGAGTTTTTTTGCCAAGTGAGACCACTTCTCAGTGTGTTTCCAGATTGTAAGAAGAGTCTCAGCAGGAGGAGTTGGAGCTTTTTTTTTTTTTTTCCTGTCTTGCTGCGATGGTTCAATCACTGCTTTTCCTCAAGTCTGTTTTTTCTTTCCTTTGGGCTGCTATCCTCTTCTATCTCGCCAGATTGTTTGTTACACAGAACCATCTGAGAAGTTGTCCTTGGAAACTGTTTTGGAAAAGAGAGGGGTAAGCGCTTTCGAGAAATACTTGGCTATAGGTGATTGGATGAACCATCTGTTTATCACCGTCTTACCTTGAAAGGCAGCTTTGAGAGATCAGGCAAAAATACTCGTATGACACTGATTGGTCCGAGCGACCGGTGATTCAGACGTAACTGCATTACTTGAAGCCTAACAGGATGGGTTCTCACAAATCAGCTGGTTCATGAAGTAAATCCCTGACATTTCTTTTATAGAGCTGATTCTACACGCTAGGATAGAGGTCACTAATAGGCTGACCGCTGCTGGATCCAGACATCGTCCTATCCGGACCCGGACCTGTAACTGATGAAATATTAAAGCGATGGTTCGGCGTAATTTTGACCTAGCGTCATATGCACCATGACGTCTGTCTAATCACCGCCTCAGCCCTTTTTTTTCATTTGGTCGCAAAATAGTGGAGTTAGAGCCATCAGCCGAATGGCTTAGTACAGTCGCTAACGGGACCACCAGTGTATCTCGTAAATTACCCCACTAATAATGCCTGGATTGTTATCAAACTTCTATAGTAGTACAGATAGGGTCTTGACTCATAAATCGATGCATAGGAAAGTGCTCTAACTCCACTAATTTGCGACAAAATGAAAAAGGGCTGAGGCGGTGATTAGATAGACGTCATGGTGCATATGACGCTAGGTCGAAATTACGCCGAACCATCGCTTTAAGGGTTGTTAAATTTTGTCCAGGCGGTTCTATTTTAACGTGCGCAGCTTCTACAGCTTTTACTGTTATTAATGGAGCAGCCCTCAGAAACTCACAGACCACTGTGCATAGCCAATGTTCTCACATGACGCTAATCAGCCAATCAAATCTGTGCATTCACACACGCAGATAAACTCGACTGTCAGCGAGATGCACACGGAGAACAGAGCATGTCTATGTTCCCTCAGTTTAGTAATAAAATAAATAATTTCACCTGTCTTTCAAGCATTTTCATACATGAAACACATTATTTGCATTAGGGAAAATGGTGGAAAAATCCTTGAGGGACATAAGGCCAAGGGAACATAAGGCCTCATTTTAAATGGGAGAAACATTTCTTAGAAATGAGGGATGACCCCGCAGAGGGAAGAGGAGAGACAGCGGTAGCAGATAAGAGCCAGAAAACTAAGCACTTTATTTAAGAAGCACAATCAAAAGCTTTTTGTAATGCACTTAATATTAAAATGCCATCTTTATTTGATATAAGAAAAGAAAATATACTTATCTGCTTTCTAATTCTACTGTATTTATTTGACAGTCTACAATCGACCCACTAGACACAGATGCTGATGTAACTACAACGCTACTTCAAGGTACTGAAAAATAACATGGACATTATGAAATACTGGATGTACTCTCATTTTCACAAGTTGGACCTCAGTGAATTTTCATTGAATACTTCTGCTCTATAAGGTACTATTCTAGGTTTCAAAAAAGCCTTCCACATATTGTGCATTAAATCAAATAAAGTACAAATAATATGAAGAAAAGACACTTGAATTAGTCTCCAACTTCTACCTCTTGTCTTTTGGAGCTGAGGCTTGTGTACGTACTTTTATAACATGATGAATGCTGCATTTTTCTTTGAAGGAAACATGTCAGTTACGGTCGTGTATATAATTGGGGCAAAAAGCTCTTCACTGAAATGTTTTGACAAACTCCTTTCAGCATGCTACAATACACAAAACTGGTGATAACTCCTGCAGCACTTTGTTGCAGATAAATCTCAGCAGCGGCAGACGTCAAGTTAGACAGCTTCAGGATCTCATCTGCCGTGTCATGTCAGGCTTTTCAACACGCCTGAATCTCCTCCCAGCATCTCCTCTAAGTGTGTGTTGACAGTCCTTCAGTGATGCTGAAGTTAACAAAAACACTGAAGGTTTTTTGTTGACATTTGGCAGCATGTCATACATACAGTAGACTGAAAAGCAACACCCACTACGTGACCTCCAGCTTTATAGTTGTTTATGATGCAGAAAATATTGTACACGAGACTGTGTGAGGGATTTTTGGGGCAACATTAAAGCTGAATGGAGTTCAGGGATGATCAATAATCTCATCAGCATCGGTTTTCAATACTTTCCCACTTCCTTGTCTGTGGCTTTCAACCTCAAAGACTATTTGTTCTTACTGACAACATTCATTTTTAAAAGCATGAGCTTATAGGTAAGTAAGTATGGAAGTAAAATTAATTTATATAACGCTTTTCACAGACATGAGTCGAAATGTGCCCAGTGTTGGAGAGTAACTAGTTACATGTAACAGTGTTACGTAATTTAATTACTAAATAAATGTAACTGTAATCCGTTATAGTTACTGAGAATAAATTTGTAATTCAATTACAGTTACTTATGAAAATGCTGATGATTACAAGATTCCGACCTTTAAGATTTTGGTCAGGAGGAGGGTTTTTTTCTCCCCCTTATTTTTTAATGTTTAACATGATTCTTAATATTGCTGGTTTAATTCTTTGAGAACAATATATTTTTTATATTTTGTAAATAAATCATGATGTGGGCTTATTTGGAGCACACATGGGCTTAAATGGTGTCACAGTACCAATTAAGCCCATGCCAGACTTTTGATTTCTTTCATCAAATATCTTTATTTTATATTCCAAAATCTACATGACCTAATGAATACATTTTCAAATGAGAGATAAATGTTGCTTCATAAGAAATGATCTCCCTACGGAAGAGCATTAGGGCCACGGAGTAATATATTAATTCTAAATCTCTGAGAAAAATGTCAAAATTTTCGAGAAAAATGTCAAAATTTTCGAGAAAAAAAGTCGAAATTTTCGAGAAAAAAGTCAAAACTTTCGTGCCCGTCTAATTTCCAACCCACGAGGATCAAGTGCCCTGAGTATCAGCCTTATAGTCCTTTGAGACACCACAAACCCCCTCTGGATAGCTCGTAGGTGTAGCCAACGATACCCCTGCATCTGTCCATTCCCATGCAGTTCCTCCTGCACGAAGGCTATCACATTGTCTATGTCCGACTGATTTCGCCTCCTACACAGTCCAAGTTCACGACACCGCCTCTTCAAGGTCCGAATAGAAATCACAATACTGTGATTCTGTGCTAAGACTGCAAGGATCTCTTTGTTAGATAATCCAATCTCGAAGTAACATTTAATTAAATCCTCCATTTCAGCAGCACTATGCCAGGACACGAAGTCTGTCAGCTCCAGCTCTGAATGACCTGGTTCTTCCTGGTAGCCTACATTTCTGACTTTTTTCTCGAAAATTTCGACTTTTTTCTCGAAAATTTCGACTTTTTAAAATTTTGACTTTTTTTCTCAGAGATTTAGAATTAATATATTACTCCGTGGCCCTAATGCTCTTCCGTATCTCCCTTATAAATCATGTCAGTATCCATTAAAAACACCTGAACTTAGATTTTGGTTTGATCACTTACCCTAACAGCTGAAAACACTGGTTAGAAAAGTAATCAAAAAGTAATCAAATGTAATAAGTTACATTACTTTGATTAAGTAATTGAAATAGTTACATTACTTATTACATTTTAAATGGGGTAACTAGTAATCTGTAACCTATTACATTTCCAAAGTAACCTTACCAACCCTGAATGTGCCATACATAAGCAAGATAAAACATACACAAAAGATGATACAATACACACACACACAAACACACAAAATATGTTTCTATATGTACATATATATATACACACATTTATATACAAAAAAATTGCTTTGAATCACAGGACAAAGCTGTAAGCTCTGGACTCCCAGCTGAAGATGTCCTTGGCACTCAAGCAGGATGGCTTCAGGCTTTCTAAATTTGCACAAGTATATTTTTTTTATACAGCAGCTTTCTCCCAAAATCCCATCCAAAACATTGGAGGCAGATTTGCATTTTAAGCTTTCTTTGTCTTCCAGACTTCACTGATCTATAATCTGATGAAAGGTCATCACAGCCTGTTTGTTCAGAGTGAAGTTAAAGTGTGTGAAATGTAGTTTAGAAGCAGCACAAGCAGCTTTATTAGTATTGTCCCTTTATGTCCTTTAATTTAATTATCTTTTAAATGAACTATTAATTTCCTCTGTCTACACAGAATGCCTTTCACACTTTTAATCAACCAGTTGTTTAATGAAGTTGTTTCTGCTGCTTTTAAATTCACCAGAGGAAATGACACATGCTGCTTGTGATTTAGTATTAATCTCAGAAATTATGACTGAATTAAATTAAATAACATAAAATCACATTTGAAATGATGATGGTGTCTTAGTATCTGGGCTTTTTTTGGGACAATGTTCAGTAATAAAAATGTAGTCAGTTATATTTAACGTTATTCCCTTTTATTAACTCCAAAGCAGAGACATTGTGTTTCTTAATATAAATAAAATAGAAGCGTATGAATGATATAAGATGCTAGAAGGACATTTTTCAGACTGATATCAGGTTTATTCTGCAATATCTCATCTCGGTTTTTCTTAAATTCACCATTGTTCATATCAGCCACCTGTTTCCCCACCATTACCTCTTATTATATGTATAAACACTGGTTATAAATGATAAATTGGGGAGTTTAAAGTAAAGTCTTACCAGTGTTCTTAGGTTTTAGATAACTGGTCAAACAAAACAATGATGATGATCAGATGAATTAAATCATAAAGAAATACAGTAACAATCCATCAGTCCATTACACATTAAGTCTATCATAAAGTGGAAAATCACATGTCAGCTTTTCCCACCAACAGATTTAAGCTTGTGTCAGAAACCCCCATCCTCCCCCCCTAGTCCTGCACTAGCTTCAGGCTCAGATCTGAGTTTCAATCTCGGCCTAAAATCAATGTAATGTATGCCTTCTTACAACCCGCCTCTTCACATATCACACTGAGGGTATCTGAACGTGGGTATAATTACAGCAGTATATTTCAGTCTGTTTCTATTAACCTCAGTCCATTTTTCTCTTCTCTCTCCTCCTGCTGGAATAGCCGGAGGGGCTCACAGATTTAACAGCAAGTAAACATTTCTCTGCTGACTCCGGTATCTGTCTCACTGTCCTCGGTGAAATTACTGCAGCATCTTGTTCTCCATGGAAAATATCTGCAGGCAAACGCAACTTCGCCGACTCTGTTTCTCTATTAATCTCTTTCTGAGTGTGTCACAGTAAACAGGATGGCAGTTCAAATCTTTATTCACTTGAAAAGACGGAGATAATCAGCAGAAACATTATGATTGTTTCATAGCGTGTTGTCAGATCCACAGAGGTCAATTATTTCAACCAGAAATCAAACCAGCCTTTATTAAATATCAGGGAATGAGTTTGTCTCATTTAAAATCAACTCAGACTCTGATTTTCTTCATATCAGGAGAAGTGAAAGGAATATGCACACTGGAAGATAAGATTATAGATCAACGTGACATTTTGACCAAAAGATATCCGCCGGACACTAATGTGAGATACACAGTAATTTGTATATCCTTCATATGTTTGAGAGAAAGCTTAAGGAGCTTTGCTGTCCCTTATCTTGAAGCCGACGTTTCCAATTCTGAGGCTGTTAGTGTGTCTGGAGAGATAAAACCACACAGATAAAAAAGCAGCTTCAGACAATTCACACCATTTTTATGCACATTTTTACTCCTGTCTGACATTGTGTGAATAAATCTAATCTGAGTAAAGTGAACAGAGATCTGAAGTGAAACAAAACAGATAGAATATCACATTTCTGAAGGTGTTACACACCTCAAATCGTGCAGGTATTTCATACTTTATAGGCATTTTTCTTTGAACACTCAGAAGAGAGAAGAAAAAAAAAACAATTTCCTGATGAGTGATGTGTATTTTTTCCTCTCCCATTATTAACATTATGACTACACTATGTGTTTCTGTTGTCAACACTGATCATTTCAGCTCCACTGCTGGTACGGACATCACAATATGAAACCTAGGTGTCAAATTTATATGGAAATATCTCAAATGTGACATGACTGATTTTCTGTAAACTTGTTTTTCTTACTTAAACAGGCATTGTGCACCAGGAGATACAGACTCTTTATCACCCTGTATGGAGTATGATTAGTTTAGGTGGTTGTTCAATTGTATGTACCTTGAATTGGTAGAATTTTTTTGACATACTGTGCAAGAGTCTTAGGCCACCATTAGATTTGTTGTTTTACCAATGCTATAATGACCAAATATAATTATTTCTCAGTCTTTTTATTAGAATACAACCAGAAAATACAGGAATTTGTATACAGTATTAAAAAATAGAGGAAAAACAGTTTCTATTGGCTAAAGTGGCTAAAGTATTTAGTGTGACCTCTCCTTACACGTGAGCAATTGCAGGAACCTGGTTCTCTTAAACCTAAATGAAACCTTAATTAATAGTAATATTTAATAATTGTTAAATTGTGTGTACATATTTACTGCATTTTGTATGGTGGTGGTGGCCTAAAACCTTTGTACAGTACTGTAGCTTCTCACTAACTCTCTGAATCAGAGTTCATTGGATGATTGAAAGCTTCAGAAGCTTCAATCATGTTTTCTTATGACCATGAAGGTGATAAATAAATGCTTTTTTCTGTCAGCACTTCATAAAGCTTCTACTATTAAATACAAGTAAATAAAGTGGTCATTTTTGTTTTTTTAAAATAAGGTGCTGACTTATCCCAGAAGAGTTTTGGCATGTACCATTTGGGAACAAGAGCGGACCGTCTCAGTCTGCAGGAGGATGCACTCTGCTGGAGATTCTCCCGAGACAGTCCTGGTTAGTCCTTTATATTTTGGGTACTCATAGTAATGCACTGAGGTGTAAGTGAGAGAGATGAAAAGGGCAAGAGGTCTGTCTGTAGGAGCATGGAAATAATAGATTTCAACAATGCTCATACTTAAAAGTGCGGACCATCACGCCACGCCTGCTGTGAAATTGTAATGAAAACAACAATCTTAACAGCATGGTGCCACAAAGTGCAGCTAAAGCATTGTACCCTAGTTTTCTATCTGTCTATCTTCTATCCATCCTCCTCTGCCCTCAGTTGTTGCTCCTGTGCTGTCTCTGGCTTTCCTGCCCTTTCCTGTATATTTTACCACTGTTCTTCACCTGTCCACCATGACTTCTGTATGCTCCCTTGTCCAAATAGTGTCCAACTGTGGACCTTGTGTCTTAGGACTTGAGATCTACGAGCAAATGGGAAAAGAGTAGGATTTGAAGTAAGATGCATAATCTCTTTTCGTCTATTTTATTGTTTGTTGTAGCATTTCTTAATCAGTCCTGATCTTCTGCCTCCCCAGCTGCTCCTCGTCACCAATCAATGCTTGAGTGAGTGTAGTGTTGTGTCTTAAATCAGAGGTTGAAGAGCAAATCAGACGAAGCAAGAAGACCACTGGAAAATAGGAGGTTTATTGAGCTAGCAATGATCAAAGAGTACAACAAATCTACAAGCGGTCTAGACGGCTGGCTAAGGGCCACTCAGGGTTTTTTGATGACAACCAAAAGACACATCTGCGCTGTTCTAACTCCTCCTAACCTAATTTATGTGTATTGTTTTAACACCCAACCCCGGAAGCCATGATGTTATGAATATACTGTCGCCTGACTAGCTAAAATGTGCAGTCAGCAAGTCACCTGCAACTCCCCCTCCCGGCACGTGCCTGGCCCCTCCCAGCCTGCTCGAAGGCACCACTCAGTCTGGGGGAGCAGCCCCTCAGGGCCTCTGAGCGCAAAGGGGGGGCCTGCAGGTGCAGCAAAAGGGGGAGCCAATGGGCAGCAGGCGATGTGCGCCTTTGCACAGAATTCATGAGGCTTCTGACCCATATCTATAGTCCTAACTATATGATAACTACATAGTTCATACATGTTTCAAAAAGTAAGATATTCACTTTCTAAGGGTAATATTCAAGGTTAAAATTGGTCAGAACAGTAGCAGTGGTCTCTCTCTCTCTCTCTCTCTCTCTCTCTCTCTCTCGTTCTGACTCCAGTGAGCTTCATAAACCTGTTGTCCTGTTATTCCTTCTTCAAATGGTAAGCCTGCCAACCATCCAGAAAATTGTCTACAACTTTACTTTCTTTGTGTCTTTTTGACAATCTGCAAAGCTTTCTTACTGTGTTTACTGCCTACGAACTGCTTCTAGTGGAAGATGAAGATGCTGCAGGTTTCTTCTGAGCCACGGCTCGTTAAGTTGCTTCTCTGGAGTTTTCTCTCCATGACCCCCTCCAGCTAACCCCCTACCTGCATCTACACCGAAGAGCCCCCTGCCTGCGTCTCTGTCAGCCAGTCCTTTATTTGTTTCTGTGTCAGCAAGCCCATCATTCAGGTTTCATTGAGCATTACTCAGAGAGTCAGTAGGAGAGCCTCCATGGGTTCCTGCAGGTTTGATTCGTGAGCTTTTGCATCTTCATCTGACTCACTTTGGGTAAATTTAATGCCACAGATCCAAGAGTGTTCCTGGTGGTTTTTGGGGGCTCTCAGTGGGCTCATCCTCCAGAGCCTCGGCTATGCGCTGCAGGCTGCTCCTGCAGTCATCCAGTCGGTTTGACAAAAACAGGTTTGTCGCACTGCTTCCTCATTAGCCAGCTGCTCTGCTCTCTGTTCAGCTTTTCTCTCCATTTCTTTCTCTTTATTATTCCTCTGCAGCAGTGACAGCTGTGACCAGAGGCATTATGTTTTCGGCATATCTGTCCGTCCCACTCTCGTGAATGCGATACCTCAGGAACACCGCGAGGGAATTACTTCAAATTTTGCACAAACGTCCACTTGAACTCAAGGATGAACTGGTTAGATTTTGGTGGTTAAAGGTAAAAGATCAAGGTCACTATGATAGGATGAGCAGAACAGGACAGATGTGAGATCCGCAAAGCAATATCTCAAGAACACCTGGAGGGGTTTTGATGACATCTGGCACAATGGTCCAACTGGATTCAAGGATGAAGTGATTACAATTTAATGGTCAAATGTCAAAGTCACTGTGAGCCACAACTCACAAATTCATACACTAAAGATTACAACATTTCACACAAATGCCTAATAAGATAAAATGATGAAGTGGTGACATTTTATATCCATAAGTCTAAAGGTCAGCTTCACTGTAACATCATAATGTTCTGCAAAAACACTTTTCTGGCCATTATTCAACCTTAAAGCTCAGGAATAGAAGGGGAGACAATTCACACCGTTGGTCAGATGCTAAATTGGTGACACTAATTTTTGGTTTCCACCTTGAAACTGTGGTGATTGTTTGGATCTTCTGTGCTGCTGGGTTGAAGATGTGTGTGTGTGTGTGTGTGTGTGTGTGTGTGTGTGTGTGTGTGTGTGTGTGTGTGTGTGTGTGTGTGTGTGTGTGTGTGTGTGTGTGTGAAGCATCCATGTTTTAGTATTTGAAGCGTCTGTGACAATTGCTTTCCTTAGGGCCCTCCTGTTCCTATGGCAGTCCACCACAAACTCATTAGTTTCTCTGATATTGAGCTTCAGGTGATTATTGTTGCACCATGTGACAAAGCTCTCTATCAGTCCTCTGCACCCCTCTGAAAAAAATAGCCTCTAAGTGAGGACAGCATGTTTCTCTCATGAAATTATTCACTTGAATCATACATGTGAATAAAGTAATTACTGTATTCTGGACAGACATGCATGTAAACTCTTACTTCACATACAACTGCGAGGCTGTATTTCTAGTTTCAAGTATTTACTAAAAATATTTGCTGTCAACTAATAAGATTTTGTCAGGAAGTGAAACTGAATTGAACTGATTATTCCCCCATAATAATTTCATCTTCCCAGGACTCTGCTGGCTGTCCAGCCATCCGACCCCTCAGTCTATCTGGCTTCTTTTCTTTATTCCCGCCTGTCTGCACACCATGTTAGCCAGCCAATATTCTGGGTAATTGAGCTATTTTGGATAAAGCTTTTCTTATTCCCCTCTGCAATACAGCATAGTTATAGTGATAGTGAGGGAGAACAGCACATTGGCAGCAGTGACTGAAATGAAGAAACCAATCTACATTCAATAACATCACATTACAACAGAAAATCTGTCCAAGTAAATCCATATTAAACTTGTGCATTGATTATGTATGAACTCCATGATTAAATCCTCGCTATGTTCGAGCTGCTCCTCCACAAAAATAATGAATTGGGTCCAGACAAGTTTCAGCTGAAAAACACTTTTAATGAAAGTGAACTGAGATGCTATTTTCAGGTTTAATTAAACCTGTTCCCGCCTATTCCTCTAATGAGGTCATTAATGCACAAAAACGGTGAAGCTCCATTTACACTCAAATTATCTACAGAGCACTGATTGTCAAGTTGATTAATTACTTATTGACAACATTCAAGGATCACATTTGACACTCTCTTCACAACTTCCACTTTTAACTTTGTTTATTATGTTAACGGTAGTATCCTTTTTTTTTTTTTTTTTTTAAAGCAAATATAAATCAATGTGTGTTCCAGTAACTGCACAGACTAATCAATAGATTATCAGAGATGATATCATCTTACTCTAGTAAATGGATGGTACTTGCGTCACTGACTATAAATGCAGAAGTGACAGTAAAAACACCCTTTCACTTTGGTAATTCTTACCCCCAAAAATAAATAAAGTAATAAACTGTTTTCGGGCCATTCAACCACCTTGTTATGGTCAACTATGACTTCCCTCTCAGTGGACAACTCCAGGAGAGGCTTCAGCCCTCATATAATGAGTGATTAAACCAAGTCTGCTTTCATTTATAAAGGAAATTTAAGCACTTTGTTATTTATTTATTTATTTTTTTTTTCTCTCCTTGTTTCTTTTCTTAAGATAAAACATTGGTTATTATACATTGATGCTGAGGTGCTTCACAGAATAAAGAATTACATTTTCAATTTAGTTTTATTTACTACATGGTGCCAACAAAAGTCATCTCAATACAGTTTTCACACACAGCAGGTTGAGACAGTACTCTTTAATTTAATTTAAAGACACCCAACATTTCCCCATGAACAAGCACTCGGCGACAGCGGCAAGGAAAAACTCCCCTTTAACAGGAAGAAACCTCGAGCAGAACCGGGCTCTGGGTGGGCGGCCATCTGCCTCGACCTGTTGGGTTGAGAGAGTAGGAAGGAAAGAGAGAGAAGGAGATGAGAGAGGGAGACTCAGAGAAGCACAGCAACAACAATGACAATAATAGTAACAGCAGGGAGCATGAACGTCAAACAGAACATGGTAGATGGATGTCAGGCAGGACCGAGTCAACAGCAACCTGTGAGAAGAGAGAGCACAAACACTCCAGGGAAGAAGTGAAGTTAGTAACATGCATTTTATATATTGTACAATAGACTGAATGCTTTCTATTGAAAATAAAAATGCAAAAAAACAAAACAAGAAACAACTTTTCATTTATTATATTATTTTATTTATTTGAATTTATTAATTATTCAAATATAGATGATTTACTATAAAAATATATGATTTACTATAAAAAAAATATATGATTAACTATAAATATATAATTTATTATAAAAACATATGATTATTATAAAATATGATTAACTATAAATATGATTGATTATAAAATATGATTATTATAAAAAAATATATGATTAACTATAAAATATATGATTTATTATTAAAATATTTGATTGATTATAAATTATGATTATTATTATTTTATTTTTATTTAGTATTTACATTATTTAACATTTAATTTAGATTATTTTTATATTGTCTTGTAATTACACTATTATTCTATGTATTTACAGTATGATTTACATTATATATTCTGCATTATATTTTACAGATATATTTCTAATTGTTATAGTATTATTTTTTTTCTATCTTTTTAAAATTAATTATTTAATAAATTATTCAGTAATGAGGTGCATCATAGTTTTGATTTCTGGTTTGAAGGGTGGATGAATAGAGAGATGAGATGAGTCTGGATGGAGGGAGGGGGTTTGAGGGAAGGTAGTAAGAGGTTAAGGGCGTACTCACACTAGGCAATCGTACCGTGCCCAAGCACGTTTGCCCCCTAAAATCCAGATTATTTGACTGGTGTGAGTGCAAGTGTACCGTGCTTGAGTACGGTACACTTCCCTGGTACGGTACGGTTGGAAGAGGTGTGTTTAGGCACGGTACACTTGGTCACGCATGCACTAGGGATTAATATTTTTCCCGAAAATACGACATTTTAAATCCCTGGCAAAAAGGCAACACTAGCTGAGCCCTGGTCATTTCACAAGCAACACTAAATGCAACGTGGAGACATTATGTATGTATGGGTTCCCAATCCAACCATTTTTTGTGTATTATTGTAACATTATTAAGGCAAAAGAACTCAATTTATGTCCATCGACATTATAATGAATAGGCTTAATATTAGTTTGCATCCAGCGTGCTGTGTTGACTTCATTACATCTGCTGCACCGCTGCTACCACAATTATGAAATGGTAAGTTTACTGTCTGTGGCTGTGAACTTCATAAAAGTAATATTTTACAAATCTGCATTATATAAACTAACGAAATTCATTAAAGTAAGTCATTTGGCGACTTCTAAGTCATTAAACTAAGTCTCACTTTTACTGGCGTAAAGAGTTGAATCAGGATGTCTGCTTTTACTAGTCTTTTTTACACAAGTATCTAGTACTGCATACTACACAGGCATGACTCAGAAGAACAAGCTTGCACTTTTTAATCATAGTGCGTTGTGTTAATTGATCGGCTGTGTTATGTTTTACCAGCGCACAGCACGCGAACACACACCTGTGCATGTTTTATGAGAGTCAACTGTCTATATGTTTTTGCGCAATGTGTGGGAGGTAACTGTGCTTGAGTACGGTACGGTTGGGATAATGTGAGTGCAGGACAGCGGGGAGGGGAGGGGGGGCCTTTTGTGCTTCAGCACGTTACGGATCAAATGGCCCTAGTGTGAGTTCGCCCTAAAAGGTGGGTGAAGGTTTGAAGAGTAGAGGTGAAAGGAAGAAGGGGTTGGGCAAAATGCAGTTCAGCATTTTGCTGTTTCAGGAGCTTGATCTCCTCCTCCATTTGGCTTTCTTTCTGGAGCTACTCATCTTTTGTTTGTTGTATGTTCTTTCTGCAGTTCCTGTGCTTTCTCCGAACTGGATGTTTTTTCTGCCACCTCGATGTTGAGCCGATCCTCCAGAGCTTCATATTTAGTTTTCCACTCAGAGTCGTTCTTTTTGAAGGCTATTTCCTTTTGGCTCAGCTTGGCCAAAGTGCCCATAAACTCCTTCTTCTTTTTGAGATGGTCCTTCTGCAGTTCCTGTGCTTTCTCTGAAATGGCCATTTTTTCTGCCACCTCGATGTTGAGCCGAACCTCCAGAGCTTCATATTTAGTTTTCCACTCTGAGCCGTTCTTTTTGAAGGCAAATTCCTTTTGGCTCAGCTGGGCCAAACTGCCCATAAGCTCCTTCTTCTTTTCCTTGATGGTGGCAATCAAGTAGGTCTTCTCAAGGGTTGCCTGGTGCAGCTTGTTCTCCAGGTCCTCATGCTGATGTTTGTGGTTAAAAGCGACCGTCTCCTGTTTAAGGAGCCGACTTTCCCACTCTGAATTTAGTTTTCTGACTTCCTGGTCCTGAGTTTCCTTCAGGGAGTGAAGTTCTTTGTCCTTTTGTTGAATTTTTTGTCCCATCTCCAAGCGCAGGTCATCCAACTGCGCTATACGGTCTGTATAGTCTTTCATCGTGTCCTTAATGTCTGTTTTGGTCTGACACAGATTTGCTTTCAAATCTTGTTTTTCACGAAGCAGTTCTCTGCGTTCTTGCTCCCAGGTCAGTTCTTTGCTGGCCAGCTGCTTCTTTACAGCAGCCATTTCTGTAACTAGCTGCTTCACGATTCACAAATCATTCTTGAAATTTTTATTTTTTGTCAAAGTTTCCCGAACCCTCTGTTGTAGAAAAAGCACTGTCAGATGATATAAAACTTTAATTGAGTATAGGATGGTTCATATCCAGAGGATCAGTTTCGCCACAGGTATCAATGAAGTACTTTTCATCCCGATCAATCCTTGCATCCTGAAAAACTGTGTGTACGAACGAGGTCAACAGGTCAGAGTTAAGCAGAATGAAGTATAAGATCCTGCAAACCCAAAGTGTAATATCCCCTTAAGAGGATACAGGATGTTAAACATCTCTTATGTGGGATTTTTGACCAAGATGAATATGAGTAATGAGGTACGCTGATGTTTTAGAAAATTTCTACTCGTTTACTTATTGTTATTCACCAGACAAAATCAAGTAAAGTGCTGAATTACAGGGAATGTAACACCCAGTCCTATTAACCAACACTCACATTGCAAATTTCTATCCAAGAAATGGAAAAAAAATGATGAAAACTGAGCTTTTGACTTCATTAAAACATCAAATACCATTTGTATTTACTACAGAACAAACTGAGCAGTCTCCAATGTTAATTACTACATTCAGTTATTCAAATATGACTTTGATATAGAAGAAAACAGAATATTTACATCTACTAGACTGACTTCCTTTTTGCCATTTTGACATCAAATAGTTTGAGTTTTATTTATTTTCTCATCTTAGTAGAAATAAAGTAGAAAAACTCTCATGTTTCACTCCAAGAAGGGAACAAAAAACTGTTTGAGAGTTTTGTCTGAGCGGAGGTTGTTGCCTGTTGCGGTGTAATCCAGCAGTAAGCTTGTTAATTCCTGGCAGAGACTCGCTGTGGTGTACCGACCAACAACTCTACTGTCTGAAGCTTCAGCAGGCTGCTGCCAGGCTGATCAGCTTTGTTCTGAAACAACAGAAACCTGAGTTGCCCTGAAAGAGGAACCAACAGGATTAGCGAAGGCAACGTCTGCAGTTGTCTAACATCAGTGTTTCAAGGATAAAACAGCAGAAGGTTATGCCGAGCTCATTTTTAATGCCACTTGGCTCTTCTTTCTTCTCTGACATGGTTTCATAAATCCAGGCTTATAAAACACCTTGAGTTTCATAAGCCCTTACTGCACCAGGCGAGTCAAGTAAAAACAGCATTCATATTTATAACATCAGAAAGGAGTCGAAGCAAGGTGAGAGAAAGGCAGACGAGATAACTCTGTTCACTTCAATCCAACACTTTGACCATGAAGGGGCCTAATACCTCACCCAAAGGCTCTATGGTGGTACACAAGGAACCACATAGTGGACAGTGATGGCCTAAGAGGTTAGATAAGCCAGCATGTAATCGGAAGGTGATCGGTTCAGTCCTCAGACCAGCTCGGTAAATCTGGGCGGGGGAAAGTGATACAGCAGTCCAGACATTGCCTTCACTAAACCAGTTGGTTTCTCACACTTACTGCTGGATTACACAGAAACAGACAGCATCTCTGCTCTACTTCCTGTATTCACACTTAACATATATATAGGGGTCTGCATGGTCAACCACCTGCCTACATTAGAGATGTACTGCAACAGGTCTCTAATGGACTCTGATCAGGGTTTGCTGGCGGATCATCGATCTGGGCTTAAATCTATTAAAGCTACTCTTACCTTTCTTGCATTTCACACAACACATTGAAAAAACTTGAATAACAACAACCCCTCCTCCCTCCTATGTCCCACCCCCGCACTCCCTTCCCCTCCACCTTCGCAAACACGCACTACAATATTGATGACCAAGACAATGCACATGCACATACATATTGTAACGTGAGTGGAAGGGTTGTTACAGCGGAAAGTTAAATTCTGATAAATTTGTACATTGTACATTTTACCAAACATGGAAAAAGCACCAATCACGAGAGATCTGCCATTATTTACGCACAGGTTACCCAACACTAGGTAATTACCTATCTAAACTTGATCCGGTAACTGTAATGTTACAACAAATACAGTCAAACGTAACGTTATCACATATGATGTTGTTAGAAAGACTGAAGGTGGAACCTAAATTTGTTGTTGCCATGGTTTCCTCCCTGCCCGGTTATTGTGTGACACGCTATGAAGCCGGCTAACTTTATTTTCCCTAATGGTTGGAGTTTTCACTGAATATTATGAGAATGGAATAATGTTTTATTTCTGTGCCTGGTTGATCTCTCTAAGATTTTAGAGTTCCATTACCATATTAATAGCATTTTAACCTAAACAAAAAAAATTGTAAAAATGCAACAAAGGTAAGGGTAGCTTTAAATCTCCTAAATTTCTCTCTCCCTTTGGATGTAAGATCTGTTAGCACCTTTAAAAAGCAGCTTAACAGCCATTCGTTTAGACTTGCCTGTATGTATTTTTTTCTATTTTCTATTAAATTCTGTTTTTATTGTGTTTTATATCTGTATGTATGTTTTTTACTTTATTTCTTCTGTGACATTACTGCATTTGAAAGCTGCTATATGAGCTAATTTTTGACTTCTGGAGATGTACAAACATTTCACTGGTTGATTAATATATTGCTAGATATTTTAGGATTAACAGGAGCTGCTCTTGCACTTTTCCAACTTCACTGGTCATTTTTTTAGGCACTAGTGACAATTTTAAGGTGTGCAGAGGTCAGTGTTCCTCGGATCCATAGAGCCTAAACAAGTAGCAATCTCTGCTAGCAACAAATGCTTAAATGCTAACTGGTGGCTCAGTCAATTAGCTATTGGAAAAGTTTGATAAATTGATAATTAAAATTAAGCTTATACACGTTATTCCTGAGAGTTACAGTAGATAAAAAGATTAATACCTTTCTCATGTCTGTGTGTTAAGTATTGAGTTGGAGCCGGGAGTCTTTATCTTAGCATAAAGACTGGAAGCAGGGGGGAAAACTGCTAGCTTGGCTCTTCCCAAAATCCAAACACCTGCTTACCACCAGCACAATATTTAACAAGTAAAAACTGATTATGTGAGAGTTTTAAACTTTGGCTACAGATACACTGAGGATGCAAATGTTGGAGGCGGTGCGGTTGCATACAGTATAAAGCTGATGGAAAGAGGTGAATGGGCGCAAGTTCGCCTGAGGCAGCAAGAAATGAGACCAAGACACATCCCTACAAGTGGAAAATGTGTTAACTTGAGCAAAACATTTGGGGCTTAATTAATGCAGCATTGCCTCATAAAAATAAAATGAAAAGAGGAAAAAAGGAGAAAGGGTTTATGTTGGGTACAGTTGGTAAAATGGCTGTTTGGAGTGGATAAACACTGACTTTTTGTTTTCTCTCTAGACACATCTTCACAATACTGACCTCCTACTCCTTTCCCCCCCCCCCCTAGGAGCCAGCAGTGATGAAGACGTACAGCTCCAGACAGACAAGCAAACCCACTATCTCAACAAATCTTCTCTCCTCTCCTAAGATCACATAAAGAAAAGCTCACCTGTACTCTCACCGGCAGAGCCAGGAAGTGTCTCTTTTTGAGGAAACCTGCCCGCCGTCTTCATCATCTGACTGGCAGCCTGCGGGCATTTCGCACCATCTGTCAGGTAAGGATTAAACAATGCTGAGTTATCCATTCTTGAGGCTCTCTCTCACACACACTAACAATCTACCTTCTCACACAAAAGAGGTAAAAAAAAAAAAAAAAAAGAAGAAGAAGAAAAGTATGGATCTAGACTTTTTGTGCACTTTTCAGAGATTTTTTTTTTCAGTCATTAATTCCTAGAGAAGTTCATTAAAATCCAGACAGCAGAGATAATTACATAAGTCATTAAAGTGCATGGCTGGTAGGTGTTTTTCCCGTCAAATCTCTGATTAATATCACATATTCTTAGATTTGATCTCGTAAGATAGGGACTTGATTAATCATCGATCGTCAGAGGATTATGTCAGAAAAACGTGAAGATAATTTGAGTGCTGTTCATTTGTTTTATGGAGTACAGATTCTTGTTTGTCCTAGAAGAGTCAACATATCGGGGCCATTAGTCTTATTACAGTGTTGAATCTTATTATCTGCTGCTAATCACTGTGTTAATCAGCTTTGTTGTCTTTTACATGAAGTAACAATAATTTGTTAAATTATGTAAGCCATTTAAAGTTTTTTTCACGTGAATTCAGAATCAGTAAAATACCACTGCTCTTTACTCCAGTTAACCCTCCTGTTGTCAATTTTGACCCAGGAGGACAACAGACGTTAGTTTCTTTAAATGAGGCCTATTGACCATAATTTCCAACATAATATTTGTAAAACCTGAGGTAATAAGTTGGAATGAAGTTGGCTAAAAAGGTCTAACATAGAATTGGATGATAATTTACACCTTATGCTTTATAAACAGTCAAACCAAACCAGGTCAGTTTTGACACAGGAGGACAAAAGTTGGAAGACAACCAGAAGGTTAATTAATACACCTGTGATCCCATTTTGAGCGCTGTCTTTTTTCTTTTTTTTAAAGATACAATGCATTGAAATCAGTACAAGGTGAACATATTTACATCTCCACACCACCTCTATGCTGACAGTGGTTTGTTAAGATGTTGCTATAAGTGTATTTTATAAAGTTACTTGACTTTAGACTTTACTCTTGACTCTTTTGCTGCTTAAAGGCAAAAAAATAGAAAGCAGATCAATCTGAGGTTGTTTGTCATCACCTTCAGTAATTGACTCCTTGTAAAGGGACTGCATCTTTCACATCATGTCTTACACTAAACACTTACATTTTATATAGATTTTACTACAGCAAGTCCTCCAAATTTTAATGACAAAATATGTTGTTAGTCCATGCACTCCAGAACAACTCATACCTGTGTTTTCTTGCTCTGTTGATGGTGACACCTGGAGTACGGCTGGAGGGTCTCTCTGTGGGCTCCTTACAAATGGCACATCTCCCCTTTCAAGCACGTAACAAGAAGAAGAATATTCTTTATTTATATAGCACTTTTCTTTACAATGTTACAAAGCTCTTTACAGAAGAAATAAAACCAAACAATGCAGATGAAAGTAAAGCAACGAGGAGCACAGAGATAAAGATAGAGGCACAGAAGACTAAGATCAGACTAAGAAAAAGTTGTAAAAACAATAAATAGAACAATTCAAACATTTCCGAAAGCTTTCACAAAGAAAAAAGTTCAGAGGGCAGATTGGCGATTGGTCTACTAAGCAGCAACACAGAGCTATCAGGACACTTTGCTCTCATATGCACTGCATTGATAGTCATACAAACAGACACACGCAGTCACTCTCTAGCGCGCACTCTTGCTCGTTCGCTTCAGATTCTGGGGGGGTTTTATCTAATTTGCGGGCGTCAGGGAGACGCTATCAATAAGCGGGAGACTCCCGGAACTTCCGGGAGAGTTGGGATGTCTGCTACAGCCAGTATTTTGTTGTCCGTTCTGGGCTACTGTAGAAACATGGTGGTGCAAAATGGTGGCTTCAGTGGAGGAGGACCAGGTCCATTTGTATATATATATTTATAAAATTATTATTTTCATATAAACTAATTAAAACACACTTATGATTATAATAGATTCCCACTAAATTCTCATATTGCACCTTTAAAGAGTGATATATAAACTGGAAACAAATACTTTCATCATGAACGCAGAATGGGATTTTGGGATCAGTATGTTGTTAGCCGACAGCGTGACTCCGAGACATCGAAACCCGGCGGGAACTTTCTGTGCAGCTGTGCCAACGTGGAAATGTGTTACATGAATAAATGAATTAGCTCGAAATAAAACTGGAACATGATTCAGAGAAAGGAATGCAAAAAAAAACAAACAACAAAAACGGTGTCAGTTGCATTGAAATGGAAATCTATTCAAATGTGTCTACTTTCACATTTTATAGGATCTGCATAACAGGCTTTAATTAATCTCACTCTGCAAAAACCAGAGGGAAATCATAATGTTTTAGAATATTAGTATGATTTTTATAACTGTTTCTAATATTGTGTGGATTATGCACAATTCAGAAATAATTTTGTTGTGAAGCGCTAAAAGTTTTCCAGTGTGGATCTCTGTAGGAATACGTTTCAAATCAATTTTAATTGTAAAGGACAAGAAATCTCAACCACATAAATACGCTGAAATAAGCATTACTGGCACCTCAGGACACACACACACACGCTCCTCCATCTTGATGTGTTATTGATAAGGCTGCAGGCCAAAGCCGTGACCGTCAGCCAGTTTCTGAAGGTTATAAACATGGAAGTGTACAGTTTTGTATGGGAACACATGCGCTATAGTCAGGGGAGTACAAATTGGAGCAGCCTCAAGAGAGCATCACAAATCTCCACCTACACTATAACGCCTGAAGTCAAGTCAATTTTTAGACCAATATCACAAATCATAAATTTTCCTCAGGGGAGTTTTAGAGCCTGTAGAGCATACATCATCTATCCTTGGACTGTAGACTCATATAAAGGAGAAACTCCTCCAGAAAAAAAACCCCTAAAAAATAAACATTAATGGGGAAAAAAGTGAACAATTGGTAAAATCAGCTCAAGCTCATTAAACCATTGCAAAAGAAGAAGGTGCTACAAGATGATGTCATTAAAAAAGCACCAGTCAAATCTCAAACAGAGAAAAAACAATGTTGTAAAAACATGATGGAAATATGGCATTTATGTTGGTTTCATGAACTAATTTTAGGAAAGTTGCAGTCTCCTCATTGGTCCACGTAGATCACCTGTAGCAAATTTTTGTCTCTTCATTGGAGTAAACATCGCAGTGATCATTAAATCACTTGTTTCCTGCGCTTCATGATTTATGTCTGTTCCTATCACATTTTTACTTTTATCAATACAACAACTCTTGTCTGTAAAAAACATTTCTATGCATAAAAATTAAAAATACAAAATAAAATCTGTGGATGGAAACGCACTTAGTTGATGCACTTGTTTCTGATTAAACCTCCTCAATTCAATCCCCTCCTCTTTGTGATAATCTACACTGTGTTTTAATAGAGCTGATCTCTTAAGTTGATCTTGTGCTTATTTTTTTTGTTTCTGTTGTCGCACAAATGGATAAATATAAAAGTGATTAGATCTTGGTTTATAGAGGCTTCCTGTTGATTACTGCATCAATGCACTGAGACATCAATCACTACTTTGTAACTGTATTATCATCACTGACAATACAAAAAATACAAGAATTTCCCACTCTGGAGAGACCTTTTGGTTTTTCGGGGGCTTGTCATATATTCTGACTAAATGACGAAATAATTTGACATCATGGTCAAACTCCAGCCTCTGCACACCACCTACTTTATTGCCCCTCCGGCTCCAAACCACACATACAAACCCAAAGGGAGCTGCAACATTTCTTATGTGATAATGAGCATGCATGCTTTTTGAGCTGTAAAAAAAAAAAAGCTCAGCCAAAAATGCAATTTTCTTGTAGACATAACCCAGAGTAATATTTGGCTTAAATGGGTTTTTACAGCAGAGAGGAGCTACTTTTATTCCAGTCATCACAACCTACAATGCAATACATCAGTGTACAGTACCCAGAAGAGTTGACTCCTCTGTGAAACTACTTGATTTCTCTTCCTCTCGCCTGGCAGCCAGCAGCTTGATCTCTGCTCCACTCTCAAAGAAACTTTGAGTGTCTTTTCTGTTTCAGCCAACTGGCCGGCAGGTTGGGCAGCAGGCCTCCAACAGCCTGTAGCTGCTACTGTGAATATAAAGCAGAGTCAGAGTGCATCGATCACCATCTCGCTCCATCTGGTATTCAACATAAATACTAGCGTGGAAAAAGGTGAGGAACAGCCGCAAAACAAAAAAACAAACAATAAAACAACACATCATTCAGCAGCAAACTGAGTCTTCATGTCGGAGCCCCTTTGAGCATTTAACAGAGAGCACACTGCAGCTTTGACCTCTTACAACACACACTGATAGCTATTGAAAAAAAGTCAAGGTGAATGCTAATGATTAGCTGTAACAGCTGTGAAACACTCCCTATTCACTACATGGTGTATTTACTCATAATCTCTCCTTTAGTTTCTGTTTTATCCACAGCCACAACAGTGTATCACTAAGCTCATTCTCATGCCTCTCTCATTTCTCTGTTTTTTTCTAAAAGTCCATTCAACAACTCTGTTTGGCTGTTTTCAAAGTTGCCATGGTGACACAAACCACTCCATTGATGAATGTTTGGTGCAGAAGTAACGTATTGCCTCTCCGCGGGGATCAAGTTCAAGTTCATCTCTATTGTCGTGTGTATTAAACATACAATCAAACACTTGTGCTCTGGTTCTTTCTAGGTGAAGACAAAGGACATATCATCCCAACACAGCAAAAAAACAAACTTACAAAACACTACAGACCTACAGTATATAGACTATACACAGTGCATTAATACATACGTTATAAACACAGTATACAATACATGTTAGCTGTTCAGCAACCTGACTACCTGTGAAAAGAAGCTGTTATGGAGATGAGTGGTATGTGATTTGAATATGTGGGATAGCTGATGTCCTTAATGATGTTTTCAGCTTTCTTTTTGCTCTGGTATGTCCGTGCCAATAATTTTTGATGTTACAGTCCTGTGTAGCAGAGTTTTGGCGCTCATACCAAACCTCTTAAGACGCATTAGAAAGTTGACTTTAGTTTATTAGGATCCCCATTAGCCATCGCGCTGGGTACCAGCTACTCTTCCAAAATTAACACATTAAAAAACAATACAGTTATATAAACCTACAATATTATACAAAAATTCAACAAACAAAATGAAAGGAAAAAAAAAGAGCAGCAATATATGCTAAAAGCATAGGTAAAAAACACTAGAAAGAGGAAAAATAAATGTAAAACACACAAATTTAAACAAGATTGTAAAATAAAATAATGTCATCCCCCATTAGTTCAGGATGACACGCATGGTAGTCTCTTGCCACATTATACCAAACCTATAATAATAAAAAATATACAGCTAATCAACAATACTATAACCATTATTCAGAAATGTACAGCAAGGTGAAGAGACAACCTCACAACTCCTAAACCATACCAGAGAACGAAAAGACAGGTCCATATCCATACATTTACACACACACACACCTCCTCCAATACATGTGAGCATCTAGACAGTCACACATAAACACAAATGCAGTATATATCTTGAAAATTCATGAGGTGGATTTTAAGCTGTTTCTTAAATTGTATTTTAATTGTACTTTGAATTTGAATGTACTTAGTCTCTGCTGTGCTTTCTTAAGGATGCCATCGGTGTTGAGAGAGCAAGTGACGCTAAGAAAACTATCAACAATTTCAACAGATGACTCATTGATGAAATTGAGGAAAAAACATGATTTTCTCTGATCTTTCTGAACAATGATTCCTTTTGTCTTATTGACATTTAGAGAGAGGTTGTTATCGTCGCACCTCTCTCTAAATGTCATCACTGGAAACAGCTTTGACTTACTAACTTGGCAGGTCAGACACAGAAAACCTCTTTGAACAGTTTTTTTGGCAGAAACGGTGGAGTTGGTTTAGCAGTGAAGAGACCATTTGGGAGTCACCGGCTGAATGAGCGCTCAATTGAATAAAAAGCACGTGGAGCAGTTTACTCCATTTCTGAACACTTTCACTCAGCTTAGGTTGATTCATTTGGCCAAGTGCGAGTGAGGCCATCTGGAGTCTAGCAACAACTGAACCTTGAAAACTCAACTTTCATCCAAGATAAATGTGGAGTAACCTGGAAAAACTGCAGGAAACAAACCTGGAAAGGTTATCAAAAGTTTCATGGATTTTTTACTGGGAAAAATCAAAATTGACAAAGTGCAACAAAAAACAAAAACAACTTCCAGTAGCATATAATGTCAGTGCAGACCTTTTGCAGAGTTAATACACTGTGACATCTCAGGATTTAGTACTTCTGCTAACTCGTTAGTCGGGCCCAGAAGTATTTCCTTGGCAGTGTCCTTACTGGAGTATATTTTCAACCAGTTACTGTGGTCTCTAAAACCATTTCCCTTATTACTGCTGGCAAAACACAATTTATGAGCCATATTTGACTGTTTTGGGTCATTGGCGCTGGTAAGCAGATGTCACTGATTCTCATTATTTTTGCGAAGCTTGTCTAATTTGCATAGACTAATCTAAGAGCAAAATAAAAAGTTTGGCATAACACTTAAAACCAGTCTGAAATCTCTTTGTGAAACTGGCCCCTGAAGGGATGTAGAGTGACATAATATTCACAGATAACATGTTGGCCACAATTCATCCACAGCACAGTATTCATTACTACAAAGACTTTTTTCTTCTACTTGTGGAATAAAAATCAGGTCCAATTTCACACAACTACTGTAGTCAGCCAAGAGGAAAAATGTAATTTCTCTATGAAATTAAACTAATTGCTTATCTCACCTTTTCTATTGTGGCCCAGTTTCACTCACGACTGCCAGGGGATTTTTTTATCAAACCTCTGGGACGAAGCAACTAATCTTCATGTAACAAAACATAAACAGCACCAGTCTCTTTTCACAGGAGAAACTTAATCCATAAATAAACACTTTAAAAATTGCGATGGTAAAGCATTTTTCTTCACTAGAGGAAAGAAGAAACTCTGGGGCTGTATTTATCAAGCTTCTCAGAGTGGGAAATCACTCCTAACTGCCCAAAAACATTCTCACTGTAATGTATTTCTGGTCCTATTTTTAGGACTATGAGTAAGACCATCTTATCAATTTTTTTAGCTTAGGAAATCGCTCCTATCTCAGTTGATATTAAGAAGAGCTCCAGAGGTGAGATATTGAGAGCAGATGTTTCTGTGAGGATGTTGAAGATGCAAAGATGAGATAAAATCAGGAGTTATTTCTTTAATACACGTTTAATGCGTGATTATTTTAATATGTTTAGTTTAATACGAGAGTTAACAGTATTGCTATAACAGTAGTATTTCTGGCATGTCAGGTGTTTCCCAGGAGGTAACCTAAACTGAATATGATCCAGGCAGCTGGGGCCTTGCCAAGTATTTTTGTCCAATGTGTAAGCACTTTCCAGTAAGTTTAGAAACCCTGGCATCAGACATTTCCACTGACTGAATGTTAGACCATACTGTGCACCAAATATATGTAAAACAGATATGAAAAGCATACTAAGAGATATTCTGTGAGAACATAAAAAGCTTGAGGAGAAAAAGCATGTTGAAAGATTTTTTTGTGCTTATACAGATATTGCACATGTGAGAGTGGCTATATTCACATGGTTCATTTCCCAACACTGTGACATTACATTAATAATCATTTCTCCCCCCTCATGTAGGGAACAGAAGCTAAGAAGAGGTTTAGTTAAAAAGGAGTTGGACAGTGGAAGAGAAGATGGCATACAGTGGTGTACGTATCTGTGTAAGAGAACTACAACACATAGTTTCTACTTTTTGTTCTGAGTGTCATAAAAGAGTGACACTGACATAATGAGGCTTAAGCCATACGAGTATTTTTAGTCCTGATTTAACTTTCAGTGAAATTCCTATGAGTGATTCTGAGAGGTTTGATAAATACCAGCCGTGAACTCCAGAGAGGAAAGCTATTTGAGAAAATAATGTGAGCATCAAACACTGTTTCAGTTGCTTTCTTCTCTTTTCTGCTGCTAAATTTTTGTGAATTTTCATTTCCTCTTTATCTCGCCAGCTCTCCCGCTGTGTGTCACTGTTTGCGTTTGTCTCTGACTGTATTGTTAAGTCTTTCAAGTCTTTCTGCGATGAGGAGCCCGCTGTTTTCTCTTCCCTTTCATGTGAGCCTCAGTATATCTCAGGTTCACATGAATTTAAAATGTCTCAGCCGGCTGATTTAAACATTAAAACAGCCAGCTGGTTCCTCTGTGTGCAGCGTGTGTCTGCAGGCCAGCGAGCTGTGTGACGTTCACATGATGAGTGTTTGTGCGTGAGCGAGTTGTGATCCTTTGTTTCCGGATTGACTCTGGTTTCAGTGTTATTTAATTTCCTGAATAAGTCCTCCAAATTAAACCACCACATAGGCGGTTTGACCACACGCTCTCCATCACAACCCATAGGAGTGTTTTCTAATCAAGAGGACATCATTTGTTAAATCACTGTTAAAAATAATGATGTTATATGATGTGACGACACTGTTGCTGCACCTCAAATCACATACTTCCGTTAGTGCACTGTGTACTTGTGTACACAAATTTAGAGTTAACTAGTTCTACAGTAAATCTACAGATGGCTTATATGTGACAACAGTATAGTGGTGCTTAGTGCAAAAAAACACATGTATAATTTACATTTGTATAACGCTGCGATGTTCACCGTAGTTACAACATCCTCGGCTACCATTTCCAGTTTGAAAATTGGTCCCACCCCTTCTACGACGTAGCCAAGATTGTGACCATTGAGGGGGAGAAGTGTCCATAATATCACACTCAACTTTTTGACCGTTCTGAGTGCACCATCTGGGTACTCATAGGGCCTGATTTACAAAGATCCCCCATATAGGGTACTAAATTGCGTCTGCAGTTCAACAGGTTTCACGTTTGGTTAGGGTGCGTTTTGCAGATAATCTACTAAGAATACCTGCCCAAATGTCAACAGGTACAGACAGCAGTATTTAATTGAGGGTCTTGCATCTTAATAGAGAGTTTGAATGAGCAGAAAGCCTGCAAGCGCAAAATTAAATTTGATCCCATGGAATTAGAAGTTCTAGTGGAAGAGGTTAACAAATATATTGAGTTACAGCAAAAAAAATCTTTGTGACAAAGCTAAAAATATTCCACTCCAAAAATATTACCATGGTTGGAAAAAACCTGTTCTTTGCATATTCTGCCATTGTGCCTCCATCTCCTCCTCTCCACAGTAACAGCAGTCATCTGTGTGCAGCGTGCAGCCAGTTAATACCTACCCTTCAAGCGTATTATTTATAGAACGCAGTTACCTCCCTCTATTTTGCACACTGGGGTAAAAACACCCCACATTGCATATTCATTATGGCAAACGTACTAAATGGACAGTGCGTATTATCTTGCACATTTGAAAGACGCAAGCCTCAGTGCATCGTGTTAGTACATCAGCTTCCACATTTTTTTGCGGGTGATGTCAAGTTTACACACGTTTTTTCACACATGCAAACCTTTAGTAAATCAGGCCCATAGTGCACTGCATTTTTTCATACTTAGCAGTGTGAGCGCACTTATGCGTTCAAAATATTAAGTGTAAGTATGCAATTTAAGACATAGCAAGTGTGTAAGGTCTGGTTAGGTTTAGGCACAAAAAACACTTAGTTAGTAGTAGGGAAAGAACTTTTTTGGGGTTCAACTGATCACTTGAAACATGGCGTGGATCACTACTTCCTTAAAGTTAGGCAACCATTGTCGTCATAGCAATAGTAAACATCACGACTATCATAGCTACGTCATTTAAAAAAACTGTCACCTCTGAATATATCAATTTGTTATATAGACGTCATCCGAACTGTATCACTTCTCTGAGTCGTAATTACCAACTATGCATCATTTTGGCTGACTGACATTTCGAGCTAATGTGGTTTATTTTTCCGTGGGAGGACAGGACTTTGAATTCCCCTGCTGTGTTTGCTCTCAACAGGTTTTTTATCACCTGATTCCCCCACTGTCTACACTCTCAGTGGGTTTTCATTATCAGATTCCCCTGCTGACTCTCTCAGCACGCCCTCCACCTCTCCTCCGTGCTCCGTGTTTTCAATCCCTTTTCTTTCTCCCATCTGCAGAATTCAACCATAAGCTTCTCCACTCATAAATGTATTCAGGTAATATTCAGCACTGTAGCTGCTCTGTTCAATGTGACACCATAACCTCGTCCCCCAAGCCACTCTGTGTTACACAAATTGCTCAAGAGACTCCCGCTGTGTGTTGAATCAATGTTGCTTTGACCCACCTGTTGTAATTATAACCACCGACCTCAGCTGAATAAACTTATAAATGCACTGTTCCATTTACAGCTATTGAAATGACTTGAATAGACTATATTCTGTCACCAAAATAAACATTTTGTATTATTAACTCTTCCACACAATCCCCTGCTTAGATAACTGAGGAAAAAAGGTTGTAGATGGTTTGTTTTGGTTTTAAAGATTTACTCAAAAAATTTACACAAAAAGTGAGCTGCATCTATTAAAAAATAATGTCTTTCTGGCTTCATGACGGGGCTCCTTCATTTCCATTTTCTCCTCTGCTTGGCCCTGTAATACTTGATGTTCCTCAGAAATGTATCTGAAACAGAGAGACGCACATATTGCAAGTGGATTAAAAAATATATGGTATATGAATGACAGCATCTCTCCTTTTCTCCAATATCTCTTTTCCTCTGCTCGTGTCATAAAGCTGAAGTGACTGTAAAGCTGTCTGACTTTATTGATCGCGACTTATGACTGAAAAGCTACCCAGCCTTAGCACTAGTGGGCTATTGAATGGCCTAGCACAGATAATTATTATCGTCTGCCTACATTGTGGGATGCCCAAGGTCTCTCCTATCATGTCGCATAACTCGATTTCTTTGAGCCTGATGGAGAGCTCGCAGATTTCTTCCGCCTCGCTCCATGAGGTTGACCCAGGATCCTTTGCTGTCACACTGAAGGCATCCAGTGGTCGGTAATCAGGCACAACCAAACATCCTAATGTAGTCCAGACCGCCGGAGCTTCAACCTGCTGAGCGTAAGATCTGTTTCGATAAGCGCCGTTACCGAAATTCCTAGTAGAATCTGCAGCGGGGATCAAACGATGAGGCTGTCTCGGTCTGAGTTGCATGAGAGGCCAGATGTTTCTGTTTCCTGATGCGTTGTCGTGGATCGAGGGGAAGTAATTGACAGCAGCCATTTTTCTCAGTGAGTGCATCGTTCTTGTTTTGATTTGAAGTGGAGCTCATCCATAACAGTTCTGGAAGATGACAGCTGGGTGGTTCTGCCACTCTCAGCAGAAAAACAGCCTCAACTTTAGTAATAAAGAGAATAAAATGTTCATGTTGAGACCTGCAGCAGGCCAGTGGTGTCTGCTGGGCATGTCTAAGAAACGTGTGAGGGTGACTTTGAATTACTTTTGTGAATTGGGCAGCTGTGCCGTTTGCCCAGCTTGAATGTGTTTGTTTTGTTCCTGTAAATTTAGGCCCTATGTTCCCTCAAGGATTTTCCACCAATTTCCCTAATGCACATAATGTGTTTCATTTATGAAAATGCTTGAAATTCTGTATTTTATTATTAAACTGAGGGAACATATGGCTGTGGAAACATAGGGCTGAGGGAACATGGGACTGTGGGAACATAGGGTTTTGGGAACATAGACACGCTCCCCACATTAGCTGTAATCTAGCGAAAAACATGCACACCTATTGCATATGTGGACTGTGTTCATTTAGCTTATGAATGATTCCAGGACTCTCCAGGAACTTCAGTTGTTTCTGCTATTTTCCCTTTTTTAAATGTTCCTTTATTTTTCATCTCCTTTTTCCTCTTGTCTGTTTTGTAACATCTTATATGGTTATGCTTTCCTCTTTGAGCATTCTTGGTTACTTCCTTTTTATTTGTAGTCACTTTTTGGGGCTTTTCCATTATGTGTCGAACATCGCATTCATGACTCTTCCAGTGACGACACTCTCTGACCAATCAGTGGCCGGCAGTCTGTTGACGTCACATTTTATTATTGGCTCAGCTCGCTTGGAACCTCGCCAGAGCAGATACCAAAAAGAGCACCAGGTACCAGGTACTATCCCTAATGGAAAAGCAATAAAAACGAGTAGAGTCGAGTTGAGATAGGCCGAGTAGTACTAGAACTGTATTATGGAAAAACCCCATATGTCTCTTGTTTCAGAGATCTTCACTACCCCTCCTCCTGTGTTCCTCGCCCTGATTAGTGTCACCTGTGCCCAATTATCCCACTTTCCCTTGTGTATTCAATCTGTGTGCTCCCCTTTGTCTCTGCCAGTTAATTTAGATACCTCTGCATTACCTGACTGCTTCTTCTGTGTACCGAACCTGCTATACCATTAAAACTTGTTGGATTGGAACTGTTCCTGAGTTGAGTCCTGCTCTTGAGTCCTCATCTGTTGTCTTAACATGTGTGTATGTTTATGAAGTCATGCCTCCCAAAGTAAATATGTATCTAATTGCACCCACTCACATCTTTCCATTTACTTTGTATGCAGTCTTACCACATCTAAGCTTGCTTTGCAATCTATCTAAATGCACTATTAGGCTGTATGCTCAGTCCCAACCAATCATATCATCGTCTTTAAAGACCTGCATGAAGCTGATCAGGCAGGTGGACCTGTTGGAAAACTTCCAGCATCGACATATCTGACATTTTCGAAATGAGGTGAGAACCACAAATTTTCATGCCTGCTTTTGTTCCTGATATTTTTAGACTACTAAATGTCAGTTACACATGTGCCGATGAAGAACAAAGACCTAAAGGGAAAACTGGACGGTACTGCAACATTACACACCCCAAGGACTTGATTTTAATAATTGATGTTTTCATATGTGAATAGTGCCATTTGACATCTGTCATTTATTGCACAACCAGCATTGAATTTACTCCTTGTAGTAGAAGTGCATTATCAGCATTAGCACATACAGTATTGCTTAACTATCTATTGTGGCCTACTGTATAAACTATAAACACTACACAGGACCATTTCGAGGACTAGACTTGCAGACCTTCATGCAGCAAGAGGATGATGTCATGCAAAAGCCTTGTAGAAAAGGGGAAAAGCCACCATTTTTAGTCATTTAGAAACTTTAACAACAAAGAGTAGAGTTTATAGTCTACACTTTAAAGTTCCACAAAGCAAAAGCTGTCTCCACTAATTGGAGAAAGAGGTTGTGCTTCAACGACGGGATTCTCAGTGGAGTGCTAAACCCAAAATCCAGCAAGTATGCTCCAAAAAATGTGAAAAGGTAGCACATCTCTAATTCCCTAGTCAAAGAGGACAAAGTACTAACATTGCACTTGTTTATTTGGCTCACATCACAATGGAAAAATGCTTACACGTTTCGGCACAGCGCCTTTTTTCAGAGCGTTGTCTCTACTTAAGTTTATATTTAGGATTTCACTATCTAGAGGAAATCAGAAAAATGAATTATGGGGTAATGTAAGAGTTTTATTAAAAAATCCCCTGCAGACGTGCTAAGAAATATAAAAATACTCTGCTTGGAGTAATTGTCCTTCTCCCTGTTTCCCACAAAAAAAGAGAAAATGTCTTGAAATTACATCAACCTGAACTCCTTTTGGCTTACTAAAGAAAAATCCTGAATATATGAATATGCAAAGTTTAACAGCTGAAAAATCCAATCTCATGTGCACTAGAGGCTTCAACTTCCTACGTTATACATGTGCACATCATATACTAGACCATGATTGGCTCCTGTGCTTCTTGTGGTGTCATAAAATCATGCATGTAAAGGCTCTTACATGCCTTGGAGTCAGATTTAGGCTACAGTAAGGCGAGCATAGACAACATTTTCTCCTTCAGCAGATGAATGTGTCCAACTCTGCACATAGATGATGTTAAAACATGAAGGAACAAGAAGAAAAACACATTTTTGAGTGGATGTGGACTTTAATATTGCATGCATGAATTTATGTGTGTGCGTAATTCCTCTGGGCATTGTGACTGTGACCAGCTGCCTGTCTGCAGGGATTTATTACCTTATTTGTTTGATAAACGGTGGTCAGTGAGACTTTATTTATCAAGCAGCACCCGCAGTGGAAGACGGGAAAGTGGAGGACCAAGCAGTGGGGTTTAAACAGCTTTTTAGCCATTTACCTCCGAGCGACCGAAGGATGATGTTTCAGAGGAGGAGGAGGCGCACTGTGACAGCGTAGTAACTCTCTCTCTCTCTCTCTCTCTCTCTCTCTCTCTCTCTCTCTCTCTCTCTCTCTCTCTCTCTCTCTCTCTCTCTCTCGCTCTCGCTCCCTCTTCCTTCACTAGTGTTTGAGGAGATCTCTCTCTGAGCTGGAGAGGAGACGTTGCCCGTCTCTCTCGTCCAGCAGCCGCTACCACCACCGGGTTTCTCTTTAGTCTTTTCCTCCGCTTCATCATGGATCTGTGGACTAAAAAGGTCGCTGGGATTATCGCTCAGGTTGCCCTGCTTCTTTGCAGCTCGCACGGGACAACCGGAGAAGGTGAGCAGGCTGAGCGCTTTTCCCCCCCTACTTTTCCCGGTGGAGACGGGGTGCGGAGTCCGGACCAATGCAGGGCGGCTTTAAACGGGGCTTCATACTTCTGTCATCCTGTGTGTGTGTGTGTGTGTGTGTGTGTGTGTGTGTGTGTGTGTGTGTGTGTGTGTGTGTGTGTGTGTGTGTGTGTGTGTGTGGGCTTCACCCGTTTAGAAAAAGTGCAAAGCTTTCTGTTTTTTGAATGCTATGATTTTGTGCGTCTCTGTAAAGCATCAGCACTCAGTTGTAAATGAGAAATAAGGAGTTAAAGCAGTTTGATGTGATTTCTGGGATTTTTTCTAATGTTCAAAGAGAGCTTGTCTGTAGCCTAAGACAACTTTTATTCAACCTCCTTTTAATCCTCAATTTATTGATTATCAGGCTTATTAACATCACATTTCCTCCTGTTAAGCTTTGTATTTTTGGCTCCTGCTGCACAAGAGCAGGTTTCCAATTCTCAGAGCTGAATGTTTGGCAGTAAATGATCTCAGCTTTGTGTTTGATCCTCTATTGGCTGAAAGATTTTATTATCACATAAACATGTTAGATTCCAGTTCATCCACTGTGCGCATAAAACAAGGTTACCTCTTTGTTTTCTGGTTAATTTGGTGCTCAGAACAGCACGATGGATATCTGGGACTGAGCCATGATGTGTGTGTGTGTGTGTGTGTGTGTGTGTGTGTGTGTGTGTGTGTGTGTGTGTGTGTGTGTGTGTGTGTGTGTGTGTGCTCCAGAGAGCAGCCTGGGTGTGAAGGTGTGTGTGTGTGTGTGTGTGTGTGTGTGTGTGTGTGTGTGTGTGTGTGTGTGTGTGTGTGTGTGTGTGTGAGAAAGAGAGAGAGGGGAAAATGCAGGTTGGTTTCTGTGACCTCTGTGATGAAGAGATGAAGGAGAAATGGTCCTTCTTCATCCCAGTGCTGTTGAAATGTGCTGCTCATCAACATTGGGCAGTTTCCAGGTCTGATGCTGTGTGTCAGTGGGTGAGTGTGAAGCAGTGTTACTGTTATAATTCCCTGCTTGAGAAAGGAGGAGAGCTAGAAAGAAAAGAAAAGAGCAGGGGAATCCAGGTGGGGAGGCACTTGGCACTAAAACTCCTCTATCCCTCCTTTGTTTAAATGTGTTGTGCACCTGCTTCTTAGCCTAATTTCCTCCTTTTATATTGAATCCTTCTTGTTTTGATCTTGTATTTCCTGCTGTTTCTCAATCAGTGATAATGCGGCGTGTGTGTGCAGCATTTCTATCTTCATCTTTCTCTCAGTCTGCACTTGCTTCTCTCTATCTGGCTTCTCTCTATCTGGCTTCTCCCTATAGCCCCCACCTTTCTTATTCTTGTTTCCACATCTCATTACACACACACACACACAAACACACACACACACACACACACACACACACACACACACACACACACACACTTCAATCCCACCATCAATACAAACTCATACTGAGCAGCTAAACTTTGTTCAAGGGCTGCGACTAGCAATTATTTTCATTATCAGTTTTTCCGCTGATTGTTTTATCAATCGATTATCAATTGTTTGGTCTGTAAAATGTCCAGATGATTACAATTCCCTAAAACCCAAGTTAATGTCTCTGTACTGTATGTCTTGTATCGTCCAATTAACAGTCCCAAAATACAATAATATCCAATTTACTTTCATATTAAACAGAGAAAAGCAGCAAATGTTCACAAATTAGAAGCTGGGACTGGTAAATGTTTGTCATTTTTTAAGCAAAATCATCAATTACCAATCAAATAATCAATTAATTGTCATATTGTTGCAGCCTAAGTTCAAAAACTTAAGTCTTTAAGAGGAGATTCCAAAGTTTTCAAAGACACTGAAATATGTCACGTTAAATTTGAAGGAAAAATGGCCTGAAATGATGCACATTTCCATTTGTTGACTTGCCCAACCATAAAAATACACAAAGTCCTATTTGAATAGTTAATTTCACTTAATTTAAAACATTATATAGCTTAAATAACAAGCTGATAGTATTTATAATACTGCACAGACAAGTTTGGAATAAGTCGATTTTCTATCCTTAAGGCTATTACTTGATACTTGAAGTTAGTTATTTAGAGCTGAAACTTATTTTCATTATCAATTAGTCAGATAATTATTTTCTACATTGAACAATTGCTGTGTCTATATAATGTTTGAAAATGGTGATAAAATGCATGTTTTTTTTAATTTCTCGCAGCCCAAGGTGATGTTTTCAAATTAATCCACCAATAATGACTTTATTATCACACATGACACAGAAAAGTATTAAATCCTTACATTTGAGAAGATACGAGTGTTTTTGGCTTGATAAATGATTAAAATGATCGATTATCAGAGTAGTTGCTTATTAATCTACTGTTGATCGACTAATTGTTGTAACTCTAAAATCGACAAAGGAGCTTAAGTGAGTGTATCCTACAAAAAAGTGTCACCTCTTTCACTTTGTGTGGGATTTGGAGTTGGACTGATGCCTCTGCTGCAGTTTAATGTAACATAAGACAGTGAGACAATGAAAGAGAGGAGAATTGCTTCATTACTAGGTGCACAAATGAAGGAATGAAAGTATAATGAAGAAGGAAGCAGAGAAATTATTGTATATATGAAGATGTGCCTGTATGCACTTAGAGCAGATGTCTGTGTTCTTTCGTTGATCTCTGTCAAAATATCATAATCTCTCCATCTGTTTCTGTTTCAAAATTTTTCTCCAGTCTGCTGTTTCTCACTCAGATCTGCTGCAAACTCTCTGCTGCCTGACTCGTCTTTCTACTTGTTTTTACTCTCCATCCATCTTTTTTTCACTCTTTCCCACATCGGCTTCTCCTCCTCACTCCCTGTGGTCGTATTTGTCTCTTCAGATCGCATATCATCACTCTGTGTGTCCTCCTCGACGTTGGGAGTAGCTTCTAGAGTAGCTGCGCCTTCTTCAGTTAGCTCTGGGTTAAATGTAAAACACAAATGCCATGTCAAATCAAAGTAACTTTATTAGTCACGATGCATGCAGCCTACAACAAGTGCATGGTGTTAGGTGTAAGTGTGGTTTTAAATTCATAGCTGATGAGATGTAATTGAGGGTACAGTACTATTTACACAGTATAATCCCCCTCCTTTCCACGGTGGATCCAAATCAAATTTAGCTGTTATGGAGCATTTCTTATCCTAACCCAGAGGAGCTGTTAAAAACAAATGCAAAAGGGAACAAAAGAGAGTCACTGCTGTGTAGATGCAGAGTTAGAGGGGATTTAAGAGGCTGCAAACATGTCAGTGCCTGGAAAGCACCAACCCTTTTTATTGGTCTCATTGGACGCTGGTTGAACAATGCTGCCACCTCTCACAACTCAACTGATGAGCAAAAGGAATTTTACATGCAGAAAACTACACAGACCCAGACAGTTAAGAGACTCATTAATCTTACAGAATAATCTATTCACTCACTAACACTCATCTTAAAATTGGTCCCACGATAGCTGTTAAGGTGCATGAACAAACCTACACACCATTAATAAACAGCACATTCAGCTAAATGAGCCAGCAGGCTGCGTAGTTTTGTGTTTTTCTTTTCTATTCTTAGTGTAGTTATCTGGTCCATTGAGGAGCTTGAAGCATCCTCATCACTGAGGTCAGTGAATCCTACATCAACGCCATTATTGGCTATGTTTAGTCCTGTTTCCATTAAGGAAGTTCCAAGTAAAGTTTAGGAGGCTGGAACTTAACAGGAACGTCCTCTTACTCGGTCCTCTCAGCCGTCGTGTCTCCATCGCAGAGAAGGACATTGATAGGACCCACCGGACTCTGGAGGTGACGTAATCATTCTGCAACAGTCTCGATCATCGCATAATTGTTGTGCGGCAGTTTTGACCATGACATCACCGAGGCGACGCAAGTATATCCAATCAGCACCAAGTCAACCTCAAGTCCCAACCAGGAATTTTTCAGGGCAGCATGAAGTACATACCCTGAGGCAGGGACTCGTTTTGCCCCTGTAAAAAGTTCCAAAAGATTGTCTTTCAGGGGTGGTTCCTGCTACGGAGACACATGCCACCGGTGATGGCCCTGTAAAATTACCCCGAAGTTCCTGCAGTGGAAGTGACCCTATAGACAGATATCGATGACATGTCCTTTATCACATCAAAATATGGAAAAGTGAAACTGCTAAGAGCCATTTGTGGCATTTTAATTCAAAATAGCTTTTTTGTAAAAAAAAAAACAAAAACTTTTCGATTCATGGCATACTTCAAATGTGCAAACAAAGCCTCTCTCTATCATTTGTTTAACCGCCTTCTCAAAAAGGTGTGTGTACAGATGGGGATATCCAAAAACCTGCTCCTCATTTTGCATTTTGCCTCTTTAATTTTGGTTTGTCTTTACTTGCCTTGGCTGCATCTCTCTCTCTCTCTCTCTCTCTCTCTCTCTCTCTCTCTCTCTCTCTCTCTCTCTCTCTCTCTCTCTCTCTCTGTCTGTCTATCGCTTGGCCAGACCCAGCAGCACACTAATCATGTACGGACCATAAACAACAGCAGTGTAATAAGTTAAGACGGACGAGGATGAATCCCAGTAACAGGTTTCAGACTGAGACACTGTTCATCATGGTGGTGGTATTAAACAACAGCGCAGTAGAAATACACATTTTAACAGCCAAAGACGAAGCTCCAGTGAGTTATTATCTGGAACAGTGAAAGAGTTAATCACTGGTGAATAGATTCAAGGAAGTCAGTGTGTGAAACAGCAACCTGCAGGGAGTAAAGTCACTGTATGTTTAATCACCTTCCAACTTTAAAACATGAAAGAGTCACTGTGTGGTTAGTAGCTCAGACACTGGCAGCCAAATGACTAAAATGTGTCTTTCAAGCTGCCAGAAACAATAATTTGCTAGTTCGTCATTTGTGCCGCAGGTTTTAGTTTAGATGTTAGTGTTAAAGAAGAAATGTGAGAGGTTCATTCTCCTTGTTTAGGGAGAGAAAAACACAGATGGGTTTCCTTAAAGGTTTGAGACACCTATTAGTTTTGTGTTTGTTGAACTTTGTTGTTAGTTTAGTTTTATGTAATGTTGGTCATCACTTTGGCAGTTCAATCCTCGGCTTCTCCTGTCCTTGAGTAAGACAGCGAACCCTACCATTGCTTCTAAAACTGAAACCTACATCCCTGACTGTATCTCCTAACAGTCACTCCCTGTATTAATATAAGTTGTAAAGTAAGTGCATACATGTTTACCGGTGGTGGTAAGCATGGTGACAAGTGAACATTCCCAAAATGCAGAATGTGGGAAATCAGTAACATAACAATTAAATAATATCATTTTAAAAACAAAATTTCTTACTGAATATAATCAGGAATGTGTTTGAAGGTATGGTTTCAGATCATTTTATGGTTGGATGTTATTTTCTGGTTTGTTCTTATAAACTGAAGCTTTGACCTCTGTCAGTCTGCTGAGAGATGCAGGTGGTTTCCCAGCAGCTATACCTTCAGCCCACATTCACTCCCACATACTGTCTAATCTTGTATAACTGTCTAAACTAGTATTTTTTAAAAAGAACATTATTGCAGTGGCAGCGTTTCCACCTGGAAAACCTACATGTGTCCATTCAACCGTATCACCAGACAAAAAACGTTGATTTTGGACAATTCTGCAAAACTCCTGATTAGGTCCAATGATGTTTTTAGTTTGGGTGTTTAAAATTGCTTGCTTTTTACAATATTTGTGTATGGTAACTACTACATAGTTAAGGTTAAGTAAAGATTGTGGTTATGGTTAGTTTTTATTTTATCTTTTAATTTAACTGTTATTTAACCAGGAAGTGTCTTGAGATACATTATCTTTTACAAGGGAGATGTGGTCAAAAAGGCTCATAAATGGCTCACAATAGGTCTCATAAAGTTAGATAGAAACACATTCATTTACAACAATCAAATTCGACATGACGAAACAGGATCTGAGAAATATGAGATCAAACTTGACTATTTAAAATATTCTTCATTAAATATTTTTATGTTGACGATCTGGTGCTATAGCTGTTAGACACAGGAGAAAGCATTTCACAAAAAGGCAACCAGGAAGTTTACCAATTATGATTTTAAAAATGAAAAAGCACCTTTATTTTTAGTTCATTCAGGTTAACATGTATAAATTACAGGTATTGGTTTTTATTCCAGTGTTAAATTAAAAAGCAATTTTAAGACGGGATGCAAACTCCAGGCACACTATACTAATTTTATGCCTCGCTACATTAGCATTGATGGCACTAGATATGAATTGTGAGGTGCAGAATCATCAAATATGGACTTAATTACTATGGAAACTGGGCTCATCCACAACTTGATGGAGGAGTATAAGATTAAATTAAAAATTGTCAGCTCAACAGTTTAAGTTTTAACACTCCTTCCTTTCTTATCTGCTGTCTATAACTTTTTTTTTAAAGCCCTTGACCATTGAAGACTTTGTATTGTGAAGAGGTCTGTTGTGAGTACATGGAATTAATGCCAAATTACACAGCAAACCTTCCCTGAATAACATTAATAACACAGTTTGAGCTTTCTTTTATTATTCTCCACACACAGAGACACCAGCAGAGACTGTTGTGTTTCTTCTTTCTTTTACTCTTTATTGGTTCTTCTGCCGTGTCTTCAATTGTGCCCTGAGAAAGTTGTATTGTCTCATGACTGTTTTGTTTTTTTTCTGAATTATTTCACTGTTCCTCTGAGCACAGTTTGGATAATGCTGTACTTTGAATTAATTTCTGTATTAATTACTGGATTTAATTAGCTTCGCTGTATCGCTAGGCAGTAGTTTTCCTCTGCTGACTTCAGAAATCGCCCCTGGATAATTCAACTGGTAGAAAATGACGACTCTAGAAAGAAGCTTTTGCTGTTTAATTGTTAGGCATTACACCAACATCACATGATTATTGTTAATTTGACTATAAAGCAAGGAATCCCTGTCTGTATGTCTGTCTATGTTTATATGTGTCCTTTGTGTATTTCTTGAACCGTTCATCTGATCGTCTCCACACTTGGCAGATGTACTGTCAAGAAACAAAGGGAGTGCAGTGACAAAAAATGTATTTACTATTCGACTACTTATTATTCATTATATCTGTGTATATTAAAATGTTTGTGTCTTTCATGTTGTTTGGTGTATGTACTCATTCACATCTCACATCAACTGTAATAGTGTTTCTTTGCATTTAAATAGTGGCTGGAGGCAAAGCAATCAGTTTTTAAACAGGCACTGAATCATTTTCTGTAAATCTCCTTATATATTCTAGGATACTAGGTTACATAGGGATAATAGAAATACACCATAAGGCAACAAAATGAACCAGAAACACAAAACTGCATTTCCCATCACTGTATTTGGCATTGTGGCAGTTTTTTGTCATTTTCCCCCTGTAACGTTATAGAATTTAAAACTTTGGACTCCTTGGTTTGCATAGAGGTGGTGCCAACTTGTCATCATACTGTCTTCTTCTTTTAAATGTGAAGAAACCTAATCTTGATCTGTAGTTACAGACCAATTTCCAAATTACGATGTCTCTCCAAGGTCTTAGAAAAAGTAGAAATATCTCATTTAATATTGTTCATGAATAACGGTCCTCCTGCTCCTATTAGTTGCATCTGATGCTGCTGACTTCTCATTTCTTATACAGGACCTTGTATTTGACACGGTTGACCATAACATCTTGCCTTAAAAAGAGAGGACAAAATATAGCTGCACGGGAGGAGTATCGTGAGCATCACATTAGCATCAGCTGTGACAACAGGTGCAGTGTTGAGTGTAGGTCACATACATAAAAAGGAGGAGAATAAACTCCAGGTCCACATTTATGTGTATACAGAGTGAGTGAAACATGAGCTATTACACAGCCTGAGTGGACAGCTTTATAGATCAAAATAGCAGTGTATAAAGTTACCTTCCCTTATCATGGCTGTTGTTATACTAGAGGGTGCCCTGGGGCAATATTTTGTTTGTAAAAGCTCAAATTTGGTAGCTTCTGGCACATTTTAATGCTTATTATTCCATCACATACACTCACGAGTTTGCCTACTCAATTGTAAACATGTAGGGATTTATTGTAAAGGAGAATCCAGCTTCTTCCCACACAGTCTCTAAATAGCTATTAATATTTAAAACTACAATTATTCCTGACTGACACATGCCACAATATAATAATTGTTAATGTATTGTTTCACTAGAAACATAAATGCACTATTATTCAATGAAAACAAGGTTATTTTAAGGGGGGAACATGTCTTATCAAGCCTATGTTGGGTGGAGCAGGTGGACCCAAATGCAGGAGACTGCTGGCAGATCAGAGAAAAACACACTACAGAACAAAATAGAGCAGAATAAAGGATTCAACAAAGACTGAAATGAAAACAGGACTAAAATACTAACTGAGCTAATGAGGAGACGAGGTGCAGTTGGGGAGATGGGTGGAGAAACTCAAGCGAGGGGAATGAGGAGATGGGCTAACAAAGTTGAATGCAGGGCAGGTGTGGAGGGGAACAACTCAAAACATGTGAATCACTTGACTCAAATCATGCAAATCTACTAAAGTGTGAGAGAGTGTGAGGCTTTGGCAACTTTGACAATATTGTCTGTGTTTGTGTGTTTGCAATGATTCTTAGCGATGCAATACAAGTTAAGATAATTGATTAATTTGTTCATTCATTGAGCCCATAAACGTCTGTGTGGCTTATACAGAAAAATGCAGTGCTTTCAGTGGACTTATAATACTTACTGTCCAACCATCTTCCAGTGTTTTCTGAAGTAGCCCGTCCAATAACAAAGTCTCCTGTGTGTGCAATCAATGCAATTCTTTAATACCTAGCTGGCTGGACTTAAATCAGTAGTTGGACATGTCAGTTTTATTTAAGTCTCGCTAAATCACAACAGAAGTCATCTCAGGGCACTTCTCACATAGAGCAGGTCTAGACTATACTCTTTATTTTACAGAGACCCAATATTCCCTCCTAAGCAAGCACTTGGCAGTCGTGGCGAAGGAAAAACTCTCCTTTAACGAGAAGAAACCTCAAGCAGAACTGGGCTCTAAGTGGGCGGCCATCTGCCCCGGTTTGGTTGAGAGAGAAAGAAGATTTTACAGGAAGCCAGTTCAGGGAAGCTAAAATAGAAGAAATATTATCTCCTTTTTTAGTTTTTGTCAGTACACATGCAGCTGCATTCAGGACCAGCTGGAGAGTCTTTAGAGACTTGTTAGGACAGCTTGGTAATAAGGAATATAAAAAGCTCTGGTATAGCATCTGTGCAAATTTGCTGTGTAAATCTGCTTAAAGCAGCAATAATTGATTTTTTGGCCACTTGGAGAGAGCTGAATAAGCTATAAACCTAACATCGACATATTATCACCTTGTGAAATTCATGTGGCAAACATGTTTGCAAACTGTTGCATATTTTCACATCCAGGAGACACAAAGCAGCATTGACATTCAACATTAGCATCAACATCTGCTAAATTAAGCCCAATATTCATTCTTCTCTTCCAGCTGCTACATTCCCAGACCTTTTCTCTAGTTTTTCTAACTTTGTGTGTCTGCTTTGTGGTGCTGAGCAGGTCACATGCAGTAGATTTATTTCCTGAAAATGACGATGATGAGAGCCATGAGAGTGGTCCAAAGCAGAAACGTTGCACGCAATAAAACCAAATTTGCTGAAAGATGTCAAAATGATCTGTAGAGCTGAGGGAAACTGCAGTTGCAAAACAAATCTCTGTTGATTTGTGACTATGAGCGACTCCATTACTGACCGTCAATAGATTTAAATATGCAAATATTGAGTGCAGCTTTAAAAAAAAAAAGCAGATTTGAAGCTCTTGTTTTCACGTTAGCTCTGCGTGTTATGCACCAAAGTGTACCCAGGGAAAACAGACTAAAAACGCACATTAAACAATTAATCCACTTCACCAATTTTCACAGTGTTGGCCTCATTTCTCGGCAGCTATTACATCATGCTATCAAAATGTATTTGAGAACCAAATAATGACGACTTCAGGTGCGCTAGGGATGGACGTACACAGACACAACAGTCTATAATGACAGAGGAGGATTTGATATGGATCTATAAAGAGGAGGACAGTGAGGAAGAAAGCAGGGCTGATATAAGAGGAAATCAAATTTTAATGTTCCTTTTGGCGGGAAATGGGTCACTGCAGTGGGAAAGAAAAAACAAACAAACAAGTGCGATATTAATACTTCACACTGAAGGCAAGGCAGTGTCTATCTTTTGTATTAGTTGTAGGATAGATGTTTTGAGATTGTGTGCCTTATTAGACAAAAAGGGTTACCTTGATACCTGGAAATTTAGAGATGATAAATGATTGAAGGCAAAGAGGATTAACAACTCTTAAATGAGCGTATGAATAGACTCATTACATAGATAGATAAAATGACTTCATTCAGGAAAGGTTAAAGGTTTGGGTTGAGAGTGTATAAATGAAAAAGTGGCGACAACAGAAGCTGCAGAGAGCCAAATTAAAACCAAAGACATTATCGGCTCGATGAAAAAGCTTTTGGGGCCCGGAGGATTATCAGCATTTAAAAAGCCAGAACCCAGAACAAAGAAGTAAACCACAGCTCCCTGAAAAAAATAAGTTTGTCCTTCAGCCATTAATTCCTTTAGAGAGCCCACCTACAGTACATCATTCACTTAATAATCATCCATGACAACTTCTCTCTCCACATTTCATGTGTTTCGGTGCTCTGCAGGAGCCAGGGGCAAGGTCTGGTTGAAGCTGTTCATCAGACTGAACTGAAGGCACTAAAACACATTCTGAGAGGCTGGATATTTGTGTTTCTTCCCTTTATTCGACTTATATCAGCAACTGGAGCTGCTTTTCATTTATTTAATAGAAGCACTATATTCACCTTGTATACAGATTCATAGACAGTTTGGCTCAACAACAATATGAGTTAAAACTAAAGCCATACTAGCAAAAAGAACAACAGAACAGTTTTCAAAGTCTATTTTATTTATCCTGAGTTTGTGTATAGCTAACACATAATGTCCGTGGCTGCTAGTTAGTGTGATGTTGCTGCTAATGAAAGCTTGCTAGTAGCTTCCTTAAATATTTAATTGTAGACTTACTATCTTAAAGAAAAAACCTTCATGGAAATCTGAAATTCACTGTTGACTTGTTTATGTTGTTTGGAAGTAAGTAGCTTTAAGATTAACTCTGCTCCACACATTTTTTGCACATGTGTAACATAATATGATATCCACTGTTTTGTGTTCATGTTATATCTACAAAATGAGAGCAGCTGTGAGGGAAAACCAGTGTGTCCACGTTAGCCTCCTCCTTCTAATTAGCAAACATGTATCATCTCTGATAGATAAAACTTTTAGTAGATATTCTGGAAAGAAAAACTACACATGTGTCCACATGATTGATACCAAAACTGCTTCAAAGTCAACACTACAGTCATTTTAATACATAAAAATAGTTGTTTTTTGTCCTTAAACTTGAACCTCTAAAATATGAACCACGATTTGAAAAAAGGCAATTTAGGCTATATTTACTTTGCTGTTGGACATATACTCTGTTTATTCCATTCATGGCGTGACAATACACCAATAGCACTCTGTCATTAATAGAAATAGTATTGAATAATTTTTATAATATGATATGCAACTAATTCTGCCTGAATTACTATCTTAGACTTGTAGTAACTTGTAGTAAAGTAGTAACCGTAACCCTTACATTCTGTATTCTGACTCATAATTAGTCTCTACACAATTCAACATCATTCATTAATAAATGGTTGATTAATCATTCAAAATCACTATTTTATGGTCCAGGAGATTTCTGAATTTTTTTTAATAAACACAAGTCAAATTTGTAAATTTGCATATATAAAAATGTGTATCAGCTGCATTACAATTTAAAAAAAAGATGCATTTTATTTGCAGTTTTTTATACTGTGAGTCACATTAGTAGAAGTCTGGCTAAAAGAAATGTGTATGGGTTGTATTTACCGCTCTCAAATGTAAAAATGGGTCAAATTTGACCCTGAACAGTATGTAAGGGTTATGTATCTTTGATTACACCTACAATCAAAAGTGCTGTAGTCTATAAAGTTTATCACCATGTGGACAATATGGGGTGTTCTTAATCGACTACATTAATTAAGGAGTGGTGACAGATCGATGAACTACTGGGCCAATTTTTCCAATTACAATTTTACTTTTATGAGGCAGTATTGATTTAATTTATGACCCACATGTGGAGGTTGTGTAAGGTTTGACGTTCACACTCGTAATCTTCAAGTATACTTTCACTCTCTCTCAGTCTCATCATCTTCCCTGAAGTTTTTTTATCTCCCCTCTGAGAGGATATAGAGCCAGTGGAGTGTGTGTTATAATCATAGCCTAATGACATATAATCTGAAGAATACTAAATGACTTTAATCCTAGCCTAATGACAGATAATACCACTACACTCCTACTGCATGTGTGTGTGTGTGTGTGTGTGTGTGTGTGTGTGTGCGCTGATTTGCATTAACGCCCTCATCCCAGAGTGTTTAAATAATGATGACTCACTTTTTCCTGTGAGTCACCGGTTGGTGCCTAAAGTTTTAACTTTTCAGCTAATAAAATTAAAACTTTGTAATTTACTTTCTGCCTGCTGAGAGAGAAACGGAGGCGTCCTGTCCTACCTGAAAGTCAAGTGTGTGTGCGTCACAGTCAGGAGATTTCGGATTAAACATCACGAGGGAAGACTTTAAGGACAGGTGTTTTCTTTTCCTTGGACTGACCAGCATCTTCAGCTAATTTGGCCATAATACCTGCATGGTTGTGTTATTCACATGCTCATTGCTAAATGTACTGTTTGATTATTCAGCTGCTGCAGGCTGTGGAGGGATTTAATATGAGTAACAGTGAATTATTGAGATTCTGGAGGCTAAATGACAAATTCAGAGGTGTTATTACTCACCCAATGAAGGCTATTTGGTGCCTTCTAAAGGAGTTGGTTATTTAAGCAGTGGAGGCTCCAGGGGAATATTAGGAGTGCTTGATTAAATCTCTGAGCTCATGAAGTACCGCTCGTCTCCTCCGGGATTAATCCAGTGAAGAAAATGCTGAGGTTTGCACTGAGAAGAACAAAGCCGGTGGTGTTTTGAAGGAAATGTGGTGAAATTCTCAACAAGCCTCCTGGTCTGTCAGGGTAGCAACAAACGAGAGCAAGGATGAGGGGAAAAAAGGAAAGTAGCTGAGGGTAAATCTCCGTCATATTTCTTCTTTAGTGTCATTTATGGAAATGTGTGCAGCAAAAGTGGAGGCATGAATGGGATCTGATGAAGTCGAGGTTAGAGGAGTTGCAGTCCATCCATTTGATATTAGGAGCTGCTGGACTGTTGTGTTTGCTCAAGGCCATCCCCAGAAGAAGAAGTCTGCCTCCCAAAAAATGAAGCCATTTATCAAACTGGGCTGTCTTCATCGAAGGCGACACGTTGTCACTTTAAATATCGACTTTCATCTGCTGAGGTCACGATACTCCGTCACTTGAGAAAGCACACTTAAACAATAAATTGATTTTACACTTACAACTCTATTTGCAGGAGTTGGGTACATTAGTTATGATTGTCATAATCGCATATGATATTGGAGACATTAAACTTACCAACTGTAACTTCATTAGTTACCACGGTCACCATACTCTTTCAGCTCATTGTCCACACAGAGGCTTGGCTGTGGTGTATTATTATTGATTATTAAAAGAAGTGAAACATGGTCACATTAATCAAAACATACATACGCTACATTGACACAAAGCATAAAAACTAAAAATATTTAATAGTATTGGGGGACTAGCATGTTTTATAAGAACATGGGAAACCTATGGGGCTTGTGGATGTTTTCAGTAAAGTTAATGTCAATCTGTCAATTTCATAACCTGTATTAAAAGCTGAAACTCTGGCCTGACTGTAGCACTAGAGAAAAGCTTTGCAGGGTCACCATCAAAATAGGATTCATCCATGAGACCATAAATATCTCAAGCAGATTTTTAATGAAAATATGGCCATTAGTTTACCGTATATTTGTCTACAAAGTGGATAATTACACTTCATAAAATAAATCTTTTAGGTGACAATTGTCCATTTTACATCGCTGTTTACTGTGTAAAACTAAAACATTTTGGCCTGATGATGGCACAAGAAACAACCACAGGGAATCATTATTTCCAAGAAATTGAGGCATTCATATTTCTGAAAATTGTCATGGATTAAAAGTGTTATTCGAGGAGAAACTTTGACCTGATCGCGGCCTTAGACCAGCCTAAATTGCTATTTCATCCTGAAATTGTGTTTTTGGGAGCATTTCATTTGTCTTTTGTCTTGCTCTAATCAGTTCAGTTTACAAAGAAGCTGCAATACTTTTTGCCACAATTAACTTAATGTTTTTTAGCATTGATATAAGAAATATGTCGACCTAAGAATCGCCTTTTCTGTAAATCGACTTACAACTTGTACACTTTGTAGGTGGTTAGCTATGTAGGAAAAGATAAATTCGTATTCGTAATCCTACCTGCTGATCTTTGATTCAGTAGTCAGTAGTTTATTCAACTGGAGGAAACTACCATCAGCAGCTTCAATATCAGACCTTTTTCATTTGATGAACAAATCTGGGATGTGGGCAGCGTCTCAGAGGTCTGGCACCAGGCTCGCACTTGACAAATGGTGATGGTCAGACCCTCCGTAGTGAAGAGGAGTTATTAGACTAGTGACAGACTTGTAGGTCCTGTCAGCTACACAAGGCTAAATATGGTTAGCTCTGCAGGGAAAGGTTGGACCAGACCACATCAGAGTTTTGACACATTTGGGTTTTAAAGGAAATGTGACTCCATATCAAGACCTCTGTTCCTCATTCCCAGTCAGTTAAAAAACAATTTTCCCTGAATGGTTTGACAGATGAAAATTGCTTTTGTCAAAAATATTTGACCCCATCCATGCACTCATGAAAGAGAAAACCATGCACTCCAAGTAGTTGGCAGCTTCTCAGCCCCTGTTCTTGCGACATAAAGCATACTCTGAGACTGAAGGCCTGCTTCATTGTTTCCATCAATCAATACACGACCCCAGTGAGACTCAACTTTTCTATGTCATGTAAGATAAGATAAGATGAGATAAATAGATAGATTTATAGATAGATTTGAAACTTTATGGGACAGCTTCTTATGATTATTACATGGCTCTGTAGATTTTTGGTGCCACAGATAAACTTAGATTGTTTTAAATGGTCTCATTGTTGATGGATTGGTTGTATACTACTGGCTGCAACAACCTCAGTTTGAAAGTTGTCCAATCAGACGGCAGCAGTTCACAAGGTGATGCAAATTGCTGCTCTTGTATATAAATGTACTGTAATAAACAAATAACTGGGTGGCCAAAACCTAAAAGGAAACTGCCGGGACTCTAAGAATACTTTCCAACATTGTTAGATTTAGATTTCAAGCTCATGGGCATCCACAGAATTTGGGAGGGAGGACACTCAGACAACCCTGAATGTGCTCATTCTTACATCTTTTGAACCCAGTGGCTGAGGAGTGGAGAGATGTTGAGGTCAATGTTTGAGTTTCTTGAACATCTAGTGGCTTTGAATTGTGTTGAGGACGGAGCTGATTTCAACAAAGAGGATTGAAGCAAAGCCTTGTATTTCCAGATTTTGGAGGAGGGGTTGAATGCTGAATTGCTGGTACAGTAAGTGTCTTAAAGCTTACCCTGTCAGAGGAGTGCTTAATACTCTATATTAAACTTTGTAATACATTTGCTCGACTGAACTTTATGTGCTTTCCACTTTGCTTCATGCTGCCCATCGACATCACCAGCTGAGGCTCTGAGGTGTCCTCTTTTCACTTTGAGATAGATGCTGATCACAGTTTAATGTTCTCTCTGTGTGTATTTTTTATGAACTCACGTAACCTCAGCTCCACATACCGCTGCTCTGTTACTCCGCGGTGACTGCTGATGAGAAGAAGCCGAGCCGGTCAGTTTTTATTAGAGAGGAGGACGCAGCTGAGTCAGTGGCCATTAAAGACTGAATGATAAGACTGGATTTCAACAACAAGACAGAGCTAAATTAGAGTTAAGCTCTCTGAGCTGAGACAAAGGAGGAAGAGGATGGAGGAGGAGGAGGAGGAGGGGGATGGACGATGGTGGAGACATGGAAAGAACGTGTGACAGGATAAACTTCAGGAGGTCAGATTCTGCAGGCTGTCTGGTGGAAATATTCCCTTTGTGTTTCTCATAACTGCAGTGACATTTTCTACTGCCTTTCCCATTTTATCCCTCACTGACTTTGCTGTATGTGTGTATGTATGGGCCACCATCTGCTTTCTGGATGCACCGCCTCACATCTTTTGAGATGATTTGACTTCATAAGACAAAAGCAGGAGGCAGAGGAGGAGGAGGATGACGGGAAGAACAGCAGGTATGAAGGAAGTTTAGAAATGTAGACAAGGCAGACCTGAGTGAGCGAGGAAGGAAAGAAGGCTGGGACGAGTACGAGAAAGGCTGAAGATAAGAGTGTAGAAAAGACAAGAGGAGGAGGAGGAAGAGTGAGGAGGATTAGGGTGAGAGGAGGAATCAGGAAGAGGAGAAAGGAAAGACGATAAGAAAGTGTGTCTAGCTAATAGTTTCCCCTGTCTGTTTCCCTTCTGTGACATTCTCAACTGCCTCTACAATTTCACCCCCACTGGTTTCTAAGGGAGTGTGTGTGAGTGTGCATGTTCATGTTCGACTCTCAGTTTTGCAGATCCCCAAGAGTGTTGGGTTTCTGCAAGACTACACTGGTATAAATATTAATGTGCAACCAGTATAAGTGAAAGTTTAAGCAACAGCTTTTCTTCATTCTCTGGATCTGTCTGTGGTAGTGTCAGCGCTACATTAAAGCATCAAAGCTGGGGCATTTTCTTGCTTTTATCATTATGCACAATTTTTATAACATTTTACTCAGCTGCTTGATTGCTGAGGATTTAAATAAAGGGCTGTGTTAGATATGGCTTCACAATTTTGTCTACAGGAGCTTGGATTATTGGCTTCAGACTGGTTTAAACAAGCTCTACTGAACCCAATTCAAAGTTGCAACCCTGAATTTGCTTTGTAATGGTTCAATGCCTTCCTTTAGATGTAAGGATAAATCTAATTTAAAGTTGAGCTACTTCTACAGTATGTGAAAACAAGAATGTTAATGCATAAATACAGTAAGCAGATCATTCCTGCAAGTTAAGCAATGAGGTATCTTTACATTGTAATGGATATAACAGTATGGCACTTTGCATTACAGCTCATAGTGATAAAGTAACAATGTATTATTGGATTGTGTCAGGGTAAGGATTAATGGTGTGTAATTACAGAATTTGTAACCAGGTTATGAGAATGTCATTGCTTGGACTCACCCATATTAAAGCTCAAGGAAGCAGTTGTGCGCTGGTCTTTAATGGAGGAGGGACGATTAACCAGACTTACATTTGCTAAACCAACCAGTTAGTCCTCATAATTAAAGTATTTTTCACCTGTAAAACAAAAACGTATAGCATACATATCACCTTTATGTCTCTTATCAAAGTATGGTTTCTCGCTTTTATTCTTTTCCGCCAAGCTGTAATATGCCCATTTCTGCCTCCGTAGGGCAGAAAATGCCCACCAGTACTTTGCATTTGGTGAGAATTGCAGTCATGGTGGGGGTTCTTCTTGCAAACGGCCACCAGGGGCAAATATGAGCCCTCTTGGACAAGTTGAGATTTATGCCTTAAAAGAAGTTTTAAAACAATTATGTTTGATTTTACAAGAAATATTTATTGAGTTAGGAAAATCGACTTCTTGTTATATGCCACCTCGATTAAGGAGCAGATTAGACAATCCCAGGTGGGGCTAATTTCAACCCAGGAGCAACAGCGTTTAGTGAAAAAGCTCTTATATACTAATTGTACATAACCTGCCAAGCACTAAATAGGCATGCAGAGTTAGCAGCTAGTACCTGGACATCAAGCAGTGGAACATTTAGCAGTTCAGGAGCGTCAGCGAAAACTGAACTAAACCCTGAGGAACGGTGAAATCTTCAGGTGATTAGAAAAAAAGAAGCCAAATTAATGCAAATGTTATTCCATGTCTGCTGGGTGTGTGAATAAGCACTATTTTCCATACTAACCCATCAGCCAAACAAATAAAATAAATAGATTAATTGATTAATTAATAAGAATGTAAAAATCTGTAATGCAAATTTCATTTTTAAACTGGAACCTCATTCTTTCTGAATGATGATGAGTTTTTGTCTAATAACTATTAGTTATTATTATGACATGGTTTTCTTTTTTTTCAGTTTATATTATCACAAAAAATAAACTATATAATAAACCCTTTTATTAGATAGATATTGGCATTTACCCAGTATTTTTTCCTCTCAGAGCTTTAATGCACAGTGCTCATATGTGAACAGACGCTACTGGACTCTCTGAACAGTCTGTAGGAGTACTGCAGATCCTCTGGGAGCGGAGAGTAGCCGCAGGAGGTTTTAAGGTCTTGCCCGGTCACATCACAACAGTGTGATAAATTCTGACTCGGGCAACCAAACACCAAAAAATTGAATTTCTGTGAAGTGCATTATCAGCACGAAGATAAAACACTCGAAGCTGCAGGAATAGATTAAACTTGAGGCTGGTAGAGAACAAATGTGCATAATGCTGGTCTGGGGCAATGCAACCTGTAATCCTTCGCTCCCTAACCAACACCTTCACCTGTATCTGTCTAGTTTTGGTGCGAAGAGTGTAGTTTATCAGTGTTATGTGTTATCTGGTGTAAAGGTTGTGTTATTTTTCTTATTCCTGTGAGCATTTTGTATCTCCAGTCAGGTAAATTCAGGTTTTTCAGATAGCAAAAGACATCCATGCAACAAGAACCTGTGATCTTTTTGGATAGAAGTTTCTATATTGAGACTTTTCAAGATCAATCGCTTGAGAGAAATATACGACTAACAAGCGGACACGGAGATGTTCACCACTATGTCTCTCATTTCTGAACAACGCCCTAATTGATGTCAGAAGACAGGAAAGCTGAACTCTGAGTGTGTGAGCGTCAGCGGGAAGATGGAGGGCATCAAATTATCTGCAGAGAAGTTTTTAAGGACCACTTATCTCTGAATGTCTCCTGAGGGACGGCGGATGTAAAGCAAAACTAAGTAGATGCTGGGACTTCAGCTCCTGTTGTGGTTTCGAGAAGGTGTGAAGAGGCTGTACACACACAGAGAGAGAGAGAGAGGGAGAGAGAGAGAGAGAGAGAGTGAGAGAGAGGCCGCTCGATTGATGCCTTTAGTCACGACATCCACTTTCCCTCCTTTGGACCTAATATAAAATGTGTGTTACTGCAGTGCCAGTGCAGAGGTTTGCGGTCTCCATAGACCAGCTGTTACAGTGACGGTGTAAACGGCCTGTCTGGGGTGTGAACTTCATAACTTTGCTGTTCCACACCTCAATAATATATTCCAGATAAATCTATTTTTCCATCCCAGTCGGCTCTCTAGTGGACCATCATGGTGCCAGCTGTGTTTTATAGATTAGTGACGCACACAAGTAAAGAAGTGCAATATGGAGTTTTTTTTTTTAATGTGATGAAGCTCTATTTTTAGACCCATATATGCCCCTTTTACCCAGAAACAAAAATCAATTAGGATTTTTTTTGACAGTACACAGAGCTACAGCTGGGCTAAATTCACAAGATGAAGAATTACATAACATTTGAGTCTGCTTGAGTCAAACCCCAGTATTAATAATGTTGTCATGCACCAGTTTAAGCTCCTATGTGTAGATTTTTGATATGACCATAGAAGGAAATGATGACCTGCTTGATCAGGTGTAGAAATTTGGTGTGTTCTACAGTAAATGCTGCTTTCATCTCAGTGTCCCTGAGTCACATCGAGTGGATCAACGAGTAATTTTTTTTTTTTTTTTTTTTTTTTTAAGATTTTCTCTGGCATAGACGCCTTTATTTGAAAGTAGAGAGACAGGAAATTACGGGAGAGAGAGGGGGGTGTGACATGCAGAAAGGTCCGCCAGCCGGGACTCGAACCGGGGTCCGCTGCGTACATGCATGCGCTCTAAACCACTCGACCACCTGCGCGCCAACGAGTAATTATTTAAAGCAGAAAATCAGTTTACATTTAGTATTGTTAAAAAGGTAACCTGTACTAACATCATATGTTGCAGTAACAATGTGATTATGTGTGCAGCGGAAAAGATAAATTGATTTTAAAGCAGCTATAAGGGATTTTTTATTATTATAACAGTGTATAAAATGCTAATGTGTAATATCAGAGGCGTAACTCAACTGTGATGAACCAACAGAGAATTATCAGCGTACTCCGCAGCTCCCCTTGGCTTTACAGCGCTTCACTTTCAGCGCTCTCTGAGTGTCATTTTATTTTTAACATAAAAAAACCCTCTAAAAACCTGCTGTACACTACCTACTCAGCCCCAAATGATAAATATAGTGGAGTATTTAGCAGCTAAAGAGCCAGATATTTCCCTCAGGAGTTAGTAGAGAGCAAAAACAGAGCTACAAGGGGGAAAATTAGACTTAAATTCACCAGGTGGCAAGAAACACAACTCCAAATGAAGGATAATGTTGCTCCATAACTGCTGGATGTGGAAATAAGCAACTGTTTGCCAACAGGTTCAACATATTAAAACAAATGTGTTGCCAATTTGTTTCCCCTGCCGCTGATTGGCCAAAAGAAGAACTTGAGACCCAACTTTTAAAGCTGTCTTGATACATTTGGTTGAATTACAGCTTTCACACCTGTTATAATAAACTCAACAAAATTGGCAAATGCCCCAAATTAAGTTAGGAGTGATACATCTTAAGAAAACAAAAAGATGAACATATGCTGTTTCATGATATGATAACCCAAAATATTATATCTCACACCACCATGTAGAGATTATATTGATGTATTGTTCAACTCTGATTACTCTTAACGTGTACTTGGGCAGCGGATTGTCTGCTGTCCTTCTATAAAAGAAGACAATAAAAGTACACTGTGCCGTCCTGAGACTGATTTGCATAAAAATAGTTTATAATATAAGCTCGTCTACATCGTGCAATGCAGAGTTGTTTTGTTTCCTTTTTCAATTTTATAAATCCCAAGCGTCCAATTCAGTGCTTAATTTTTGAAATAAATTAGATTTGTGAAGGTGCTTGGATGATGTGACTATCTCTGTGCTGTGTATTATATTTGAATGACAGAAGAAAATTACATTTTGTGCCAGTTTTTTTTTCTTCCATGGAGACTTGTTGGTCTGCTGCTCTCTATTAAGAGTTATTTATAAGCAAATATGCTCAGATCATTTACTTTGTGATGAATTAGTAGCTATTTTATGATACATGTTGTATTGAGTGCAGCTTTCCCTCTAAATCTGAGTAAGTTTTATAGTTTACAGTGAACTTTTTGGGGGTTTTACTCTCTTGTTTCAGCAGCGTTTGAAAGTCGTGGTGAAAGTCTTGTTTCTCAGCAGTTTCTTTCAACTCTGTGTCTTTGTGTGAGTTAAACCTGGTCGTTTAAATATGAAGAAATTATTTAAATGCTGCTCTGCTTTGGCTCGTCTCTGTTTTGATCACTTCATTTGGTTGATGTCTTTCTCCCACACAGCCACCCACATCGCTGCTCGCTGTGACGAGCCTCCGCGAGAAGGATGATTGTTTTATCCTTCAAAAAGGCAGCGCTGGATTGGTGCAAAGTGATGTATGCATTAGGATGCTGCTTGTATGTATAAATGTGTGGGCTGCATCCTTGCGAGTACAGATTGCATTATTCATAATGACCTTTTTATCTTGTGGGGATAGACATGATGCGTGTGTTTGACGGCTGGGTGAACAACTGGAAATACAGTAAGGAACAAGTGTTAGCAGACAGAGGTCGAAGGTGCTGAGCTTCTCCGTTGTGTAGCTGTCAGTCAGACACTTCAGCCCGAGGCGTTGAGGACTTAAAAAAACAAGGATTAAAGAACAATGAACCTTGAATTAAAGTCCAACTGAAATCACATGTAGGCACAATGAAAGTCGATACATTTTTTTAAATGTATAAACAGTTTCTTGTTAAAAAAAGAAAAAAAGTCTTTGGGGAAATATCAGAAATACTCCTTTTTATCTCAGCTGGCATGGAAACTTGCTCTGTGGCTTCATTTCCTGGGCCGACAGTGTTATTGTTAGTAGTGGTAATAAAGAGTAAAGACCACAGAAGTGTCAATCTGGAGTAAAGTGACATTTCCAGTTTATGATTACATGCCAGAGTAATTTTAGTTTTCTAGTAAGCCACCTCTGCAGTTAAGCTCTGGTAAAGGTTAGTTATTTGAAACTACACAGGCAGAGATCAGGGAAGATTGTCTTCATGATTAAAAGAAACCAACATTGAGTGCTGGCAGGAGATGTGAAATGAGCTGCAGCCTCTTCTGAGTGACAGTCATTATTCATGACGACAAGATGTCTCTTGTTAGGAAAACGTAACATAACAACCAATGCTGTCTTTTTTTCTGAGGCCAATCTCATGAACTATTTTGGGGGGCCCAGTGTTGTCTATCAAGTAGTTTGAGACCCTGTGCGATAACTTGTTGCATGTTTGCATCAAAAGTTAATTTACAGAAACATTTCTGAACAATTAAAATGATAAAGCAATAAAAAGAAAATATATCTAATATTTCTGTAGAGAACCTAATGGTGGTTAATGTATTTCATCAAATTTTAATGAGCTTTATTTTTTTATATTATCCATATTATATGTATGGAATTACTCACCTCTGGACATATCCTAAAAAATAGTTTTTAGGATATGTCCTGCTCAATACTGACAAAATGCATTAAAAATATAATGTAGAAATACAAAAAATGTTTCTTTTCATTTGAAGTTTTTAAATGAAGTAATTATTTGTGTAAGTACACTTAAATGTGTACACTGTAGGTGGATAACATATTAAATATTTATCATTATTTTGTGGTTACACCATTTGACATTTTCAGGAGCTTTCAGTCATTCATGTTGTATTTTACTTGATGGTATTTAATCTATTTTTTAAGTTACTTTTCCTATAATTATTATTGTTATTATGACTACTCTAGAAAACAGAACATGAGCAAAAGTAGATAGTAGACTTTTTAGTGTGAATAATAAGAAAATAAAAACTCAGTTTATCTTCGAGCTCAACTGACAAAACCAGTTAAATAAGTAAGTGCATTTGTGAGTGAATGTTTTATTTTTAAGGCTTTCTTTGCTTGTTTTTATCTTGGGGAGGAGCACGCCAGAACCCCTTTGGGTCAAACTGGAGGTAGAACTTGTGCAGATTAGTAAAATGAGAATTGACGTTTTCTGCTTGAGGATGATTGTTAGTGCTCTGGAGCAAAAAACAACCATCACTGGAGCCTCATTATCCCGCTCACAGCTACACACTCTGAATGGCTGAATAAGTCGGCCGGGCCCCGTGAGGAGAAGCGCTGAACTTTGAGTTTGTGGAGAAAGCTCTGAAGTGCAGGACTGCTGTTTGATGAGGTGATGGTAGAGCTCATCGGTATTCAGGGTCTCTGGCTCTGTCACGGACTCTGTGGACTTTTTGTTATTCAGCGAAAGAGTAAAGAAGTGAACAATGCAGGTGAATGATGTGGTCCTCTCATATGATTAATGTCAGCGGTGATTAAATATACTTGACAGTGTGAAGGCCGCGATCCTCCAGAGATTTTTATTTAATCGTTTTTACCGCTAGTCAAACTCGCCATTCGTCATTTCAGCAAAATGATAAACTTGACACTGAATGGATGGATGGATGAAAGAGTGAGCGATGGCTGTCCAGGAGGGTATATGTTGAAATTGAAAGATATTTTCCAGCACTCAAACGTCAATATAATGGTTTCCAGCTATTGATGGTTGAGTTTTGTGCAACTTTCAGGTTTTTTATTGTTTTCCATGCTGCAGGGCTGACTTAAAAAAAGGAAAGTATAATGTTTGATCAGTTTATGTCGTTATTCTGCACCACAGTAGATGGGAAAACTAACTTTCCACTCCTCCTTTTTCCTCAAACTTGCTTTATAATAAAAACAATTCTGGAAGTAAGAGAAAATCCTTTCCCATTTTAATCTATTGCACATAAGAGAGAAAAAAAACACAATACAAGAAATGTACATAATAGATGCAGAACATTGAGATTAGGAACAGAGAACAATAGCTAACAAAAGACAAATGTGCAAGAGGAGCCAATAAAACCCATGAGGGCTTGTCGGGTGGCCCTCCTATTGTGAGACGTACAACATAAAACCTGAAGAGTAAAGTATTACAGATAAATACATACAAAAGCTTAACAAAAATGTAAAAGAACTAAGGTGTTACAATACACGCAGTGAACTTTAAACTCTTTTTTTCTGCTGTTAACCTGAATACGTAAAATATAAATGCCAGGAGAAAACATGTTTTTTATGAGATATTGAGGCTGACAGAAAGAGAAAAGAGGTACATTAGTTTTCTAGCAGTATTAGTTTGTGTCGTGGGAGGAAGGTGCAATAGTTTAATATTCCAGGAAGCTCGTTGTCCAACACAGCCAGGGTCAGCGTCGAGGTTCAGTGGCTGCAGAGTCCAGCAGGTATTGAACATTTAGCTGCATTTTCCTCTGAGCAGGCTGTGTTTATGCTCCACTGGTCACACTGCTGGGGTGTCAACTCTTAAATGCCAAAGCTGCGTTGAAGGAAACCGGCCCAGTGTTTTCAAACTGTCTCCTTTTTTTGTGTTGAGCGTTACCTCAGCCAGGCTGTGCTCTCACCACACATCACCTCCACAGGGATTACCGCACTCGGCATTGAAGAGCCTTCTCTGTCATTTCACATCCTCAGACTACTGTTATTCACCTGTTTTTCACGCTGAGGGCTCCCCCACCACCCACAGTAAGAAGTCAGTGAGTCAGGCCAAAGCCCGCAGGGATAAGGACTATCAGGGTGATCTACAGCGGAACAAAGAGCTGGAGGCCCACTGATTATTGTTGAGTAGCTGGACTGCATTTAAAAACCACTTGACTTGTCATACAGAGGAATTCAATATGTATACAGCTCAAAACAAGTCCATTACTACCAATAGAACGATCTATGTAATGCCTACTCTCATATTTCAGATCCAATTCCAGCCCGAACATTTCAGGATATATTTGAGAACTTGACATATCAAGCAAAGATTGAGAAAAAGTAGTGAAATCCTATTTCTATAGTTTGTTTTATAGCTTGTTTATGTAGCTTCTTCAGCCACACAAATTGGCAATAAAAAAATGTGATTATAATAAAAAGAAAAGAAAGTACAGAAAAAAGGAATAGGGAAAGAAAACAAAAAGCTAGACTAAAATAAAGAATAAAATATGAGATTTCAGCATAAAATAATGATTTGAGAACAGAGTGTGCTCATTGGGATTGCAGCCTTAAAGAGACAGGACCTAAAACAGCCTGTTACAGACAGATGCTGAACTGAGAAGCTACATAAGAGCCACTATAAAATAAATAAGAAGGTTATGGAGCTGTAAGTAAAATAAGATATTCCAGTAGAGCTCCAGATAAAAATAAATGGCTTTAAATATTTGTGTTACTGATGAGTGGAGGAGGACTTTATAAAATATAATTATAACAAAGCATCACATCCAATAATGTTATCAATCTAATTAACACCATTAAGATTCAGATTGAAGAGTGGTCCTATAGTTGGAGTAGTATTCTCTTTTTAAAAAGTGAAATCATCAGGCCGTGGTGGATATCGAGAGGCAGATGAAGACCTCACGCTGTTGAGATGAAGTACACTAATGTTGACAGAGTAATCGAAGCTAAAGCCTCGTTAGAGTTGTGGGCCGGGATCGGACTGCAGCGTGAATCATAGTAATTGGCTCTTGTCTCTGCGTTTTCAGAACAACATCCATTAAACAGAGAAGCTTTTAGATGGAGGCGGCATCAGTTTGGCTTTAGCTTACAGTTTGGAGCTCCAGAGGAAAAACTTTTAATATTAATTGAATGAGTGTTCATTTCTGTATGGAGGAAAATTACACTGTGCAAACTCTCAGTCTCAAAGTATTAAGTTCTACTGTGTAACAATTTTAACAAATGAAAATAGCTGCAGTGATACATCCCTAGTGCTTAAATAAAAAAAAATATTGCATGCATTTATTTGTCTAATGGTTTCCTATGTGGCTGTGAGAGAGAAGGCAATTAAAACACGTCCAATTAGAGGTTATTGATTGCATTATGTTGTATTATATGATGTTTTTATTTCAGGCAATCATCCATAAAGCATTGAAAGTGTGTGAAACATTAAAGGTTTCTTCTGACAACACTGATTTGTCTCCATCAGCGTTCAGCCTTTAATGAGCCAGTCAGGACCACCATTCGTCATGATTACAACATTCATTTTTTCAATCTCGACAGTATTACACCATTCATTCATCCATCCAAGTGGGTTTTATTGCACTGTTCATTTGCCTAATATGGAGCCATTACAGCTGATAGACCTGTTTTCACCTGAGGGATATTAAACCTGCTTCTGAATGAGTGGACTCGCTGCAATTCATGTTAATGTTCAGAGATTTATGTTATTGTCGTTAATGTCACTAAGAGAGTTTAAATTGCAGCCTTTGCTCCTGTGAAACTCCCATCTGATAATCTATCAATCTGAAAAAGTCCTGAAAAGCTGATTATTTCGGAGCTGTCAGACTTTCACCTCACATCGTAAGTGAGCACCCGCCCCACTGTTTTTAACAATTCAACAGTTTTTTTTCATTCAGGTTGAGAGATTGAGAATAATCTATCTCCTACTGTTGTATCAACCGACTGTTGAGAAGTACTTACTGTTCACTGAGAGACAGGAGCGTAATGCTGAAGGCCTGTTTTCACCAAGCTGACAGTAAACCTGCACAGCTCAATGATAAAACTCCACTCTCCCTTTCTCAGCCAGTCAATGATGTTGACAATGATGATGATGATGTGTAGCACTTCTCTTCAACTACATGCATTTTTCTGAGCCTCTTGATTGTGTTTCTCTTCTTCTGGAAAGATGAATTGATGCTGCTGTGAGTCTGAGCAATTCCTGATTTGGAAAATGTCTGCAGACCAAGTAGTATTGTTTTTTTATTGGTAAAAAGTATGCAACTAAAGAATTGGCTGAAATATATGAATATCATGTCTTCTTTCATTAAAATTTGAGCCATTTTGACATCACAGATCAGTAACATTTTATGAACTTAACATAATATATTCAGCATGTATTCATCCAAAATGTCAAAAATATTCATGAAACACGTCTTATGAAACATTGGACAATTATATAGTGTTTTTTATGTAATTTTTTCCTTATAAAAACTAAAAAGATGAACTCTTTTGGCTCTCTGTAACTTTAATTAAGGATTAATTTCACATTTATGTGTGACTGATGAGGTATTTATGAATGATTTGTGGTTCAGAAGTTTGTTATTGAGACTAATTGTGAGGATATTCTGTGATGGGTCAGACTATGAACAGTATGTGAGGGTTAAAATGGAAGACAGTGATGTGCTATCTTAAACAGAGCTTAGAGAACTCCTGATTGAGTCTTTCTGGCTTTGACAACAAATATAAAATAGTGTGAATGTCATTTAACTAAGAATAGATGCTTTAGTATCTAACACAGAATTAAAAGATAATGCAACACAGTCAGACAGTATAACATGTGATGTTATTTGACCCTGTGAGTCAATGATGTTTTGGTTTATGTACTCAAGGCCTGATTAAAGCTTCTTTGTGTGATTATTAAGAGACCAGACCAAAAAGTGTTTTGTGATGTTTTGAGACATTTTTCAAAAGCTGTTTATCTGAGTACTTCACATTTCCACCAATTTACAGGAAGAGTAAAGAAAATCATTGGCTTTTATTTGTCCACCACTAATGTTAGAATTTATCCAGTTTAAGGTTGCAATTTTTTCTCCAAGTGAAAAATGTAGAGATCTTAGTGCAAGGTCTTCTCATATCTGCAATATGGTATTTAAGTGTAATTTTATTTATTCAGTTATTGAGTCTGCTTCTATAAAGAGCTCAGCAGGATGCAGTGTAACATGTTAAGAACTGCATGTCATAAATAATACTAAAGGCTTGTCTACACAGGAGGTGTTTCAGGTAATCAATACAGGCAGGTTTCACTCATGCTACACACACACACACACACACACACACACACACACCCGTGACTTCATGTTTATTTTATTTGGTTTTTATCAGCCTTACTATGGTGATTGTTTGTTGGGTTGACGTGAATGACATACACTCAATATTGTCCCTGAAGGCATCCTGTGTGGACACAGACAGAGGTTTGAGATCAAGCTGCACTGGGCACAGCGGTGCTTTGAATAAATGCTTGTGTCAGCAGACTATGATGTTCATTCATTTCCAAACTGCTTATCCCTGTAGACGGTTGCGGGGTTAATCCCAGTTGTCTTTGGGTGAGAGGCAGGGTCCATCCTGGACATGTCGCCATTCCATCACAGGGCTAACATCGAGTAGACAGACAACCATTCACACTACCAATTTAGAATCACCAACCAACCTAAGCTGCATGTTTTTTTGGTCTGTGGGAGGAAACCAGAGTACCTAAAGAGAATCCATGCAAAAATGAGGAGAACATACAAACTCCACACAGAAGTTCCCCAGCTGGTCGGTGGGTTCAAACCCAGAACCCTTTTAGTGTGTGGTGACACTGCTAAACACTGCACCACTGTGCCGCCCATGCAGTGGTGTTTAAAATGATAATGCTAGCATGCTGAGGTACATTGCTCAGTCTTATTTTAGTGTATTGCCATGCCAACATTTGCTAATCAGTGCTACACAAGGTAAAGCAGCAGCTGGTGGGAATGTCAATTTTTCGAAGTGTTTTGTCATAATTATAATTACAAATGACAAAGAATTAAATGTTAATGATAAAACAATTAACAGCACAGATATGACTGTTAAGGCTGCCACAACTGAGAAATGAGACATAGCACTTAAATGAACCTGAAGTGACAGAGAAACCACTTTTACATAAAAACGCCTAAAAAGCCTATGAAGATTATTTCTGCAATGTTCATTTTGATCCAGTTAGACCTTTCATTTTTAAAATGATGGCATTTTAAAGACATTCAGGACATTTTTCTCTGCTTTATGTTGGTTGACAGAGGTGTGTGACAGCGCGCTGGTGTCCAATCTGCAGCCGTCGGCCTTCAGAAGCTCCTCACAGCTGTCCAGCAGCCATGGACCGGGCTTTGCCAAACTCAACAGGAGAGAAGGTGAGTGGAAGTTTCTGCTGCTGAGCTTGATATTGTTGGGGCTTGTTTTTAATTATTTAGGGGGTATTTTATGCCTTTATTATATAGCGAGACTAGGAAGATGACAGGAAATAAGGAAAGAGAGAGAGATGGGGAATGATATACTAGCTGGACGCAAACTCCGTTCAACCCCAACACAGATATTGTTGTTTTTGATGAGTTTGCATTACAATTGATCAGACTGGATACATAACTACATACCTGTGCTGTGATCATCATCATTAATTGTTGTTTTTGTTGTTGTCCTCCATGTATCGGGGCTTGGATTAGATTATCTGCTTGTGTTGATTTCCAAAAAGCTTCTCCTTTATAGTCCAGTAATTTGCAAGGTTTGCCAGACTGTACAGTAGCAGAAATGCAGCAGTGGTGCCAAATGTCTCCCGTGTTACTGAGAAGTTGCTCTGCAGCAGTGTAGCTCAGTGCAGAAGAGACTTTTGTTAAGCTCAGCACACAGAGCAGAAAACATTGAATAACACAGGAAAGTTTTTACTGGATTCGTGACAGATAACTCACCGGTGACTGAGAGGCAAACAGAGGATCAGAATCATTTATGAAAGACGAGACAGAACAAAAGAGAGAACAAGCAATATGCTGCCATATCCCTTTCCCATGTATTCTCTATAGGTGCTATTTGTATTGAAAGTTTATACCAAAAAAAAAGGATAAATGCAAGTTGTGTTTGTTCATCCGACATAGAAACCCAGCAGGGAATCCTGTGCTGGATGCTGATGTGAGGCTTTGATGAAATGAAGATCATGGTTTGTTGTGGAGCTTTCTGCAGGGAACGGGCTTTACTGCTTTATCCCGACATCAAAGCCCAGAATCAGCTGGGAGGGTGAGATGAGTTTAATCTGGATCTGAATGACTTTCACCACCTGGGAAACTAAAGAAAGCTGAGCCTGCATAACATTTCTCAGTCCCCACTTTGTTTGATGGTCGAGACTCAAAGCAAACAGTGTTCTTGTCGCTAAATGCTGCCGGTCTGCTCTCTCTCTGTTTACTGATGTGACTTTGACTTTGTGACTTTGGGAAATATTGGACTGACAAGCACATTGTGTTCCTTGGTCTTAGCATTATGTAGTTGATATTTTGATATGTCAAGCTTACATTGAACTCTTATTGAAAGTGCAACAGGAGAATATAAATCTTACACTTATGCTAATACTTATGTACATTTATGCAAATTAGATTTTGAATGCAAGACCTTTCATTGTAAAGTATTTTTATGTTGTTACATTTCCCCGAACACAAAAGCTGGTAGATGTGTGATGCTGGTTGGAAGACGAACAATAGAAAACTCAGCAAAACTCTACTCAGCAAAAATGGGTTCTTGAAAGGTGGCTGAAGGGGGAAAAAAACTCCCGACAGTCACCCACTAACTCTATCAAAATTATAGAATATGGAATATTGAACAGGAATTTGGTCGGAAGAGGAAATTATCCACACTGGAAAAAAACCACACACACTCAACTCAGATACACCATCATCAAAAAAAAAACGAATTGTGTTTCTCCAGTCGACTTTCTGGAGAAACACAACCTAGTGAGCAGGGAAGCACCACCTTCCGAACTCCTGATTAGTAAGAGTGCCTGAAGCCTATAACCTAAACCTTGGGATCCTTCTGACCCTAACACTGTGGTATTGCAATTTTACTTAAATATCTCAATACATCTTCCACCTTTGCATTAGTATACTATAAAAAGTTACATGAATATGATGATAAGTCCTCTAATTTAAACGACCACATAGGTCGTCTGTATCACTCCAGAATGACCCAGTGTAATACACAACTTTACAAATCACTGTTAAAAAAAAAAAGGAAAACTTGTGTGGTGTGACAATGTTGCAGTTAAGGTCTGGTTGGATTTAGGCAGAAACACCAATTGGTTTAGGTTTAGGTTAAAATAATCACTTGAAATGTGGTTAAACGTGGCAACTGTCAGCAACTGTACACATCACATTAGGGCTATGAATGCAGTAAAATCTAGTGAAATGTCCCAGTGGTTGAAAACGTTATCTCGCTCACTTTATTGTCATTGTACAAAACATACAACGACATTCAGGTGCACTCAAGGACTGGGCTCAAATATCCAAAAAATCCTCATACTCTGCACAGCAAAACATTCTCATTCATTGTCAGCGTAAGCAGTTAAAATGGGATAATAAAAAAAGTGCTCATAGAAATTATTGCACGTAATATTAAATACATTATTGCACATTAAGTTATGATGTGTACCGGGGGTTTAACACATCACAAATGATGGTCTTGAACTGTGGTCTTTTGCAGCTTTGGCCACTTTATTTTTGCCATGTAGCTAAATAAATAACCATATAGGTTGGCATATTATATTGATGCCATCTGAACATCACTTCTCAGTGTCATATTTACTAATGCTGCTGGATGGCATTTGTAACTCAAACTTAACTATAGGTCACTGAGTTGATCTATTATGTAGTTTTTCTTGGGAGGACAGGCTTGATTATGAACACGTAATATCCAGTTTATCTATAGATTAGACCCTTTGTGGTGTCTTTCTGACATTACTTGTGAGAGAGTAAACATCTTAAACAGTTAAAAATATGGTTTATCCAGGTAGGTCAGTGTTACAGGATTAATTAAAGATAGTGGATAAAACTTATAAGTGCAGTTGATTACTTAAAGGAGAAGTTCATAGTTTTTTCAAGTTATTTGTAAAAAAAACAGTGAGGTGCCCGAATTCACACTGAGGTATGTTTTTCTTGACATAATCATTCCTCCTTTTTATATTAGTCATTTAATCACAAGCAAACGTCTAAATTGATGATATACAGTATGATTGTAGGATTATCTGTTATCTGTTGTTGCTTTGACGGCAACAAAAAGGCATTACAAATAACTTCATTACAGTGGTAACAATCATCCATTTTTCTAATCTAATCTCCAGTTTATTGGTAGTTGGTAGATTGGGAAAACTGTGTGTGTGTGTGTGTGTGTGTGTGTGTGTGTGTGTGTGTGTGTGTGTGTGTGTGTGTGTGTGTGTGTGTGTATTTGTGTCACATTTCCTCGACAGCAACATTCATGGTGCAGGATCCCAGAGTGTGATCCCAGGTGCTCACTGAGGAAATCGATGAATAAATGAATTTCTCCATCTTATTTCCATATCTTGCTGCTGCTGCTGCTGCTGCTGCTGCTGCTGCTGTTGTTGCTGCTGCTAACACACCACCACCATATGAGACTAGATATCATCTTTGATTTTAGATGTTGTTATATGATGATATTTGTCTTTACTAGTTTTAAAGGCGGAGTTACAGTAAAGTGAAACTGTTCTAGCTGTTCTATTATTAGCCTTTATCCTCTTAGTCATTATATCCACAATACTGGTGATTATTTTGTAAAAAAATCTCATTGTTTAAATACTTTGTGAAAGCAACAGTAGTCATCCCTACAATAGTGTTGAAATATCGATATAGAGGAATTCGGTAAAAAATATTGATTTTGTCCATATTGTCCAGCCCACCATGCATCTTTACAGGGGATTTAATATAGCTGAAATATCAATCAATCAATCAGTCTTTATTTATATAGCGCCAAATCACAACAAAAGTAATCTCAAGGCACTTTTCACACAGAGAAATGTCAAGATTGTACTCTTTAATGTAATTTACGAGACCCAACATTCCCACATGAGCAATCACTTGGAAACAGAAAGAAGCACTCCCTTTTAGCGGGAAGAAACTTCAGTTAAACTCTATTGTCAGCAAAGGAACATGCTTACAGTGACAATGTTAAAATGATGTTTACTATGTTTGTCCAACATAGTTTAGCATATTAACATGTTAACATTCACTAAGTAGCTCTAAACACAAAGTACAGCTGAGGTTGATGGAATATTCATTAGTTTTACAGGTATTTTGTCATAAACCAAAGTATTAAAAAAGTGTTTTTTTCATTCAATTCATCCTGAGAGGAACATGAAGGTATTTACCAAATTTCACAGCAATCGGCCTGATGGTTACTGAGACATTTCGCTCTGCAGTAAAAATATGAAGCTGCTGGCGGTGCCTGAGTAAAAAGTCAAAAGATCACCAACGTCTGTAGGATTCATCATCTGGGGAACGAAAACGTCATCCAATAGCTTCTGAGATATTTCAGTCAGGACTAAAGGGGTGGGCCGTCCAACTGATGAACTGACAGGCCAGGTGACATTACCTCGGACATGAAGGGAATAGGAAGGTGGTTTTGTTTTTTTTTGGCTTGTCTGAATACAAATGTTGACATTTGTAAGACAGAAAACAATCTTTTTTATGCCCTTTTATGCTCAATCTCAGTGGACAATTGACAATCTGCTGTGAGACCAGAGGACCTAACATTGTGCTTCAGACGTTAACCTGATGTAGTTGATCACAGTGGAAGCCTGATGGCTCCGAGTTTGACACCAGAAGTGGATAAAGAGCCTTGATAGGCTATTGATTGGAGATAAATGTGCCTTTTACCAGGGACCTGAAAGGTGAATGACTCAACAATTTCAGTCTTCCCCGTCTGTGTCTCTCATTTCTTTGTGTGGCTTTTCGGTTCTCACCTTTTATCTTTCATTTGCCTCCCACTTTCTTCTGCTACTCTAAGTCTTCCATTTTTCTTTAGGTTTCCCATCACTCTCATTTTCACTTCTTTCTTTTTCCACCTCCACTCTTCATTCATTGTAATTGTCCCTGTCCATCTACTGTCCTCCTGTACAGTCTCATATCTGTTGTCATCATTAGTTTCACGCCGTCTGCAGCCACATTTTTCATTTGTCATTGGTAAGAACTAATTTACCCGACATTTCTTCTTACCAGATGTTAATAGCGGTCGTCGTGTTTCAACATTTTCTTTCTTTAGCAGGTGACGCTGACAGTTATCAGTGACACCACCGCAATTACGCAGAAATAGACTTGAAAATAATTACACTGCCACAATAACCATTTTCCCAAAGAGTGAGATTTGAAGGTGAAATTTTAATTGGAGCCTGTAAGTTGGGACCGACTGTGAAAGAACAGCCAAATAATCAGGTATTGATCTTCATATTCAGGCGTCCTCTAAGGCCTAAAGAAAGTTCCAGTTATTTCCACAACACTAACACTCAAATCTCAGTGGACTACATTTCCAAAATCAATGTTTTATTAGTTGAAGTTATTGCGTGTTCTGGTTGAATGACTCCAAAAATCAACCCGGTAAACATATTTCTGTTGATAGCAAAATTGTCATTGCTCACATAGATAATGAAAAAAGCAATTTAGGACAGACATTTCTCAAATTCATTCATTTGTTTCCCACGTTAGTCCAGTCTCGAAGGAATTCACATAATTTTGACTTTTCTGAAATATTTGACAACGGCAAACTCCACAACTTCTTGCAATTCTGAAACTTGCAGGCACAACCCATCTTCTGTCTTTTCCTTCTACTTCTCCTGCATGTATACATTCTAAATTCACAGCAACCCACAACATAACATATGTAAACCAACTTGAGCTACAGACAGCAACATAATGTAATCTTAACAAGGTGCTGGGTCACCATGTGCCACCAGAACAGCTTCAATGCACCTTGACTCTTCTTCTATAAGTCTGTGAACTCAACTGGAGGGATGAACACCATTCTTCCGAAAGATATTCCCTAATTTGGTGTTTGATGATGGTGGTGGAAAGCCCTGTCTACCACATAAGTCCAAAATCTCACATAGTTGTTCAACTGAGTTGAGATCTTGGGACTGTGAAGGCCATAGCATATAATTCACAGCACGTTGATACTTATTAAACCATTCAGTGACCCTTGTGCCGTTTGAATGGAGGCATTATCATCCTGGAAGAGACAACTCCCATCAGGATAGAAATGTTTCATCATAGGATAAAGGTGATCACTCAGAACAACTTTGTATTGATTTGTAGTGACTCTTCCCTCTAACGGTACAAGTGGACCCAAACTCTTTCCCCACAGCCTAACAGAGACACCAGATCCCCTCACTGAAGGGGGTTTGGGAGATTTATCATATCCATTTAGCTACAGTAGCTAATACAGGAGGTTATTTATTGTTTACTTTGGTCAGACTGGTTTAGGAGGCTTCTACTTCATCCTGCTCATGTTTCCCGAATATTTATACAAAGGTGGTGAAAGCAAATATAAGAATAAGATCCAAATTTGTTTTTTTAAAAAGCCTGTATTTTACCTTTAATCCAGTAATGACATTGCCTTTAAATTCATAACAAACATATTTCATTCATTATATTCAGACTTAGTTTTTTTCAGTTCTACCTTAAATCAAGACTAGTTACCTTATTACACAGGTGTTGTAATCTTTAATACAAAATGACAAGATTACAGTGCACTGAACTCCACTTTTTGGAGTGTGGTATTTGGAAGATACGTCCTGCTTTACAGGACCTGCAATATTCACCAACCTGCTGCTGCTGTCACTGCCACATCGAGCCCATTAGTTTCCTGTTGGACTCTGTCCGCCTGACATGTTATCAGGCTGCTGAAATTACCCTCCAGACTCCGTATTCTCATGCAAATGACCACTGCTCATTATGGACCTGACACTTATAACAGTCTGTCTGTTACATGTCTTTCCAGCGGCCTTTCTATCCCTTTAAACTGCCTGACTCTCTGTCCTACTCTCTGTCTGTCTCTCAAATTGTCCGTCGCAATTTCTTTTCTACCTCTCAGGTGTGTTCCTTCACCTTTCTCTCTTTATTAAACAGCCCAGATGAATAACCTCTGGGAATGGACTGGTAAACCCACGTGCACAGACTGCTAAATCGTGCTTTATCACCTTCGATGCAACTGAGTTCACAATGTAGTATGTATATATTTTTCTGTTTCTGTTGTCAGATAACTTAACGAGCATTAATTCATGAACACGATGTTGACCAGCAGTCATTAGGCAAGGCAGCTTTATTTATATAGCGCATTTCATACCCGGGGGCAACTCAATGTGCTTTACATAAAAAAAACATTGGACAGTAAGAATTTGAAGCATAAACACATACAATTAAAAACATAAATAAATAATACCCATTTATAGTAAAAATTGGAAAGATTAAAACATACAAGAACCCAAGAGAAGAACCCAACTGCTGAGCTGCAGATTTTGAGATCATGACTGACAGAATCTTAACTACTCTGGAAAGTTATTGCAGCAGCCAATATTTTACCTTTCACTTTCACCATTGTGAAGTAAACAACAAAAACACAACATTCTTGTTACAAAGTCATCCATCAGGAATGTGCACTTGCATGTATGTGATTGGATAATGTTGTGTTACCTTGAAGCTGAAGTTGAACCAGTTTAACTTTTTTGCCAAATGACTCAATGTTGTTTTCCCTGAGCACTCTGCTTTGGTACACACACTGAGGTCGGTGCTTTTTCATACGGAGTTACTGTTGGTCTAAACACCACCACCACTGTTTGACCATCCCCACCCTTCAGTTGAAGCACACTGACTTCTTATTTATGACACAGTTTGAATCATTATGCATAGCAATGAGGAGACGTGTAAATTGCTTTGAACTTTAAGTCTGAACAAAACATCAAATACATGATGTGGCATGTGATATATTCCACTCTTTCAGTTTATAGCATGCTGGTTTTACATAACCACATTACCGACTGCGCCTGGCTCTCACTGTTCCCAAGGTTCGATTGATAATTTCATCCCCTGTTTGGCCATCAGAGCGGTGATGTCACACCCCTAGCCTCCATTAACCTGTACTTTTTCTGTACTTTTCTCCATGTGGTGCCATGATAGACACAAAGGGAGAGAAAACAGGGAACTCTCTTTGATTTAGAATGACAGTTTTGACTAAAAGCGTTCAGGCTATCAGCCATCAGTTCACCTCAATTATATTAGTCTCACTTATACTGTCAGGGTGGACACAGTAAATCTTTCTAATGCCTCTTGGTCTTTGAGTCTTTTCCCTCTGATCTCTTTCTTTTCCACTTCAGTCAAATATTCATGAGTAAAGGTCAGAATGTCTGCTTTATTTTAATATGCTGTCACTGGACACGTCTGTTAGTCAAGTGCTTATTAGCTTTGGCCTTTAGCTCTTTAAAGATCAGGCTCCACCAGACCGAAGCTGATTCATTTTCGCTGCCATGATTTTCTCTTCTGTCCGCCACCAGACATTGATCAAAATCCTTTTTATAACAAAAGCTGTTTAAGTTCCTCCCGTTGCCTTTTTGTTATAATATAACTGTATGGAGCTAGTTCTAGGTCATAACATAAATGAGGATTTCAGATAGACTTTAAAGTTATCACAATTGGCAATTTGAATGAACAATTTAGGCAGAGTGTCAGGAGAGACTAAATGATGAAATTATGTTTGTCTCATTCTTTATTTGTTTGTCAATCCATGAATAGAGGCACCAGACAGAGTCATTAAAGTCATCAAGTCTTTAAATGAAATCAACCTTGGGAGCATGGATGTGTTTAGCTAATTTAATGGCTCTCTGCTCGTTGGATTAAATGATAAAGCTTTCTGTTTCTTTCTATGTGTGAAAAGTTGATATTTTGTCATGAAAGGAAAGAGGAAAGACTTCATAATCAGAGACATATAAATGTGTTCAGTAAATTTCAATACAAAATGGCCCGTTATTACTGATGTTTTTGTATCCTTATCCTCCGGGAAACATGATTATATATGGAAAATATTGTGGGGAAAAATGTGCTGAAACAGTAATTAGATTAAATTGACTCACACCACTTGGGGAGGCTGTGGCTCAGGAGGTCGTCCACAAATCGGTAGATCAGCGGCTTGATTCCTGGCTCATCCAGTCCGCATGTCTATGTGTCCTTGGGCAAGATACTTAACCCCAAATTGCTCTTGATGGCTGTGTCAACAGTGTGTGAATATGAATAAAAGTACAGCCCATTTACCATCAATAAGATGATCAACAGAAAATGTATCAATGGCCATTTTAATAATTGATTAATAGTTAATTATTAAGAACCAATGCTGAAGATTTGCCCGTTGTTTTCTTCTTTGTTCTGTTTTATATTTGTTTCAATTTTTTTATTTGTATCTTTGAATTTTTTGAAATGTAGCATTGTAGCATGAGGGAGTACAAAGACGTTACTATGACGTTTCTCTTTGTTCGATCAAGTTAAACTCATTTTTTTTAAAAAGATGAGAGAAAGAAAGAAAGAGAGAGAGCGTGAGCTGAGAACACGAGCAAGAGAGAGAGAGAGAGAGAGAGAGCAGCAAGGGTCGAGCGAGTCGGAGAATGAATGAAGAGAGGGAGCGTTGGTAGTGAGAACAAAGCCATGAATCAGATGAATAAAACATTATTTTATGACTGTTTTTCTGGTTGTTCTCAAGCATAAATAAACACCCTCACACCTCCACGCAACCCTGCAGGAAGGTGCTGACATTGTCGGATTCGGCGTGAACGCAACCTTGCATGTAACCTAGGTGTATGAACATTACTAAAACACCATTACCATATCACAATTATTAATATTACATAGCTACAAATAGATACGGTACACTACGCATCCTACAAATAGCTGGACAGTCGTGCTCATGAGAAATGCAGTCTTCATTCAGAGAGAACACTCCTGCTTTTGTCCACAGAGGTCTACAAAAAATTAAAATTCTTTTTAGTAACCATACCTTGTTAAGGGTCAAATTTGACCAATTTTTTACATTTTAGAGGTGTAAAAACACAATATACACATTTCATTTAGTCTGACTTTTCCTAATGTGACCCACAGTATACAAAAATAGAAGTAAAATGCATCTTTTTCTTTGCATTTTTTTGCAGCTGATACACATTTTTATATATGCTTGTACAAGTTTGACCTGTGTATATTAGAACAAATCAGCAAGATCAGCATTCAAACATGTTGTATTCATCATATTCCATAAAATGTTCTATTGTGAATGTCTTTTTTCCATAAGATTAATCAAATAGTAGGATTAATCAAACATTTATTGATGACTGATGGAGAATTTATGAAATATGAGTCAGAATATGAACAGGATGTAAAGGGTTAGCATGCAAATTACCTGAAAAGTTTCTGCATACTTAAATATGTAACATCAGACATGAAACTTTGCACTTAAAAAAACACACAGGTAAAAATGTTAATATAACAGAAGGATTGAGGTTATTGATGGGACAGAATTGGGTAGACTACTTCTTGATTTGTGTTCCCAGCCAGTGAAACTAGGAGAGGCCACGCTGTCCAACCAGCGTATAGAGAATGTGGAGGTGCGTGATGGAGCATACAAAGTAATAAGACTGGAGATGTAAGAGGGAGCCAATCTGTTTAAGGAATTGAAGGTCAGGAGGAGGATTTTGAAGCTCCTGCTTTTATTGGTAGACAATGCAAAGACATCAGATCGATGTGATATTATCAAAGTTGAAAGATAAGCGATTATCCAAATGATCTTCAGGAAACTACAAATTCTGTATCCACTGCAATTTTAATGACAGTGTTGTGAAATTATCTTAATCTGCCAAACTATTGAAGCTGTGCTGAGAGAATAGCCCAAGTGAGGTTTGATGTTATGTATTTTGTGTGCCACAGCAACCTCCAGTTTTAAAGCATTTTACAGTCCCTCCACCATTACTGTGTATATATATATACAGAAGGAGGATGACTTCAAAGCTGAGGAGATGACTTATAGCTCGTAATGTAGCTGCTGGACAGAATATTGCCTCAGTGCTGTTGAGAGACGGAGCAGAAAATTGTGTTGTCTTTCCAAAAGTCAAGTGGCATTTAAGATGGCTTTTGGTGTTTTTGTTCTTTGAAGGGCTCTCTGACACTTGCTGTGCACACACGCACGTGTTTGTTTGTGTGTGTGTGTGTGTGTGTGTTTGTGTGTGTGTGCACCCAGTGGGAAACTGGTCAGCAGCCTCTTCCTTCAGAATCATTCCATCTGGTGTTTGAGCTCTGAGGCGTTGTTTTGGCCTGACAAAGCATTTCCCCTCTCTCTCACAAACACACACACACACACACACACACACACACACACACACACACACACACACACACACACACACACACACACACACACACACACACACACACACACACACACAACATGTCTTCTCAGTATTTGAAGCGTCATTATTATGTAGCTGCCCGTTCAATGAGCCCTGGTTTATCTGCCAGGACAGACTTCTGTCAACACACCCCTCATATAAAACAGGCAGCATGTAATGTAGGCAGCGTGTAAGGTCTCACACACAAACAGACACACACTGTTTTCCTTTCTTTCTGAGCAGTTGTCTCTTTGTCTGAATGCAGCAGACGTCTGGCAATTTTTCAAAAATACTGCCAAAATCAAAGTTCACCTAGACGTCCTCCCTGGGCATCCCAGCATCATAAAAACATGTTGTTGGCATCATCAACAAGCCTTTTTTTTAGTGATTCTGCAAAGATTTATGTATACAGTGTGCAGCTTTGTACATCATAATGAAATACATTGATATACTTTATATTCTTGAGTGGTCCGACTGATATCCTGGTCTGACACAGATGACTCTCAGATGTTTTGATAATCAATAAATGATGCATAGCCACATGGCAAACATAGAAAAGTCTTTTAGAAAAATGACCGGGTCAGTACTAACATGCTACAATATTTTATTAGGATAAACAAAACATTTTACACTTTTAATTCCATCGTATGCACTTCACTCCTGTTTCTACCGAGGTGCATTAGTATGGATATGCAGTAGGCTGACTCAGGGGTGTGAAACAGCAGCTGACGATCCTCATTTGAACTCTGTTAAGAAAACGTACGCTCCAAATCACTGAACTTCTCGTTACTGAACTTCTCATCAACGAACCCTAGATTAGTTTTTGGTGTGATTTGGATCTTGATACAGTACAGATATGTTGAAGAAGAAGTGTTTTTAATTATTTCTTACTATAAGATAAGGCATGTTTCCATAGTTTATTCTATTTCGTCATTAATATTTGCAAGTCACAAAGCAAAGGGTTTGAGTGTCCCTGTGAACCTAGGAGCTGTGTTGTTCAGGTCAATAGTCCCTGGTAGGGTCTCCCAAGGCAAATTGGTCCAAGATGAGGGTCCAAACATAGAACAATTTAAAGACCTCAGTGAAGTGGCATTTCAGGCATGTGGAAACTTCACCTGGACGAGGGAGACCGGTGCACCCTTCTGGAGTCAAGAGTTCACCAGCAAGCGTCTGGAGAGAAATAACATGGAGTCACTGCCCTGTGGGACCACCGCCTGCAGAGATAAAGACTGGGGTCGGGTGCATTGCCAAACAGGCAGCAGGCAGGACCTGGATGTGTTGATTCCAGGCATCGTAAACTAGTTGTTGGGACATGTAATGCTATCTCCTTGGTGGGGAAGGAGCTGGAGCTACTGCAGAAGGTGGAGTGGACCAGCTAGATATATTTGGGTTCATATCCAAGCACAGTACTGGATCTGGAACCAAACTCCTGGACAAGGGGCTGAACTATCTTCTTCTCTGGAGTTGCCCAGTGTGAGTTGCACCGGGTGGGTGCAGGGATACTCACCCAAGTTGTGCATTGTTAATGGACTTGTGTACTGGTCATGGATTCGTCCTAACATTTACCATGTTCGAGCAAAAAGTTCATAAATGTACCTGGTAACAGAACACTTAAGACAACTTGGGTAAAGAGAGGAACAGAGCTGTCAACTGGTCATCAGTTGGTGTGGAGGCTGCCAGAAAGACCTGGTAGACCCAAATAAATAGTGAGGGTGGACTGGGATCATTATGTGGAAGCACCTGTCCACAATGTCTTCAAAGCCCACCGCAAGAAGAATGTCTGCATCCCTGGGGATTTTGGGGACATGGAATCGAGTGTGTCATGTTCAGGACCTCAGTTGTGGAGGTGGCTGTTAAGAGTTGTGGCTTGGTGCCTGTCAGGATGGCAACCTGAGAAACGGTGAAGGAGGCCGTTGAGCTGATAAAAACGGAGGCCTCTTAAATCTGGCTGGCCCAAGGGTCTCCTGAAGAAGGGTACCAAAGTGCCAAAAGGGAGGCTGAAGCAAAAACCCAGGTGTGGGAGGAGTTCAGGGAAGGCATGCAGAAGGACTTGGTTGGCCTCAAAGAAGTTCTTGCAGACCATCAAGCAGCTCAGGAAGGGAAAGTGGCGTTTAGTCCAGGCTTTTTGCAGCAGGGGTGGAGAACTGCTGAACTTGATTTAGGACATTGTCAGACGGTGGAAACAACACTTTGAGGATCTCCTCGGAAATCTGAGGGAGTTCGGACTTGAGTGACTTCTCCTTCGCATCAAAAGGAGCCATCTTAAGTGGTTTGGGCACCTGGTTAGGAAGCCCCGCTGGAAGTTTCCAGGCATGTCCAACTGGGAGGAGACCCCCAGTGCATATCCAGAACATGTTGGAGGGGTTACATATCTCTCTCTCTCTCATATATATCTCTCCTGGCCTTGGAACGCCGTGGGAGCATTGCCAAAGAGAAGGATGTCTGGATTTCCTTACTTACTCTAATGCCACCACGACAAAACAATTTGTGTTATTTAAATTCTCCAGGATAGTTCCTGAAGAGTGATTTATATCCCATTATAGCTCCAGAATGGATTTAAAGAAGCTTGCTTTGGTTCAATCAATTTTCTTCATTCTGCCTTCATAACAGAAAAATGTGATTTTAGTTCAGAATAAAAGGTCAAGCAATGCAATTTATTTTTCGGCTTATTTCATCTTCTCCCAGACAGATGGAAATGTCATAAATCACTCATGTATGCTGCTGCTTTCTCTCACTCTCTCACACTTTCTTTCTGCAGGAGCTGGAGGTTGGTCTCCTCACACCTCAGACAGGTATCAGTGGTTGGAGGTCGACCTGGGTGAGCGGACCAAGATTACCGCTGTTGCTACGCAGGGTCGTTACGGCAGCTCCGATTGGCTGACGTCGTATCTGCTTATGTTCAGTGACACGGGACACAACTGGAAACAGTACTGGCAGGAGGACAGTATAGGGGTGAGTCCATACTGGAGTTAACGGATCACTTCCATCAAAACAGAGCAGTGTCCAAACTACATCACCAAGACTTCACACACCAGAGTAAACAATACCATTAAAACAGCATAAAAGTGAGGTTAATGTAATAATCAACATCAATCACTGTCATTACAGTCATATTTCATTTGGCTGTAATAAATAGTGCATACATTATTTAAGTAACCCCCATCCTTCATGCAGCTGACTTTATTTTGGTTTTTACTCTTGCATCAACTCCATCTCCCCCCAGGGATCAATAAACTTCATATCTTACCCTCTTTTAATTCATATAAAGTAATGTAGTGTTGAGCAGTGCTCGTCTATGTGGCTCAATATATCCTGTACTGATAAACTCAGTCATCACGAGTATCTCTCTTCATTAGTAATGGATGAACCCGTGAAGGAGCTCTGCTGACTGTGCAGACTTGTTGCCAAACACTTCAGCTGCTATTGATGGACATAGAAGTAGTGAAGTAACACTTTTCTGTTTGAGACTCAAGGGATGTCAGCTAAGATTTTGTTTTATTTTTTTTGTTTATAATTCAGGTTTGTTATATTTTATGTCAGTCTATTTCTTTTGATATTTAAAGAGAGTGTAAACACATTGATTTCAGCTTTCTCGGTCGCTGTCAGTGCCCATTTTTGACAGATGTTAAAAAATATAGGTATGTGTGACACAGATATCAAAATAATGTAAACTCACAGTCCACACTCTTTGATTATATAACATGGTCTTCATCAGCAGACTTTGCATTATTCTGAGCACTTTCATAACTTCTTGTCCCTTTTTTTAAGTTTAGTTTAGTTAAGTTTATTTTAAACAAGTTAAAATTTACACAAGACAAATGACACAAATGGCAGAAAACCCAAATGGGCTTATTTAAAGCCTCCACCTAAAATGTTTTAAAATTTCGACAATATTACAGAAAATAATATGACTACATAAAACAATAATTACAATATATATGTATATACAAAGCCACCAAAAGAAACAAATTCTGTGGATAAGTGCACCACCAACGTCAGTTAGCAGGCTAGATAGCTACTTAGCTGCATTAAACAGCATGAAAACATACCTGTAAATTTGTTACTTCGGTCTGGTTAGATACCGGTTGGGCCGTTCCTCTTCAAAATCCCAGCAATACACTGTCTAATCGTTGACTTATAGCTACAGCACTTTTACTTTTTCTTGTAGCACCTGCCACCAACCTGCCAGCTGATGTCAATCAAACAAATCTTTGACACTGGCATCTGGATGAGACAAGGAGCATTTAAGATCCTTTTCCAAAGACCATTTTCTCTAGTCTAATAATACAAAACTATTACAATTATTTTTTAGAATGAATTTGATTTCAGGTGGACTTACTGTCACTTTCACATTGAGAGGAATCTATGCCAAGCAGTCTTCTCCTTTCATTAAACTAATTCAGTAACTTTTACTCTAAGTATGTTTTAAGATACAGTAAATTTAGGCCCATCTATAATAGATTGATTGTTGCACCGATGCTTTCTTATTTCTACATAATATCAGGTTAATAAATGTGGTTCTATGTTAGTAGGGCTTTTATACACTCTTTCCAACACTGATCGTGAGTAAAACATGGCAGATTCACGGCACACCTGAGCCTGGCTTCGAAAGAGCTCAGCCGGTGTCTGTAGGATTGATTAATGTAGAAATTAATCAGATGGACGGCAGAAGCAGTGAGGAATCATTTCCAACCTTCTGGTAGATGCAAAACCTCCCTTCAGTGTTTTCCCGTTGCACGAATGTTGTGTTGGACTTGTATTTGTCCCGCTGTGGTGACAGTACATGGATCAGTATACAGCCACTTGAATGCTAAGTAGTTTTGATTTTGTCATCACAGTGAAGGTCAAATACATTTAAGGTTTCTTTCCTGTATGCTCCTCAAATAATGCAACTAACATGGAGAAAAAGTGTAACATTTCACTCTGAAAGTATGGACACTTATGAAGAGTGAAAGGACATTTATTACAATGCTGCAGTGAGCAGCTTTTGATTAGAGGTTCGGGCAAAGCAATTTCTGCATATGGAGGGAATCCAGCTAATCTCAGCACTGAGGATCTTCTCTGAGAGCGCTGAGAACAGCTTCCCCCAGCTTAAAACATGTTGATCTGACACTCTACATAAACTGTAGTCACATTTCAAAGTGTTTCTGAACTTCTGTGTATTAGTCAGCCAGGCTTAGAGAGTCCGTCAGAGGAGAAAGTTGTTGGCGCAGCTGTTGGATCAACCACTGAAGACCAGGGAAGCAATATATGGTTTTCTTTTCCTCTTTCCCTCTCAGTCCATCTTTTTTTTCTCTCTCTCTCTTTCGTCACAACACTGTATGTGCTTAGAGATATTGCGATCCATTTTTTATTTATTGTCTTTCTCATCATCATCCATTTGTTTCCCCCTCCTGCTGGAGGGCTGAGGATGAGAAGCTGATTTTTTTGTCACTTCTCAAAATTCCTTTCCCCCTTTATTTCCTCCTCACATTTTCTTTCTGTGCTGCTTTTCGGCTTCTTTCTTCTCACTATTTGATTTTCTTTCCACTTCTTTTTGTTCGTTTTTCGTTTCCCTGTGATGCTCTTTACTTTATCTCTCCCCCCTCTTCTCTTTATTCCTTTCTCCTTTTCTGTCTTTTACATTCACAGTTAATCTCTCTCTCCGTGTCTCTTTCGCTCTCCCTCTCACTGCCTGTCAAAGGCTGCAGTTGAAGCATCTTTCTAAAAGTAAATGAGATTCTGCCCTCTTCTCAATGTCATTTGTTGAGCTGAAGGTGCTGCTAGTTGGCTCAAAGCTTTGAGCAAACGACACACCCTGCCTTATATTTTTCGGTCCTTCACAGTAACTATATCACACAACAACTTATTCACAGACAAAAACACTTTAAAACAACTCCTGCCTCATTTTTTAATATTTAACATGTTACTGAATTGCTGTTTTTAATTATTTGAAATCAATATTATTTTCTCATATTTTGTAAATAAATCATGATGTGGGCTTATTTGGAGCACACATGGGCTTAAATTGACTTTTTTTCATCAAATATCTTTATTTTATATTCCAAAACCTACATGAACTAATGAATACATTTTCAAATGAGAGAAAAATCTTCCTTTTATAAGAAATGATCTCACTTATAAATCATGTCAGTATCCATTACAAACACCTGAACTTATATTTTGGTGGTTAATGGGAACACTTACCCTAACAGCTGAAAACATTGGTTAGAAAATTAGAAAAGTAATCAAATGTAATCAGTTCGATTACTTTGATTAAGTAATTGAAATAGTTACATTACTTATTACATGTTAATCAGAGTAACTAGTAATCTGTAACCTATTACATGTCCAAAGTAACCTTTCCAACTCTGTTCCTAATATACCTCCCAAACCTGTACCTGTGCACCTTATTTGCCATCATATTGCTCATACACTTAACCAAAGCAGATTTAGTTGCCTAAACCTAATCAGATCAAAAAAGAGAAATATTTACAATTTTTCTGATTTTGGATGACACTAAATATTGTTGTTCTGGCAAATCCAAAAGCAGCATTTTTTTAAATTTTTTTCTCCATAAACTTGCATTCATTAAACTTAATTTATGAGTAAAGTTTTCAGCTTCATATGCCAACCCCTAGAAAAGCTGTTTATATATACTACTGAACTGTTTTCCCAATTACTATGCTGTGTTGGTTAACATAATCACAGTCTGGATTCTGTTTTTTGAATGAAAGGTGGGATGGATGGTGGGTGTACGAGACGCAGGTCTGTAGCACAACACACTTGTTTTCACATCCTGAGAAAAAAAACAAACAAAAGGAGCTGTGTTGTTACTGCATATTGCACTCATAAATTCAGTATCAACATTTTAAACAACTTGCCAAATGTGGGAACAGCTTTTTTCTCCTTATGTTGAAATAAAACATAATTCAGCCATCATTTTGTTTCTAGTAAAAACACAATTTATTCATATGTAAATAGGAGAAGGGGTTGCACATGAATGCAACGTATCTGAAAAGAGTTGGTGACTAACCTAAGGTATGCTGGTGAAGTATTTGCTATACAATTTTGCGATTTAGCTTCAATGAGTTTTAAAAAAATATTTCTAACACTAAAATGAGATAAAAGCCGCCCACCTTCTTACCTACTATTTAAACAAGACAATTCACCAACAGTGAGCATTACACGATGGTCATTTGATACTTACCACCCCTTTCAATTAAAAACAATCATATGAGGAGATCTAACTCCACTCTCTTGTGATTACAGAAGAATTAATAAGTTAATTATGTGTCTAAGCTTTTATTCTGCAGCGGGAGATCCACTTAACCTGTGTGTCAATTTCAAGGAAGGGATGTAATTAGGATAGATTGCCAGATGGGAGACATGGGAAGAGATCCATCAGGCATGGAGCCCAGAGTCAGAGGGAAGCAGACAATCGATTCTCTGTTCATACTCCAAATTTTTAGCAGAAAGACTTTTGCACGAAGTTAATGAGCATGTAAATATAACATAAAATGATAAACTAGAGTTAAGAGATTCCTGTCTTTCATTCTCCATCTGTTCATCAGAAACAAACTCTATGAATGCAATGAACTGCTCCTTCAATCCCCAAACATCAAAATAAACCTTTTTTAAAGTTTCTATATGAGGTGTGTTGCCAAGGGAACCAAATCATGTGATCAGTGGATGAATAGACATGCAGGCATGAGGATGAAATGAACTTTCACTTCCTCTTCCTCTACACTCTCTCTCTCTCCAAAGTCCAGCCTTCTCAAAGTTTGGCAACTTCTAATTGTGACAATTTAACTTTCACAAAGAACAGTACATTTGAGATGCGTGACGTTAAATGGAGCAGTTCCCTGAAGAAAGATGTGACTGTGAAAGAAACTGTGTAAACCAAATAAATATTTTGGTTGAAATTATTTATATTTAACATATTTAGTTGAGCTAAAATGTCCAACACAGCTTTGTTTAGTTTTATGAATGGTATTTTTTGTTTTTTATTCATTCCAATAATAGTTCTGAGCAACCGTATTTACAGTATATGTGTTTATATGTTTTTCTGTGTTAGCCAACAGTAAAGTCGATACTGAGTTAATATTTCCCCATTGTCTTTGTGTGTTTTCAGTCTTTTCCAGGTAACAGTAATGCAGACAGCGTGGTTCAGTACAAGCTGCAGCAGCCAGCGATCGCTCGTTTCCTCCGCCTCATTCCTCTGGACTGGAATCCCAGCGGGCGGATCGGACTCCGACTGGAGACCTACGGATGTCCTTACAGTAAGTCCTGTCCTGGAGAGTGCAGTCCAGCAATGGGCCTGCATTAAAATCCTGCCAATATGAGAAATACTAAATACTAAATTTGCTGGGAGGATTTAAAAATAGAAAGCAAGTACATGAAACTGAGTAAATATGTCAACCAATCCAAATATGACAGATTTAACCCTCCTGTTGTCCTTGGGTTACTTTTGATCCGAGAGGACAAAAGTTGCATTGAGGGTTCATTTGGTTGAAAAGAAAAGAAATAATCATTACATTTCACATTGTGAAGTTTAATTTTGTGTGATTTACCGCTAATAGAGACAAAAAGCAACTAACACTTTCTGGCAGCCTTTTATTGAAAATATATTCATGTTTCACAATTGATTTACATTCCCGTCTCTGTTACTAACAATAAAATAATAACATTCATCTCACTGGTTTTCATTCACACACACACACACACACACACACACACACACACACACACACACACACACACACACACACACACACACACACACACACACACACACGCAACATATTGTGTTAACAGTTTCCTTTGTTTCCCAGATTACACAATATTTTGGCATTATCAATCGTGGCATCAGCACAAGGAAACAGAACCAAGATCTTAATTAATTCACATTGCATGTTTTTCAGATTCACACAGCAATATTATTTTATTTTAGTCAATATCTAAAATCATGAAATACACTTTAATAGTTTTAATTGTATCCCCTAAGAGTTTAAGATGAGTATGCTGTCTTTGTTGAGTCTGACTCAGTTGAACTCCCAGTTTAAGGTCAGATCATGTAGTCGGTATATTCTGCTAAAAGAGCAGGTGTTTGTAATAGTTTGTCCTCCCTGCTGTGTCTCTGCCCTGATTCTGTCTACATGGCAACAGTTATTTGTTACTGTGCCTCATAAAAACGCAACATGGTCATGAATATCAAAAGCTTCAGGCATTTGCATATATATGCTAAAATACATTTATTAAACACTGTGTATGCATGTGTAAACATGATTTCCATACGCGCTTGTCTGTGTTTGGAATTCAACCCACAGCTGTTAGTGTCTGTATTTTTTCTGGTGCTTAGAGTTTTCCTTTCATCTGAAAAAGCTGCAGTCACATCGAACGCTTTGAAAAATAAGTGCATTCATTTGGAAAAGCTACCACGCTGACACAAGACAAAGAGCCCAAAGACATGCTAGAAGATCTGTCAGCCTGCTCTGCAACAGCTGTGGCTGATGGGAAAGTAATTTGTTCAACAAAATGTCAGCCATGAACCAAAATATTGGGCATATCAGACTTTTGATCAGAAGACGGGCTTAGATAGAAGTAAATTCACTTAAGGTTTTACATTTTATTCTTAAGTGGATATGAGATAAGATATTCCTTTATGAGTCCCACAGTGGGGACATTTACACTATATATGAATGTGTGTTTCAAATTTCCATCTGCTAGTTATTGAGACATGTCGCTTAATGTAAAACTAAAGATGTGAACCTCACGGTGGCACTAGGGGAAGAGTCAGAGGGTCTCCAAAGTCCTTATGATACATCCTCTGGCAACCATTAATGTGCCAGTCAAATGTTGTGTCAATCCATCCACTACATGTTCACTTATTTCACTGGAAAACTGAAAACTGGTGCCACTAGAGGAAAGAATTTGGGAATCACGGATGGCTGATTTCATGGAAATTCATCCAAAAGGTGTCAAGGTCTTTCTCTAAAAGCCTGCTGGTGGTACTTCAGCAAAAGTTAGGACATCACCAAAGTCAGTAGGATTTATCCTCTGGCGATTATGAATGTCTGTCCAAACTTTTCATGGCATTTCATTGAATAGTTGAGACATACACTCCCTGAAACTGTTTGTACTGAGCAGCTATCTTTGGTCATCGTCACTTAAACAAACACTCCATCTTATTTTACTTTCTTACCGCTTGCGCTTTAGTCCAGAATATTCTCTCATCAGTTATTTCATGATATTAGTCGAGTGGAAAGATGATTTATAGTAAAACCATTTAGTGTTTGCTGCTGTCACTGCTGGGAGAAGGTGGATAAGAGAGGAAACGTTTAAAAAAGCTGGATTTTGATAAATAGCCCATTGTGGTTTGGAAATGTTCACAAGTTATTTAAGGACACAGCAGAGACATGAGTGCAATATGTTTATCAGCCAGTGTGACGGATGGATAAGACTTGTGGAAAACTAATGTAGCATGCACAGCTGAATCCTCCTTGGAAAACAATGTAATATAGTGAAGGGAGGTGAAATATAGCTGTTTTTTTTTAGCAAACTCTTTACAACAGTGTGAAAAATGCATCACGTCTCCAAAGCATGATGTTGATCAGTTATTGTGGCAATATAACATGTGGCATATACTAATGACTAAAGAAAACAACCACTGGAGCGCCTTGGTGGTCAAGTGGTTAAAGTGCATGCCACATAATCGCAGCGTCCCTGGTTCGTATCTGGCCAGGGACCAAAGCTGCAGATCATTCCCCTCTC